>NC_083732.1:42460332-43117832 GCF_028564815.1 Eubalaena glacialis | reverse complement strand
AGATTGTTTGCTCTTTTTCCCTTCTAATTTTTATTTTTGATAAAGTAATTCATGTATAATAATTTCAAATGTCAAATAGGACTGTAAAGCTTAAAGGGAAAATAGTGGTCATCTCTTTACCTAACACAACCCCAATTTTCATCCCCCAAATACTTTCAACTCTTTCAGCTGCTCTTCTGGTATGTACTTCCATGTGTTTAAATTGTTTGCTTATTTTTTTCTTTTTGATTAAGCAGTTTTAGATATTACCTATTACTTTGTAAAACGCAGGTTGAAGATTCAGCACTCTTACCACCCTGCCTGCTCTCATAGTCCTTTCTCCACTTTCATACTCCCAGTAGAGTTATAATATTTTATATGATTAATACTTAGTCTTTACATTTTTTATGATTAAGTAAATTATGTTCACAGCTGAGCCAAGTAATATGTTACATTTCTCTCCTGTATGGCTCTTAAATTTTTCTTGGATTTGTTAATAATTGCCCCTCCCTCTTGTAAATTTGTTTTAATTTTTTATGTACAAATCACTAGCTCTTCTCATATTCTTTCATAGAACTACAGAATTCCTGTCAATATAGTCAAATGGGTCAGGGAATCTATAATTTAGACTTCCTCCTACACAGCTGTCATCCTGTGACTTCCCTTCACCTTATCCTAGGAATTCCTATTACCTCTTTCCTGTGTTGGATCCTCTGCCATCCTTACAGTTCTTGGTTTATTACTTTATTTTGTTGGAGCACATCCTCTCTTAGCTTTCTGAGAAAAGATGCAGAGAAATAAATTTGAACCCTTTTACTTCTTAAACAGTTTTTAATCTAACCCTATTTTCACATTATAATTTGTCCAGATGTAGAATTATAGGTTGCCAATTCTTTCCTCAGAAATTTGAGAATTTTGCTCCACTGTTGATGTGAAGATCAACTGCTGTTGTGGCTCCTGACCCTTTCCATGTGACCTATTTTTCTCTCTTTATTTTCTCTTATTTTCCTCTTTCCTCTTTCATTTCTCCAAGGTTCTGAAATAGTATTAGAATGTGCCTTAGGGAGGAACTTTTTGACCTCATTGTCTGGGTACTCTGGTGCTCAGTGAATCCTTTTATAGTCCACTCCATTTTCTTTCTTCCATCTTTCTACAACCCCTGAGATTAGATCACCTGAATTGACATACACACTCTCTCTCTTTCTCTCTCATTTTTTTTTAACATATTTTTCAGTTTTGGCTTTTTCTTTTGCTTACAGGGAAATTTCCTCATCTATATCTTCTAAACTTAATTAAAATTTTAAATTTCAGATGATCTAAATTAATTTTTAATTTCTAAGAGTTCTCCTGTGTTCTCTGATTAATTTTTCTTTTTTCTAAATCACATTCTCTTCTTCTTTTTTTTTAAAGGAACTCCTTTATTTACTTATTTATTCATTTATTTATTTATTTATTTTTGGCTGTGTTGGGTCTTCATTTCTGTGCGAGGGCTTTCTCTAGTTGCGGCAAGTGGGGGCCACTCTTCATCTCAGTGTGCGGGCCTCTCACTATCGTGGCCTTTCTTGTTGCGGAGCACAGGCTCCAGATGCGCAGGCTCAGTAATTGTGGCGCATGGGCCTAGTTGCTCCGTGGCATGTGGGATCTTCCCAGACCAGGGCTCGAACCCATGTCCCCTGCATTGGCAGGCAGATTCTCAACCACTGCGCCACCAGGGAAGCCCACATTCTCTTCTTTATGGCATCTTTCTGAAGCTATTAATTATATGTTTTCTTAGGTATTATTCTTCTTTGTGCCTTGTCTCTATTTTCTCTCCATTGTTTCTATTTGTTTTTCTTTTCTGATAGAGATTTTAATGAGAAGCTCATTTATATATGAGAGCAAGTTACTGATTGGAATCTCTAAGTATGCAGCAGGGGCTAAACATTTTCTCCTTCCTTCCTTCCTTCCTTCTTTCCTTCCCTCCCTCCCTCCCTCCTTCCCTCCCTCCCTTTTTCCTTTCTTCTTCTCTGTCCTCCTCCTCCTCATCTTTCTTCTTCCTCTTCTCATTTTTCTCTTTTCTTGAAGAACTGCCAACTATTAGTATCAATAAGTCTTTTTTTTTTAGGGCAAGTTTGTCTGGGGAATAATTCTCTGACCTCTTGTAAGAGGTATATCTGGGAGACAGCATTTTAGGAGCTAAGAAAGGATAATAGGGATGAAGGTCTCATCTACTGTTCAGACTGTAGACTTATTTAACTCCTTTGTTTTTAGAATGGTGTATTATTCTTGCCTTCTCCTGTGCCTGGTGTTCCTAAGTTCACAGTCCTTCTAGTTCAGTTTCTTTGAGAGAATAAATCACTCTTCTCTTGCATGTGTTGGGGAGGGAGGGATTTTTGGTTTTGTGATATGGAGGGAAGAGTCTAGAACTGATACTCCTGTTTTTATCACTACCCCTAACTCCCATCTTTGAAAGCACCTTGTAGTCCCAAGGTCTGAACTATTTTGTAGTTCTTCAGTTGAATCAGCCTGCTTTTCATTGGATATCTCTCTTTAGGCAATCAGGTTTCAGCATCCCTTTCAGTTTGTTACCAAGTCTCTATCAGCTTTCCATTGTCTGAAAATTCAAGGTCATTTCTCTTCAGATTCTATTTGTCCTTATGGTATTATACATTTGTAATTACAATTTACTGTCATTTTAGTCAGGTTTGGAAAAGGAAATAGAAATGCATGCATTTGTCCAATTTATTACATTTAACCAGAATTTCTATGATTTTTCTGATCTACTAGGATAAGATAAATCTTCTTCCTTGCATTTATATTTTATTGATTAAGTCAGTGACCAAGTACATCAATTAGGGGATATATTTGGTGGGGATAGTGAAAAGATTTCTTTTTTAAAAATTTCTTTTTAAAAATTCACTATTGAGAATTAGGTTTGGATTTGGGTCATGGCCATACTAAAGCCTGACTATGTGATGCTGGGCAAGTTATGTAACTTTGCCAAATGCTGGTTTCCTCATCTGAAAATGGGGAGAATATTTGCATCCTCACAAGATTGCTGAGAGCAGTAGTAAAGACATTTGTCCAAAGTTTGTGACAGTGGAAGCTGGCCTTGTGGCTGACAGGGTCTTGGTGCACCGGCTGGGTGTCAGATCTGTGTCTCTGAGGTGGGAGAGCCACGTTCAGGACATTGGTCTACCAGAGACCTTCCAGTTCCACGTACTATCAAATGGCAAGAACTCTCCCAGAGATCTCCATCTCAACGCTAAGACCCAGCTGCACTCAACAACCAGCAAGCTATAGTGCTGGACGTCCTATGCCAAACAACTAGCAAGACAGGAACACAACCCCACCCATTAGCAGAGAGGCTGCCTAAAATTATAATAAGGTCACAGACACCCCAAAACACACCACCAGATGCGGTCCTGCCACCAGAAAGAAAAGATCCAGCCTCATCCACCAGAACACAGGCACCAGTCCCCTCCACCAGGACACCTACACAACCCACTGAACCAACCTTAGCCACTGGAGGCCGACACCAAAAGCAACGGGAACTACGAACCTGCAGCCTGCAAAAAGGAGACCCCAAACACAGTAAGTTAAGCAAAATGAGAAGACAGAGAAAAACACAGCAGATGAAGGAGCAAGGTAAAAACCCACCAGACCAAACAAATGAAGAGGAAATATGTAGTCTACCTGAAAAAGAATTCAGAGTAAGGATAGTAAAGATGATCCAAAATCTTTGAAATAGAATGGAGAAAATACAAGAAACTGAGGCAGAAGAACGGATAAGTGACCTGGAAGATAAAATAGTGGAAATAACTACTGCAGAGCAGAATAAAGAAAAAATAAGGAAAAGAATTGAGGACAGTCTCAGAGACCTCTGGGACAACATTAAATGCACCAACATTCGAATTATAGGGGTCCCAGAAGAAGAAGAGAAAAAGAAAGGGACTGAGAAAATATTTGAAGAGATTATAGTTGAAAACTTCCCTAATATGGGAAATGAAATAGTCAATCAAGTCCAGGAAGAGCAGACAGTGCCATACAGGATAAATTCAAGGAGAAACATGCCAAGACAAATATTAATCAAGCTATCAAAAATTAAATACAAAGAAAAAATGTTAAAAGCAGCAAGGGAAAAACAACAAATGACATACAAGGGAATCCCATAAGGTTAACAGCTGATCTTTCAACAGAAACTCTGCAAGCCACAAGGTTGTGGCAGGACATATTTAAAGTGATGAAAGGAGAATAAAATACCTAGGAATAAACCTACATAAGGAGACAAAAGACCTGTATGCAGAAAACTATAAGACACTGATGAAAGAAATTAAAGATGATACAAACAGATGGAGAGATATACCATATTCCTGGATTGGAAGAATCAACATTGTGAAAATGACTCTACCACCCAAAGCAATATACAGATTCAATGCAATCCTTATCAAACTACCAATGGCATTTTTCACAGAACTAGAACAAAAAATTTCACAATTTGTATGGAAACACAGAAGACCCCAAATAGCCAAAGCAAACTTGAGAAAACCATGGAGCTGGAGGAATCAGGCTCCTGGACTTCAGACTATACTAAAGCTACAGTAATCAAGACAGTATGGTACTGGCACAAAAACAGAAATGTAGATCAGTGGAACAGGATAGAAAGCCCAGAGATAAACCCACGCACATATGGTCACCTTATCTTTGATAAGGAGACAAGAATATATGATGGAGAAAATATATCCTCTTCAATAAGTGGTGCTGGGAAAAATGGACAGCTACATGGTAAGAGAATGGAATTAGAACACTCCTTAACACCATACACAAAAATAAACTCATAATGGATTAAAGACCTAAATGTAAGGCCAGTCACTATAGAACTCTTACAGGAAAACAAAGGCAGAACACTCTATGACATAAATCACAGCAAGGTCCTTTTTGAACTATCTCTTAGAGAAATAGAAATAAAAACAAAAATAAACAAATGGGACCTAATGAAACTTAAAAGCTTTTGCACAGCAAAGGAAAACATAAACAAGGTGAAAAGACAACCCTTAGAATGGGAAAAATATTTACAAATGAAGCAACTGACAAAGGATTAATCTCCAAAATTTACAAGCAGCTCATGCAGCTCAATATCAAGAAAACAAACAACCCAATCCAAAAATGGGCAGAAGACCTAAACAGACATTTCTCCAAAGAAGACATACAGATGGCCAACAAACACATGATAGGATGCTCAACATCAGTAATCATTAGAGAAATGCAAATCAAAACTACAGTGAGGTATCACCTCACACCAGTCAGAATGGCCATCATCAAAAAACCTACAAACAATAAATGTTGGAGAGGGTGTGGAGAAAAGAGAACCCTCTTGCACTGTTAGTGGGAATGTAAATTGATACAGACACTATGGAGAACAGTATAGAGGTTCCTTAAAAAACTAAAAATAGAACTACCATACGACCCAGCAATTCCACTACTGGGCATATACCCTGAGAAAACTATAATTCATAAAGTGTCATGTACCACAGTGTTCATTGCAGCTCTATTTACAATAGCCAGGACATGGAAGCAACCTAAGTGTCGACAGATGAATGGATAAATAAGATGCGGCACATATGTACAATGGAATATTACTCAGCCATAAAAAGAAACAAAATTGAGTTATTTGTAGTGAGGTGGATGGACCTAGAGTCTGTCATACAGAGTGAAGTAAGTCAGAAAGAGAAAAACAAATACCGTATGCTAACACATATATATACGGAGTCTAAAAAAAAAAAATTGATTGTGAAGAACCTAGGGGCAGGACAGGAAGAAAGACACAGACGTAGATAGTGGACTTGAGGACACGGGGAGTGGGAAGGGTAAGCTGGGACGAAGAGAGTGGCATGGACATATATACACTACCAAATGTAAAATAGATAGCTAGTGGAAAGCAGCCACATAGGACAGGGGGATTAGCTCAATGCTTTGTGACCACCTAGAGGGGTGGGATAAGGAGGGTGGGAGGGAGACACAAGATGGAAGAGGTATGGGGATATATGTATACGTATAGCTAATTCACTTTGTTATAAAGCAGAAACTAACACACCATTGTAAAGCAATTATACTCCAATAAAGGTGTTTAAAAATAAATAAATAAAAGGAAAGTATTTAGATGTTAAAAAAAGAAAAAGAAATCACTATTGATTTACTATAGGATTACTCCCTCTGTATGTATTGATATATATGAAATTAATTGACTAATTTAAATATAAATAAAATATATTTACTATCCTTTTCTTTCTTATATACAAGCATATTAATTTGAAATATCATTTAAAAATCTTCAAAATAGATTTTTTCAGCTTACTTCAGTGAGTTCCCGTCCACAATTACCTTGCATTTGCATTTTTGCCCAGTTATGTTTTATATTCCAAATCCTTGGCATGGATAGTCCTTGTAAGATACATTATAAGTGAGCTGATTTCATTTTTTCAAAAATATATATTGAGTGTGTACCAGATACTGGGCTACATGCTGGGGAAACAGGAAGTCCCTGCCCTCATGGGATTTTTCCAGTCTAACAGGAGAAAGACAATTAAAACAAGAATTATATGAAATCTAGTTAGGCTAAAGCAGAGAAATACAGAGTGTTCTTAGTGTACATACGGAAGCATCTAGCCTAGAGGAAGTGACATTATCCTAAGAGTAATGGAAAGCTAAAGCAGAGCTTTATAATTAATTCTGTGTATATGGATGCTATGTCTATAATAGATTGCATATGGGCAAACCTGAAGAAACACAAGACCAGATATTTAGGTTTTATTATTCAGAAAAGTGATGATGATGGTCATGAATAGCATAAAGAATTTGAGAGAGAATTGGCCATACTGATATTAGTGTAGATAAGGGAATGAGGAAAAAAGTAAAATTAAAAACAACTGTTACAAAGGTTTAGATTTAATTTTTTGAAATCATCTGGAAGTGAATTCTAGAGAATGATCCAAGTTGAGAGGTTAGATAGATGTGACATGGCTTTTATTAAAATTTATGCATTTAGATATTTTCTCCACAGAAGAAAATTACTAAAGTAATTTGCAAGTCAGAAATGAACTTCTAAAAGTAAGCTCCTTCTTACTTAATATTCAGTGCAGGCACATGAATCATATTAGCATAGTAATTATGATTTTAAGACTTTAAGTCTTTGGCAGGAAAGGGTGTTTTGGATTAACATATGGTATTTAAAGATTATTTCAAAATTCCCAGAAAACAAAGTTTTTGATGACTAGAACAGAGTACATACCTTTAGGGTGGCTATTACCTTGGAGAGTTTCAGACTAATGAGAGATACTGAGTGTTACAAAAAATAAACAGACCTGGAAACTCTTAGTTTTGACTTGAGAACTTCACCTTATCTTTGTTATTATGCTGATCCAAGTAATCTTATATCCTTTGTAGTATTCTTTGCCCTTCAAGTTTTTAACTAATAGGATAATGCATCTACTTATTCCATACTTTGTTTCAGCCTTGGCTTACAAGGCCCAAAAGCAATTGAGAAAAGTTACAAAGTCCAATAGCATTGAAAAATAAAATATGAAATGGTCAGGGAGAATGAAAAATAGGACAGAAATATGATGAAGTCATGCATAAGTATATAAGTATGCATAATATTTATTCCTGTGCAGTTGTTAAAATTTTACTGAATGTTAGCTATGAGCCTTCTATGGTTAATGAAAAGAGGAAAACATAATCTATTACAACAGGGGTCCCCAACTCCCAGGCCATGGACTGATAGTCATCTGTGGCCTGTTAGGAACTGGGCCTTACAGCAGGAAGTGAGCAGCAGGCGAGCGAGTGAAGCTTCATCTTTATTTACAGCTGCTCCCCATTGCTCGCATTACTGCCTGAGCTCTGTGTCCTGTCAGATCAGCAGCAGCATTAGATTCTCATGGGAGTGCAAACCCTACTATGAACTGCGCACGCGAGGGATCTGGGTTGCGCGTTCCTTATGAGAATCTAATGCCTGATGATCTGAGGTGGAGCTAAGACAGCGATGCTAGTGCTGGGGAGTGGCTGCAAATACAGATTATCATTAGCAGAGAGGTTTGACGGCACAAAGATCATAATAAATCAATTGCTTGCAGACTCATATCAAAACCCTATCAGTGAGTGGCGAGTGACAATTAAGCTGCATTTGGTGGCAGGCTTTATAGTGGCAAGTGAGTTGATGTACTTCAGTTGTACAGCTGCATCTAATGGCAGGCTTTAAGTCAGAATCCGACACTTATTTTAGTCCGCGCATGGCCCGCCCATTATTTTGTCTACCACTTCCATCCGCGCCTCTTTCCCGCACTGCGCACTTGTCTCAGTCACAGTTTTGATAAGCCCACAAGCTAACCCTAGCCAAAATGAGTAAAAAACAAACGTTGCTGGAGAGCTTCTTTGAAAAGGGGGAGAGACCCAATGATTAGACAGCAGAAGACTCTAAGACTCTTAAGACTGCTAACGAAAAGAAAGCTGCATTTAAAAGAAAATACCAAGTGTCCTACTTAAATTATAGGTTCATTGCCACAGGTGATTCACATTCTGCAAGTCTGCTTTGTATAAAATGTGGCGACCGGCTAGCCAATGAAGCCATGAAACCTTCAAAACTGCTTCGCCACATGGAGACCAAGCACCCTGCATTAAAAGACAAGTCTTCGGAGTTTTTCAAAAGAAAAAAATGTGAACATGAAGAACAGAAGCAATTATTGAAGGCCACCACTTCATCAAATGTGTCTGCATTGAGAGCATCATTCTTAGTGGCTAACCGCATTGCTAAAGCTAAGAAGCCCTTTACTATTAGTGAAGAGTTGATCCTGCCTGCTGATAAGGATGTTTGTCGTGAACTTTTAGGAGAGGCTGCAGTTCAGAAGGTGATACGTGTTCCTCTTTCGGCTAATACCATAACTAGATGAATTAGCAGAGGATATTGAGGCACAATTGTCAAAGAGAATTAATGAGTCACCATGGTATGCAATCCAGGTTGACGAGTCTACCGATGTTGACAACAAGGCAACAATGCTTGCTTTTGTGTGATATATTTTTCAGGAGGATGTGCATGAGTATATGTTATGTGCAATTTTGTTGCCAACCAACACCACAGCTGTAGAACTATTCAAATCTTTGAATGATTATATATCAGGAAAACTGAATTGGTCATTTTGTGTTGGGATATGCAGACGGAGAAGCTGCCGTGACTGGATGGCTTTCTGGTTTCACTACTCTGGTCAAGGAGGTCGCTTCTGAATGTGAGTCTACACACTGTGTCATCCATAGAGAAATGCTGGCTAGCTGAAAAATGTCACCTGAACTTAACAACGTTTTGCAGAATGTGATTAAAATTATCAACCACATTAAAGTACATGCTCTTAACTCACATCTGTTTGCGTGGCTCTGTGAGGAGGTGGACACAGAGCACACACATCTTCCCTTATACACAGAAGCGAGATGGCTTTCTAAAGGTAGATCACTGACCAGAGTTTCTGAGTTACGAGAGCCGCTCCAGAGATTTCTTTTAGAAAAACAGTCACCACTGGCCGCACATTTCAGTGACACAGAATGGGTTGCAAAACTTGCTTACTTGTGTGACATATTCAACCTGCTCAATGAACTCAATCTGTCACTTCAGGGGAGAACGACAACTGTGTTCAATTCGGCAGATAAAGTGGCTACATTCAAAGCCAAACTGAAATTATGGGGGTGACGAGTGAACATTGGAGTTTTTGTCATGTTTCAAACATTAGCAGAGATTTTGAAAGAGACTGAGCCAGGGCCTTCTTTTTCCCAGCTGGTGCATGATCACCTATCTCAAAATGATCAAAAGAGTTTGAGCATTACTTCCCAACCAGAAAAGACCCCTGAATTGGGAAGGAATGGATCTGCGACCCATTTGTGAATAAGCCAGGTGAATCAACTTTGTCCGTGCTAGAAGAGGATCAACTGCTTGCGACTGAGGATGACGGTGGCCTTAAAAGTATGTTTGAGACAACTTCAAATCTCCATACGTTCTGGATTAAAGTCAAGGCGGAATATCCTGAGATTGCCACAAAAGCACTGTAAAGCCTGCTTCCATTTCCAATATCCTGTCTTTGTGAAGCAGGGTTTTCTGCAGTGACAGCAACCAAAACGAGATTACAGAGTAGACTGGACATAAGCAACACACTTCCGGTGTCACTGTCTCCCATCAGCCCCCGATGGGACCATCTATTTGCAGGAAAACAAGCTCAGGGCTCCCACTGATTCCGCATTATGATGAGTTGTATAATTATTTCATTATATATTACAATGTAATGATAATAGAAATAAAATGCACAATAAATATAATGTGCTTGAATCATACTGAAACCATCCCTTCCCCCCCTCCCCCCGGTCCATGGAAAAATTGTCTTCCACAAAACCGGTCCCTGGTGCCAAAAAGGTTGGGGACTGCTGTATTACAAGATATTTGTGAAGTTTTCGTAAAAGTTCACATAGGAGCTTTTACTGGAATACTGAAACCTATGAGAGAATTATTCCCATGGATTAAGATGAAACAACACTATAATGGACTGTGTCCTCAACAATATTCTTGATTTATAATAACGTAATACAATGTAATATAATATCACTGTTCTAATGCTAAAATTAAATTTACTAGGAATTCACACTATTCACAGTATTCATTTAACAGCCTGGCTGGAACCATGGATAATGTTGAGAAAAGCTAGATTTGTGCTTTCCAAAGTGTATTCATCAGAACACTCATTTTATAGGATAATAATAAGTGTTATGCCAGTAAAGAGTTCCAGGATCACTGGGAATTTCTAGGATAAAAAAATCAAGCAGAATTTTTATAGTTATATTCTTTAGCACTTTCATTATGTAATATGTTAAAATAATAATAATTAAACGATGTTAAATGATTAAATAATAATTAACTTAATTATTATAATTAAATTAATTAAACTTAATTTCTTATAATAAATAAATAATGTTAAAGTCCAAGAGGAAGTTTTATGTAGTATTTGCAAACAATTTTGAGGGGATTGTCTAGCCAGACCAATGTTTTAGGAGACATTGTTTAGAAAATAATTTTCCAGAAGAATAAAGGTAATACAAGCTAGTCCTCCATGAATGTAAAGAAGTTTCTTAAGACAACTGAACAGCAGAGAGTTTAATATTGCATCTATGTGGGGCAGGTATTCACTGTTGCTGTTGAAAGGCAGGTCCACATTCTGTGTAGGGTTGACATTTTCCAATAAAATCTACAATATGTGCCTGAATCATAGATGATGGCTCAAACTTTGCCCTGAAGTGGGCCAGTGTAGTACCTTCAGACAGGTTCAGATTTTCTTCACTAGTTCATAGGGTTCTATGGTTTGGTGGCTTAGCAGAAAGTGGCAGCAGTTTTAACTTGAACATACTTTAAAATAATCACACCAGTTGCCTATTGTATCCATTAAAAAATAAAACCTAGTAGGGTACTATCAAATGACTAGTTTCAGCAGTATAACTTTCTTACGTGTCTTCTAAAATCAATTTAAAAATATACCTGGGGAAACTAAGTTTATCTGTTATACAGAATGGTTAGAAATAAGCCAAATATTGGAAGACCTCTACTAAAAATAATTGGGTTTTAGGGAAGTTGCTTTTAATCGTTCTGATAGAAAATATCTATTTTTCACAATAACCAAAACATGGAAACAGCGCAAATGTCCACAATGGATAAATGGATAAAAAAGATGTGGTACATATATACACAATGGAATATTATTCAGCCATGGGAAAGGAGGATATCCTGCCATTTGTGACAACATAGAGGGACCTTGAGCACATTTTGCTAAGCGAGATGAGTCAGTCAGAGAAAGATGAGTACTGTATGATACCCCTTATATCTAGAATAGAAAAAATTCAAACCTGTGAAAACAGGAAAATGGTGGCTACCAGAGAATGGGAGGTGGAGGATAAGATTGATAGTACAAACTTGTAACAATAAATAAGTCACAGGGATCTAATGCACAGAATAATGAATAGAGACAATAATATTGTACTATAATTATGTAATTGATAAATATCACTACAGAGGCAACCATGTTACAAGATATATATATATCAAAGTAGTAGACTATATACATTAAATTTGTACAGTGTTACATATCAAATTTATTCAATTAAAAAAACAGGAAAAATTAGATTTTTTTTTCTATTGACACTTCAAGGTTTGGCAGTAAAATTTTAAGAGTGCAGAGGCTGCATTTTAGACAAGAGAATAGTAGTAAATCCTTTCAAAAGCACAGGTATTTGCATTTGTTCGAATAGATTGTGACAAAATTATTTCTAATAATAAATATTTTTCTATTCTTAGTTTGCTGCATTTAAGTGAGTACTTACAGATAACAACAAAACCAGATGTGTTAGGTTGCTGGCTGTATAACTTACTAATCATACAGTAGAGTCTTAGTTGTTTGTTAGTAATAATTGAATTTATCATATATAATCTGTGCTAAAATGATAAAATTGGACTAAATAATCTCCCGTAGGTTGGTCATCTAAAATTCTAGATTTTCTGTGCCAGTGTGTTAGCCTTCAAGCTTGGATTTTGAGTTACTCTTCTCTTAAGGGTTTCATAATTGCTTCCTCAGCCACTTTGCTTCTCTTAACAATGAAAAACTTAAGTTTGTTATTTATAAATAAAATTTGAAATGGCATTACAAGTTCAACAACTAGCCTAAAACTAATTTCAAAAACATGAAAAAGTACTTAGTAAGATTTCTGTATTCTTCACTTCTTAATGTTCTATGCCAATTTCTGTAGAAATCTATGTAAATCTGTTTAGCACATTAATTTAAACATGTTTACTATTGAGAATAAATTAACTTGTTATAAAATAAATAATAAAAGAAACAGTTAATGCTGCTTGGAAAAAAATGTAGCCTTCGTTTGGCATTCTCAGATATTGAAAAATAATCATTGTGAAAAGAGTGAACACTCATGTAAAGTTTCATTTCTAGTTTATTTACCTTGGGACTCTATATTCCTACTGTGATTGAGAGAGATTATTTCAAGGTTAAGTAACTTTCAGGAGGTTTGAAATAAAAATGAAGAAAAAGAAGTCCAAACAAACTCAGATTTATTTGTTCTTTTTTAAAAGCTAATCATTAAAAAACTAAAAAGAAAAAATAGTCAAGTATCAGATACTTTCTGAAAGTTTTCCTCTATTATGTGGAAAACATTTGAATATGCATAACTTATTGAAGCCCTACTATACCTAGAACTTGAGAGTTATGAAGAAAACTGAGTGACCTGGAATTCTAAGCAAAAATTAATTTTAGTGAAAGAAAAGTTATTTTGATGATAAAACTGCTAATGTACTTAACGGAATTATACAAAAGAAATATACACTTTACAAGAAGATATATAGAAAAGCAAATGATGGAAGGTGAGGAAGTTATTTTGAAATATATTTTTTGTGGTAAAGAGTTACTTTTTTTTTTTTTAATTTTTAAGTTTTACTTTAAATGTATATTGTACCTCCTTTCAAAGACTTTACTACCAGTAAGCTGTTTCAAGCATCTGAATAACAGTACTGTGAGGAAGGTAGCCCATTTTATTACCTACATTACAGAGAAGAAAATTGAAAGAAAGTTGTCTGTAGAAGGAATGTATTTTGTTACATAGAATAAGCAACTATAGAACAGAAAGCAGCTTCCTGACATTAGTTCTACCTGTATCTAATTTGTTTAGTTTATTTACTTTGTGCATTTTCTACATAAATAGAATAGTTGCATTTTTAGTAATGAGTCTAAATACTCATGTATTTAAAAAGCTAATCATCAATATTTAGAGAAAAAACAACATTGAAGGTACATGAAATATGTTTTTATTTTCTGGCAGTGGACTGAAACATAAAGCTGAATGAAATGACCCAAATTACAACATTACATCCAGTTTTCATTGTAAAGCAAACCTAGATTGCATCAGAACCTTGAAAAAATCATGGGAACTGTTTCAGAGGGGAATCCCAACCTTTATTTTAAGGGAGGGGGAGATGTGTTGGAGGGGAAAAGCTCATATAACTATGAAAAGGTTGATGGCTTCTGCTGTGATCCCTGAGGACATTTGAACTAAAAGAAACATCTTATCAGATTGGATAGTTTTCAGTTTTTGTTTTCAACCTCTCTTCTTATTTGTTTTACAGTGGATGGAACTGAGGTTCAACACTCTGGCAAAATGCCCACACTGCAAAAAAATGTAAGTTCTGTACCACTGGAAATACTGTTGGGAAACATTTGAGAACAATGAGTTCAGAATTCTCACTTAAGTAAATTTTGATTTTAAGACATACTATGGGATGAATGCATGGTTAATATATTTATGCTTTTCAAGACTAAAAAAAGACGTCTTTGAACTGATTAATATATTCCATTTTGAAATTGAAATGATTGGGCTTATCTATTCTCTAAAGGTAAATCAACTTACCTTTAGACAAAGTGAAAATTACTGAAATTATCAGTAACCTGGTAATGATTTTCAAATGTTCTAAGTGGTTATAATCTGTTGCAAATAATCTAAAATTTATATTTTTAAAATGGACTGTATAAAAAAATGGACTGTAATCTTGGAGAAAACCAAATTTGGGGGGGTTTGTAATTAGGAAGTTGGATGGCAAAGTTTTTATAATTATTTATCTCTCTTCAGTCAATTTCCCTGTATTCCTAAATGGTGTACCTAAGGAAAATAACAGAAGGCAATATAAAAATGGGAGAAACTAGAAGACGTTTTGATTAAAGACATTTTATGCCATCTATGTTGGGAGACCCCAAGTCACCCTAAGATTTTTTGACTTTCTAGGAGAACTAATAGGACTTAGTATACAGTTGTACTCACAGCTTTATGGTGAAAGTATGCAAAGCAAAATCAGCAAAAGAAAAAGGCATGTGGGGCAAAATCTGGAGGAAACCAGGAGCAAGCTTCTAAGAGTCCTCTCCCAGTGGAGTCATAACAGGACTTCATTCCTCCAGCAATGAATTGTTACAACATATGTGAAATGTTTTTGACCAGAGAAGCTTATTAGGTCTAATTGGAGCTGGTCACATAGGCACCTGCCGCATAGCACATGCCACAATTCCATACTCCCAGAAGGAAAGCAGGTATTTGGCATAAGCCATATTGGTTGTACAAGTAATTTAGGCATAGCAACCCACTCTTATCAGTAAGGGAATAGTTAGAACTTTTTTGAAATCTAAGTTCCCAGGTGTCAGCCAAGGGCTTACCTTACAAGCCAACTTGTCTAAGGATAGCAGTGTTAGGCCTGCTATATTCTTTTCTGCACAGCATCTATTTTGATAATAAAATTCAAAAATTACTGTTTTCCACTTGCATGTGTGGAAAGTAAGCAAAGGAAATTAGACTGGAATGTTTTGATAATAAGTATTTAAAATAAAAAATATCAGCTCATAGTTACATTTTTGTGATCCTTAGAATAATATAAATACTATATCTATTTTGAGAGTAAAGTAATCCTAAGAGTGGTTTATAGGAGGAAAGAATTTAAAAGTGTCTGAGAAGTAGAATATATGTAACAAAATATCACCATTTATTTGTGCTAGATCTGATTCCAACTAAATATAATCCTGTGAGAATAACTTCTTTACAGCACATTTCTAGCTTCAAAGGAACAGATATTTCCCTTTTTATTTATTTGTGAAATTAATCATATGAATGCTTAACTTAGCTGAATCCAGGACAAGTCTGTGCATGGAGAAGCAAAGTGGATAACCCCAAATAAGTGCACAGAAAAATATATACTTCAGGGACATACCAAATACATGTGTGTGTGAATATGTCTGTGAATAATCCATATTTCTGTATGTTATCTGTATTTTCACAAAAATGAAGACAATTAAATTTCATATATCTTTACGAAGAACATTAAATTGGATTTAAAAAATCTTTTAGAAAATAAAAAACTTCTAATGATTAGCAGATTGTGTGCTAAGCACAGTGATTGTTGCTTTGTGTACACATATATATTAGCTGTAATCTTTACAACAATCCTGGATAGCAAGAATTATTATCCTCATTTTATAGATGAGGAACTGTTAGAAAGGATAAGGGTTTTGCTCAAGTGATTTGCTTGGTTGGTTAATTATTTTAGAACAATGGCAATATTTTGCTACTAATAAAGAAGTATTGAATGTCTAGATATTCTACCATTGGTTAAGGTATCACAAGACTGTATTAATGTGGAGAAGAATTTATCAATTACTTAAGGAACAACTTGCTTTGAAATTCACATGAAATAAATCAGCTTAAATATCATTCTTAGAGGAATGTGTATAGAATTGGAATCACATGCTGAGCTTGGAAGGACTTAGGGCATTCATTACTTATTTGAGCAAAGATGCTGCTATTACATGAACACTCATGGGTCATATCTAGATTTCTTTTCTTTTTTGAATGTTTTTCTTAACAAACTGATGAGTCATCTGTTGAAGTAAGATTCTGAGATTTTTATTTCTTTAAACTCAAATAGCAAATGTCCTAAAATTATTTTTAAGTTATAGAAGTTACTAAATCATTGCTATGAAACTAGCGTGTTATTTTTATATCTCACAAAACAAGTGGGGAATACCTTCCCCCAGGGCTCCAGAGACCAAGAAGCATTTTTTAATCTCACTGTTTTTTACTCATGCAATCACTGAGGCTATTGTAGCTGAAGGTGAGGTTTCTCTTTCAATTGGGCAGCTTGTAGTTACTGCTGGGCAGGAGATGTAGTCCTAGCATTCTGAAATGACAACTTGGACGATATTTCCATGAAGATGTTTTAATGGACTTAAGATTAGTAGACATGATGATTTAATCCATGATAATTATCAATGAATATCATTTCTCCTACATCACTGAGGTACTTTGGGGATCTCTTCCTGTCATTTTAATCAATAGCAGACTCATTCTCAGAAGTTATCCTTTTATTTTTCTGTTTAGTGCTTTCTTTTATAATTATTCATTAATTCAACGTCCTGTGCTAGGTACTAGGTGCTCAAAATAAAGATATAACCTTGCCTTCAAGGGACTTAGTCTTGTGGGTATACAGAAGAGAATAGACAATTACAATAAAGTTTTAAGTGCTTTGGAAGGGTATACCCAGCATGCTCTGCTCTGAAGGGCCCCTAATCCAGACTGGAGGGAAAGGGAATGTGAGTGAAGGCTTCCAGGAAGGAGGGATGTTAAAGATGACTGGGAATGATATGAAAAAAAGGGCCAATGGTTCCTTGTAGAAGGAGCAACCTGTGCAAAGGTATAGAGGTACAGAGGAGTCAAAGTATAGGTGTGCTATGAAGGAAATGGAATAGCTAGGGTTTAATGTGAAGGGACAAGAGAGAGATTGGGGTCAAGAATGACCTTGTATCTGAGAGGCTGTAGAACCATTCATTAAGATAGTGAATGAAAGATCTAGAAGAACTGTGTCCAGCAGAGAGATGATATGAATGTAGGTGTAGAGAGACTCTTAGGTTTTCTAGATTGGCTAGATCATCATCCCTTGAAATTCAGATCCATCTACCTGCTTTTCAAACCACCAATCTTGCATCAATATGGTCATGGCTTCTTCCTTCCTTTACCAAGACAACTGAGAGCTGAAAAAATTCTATGTTGATTAGCTCTTTACAAATGTAGAGCTTTACATTTCAGCTAAACCCTTGCTTGATATTCCCTATTTGTGTCCTTGATTAACTCTCTCCCCCATCCCTCAAAGTGGTTATCTCCAGATATTTTCTGTTCCTCTTAAACCCCCATCCCTCATACCCTCTTCTCTATCTCAGCAAATGAGTTGCCTTCTTCCTGTCTCTCTCAAATATTTGAGGCTATCTGTGAACTCCCTCATCTTCACACTTCCTACCTATAAACATTTTTTATATCTATGCTCACTTTATTTCTTCTCAGAGGGATGCATGTCTCTTCCTTTCAAGGCATATCTCTTTAGTTCATCTTGGCACCGCATTCCTCCAGGAGTAAAGTAGAATTAGCGTCAGTCCCCACTAGGCCACTGAATTTGCTCTGACAAAATTCATGTCCCAATTGCAAATTTTATTTTTTATTTTTTAAATTTATTTTTAATTGAAGTTTAGTCGAATTACAATGTTGTGTTATTACTGCTGTACAGCAAAGTGACTCACTTATACATATATATACATCCTTTTTCATATTCTTTTTCATTATGGTTTATCCCAAGATATTGAATATAGTTCTCTGTGCTATACAGTAGGACCTTGTTGTTTATCCATTCTATATATATCAGTTTGCATCTGCTAATCCAAACTCCCAATCCAACCCTCTCCCCACTTGGCAACCACCAGTCTATTCTCTATGTCCCTGATTCTGTTTCTGTTTCATAGATAGGTTCATTTATGTCATATTTTAGATTCCACATATAAGTGATATCATATGGTATTTGTCTTTCTCTTTCTGATATACTTCACTTAGTATGATAATCCCTAGTTGCATCCATGTTGCTGCAAATGGCATTATTTCATTGTTTTCTATGGCTGAGCAGTATTCCATTGTATATATGTACCACATCTTTTTCTTTAAATCTTTTTTTTTTTAATATTTGTTTATTAGGCTGTCTCAGGTCTTAGTTGTGGTGTGCAGGCTCTAGAGCGCTTTGCAGCATGTGGGATTTTAGTTCCCTGACCAGGGATTGAACTTGTGTCCCCTTCATTGGAAGGTGGATTCTTAACCACTGGACCACCAGGGAAGTCCCTGTACCACATCTTCTTTATCCATTCATCTATCAACGTACATTTAGGTTGTTTCCATGTCTTGGCTATTGTGAATAGTGCTGCTATGAACATAGACATGCATATATCTTTTTGACATACAGTTTTGTCAGGATATATGCCAGGAGTGGGATTGCTGGATCATATGGTAGTTCTATTTTTAGTTTTCTGAGGAGCCTCCATAATGTTTTCCAAAGTGGCTGCACCAAATTACATTCCCACCAACAGTGTAGGAGGGTTCCCTTTTCTCCACACCCTCTCCAGCATTTGTTACTTGTACACTTTTTAATGATGGCCATTCTGACTGATGTGAGGTGGTACCTCATTGTAGTTTTGATTTGCATTTCTCTAATAATTAGCGATGTTGAGCATCTTTTCATGTGCCTATTGGCCATCTGTATGTCTTCTGTGGAGAAATGTCTCTTTAGGTCTTCTCCCCATTTTTCAATTGGGTTTGTTTTTTTGTTGTTGAGTTGTATGAGCTGTTTGTATATTTTGGAAATTAAGCCCCTGTCAGTCGCATCGTTTGCAAATATTTTCTCCCATTCTGTAAGTTGTCTCTTTGTTTTGTTTATGGTTTACTTTGTTGTGTAAAAGCTTGTTAGTTTGATTACATCTTATTTGTTTATTTTTGTTTTTATTTCTATTGCCTTGGGAGACTGACCTAAGAAAACATTTGTACCATTTACTTCAGAGAATGTTTTGCCTATGCTTTCTTCTAGGAGTTTTATGGTGTCATGTCTTATGTTTAAGTCTTTAAGCCATTTTGAATTTATTTTTGTGTACAGTGTAAGGGCATGTTCTAACTTCATTGATTTACATGCAGCCATCCAACTTTCCCAACACCCCTTGCTGAAGAGACTTTTTCCTATTGTATGTTCTTGACTCCTTAGTTGAAGATTAATTGCCTGTAGGTGTGTGGGTTTATTTCTGGGCTGTCTATTCTGTTCCATATGTCTGTTTTTGTGCCAATATCATGCTGTTTTGATTACTGTAGCTTTGTAGTATTGCCTGAAGTCTGGGATGGTTGTGCTTCCAGCTTTGTTCTTTTTCTTCAGGATTGCTTTGGCAATTCTGGGTCTTTTATGGTTCCATATGAATTTTAGGATTATTTGTTCTAGTTCTGTGAAAAAGGTCATGGGTAATTTGATAGGGATCACATTAAACCTGTAGATTGCTTTCCATTTCTTTGAATCACCTTCAGTTTCCTTTATTAATGTTTTATACTTCTCAGCATATATGTCTTTCACCTCCTTGGTGAGGTTTATTCCTAAGTATTTTTTTTTGGGTTGTGATTTTAAAAGGTATTGTTTTTTTACATTCTCTTTCTGGTATTTCATTGTTGGCATAAAGAAATGCAACTGGTTTCTGTATGTTAATCTTATATTCTGATATCTCTCTGAATTCGTTTATCAGTTCTAGTAGTTTTTGTGTGGAGTCTTTAGTGTTTTCTATATATAGAATCATATCATCTGCATATAATGACAATTTTACCTCTTCTCTTCCAATTTGGATACCTTTTATTTCTTTTTCTTGTCTGATTGCTGTTGCTAGGACTTCTAATACTATGTTGAAGAGAAGTGTGAGAGTGGCATCCTTGTCTTGTTCCAGATTTTAGCAAGAAGCCTTTCAACTTTTTGCCATTTCATTTTATATTGGCTGTGGGTTTGTCGTGAATAGCTTTTACTATTTTGAGATATGTTACCTCTGTACCCACTTTGGTAATAATGTTTATCATGAATGGATGTTGAATTTTGTCAAATGCTTTTTCTGTATCTATTGATATGATCATGTGGTTTTTGTCCTTTCTTTTGTTTGTGTGGTATATTACATTGATTTGCGTATGTTGAACCATCCTTGTGAACTTGGGATGAATCCCACTTGGTCATGGTTTATGATCTTTTTTATGTGTGGCTGGATTTGATTTGCTAATATTTTGTTGAGAATTTTTGCATCTACATTCATCAAAGATATTGGTCTGTAATTTTCTTTTTTCATGGTGTCTTTGTCTTCTTTTGGTATCAGGGTGATGGTGGCTTCATAGAATGTCCTTCAGAGTGTTCCTTCCTCTTTAGCTTTTTGGAAGAGTTTGAGAAGGATCGGTATAAGTTCTTCTTTGTATGTTTGGTAGAATTCACCTGTGAAGCCATCTTGTTCTGGACTTTTGTTTGTAGGGAGTTTTAAAATTCCAGATTCTATTTCATTTCTAGTGACTGGTCTGTTCAAATCATCTATTTCTTCTTTCAGTTTTGGTGGACTGTATGTTTTTAGAACAATGTTCATTTCTTCTAGGTCTTTGAATTTGTTGGCCTATAATTGTTCATAGTATTCCCTTGTGGCTTTTTGTATTTCTGTGGTATCAGTTTTTATGTCTCCTTTTTCATTTCTTATTTTGTTTATTTGTATTCTCTCTCTTTTCTTCTTGGTGAGCCTGGCCAGAGGTTTGTCAGTCTTGTTTGTCCTTTCAAAGAATCAGCTCCTAGTTTTATTAATTTTTCTTTTTTTTTTAATCTCTGTTTTGTTTATTTCCTCTCTGATCTTTATTATTTCCTTTCTTCTGCTGACTCTAGGTTTTGTTTGTTCTTTTTCTAATTCTTTTAAGTGGTATGTTAGGTTGTTTATTTGAGATTTTTCTTGTTTTCTGAGGAAGGCCTGTATCTCTATGAACTTTCCTCTGATAACTGCTTTTGCTGTATCCAGTAGGTTTTGTATGGTTGTGTTTTCATCGTCATTTGTCTCAAGGTATTTTTTTATTTTTTACTTATTTTTAAATTAATTTTTATTGGAGTATAGTTGCTTTACAATGTTGTATTAGTTTCTACTGTATAACAAAGTGAATCAGCTATACATATATCCCCTCTTCTTTGGATTTCCTTCCCCTTTAGGTCACCACAGAGCATTGAGTAGAGTTCCCTGAGCTATACAGTAGGTTCATATTAGTTATCTATTTTATACATAGTATCAATAGTGTATATATGTCAATCCCAATCTCCTAATTCCCTCCAACCCCCTCTTTCCCCCTTGGTATCCATACATTTGTTCTCTATGTCTGTGTCTCTATTTCTGCTTTGCAAATAAGATCATCTATACCATTTTTCTAGATTCCACATACGTGCGTTAATATACAATATTTGTTTTTCTCCTTCTGACTTACTTTACTCTAGGTCCATCCACGTCTCTACAAATTATCCAGTTTCGTTCCTTTTCATGGCTGAGTAATATTCCATTGTATATATGTACCACATCTTCTTTATCCATTCCTCTGTTGATGGTCATTTAGGTTGCTTCCATGTCCTGGCTATTGTAAATAGTGTTGCAATGATCATTAGGGTGCATGTGTTTGTTTGAATTATGGTTTTCTTTGGGAATATGCCCAGTAGTGAGATTGCTGGGTCATATGGTAGTTCTATATAGGTATTTTGTTTAAATTTCATCTTTGATGTCATCATTGACCCATTGGTTTTTTAGTAGCATGTTGTTTAGTCTCCACTTAATCAGTTTGTTCTCATTTCTTTTTCTGTGGTTAATTTCTAGTTTCATGCCATTATAGTCAGAAAAGATGCTTGAGATAATTTCTATACTCTTAAATTTGTTGAGGCTTGTTTTGGCCCTAGTATGTGATCAATCCTTGAGAATGTTACATGTGCACTTGTTTTTTTTGGATGTCATGTCCTGAAAATATCAATTAAGTCTAACTGTTCTACTGTATCATCTATTATCTCTGTTGCCTTATTGATTCTCTGTCTGGAAGATCTGTCCATTGATGTGACTGGGGTGTTAAAGTCTCCTGCTATTATTGTATTCCTGTCAATTTCTCCCTTTATGTCTGTTAGTATTTGTTTTATGTATTTGGGTGATCCTGTATTAGGTACATATATGTTGATGAGTTTAAAAGCCTCTTCTTGTAGTGGTCCTTTTATCATTATATAGTGTCCTTCTTTATGTTTCTTTATGGCTTTAAGTTCTATTTAGTCTAAGTATTGTGACCGCCGCTTTCTTGTCATTTCGGTTTGCATGGAATATCTTTTTCCATCCCCTCACTTTCAATCTATTGTGTCCTTTGCCCTAAAGTGAGTCTCTTGTAGGCAGCATATCATAAGCTCTTGTTTTTTTTTATCCAATCTGCCACTCTGTGTCTTTTGATTGCAGCATTGAGTGCATTGATTTTTAAGGTACTTCTTGATAGATATGTATTTATTGCCATTTTAAACTTTGTTTTCCCATTGGTTTCATATTTCTTCTTTATCCCTTTCTTTTTCTTTTTGTTTTTACTTTTGCAGCTTGATGATTTTCTTTTGTATTATGCTTATGTTCTCTTCTTTTTGGTTTTTGTAAATCTATGGTATGTTTTTGATTTGTGGTTACCCTGTTTATCAACTATGTTAACCCCTTCCTATATCTACTTGCCTTAGACTGGTAGTCATATTGGCTCAAACACATTCTAGGGAAAAAAATCTACATTTTCTTACTATCCTCCCCCACATTTTATGATTTTGATGTCCTCTTTTACATCGTCATGTTCATCCTTTTGCTGTTCATTGTGGTTATCATAACTTTCACATAAAATTTTTTTGATTTTTTTAAATCTGTGTACTGGCTTACTTAAGTGATTTATTTTCCAATTGTGATTTTCTCTTTTCTATAGATTCTTACTTCTTTTCTATTTAGAGAAGACCTTTCAATATTTCCTTTAGGATAGGTTTAGTATTGCTGTATTCTTTTAGTTTTTGCTTGCCCAAGAAATTCTTTGTCTCATCTTCTATTCTAAATGATAATCTCGCTGGGTAGAGTATACTAGTTTGCAGATTTTTCCCTTTCAGGACTTTGAGTATATGTTGACACTTGCTTTTGGTCTGCATCGCTTCTGTAGAGAAATCAGCCTTTTTGGGGTTCCCTTGTAATTAACTCTTTGCTTTTCTCTTGCTGCCTTTAGAATCCTCTATCTTTAACTTTTGCCATTTTTGTTATGTCTTGATGTAGGTCTGTTTGGGTTTATCTTGTTTGGGACCCTCTCTGCTTCCTGTACCTGGATATCTGTTTCCTTCTTTAAGTTTGGGAAGTTTTCAGCCATAATTTCTTCAAATACATTTTTGATCCCCTTTTCTCTTTCTTCCCCTTCTGGAATCCTTATTATGCATAGGTTGGCATGCTTTATATTATCCCATAGGTCTCTTACATTGCTTTCATTTTTTTTTCATTTGGCTTTCTGTCTTCTGTCCTGATTGCATGATTTCCATTATTCTATCTTCTGGGTCACTTATTCGTTCTGCATTATTGTGTTATGTATTGCCTTTAGCTCAGCTTTCGTCTCTGTAAATGAGTTTTCTAATTTTTCTTGGTTCCTCTTTATAGTTTCTAGTTCCTTTTTACAATACTCTGCATTTCTGTTGATAGCCTTTCTTAATTCCTTCAGTATTTTCATTATCTCCTCTTTGAAATTTGTATCTATTAGACTGAAGAGGTCTGCTTCATTGTTTGTTCTTTCAGGGGTATACTCTTGGTCTTTTAACTGGGAGTGGTTCCTCTGCTTTTTCATTTTACTTATATTTCTCTTACTCTGTGAATTTAGGAGAAACAGTTATCTACTGTGGTCTTGGAGGGCTATTTATATGTAGGGTTGTCCCTGTGTAGCTTGTGTGGGTTTAGTATGTTTGGTGCAAGGGCTGTTTTTAATATGGATGCCTGTTACCTCTTTCTTCAGTGTGTGCTGGTTGTTATTTCCTTGATAGGGGGTGCTGGTTTAGGTTGCTGGTTTCTGGTCTTGGGGTTTTTGGCAGTAGGGGGTGGCTCAGGCACACCCCCTGGGGCATGCGATGGGAATGGAGGCGGCTTACAACCACTCCTGGAGTTCAGATGGGTGGTAGTGGGAGCCCACAACTACTCTTGGGGTCTGGGAGGGAGTCGGTAGTGGGGCCATGACCACTCCTGGAGTCCGGGAGGGCATCAGCAGGGGCCCACGACCATTCCTGTGGTCCAGAAGGGAGTCAGCAGGGGGTGGTAACCACCCCTGGGGTCCGGGAGGGTGTCAGCAGGGGCCCGGTGACCACTCCTGGTGTCTGGGCGGGCTGCAGTGGAGGCTCGGGACCGCCCCTGGAGCCTGTGCAGGCAGTATCCTGCCTCTGCGAGCACGTGCACAGGGAAAAAAGCTACAATCTAGGTCCCGCCCCTCCCTAGTGGAGCCCCCAAACAATGGCGACTGGCCTCTAAGGTGGCCCAGGCTTCCTTGGCGTACACCCCCAGCAGTGGTCACACTGGATTCCAGCCCCCCCAGTCTGTTTCTACACAGCCAACCCCAGTCATCTCCCTGGTTCTGATCTCCAAAGCCCGAGTTCCAGCACACAGTCCCTGCCAGAACCAGAAGATGGGCGTGTCAGGCTGGGCTGCTGCAAACCGGCTACTAGTGTTGTCCTCGGAGGCTCTGAAGCTCCCCTTCCGTCCTGGCTGATCTCCCCACTGCTGAAAGGGCTTCCCAGGGTGCAGGAATCTTTCCTCTTTCACAGCTCCCTCCCAGGGGCACAGGTCTGATCCCGATTCCTTTTTCACGTTCTTCTTTCTTTTTTTTTTTTTTTTTTCTGTTTTCTTTTTTCCCACCTGGTTACATGGAGATTTTCTTGCCCTTTCAGCAGTTTGAGGTTTTCTGCCAGCATTCAGTAGATATTCTGTGAGAATCGTTCCATGTGTAGATGTACTTTTGTTGTATGTGAGAGAGGGTGAGCTTCACGTCTGAGTACTTTGCCATCTTGATTTCTCTCCCCACTTGCAAATTTTAATAGATCTGTTCAATCTTCATTTCCTTGTTTTCTCTTTAGTATTTGGTTCTGTTGATTACCCTGCTTTTTTTCCTTAAAATTTGTTCTTCTTTTGGTTTCAGACATCACTTTCTCCTGGTTTTCTCCCACTTCTCAGAACATTCATTTGCTATCTCCTTTCTTGGCTCCACTTCCTCTTCCAAGTCATTAAATATTGCTATTCTCCAGGATTGGAACCTAATCACAATATAGCTGTGCTTTCTCATATGTTTTTATATCATTTATATGCCACTAAATCACAACCAATATACCATTTTTTTTTAAACATCTTTATTGAAGTATAATTGCTTTACAATGGTGTGCTAGCTTCTGCTTTACAACAAAGTGAATCAGTTACACATATACATATGTTGCCATATCTCTTCCCTCTTGCATCTCCCTCCCTCCCACCCTCCCTATCCCACCCCTCTAGGTGGTCACAAAGCACCGAGCTGATCTCCCTGTGCTATGCGGCTGCTTCCCACTAGTTATCTATTTTACATTTGGTAGTGTATATATGTCCATGACACTCTCTCACCCTGTCACCTCTCACCCCTCCCCCTCCCCATATCCTCAAGTCCATTCTCTAGTAGGTCTGTGTCTTTATTCCCATCTTGCCACTAGGTTCTTCATGACCTCTTTTTTTTTTTTTTTTTTCCCTTAGATTCCATATATATGTGTTAGCATACTGTATTTGTTTTTCTCTTTCTGACTTACTTCACTCTGTATGACAGACTCTAACTCCATCCACCTCATTACAAACACCTCCATTTCATTTCTTTTTATGGCTGAGTAATATTCCATTGTATATATGTGCCACATCTTCTTTATCCATTCATCCGATGATGGACACCTAGGTTGCTTCCATGTCCTGGCTATTGTAAACAGAGCTGCAATGAATATTTTGGTACATGACTCTTTCTGAATTATGGTTTTCTCAGGGTATATGCCCAGTAGTGGGATTGCTGGGTCATATGGTAGTTCTATTTTTAGTTTTTTAAGGAACCTCCATACTGTTCTCCATAGTGGCTGTATCAATTTACATTCCCACCAACAGTGCAAGAGTGTTCCCTTTTCTCCACACCCTCTCCAGCATTTATTGTTTCTAGATTTTTTGATGATGGCCATTCTGACCGGTGTGAGATGATACCTCATTGTAGTTTTGATTTGCATTTCTCTAATGATTAATGATGTTGAGCATTCTTTCATGTGTCTGTTGGCAATCTGTATATCTTCTTTGGAGAAATGTCTATTTAGGTCTTCTGCCCATTTTTGGATTGGGTTGTTTGTTTTTTTGTTATTGAGCTGCATGAGCTGCTTGTAAATCTTGGAGATTAATCCTTTGTCCGTTGGTTCATTTGCAAATATTTTCTCCCATTCTGAGGGTTGTCTTTTGGTCTTGTTTATGGTTTCCTTTGCTGTGCAAAAGCTTTTAAGTTTCATTAGGTCCCATTTGTTTATTTGTGTTTTTATTTCCATTTCTCTAGGACCTGGGTCAAAAAGGATCTTGCTGTGACTTATGTCATACAGTGTTCTGCCTATGTTTTCCTCTAAGAGTTTGATAGTGTCTGGCCTTACACTTAGGTCTTTAATCCATTTTGAGTTTATTTTTGTGTATGGTGTTAGGGAGTGTTCTAATTTCATACTTTTACATGTACCTGTCCAGTTTTCCCAGCACCACTTATTGAAGAGGCTGTCTTTTCTCCACTGTATATGCTTGCCTCCTTTATCAAAGATAAGGTGACCATATGTGCGTGGGCTTATCTCTGGGCTTTCTATACTGTTCCATTGATCTATATTTCTGTTTTTGTGCCAGTACCAAACTGTCTTGATTACTGTAGCTTTGTAATATAGTCTGAAGTCAGGGAGCCTGATTCCTCCAGCTCCATTTTTCGTTCTCAAGATTGCTTTGGCTATTCGGGGTCTTTTGTGTTTCCATACAAATTGTGAAATTTTTTGTTCTAGTTCTGTGAAAAATGCCAGTGGTAGTTTGATAGGGATTGCATTGAATCTGTAGATTGCTTTGGGTAGTAGAGTCATTTTCACAATGTTGATTCTTCCAATCCAAGAACATGGTATATCTCTCCATCTATTTGTATCATCTTTAATTTCTTTCATCAGTGTCCTATAATTTTCTGCATACAGGTCTTTTGTCTCCTTAGGTAGGTTTATTCCTAGGTATTTTATTCTTTTTGTTGCAATGGTAAACGGGAGTGTTTTCTTAATTTCACTTTCAGATTTTTCATCATTAGTATACAGGAATGCAAGAGATTTCTGTGCATTAATTTTGTATCCTGCTACTTTACCAAATTCATTGATTAGCTCTAGTAGTTTTCTGGTAGCATCTTTTGGATTCTCTATGTATAGTATCATGTCATCTGCAAACAGTGACAGCTTTACTTCTTCTTTTCCGATTTGGATTCCTTTTATTTCTTTTTCGTCTCTGATTGCTGTGGCTAACACTTCCAAAACTATGTTGAATAATAGTGGTGAGAGTGGGCAACCTTGTCTTGTTCCTGATCTTAGTGGAAATGGTTTCAGTTTTTCACCATTGAGGACAATGTTGGCTGTGGGTTTGTCATATACGGCCTTTATTATGTTGAGGAAAGTTCCCTCTATGCCTACTTTCTGCAGGACTTTTATCATAAATGGGTGTTGAATTTTGTCGAAAGCTTTCTCTGCATCTATTGAGATGATCATATGGTTTTTCTCCTTCAATTTGTTAATATGATGTATCACGTTGATTGATTTGCGTATATTGAAGAATCCTTGCATTCCTGGAATAAACCCCACTTGATCATGGTGTATGATCCTTTTAATGTGCTGTTGGATTCTGTTTGCTAGTATTTTGTTGAGGATTTTTGCATCTATGTTCATCAGTGATATTGGCCTGTAGTTTTCTTTCTTTGTGACATCTTTGCCTGGTTTTGGTATCAGGGTGATGGTGGCCTCGTAGAATGAGTTGGGGAGTGTTCCTCCCTCTGCAATATTTTGGAAGAGTTTGAGAAGGATAGGTGTTAGCTCTTCTCTAAATGTTTGATAGAATTCGCCTGTGAAGCCATCTGGTCCTGGGCTTTTGTGTGTTGGAAGATTTTTAATCACAGTTTCAATTTCAGTGCTTGTGATTGGTCTATTCATATTTTCTATTTCTTCCTGGTTCAGTCTCAGCAGGTTGTGCATTTCTAAGAATCTGTCCATTTCTTCCAGGTTGTCCATTTTATTAGCATAGAGTTGCTTGTAGTAATCTCTTATGATCGTTTGTATTTCTGCAGTGTCAGTGGTTACTTCTCCTTTTTCATTTCTAATTCTATTAATTTGAGTCTTCTCCTTTTTTCTCTTGATGAGTCTGGCTAATGGTTTATCAATTTTGTTTATCTTCTCAAAGAACCAGCTTTTAGTTTCATTGATTTTTGCTATTGTTTCCTTCATTTCTTTTTCATTTATTTCTGATCTGATCTTTATGATTTCTTTCCTTCTGCTAGCTTTGGGGTTTTTTTGTTCTTCTTTCTCTAATTGCTTTAGGTGCAAGGTTAGGTTGTTTATTCGAGATGTTTCCTGTTTCTTGATGTAGGCTTGTATTGCTATAAACTTCCCTCTTAGAACTGCTTTTGCTGCATCCCATAGGTTTTGGATCGTCGTGTCTCCATTGTCATTTGTTTCTAGGTATTTTTTGATTTCCCCTTTGATTTCTTCAGTGATCACTTCGTTATTAAGTAGTGTATTGTGTAGCCTCCATGTGTTTGTATTTTTTACAGATCTTTTCCTGTAATTGATATCTAGTCTCATAGCGTTGTGGTCGGAAAAGATACTTGATACGATTTCAATTTTTTTAAATTTACCAAGGCTTGATTTGTGACCCAAGATATGATCTATCCTGGAGAATGTTCCATGAGCCCTTGAGAAAAATGTGTATTCTGTTGTTTTTGGGTGGAATGTCCTATAAATATCAATTAAGTCCATCTTGTTTAATGTATCATTTAAAGCTTGTGTTTCCTTATTTATTTTCATTTTGGATGATCTGTCCATTGGTGAAAGTGGGGTGTTAAAGTCCCCTACTATGATTGTGTTACTGTCGATTTCCCCTTTTGTGGCTGTTAGTATTTGCCTTATGTATTGAGGTGCTCCTATGTTGGGTGCATAAATATTTACAATTGTTATACCTTCCTCTTGGATCGATCCCTTGATCAGTATATAGTGTCCGTCTTTGTCTCTTGTAATTGTCTTTATTTTAAAGTCTATTTTGTCTGATATGAGAATTGCTACTCCAGCTTTCTTTTGATTTCCATTTGCATGGAATATCTTTTTCCATCCCCTCACTTTCAGTCTGTATGTGTCTCTAGGTCTGAAGTGGGTCTCTTGTAGACAGCATATATATGGGTCTTGTTTTTGTATCCATTCAGCCAGTCTGTGTCTTTTGGTGGGAGCATTTAATCCATTTACATTTAAGGTAATTATCGATATGTATGTTCCTATTCCCATTTTCTTAAATGTTTTGGGTTTGTTATTGTAGGTGTTTTCCTTCTCTTGTGTTTCTTGCCTAGAGAAGTTCCTTTAGCATTTGTTGTAAAGCTGGTTTGGTGGTGCTGAACTCTCTCAGCTTTTGCTTGTCTGTAAAGGTTTTAATTTCTCCATCAAATCTGAATGAGATCCTTGCTGGGTAGAGTAATCTTGGTTGTAGGTTTTTCTCCTTCATCACTTTAAGTATATCCTGCCACTCCCTTCTGGCTTGCAGCGTTTCTGCTGAAAGATCAGCTGTTAACCTTATGGGGATGCCCTTGTGTGTTATCTGTTGTTTTTCCCTTGCTGCTTTTAATATGTTTTCTTTATATTTAATTTTTGATAGTTTGATTAATATGTGTCTTGGTGTGTTTCTCCTTGGATTTATCCTGTATGGGACTCTCTGTGCTTCCAGGACTTGATTAACTATTTCCTTTCCCATATTAGGGAAGTTTTCAACTATAATCTCTTCAAATATTTTCTCAGTCCCTTTCTTTTTCTCTTCTTCTTCTGGGACCCCTATAATTCGAATGTTGGTGCGTTTAATGTTGTCCCAGAGGTCTCTGAGACTGTTCTCAGTTCTTTTCATTCTTTTTTCTTTATTCTGGTCTGCAGTAGTTATTTCCACCATTTTATCTTCCAGGTCACTTATCCGTTCTTCTGCCTCAGTTATTCTGCTATTGATCCCATCTAGAGTATTTTTAATTTCATTTATTGTGCTTGTCATCGTTTCTTGGTTCCTCTTTAGTTCTTCTACGTCCTTGTTAAATGTTTCTTGCATTTTGTCTATTCTATTTCCAAGACTTTGGATCATCCTTACTATCATTATTCTGAATTCTTTTTCAGGTAGACTACCTATTTCCTCTTCATTTGTTAGGTCTGGTGTGTTTTGACCCTGCTCCTTCATCTGCTGTGTGTTTTTCTGTCTTCTCATTTTGCTTATCTTACTGTGTTTGGGGTCTCCTTTTCACAGGCTGCAGGTTCGTAGTTCCCGTTGTTTTTGGTATCTGTCCCCAGTGGCTAAGGTTGGTTCAGTGGGTTGTGTAGGTTTCCTGGTGGAGGGAACTAGTGCCTGTGTTCTGGTGGATGAGGCTGGATGTTGTCTTTCTGGTGGGCTCGTCCACGTCTGGTGGTGTGTTTTGGGGTGTCTGTGGCCTTATTATGATTTTAGGCAGCCTCTCTGTTAATGGATGGGGCTGTGTTCCTCTCTTGCTAGTTGTTTGGCATAGGGTGTCCAGCACTGTAGCTTGCTGGTCGTTGAGTGAAGCTGGGTCTTGATGTTGAGATGGAGATCTGTGAGAGATTTTCGCCGTTTGGTATTACGTGGAGCTGGGAGGTCTCTTGTGGACCAGTGTCCTGAAATTGGCTCTCCCACCTCAGAGGCACAGCCCTGATGCCTGGCTGGAGCAGCAAGAGCCTTTCATCCACACGGCTCAGAAAAAAAGGGAGAAAAAATGGAAAGAAAGAAAAAAAGAGGATAAAATAAAATAAAATAAAGCAATTATAATAAAAAATAAGAAAAAAATTATTAAGAGTAAATTTATTAAGAAAAAAAATTTTTTTTAATTTTTAAAAATAGATTTATTAATTTTTTATACTAAAAATAAGAAAAAAATTATTTAGAAAAAATTTATTAAGAAAAAAAATTTTTTTAATTTTTTAAAATAAAAAATATGAAAAAACTTATTAAAAATTTTTTTTTAAAAATAGAAAATAAGGAAAAAATTATTAAGAAAACATTTATTAGGGAAAAAAAAATTTTAAAGTCAAAAAAAAAAAAAAAACGGACAGACCTAACCCTAGGACTAACGGTGAGAGCAAAGCTATACAGACAAAATCTCACCCAGAAGCATACACATCTACACTCACAAAAAAAAGGAAAAGGGGAAAAGTTAATATATCCTGCTCCCAAAGTCCATCTCCTAAATTTGGGATGATTCGTTGTCTATTCAGGTATTCAACAGATGCAGGCACATCAAGTTGTTTGTGGAGCTTTAATCCGCTGCTTCTGAGGCTGCTGGGAGAGATTTCCCTTTCTCTTCTTTGTTCGTACAGCTCCCGGGGTTCAGCTTTGGATTTGGACCCGCCTCTGCATGTAGGTCCCCTGAGGGCGTCTGTTCCCCGCCCAGACAGAACGGGGTTAAAGGAGCAGCTGATTCGGGGGCTCTGGCTCAGTCAGGCCGGGGGGAGGGAGCGGTACGGAGGAGGCGGGGCGAGCCTGCGGCGGCAGAAGCCGGCGTGGCGTTGCAGCAGCCTGAGGCGCGCCGTGCGCTCTCCCGGGGAAGTTGTCCCCGGATTACGGGAGCCTGGCCGTGGCGGGCTGCACAGGCTCCCGGGAGGGGCGGTGCGGAGAATGACCTGCGCTCGCCCACAGGCTGTTTGGTGGCGGCAGCAGCAGCCTCAGCGTCTCATGCCCGTCTCTGGGGTCCGCGCCGACAGCCGCGGCCCGCGCCCGTCTCTGGAGTTCGTTTAAGTGGCGCTCTGAATCCCCTCTCCCTGCACGCCGCGAAACAAAGAGGCAAGAAAAAGTCTCCTGCCTCTTCGGCAGCCGCAGACTCCTTCTCGTGCACCCTCCCGGCTAGCTGTGGTGCGCTAGACCCTTCAGGCTGTGTTCACGCAGCCAACCCCAGTCCTCTCCCTGGGATCCGACCGAAGCCCGCGCCTCAGCTCCCAGCCCCCGCCCGCCCCGGCGGGTGAGCAGACAAGCCTCTCGGGCTGGTGAGTGCTGCTCGGCGCCGAGCCTCTGTGCGGGAATCTCTCCGTTTTTCCCTCTGCGTCCCTGTTGCTGTGGGATCCGCGCTGATAGCCACGGCTCGCGCCCGTCTCTGGAGCTCGTTTAGGCGGCGCTCTGAATCCCCTCTCCTTGCGCGCCGCGAAACAAAGAGGCAAGAAAAATTCTCTTGCCTCTTTGGCAGCTGCAGTCTTTTTCCCGGACTCCCTCCTGGCTAGCACCGAAGCCCGAGCCCCAGCTCCCAGGCCCCGCCCGCCCCGGCGGCTGAGCAGACAAGCCTCTCGGGCTGGTGAGTGCTGGTCGGCACCGCTCCTCTGTGCGGGAATCTCCGCTTTGCCCTCCGCACCAATGTGGCTGCGCTCTCCTCCGTGGCTCCGAAGCTTCCCCCCTCTGCTACCCGCAGTCTCTGCCCACGAAGGGGCTTCCTAGTGTGTGGAAACCTTTCCTCCTTCACAGCTCCCTCCCACTGGTGCAGGTCCCGTCCCTATTCTTTTGTCTCTGTTATTTCTTTTTTCTTTTGCCCTACCCAAGTACGTGGGGATTTTCTTGCCTTTTGGGAGGTCTGACGTCTTCTGCCAGCGTTCAGTGGGTGTTCTGTAGGAGCAGTTCCACGTGTAGATGTATTTCTCATGTATCTGTGGGGAGGAAGGTGATCTCCGCGTCTTACTCTTCCGCCATCTTCTGAAGGCATCCAATATACCATTAAATCACCCCAGATCTCTCTTCAGACCTTCAGATGTAAGTATACAATCTGTATTCACCATTTGCCTGTAGTTATTTCAACCTGGTGTCCCATAGGCATCTCAAACAGAATATATCCAACTTGCCCACCCCACTCTGCAAACTAACCATCCTTGTGTATTGATGAATAACTTACATTAATGAATGTTTTGCTATCTGCTCAGCTGACCAGGCCAGAAATCTGAGTGTGTCTTTATTCACAATATCCAAATGGAAACAGGTCCTGTCAATTCTGTCTCTTGACATTTCAATTCTGTTATCCTATTCTTACTATTTCTATTATATATAGTTCAAGCATTCAGGATCTCTCACCAGGACTACTGCAATAGCTTTCTAATTTATCTCTTGGTCTTCAGCCTTATAGTTCTCTTCCAGTTTATTAGAGTAAAAGTCTCCAAGTGAAAATATGATTACAAACTCTCTGGCTTCAAACCTTTTAGTAGCTCCCAAATTCATGGCCATAGCATACAGCTGTGCAGGTTGTATATTGCACAACCCAAGGAGGTGCCATTGCCATTGCTATTTTAGGTTTTTCTATGAGTGCCATATGAAGTATGCTAAGGAAAGATATTTTCTACTTATTGACATAAATGCATCATATAGATTATTACAGGCCCATTGCCTAAAATCCAAAATCAAACTCTAAACTTCTTAGCAAGATTTATACAACCCTCCAAGTTTAGATATTTGCCTAACTTCTCTAGTGGTATCTTTATTATGTTTTCTTCTACCTCTACACACACCACCAGCCTCAACAAATTCTTCTACTTCCATAAATATACAAGAGAGTTTCTTGCTTTTGTCCTTTAATCTCCTGCTAGGCCTGGAGTGACCTGTCTCGTCCCTTTCTCATTCCTGTTTACTTGGAAAACAACTACTTAACCTCACAGATTAGCTGAAAATCCCTTTAATTTTACTCACTTACAGAAACCTTCTCTGGAAGAAAGGCTATTTTGCTGCTTGTTCCTTGAACAAAAGTATTATTTTTTCTAGCTGAACAATGTTACTGTTAGCAGCTAAGATGACTTACTCTCCCATCTATTCACATCTTACCCTGTCCTTAAGCTTCACCTAATAAAGCCTTCCCTGGCTACCTCATCTGAAAACTGTGCTTAAATAACACTGCTCGGCACCATTTTTATTTTCCTGGTGTCCTTCACAATGCTAGCGTTTCACAGGGTAGTGTTATGAACGGGAAGGTAAATAATTTGAAGGGTGAATAATCAGATGTTTGAGAAACCTTGCATGATCTTTTCCTCTTGGATATTCTGTGTCCACATTTTTGTATATTAGAGGCCCTTGACTTTCACATCCAATAATATGAAAGACTAGTTAACTATTACAAATATCCTTTTAAATGCATTGTTCAGCTCATATGAAAGTTAAGAAAATCCCCAGGGAACAAAAATGGAGAGCAAATGACCACCAACGCTGTCCTAAGGGTATTTATCAATACTAGGGACCCAGAGACTAGGGTTTCAGTGTTCAAATGAAGAATGAGAGAGAAGGTCTTGGTCTTGCAGAAGGTGGAGATTTGGAATACCATCCCTCCCCACCCCCAATAAAGGACTATTCTTCATGAATAGAGTAGGTCAAGGAAAATGTCCACTAGAAAAGGAAGAATACAAATGGAAATTTTTATAAGAACAGTGAATTTCACGTTTATATTTTACCTGGTTTATATGGTATAAGAAAACCCAGTCCCAGAAATCATTTTAAAGTGGTTTAAGATTGGTATCATTCTAGGGAGCCTGGGAAAAGCAAATGAAAATTCTCTGTGGATGAAGACATTCCTAAACCATGCCTGCTAGGATTTCTTATATTAAGGTCTGTCAAAATAAGTTCTCAACAAAAATACCAACATGAGGAAACAAGATACAATAAGCAGAATTGGCATTGATAACAAACAGCATAATTAGACTTCTAGGAACTTCAGATATTATAATGTTAGATATAGAATATGTTATAACCATGTCTAAAATGTTTTTTTTTTTAATAGAAATAAGAGAAGACAGATAAGAGTCTATAAGAAATGACCTGGGCACATACAAAAACCTGTACATGAATGTTCATAGCAACTTTATTCTTAATAGCCTGAAACTGGAAATAACCTAGATGTCCTTCCATGGCTGAATTGTTAAACAAACTGATTTACCCAGACCTTGACATACTATTCAACAGTCAAAGGAATGAACTATTGTTCATCCATGCAACCGTTTAGGTGAATCTTTGAGAATTTATGCTGAGTGAAAACCAGTCACACAAGGTGGCCTACAGCATGATTCCTTTTATATAACAGTTTTGAAATGACAGAATTTTAGGAATGGAGAACAGGTGCATGATGGTGTGGTGAGTACAGGGGGTGGGTAGGCAAGAGGGAGGTGAGTGTGGTTATAAAAGGATCCTTGCAGTGATGGAACTCTTCTGTATCTTAACTGTGGTGGTGGGTACATGAACCTCCACATGGGATAAATTGTACAGAATTAAATATACACATATACACAAATGAATATAAGTAAAACAGGAAATATGAATATCAGTGGATTGTATTAATGTCAATATGCTGGTTATAATATTGTACTGTAGTTTGCAAGATGTTACCACTGGGGGAAATTGGGTAGAGGATGAATGAGAGCACTCTGTATTATTTCTTATAACTGCTTTTGAGTCTACAATTATTTAAAAATAAAAAATTAACCCAAACAATAAGCAGGCAGGTTTTGAAAGATACAATAAAACTTCTGGAAATTAAAAATTATAGAAATGAAAATACAGTGGAACAAGCTAAACAGCAGATCAGATTAAGTTGACAACTAAAGTTGTGGATTGGAAGATAAAGTAAATTACCTAAATCCATCAGAGAGGCAAAGATGAAAATAATATTAAAAGAAATAAATATAAGAGCATCTGATATATTTCTGATCTAGAAGGAAAAACTAGAGAATGGGATAGAGGCATTTTGAAGAGATAATCCTTAAGGATTTTCACATCTATGAAAGATATGAACCTGTAGATTCAAAAGGAACAATGAAATCAAAGCAGAATAAACAAATATGTTATAGTGAGATTGCAGACAACCTAAAATAAATAGAACATATTAAAAGTCAGATTTTTAGTATGAAAAAGATAGCAGCAAACGTCTCAACTGCAACAATGGAAGCCAAAAAGTTTAAAAATACTTCAAAGTTCTAAGAGAAATTAACTGTCAAAGTGTCTAAACCATCACAGACTAATGAAGGTAAAATAAAGATATTTGCAAACGCAGACCCAACTAACCAGCAGTAACAACCAAAACAGACTGGTTACCATTCTGATACCCTCACTAAAAAATTGATAAAAGATGAATTTAGGGAAAATATCCCTGAAGAAATTTCTGCTCTGCAAGAATAAGAAAGTATAAACCAAGAAATTCTAAACATTCATCAGGAACACTAACTATATAAAATACCAAAAACATAACAGTAATAGTATTAATGCTAACAAATTGGGAGAAACAAAAATAGAATTGAATTGAAATATTGGGACTTCCCTGGTGATGCAGAGGTTAAGAATCCACCTGCCAATGCAGGGGACACGGGTTCAAGCCCTGGTCCAGGAAGATCCCACATGCGGAGCAACTAAACCTGCGAGCCACAACTGCTGAGCCCACGTGCCACAACTGCTGAAGCCTGCATGCGCCCCCCCCCCCCAGAGCCTATGCTCCACAACAAGAGAAGCCACCACAATGAGAAGTCTGTGCACTGCAACAACGAGTAGCTCCCGCTTGCCTCAACTAGAGAAAGCCTGCACGCAGCAACAAAGACCCAACACAGCCAAAATTAAATAAATAAATAAATAAATAGATAGATAGATAGATAGATAGATAGATAGATAGATAAAAGAATTGAACTGAAATATTGAAGAACAAGAACATGTAAGATGGGAGTGGAATGTTTAGAGTTAAAGCTTTCTAAGATCTTTGCATTTATTGGGAAGATAGATTTACCAAATGATTTTAGTTTTTAAAAGGTATGCATATTAAAAATTTAAGTGCAACTGCTAAATGAATAAAAATAAATTGTAAAACTTTCTAAATAGTAAATAGAAAATGAAATAAAAAAATCATAGTCAATCCAAAAGAAGTCCAGAAAAGGGGGTAGAAAAGCAGATAGAGAAACAATAGAAAGCCAAAATAACATAGAAGGGATAATCAATATATATTAGTTGTCAGAATATATATAATTAGACTAAACTTGTCAATAAAACTTGTGAGAAATTATCAGACTAGATTTAAGTACATCTGTATGCAATTTGAAGAAGAAACACATGAAATATGAGAACATAGAATGAAAGTAAAGGGTGAAACCATGAAACACTAACCAAAAGGAAAGATATACCAGGCAAACACTAACCAACAATAAAATAGCAATAGTAATATTAGTTAAAATAGCAAAGACTGCTGTTCTCTTTTTCCTTGCAGTAGAACTGTCAGTCTTAATGGACACCTAGCTGGAGACTGCATTTCCTAACCTCTCTTGCAGATAGTTGTGACCATGTGTTTATGTTAGGGCCAATGGAATATGAACAAAGTGATTAATACATCTTCCTGATACTCTCCTTAAAGACAAAAACTGCTTGGCCTCCTTTTCTCTCTCTTCCTCCAATTGCTTGGAAAAGGCAACTGTAGCAGAAGACTTGTTACCATATTGAGTCAATGGCAATCATAGAACAGATGTAAAAAGAATTATTATCATTATGGTCACTTCATCAGAAATATAAATTTTGAACTTGAGTGCAAAAAATAATCTTTGAAATATGTAAAATAAAAATAGATAATTATAAGGAATCTGCTCTTGTAGATTGACATAAATACTATTGACTGAAATAAAATGCACAATGTGAGAGTTGTGAGTTTTTATTGGGGGCATAATGAGGACTATAGCCCAGGAGACTGCATTTCAGATAGCCCTGAGAAACTGCTACAAAGAGGGAGGGTGGAAGGTCAGTATAATGTGATTTTGGCAAAAGGGGAGTACATGCAGGCAAGCACATATTTTTTGCAGTAGGTTGCTGCTAGTCTCATGAAGATTACCACTAGTCACAAGGAGTAGACATCACCATGAAGGATTTTAGTGCTTTTCTAGATACAAGGAGATAGAAGAATTGGGCTCATAAAATCTGAAAATATCTAACTATCTGAAGACCTGTTCTGCCAGTTTTTCCCAGAACACAAAGTGCCTCATTCCTGAACTCCACCCTGAACTCCTTTCAGGGGATGTTGAAGGTCAGCAGCTGCAGTGGCTCATGATTTAATCTTTGTAGAGGTAGATGGCAAGTGCCAATTTGTAGTTGGCAATACAAAAAGCAAAATTGTAATATTTTTAGAAGAAAAGATAGAAAAATATTTTTATGACAGAAGTAGGAAAGAATTTCCTAGACAAGGCATAAAAAAGTACGAACCTTAGAGGAAAAGATTGATAGTTTTGACTATATTAGAAGTACTTTGTGTTACATTGGTATCATTAGTAAATACTCATGATCAAAATATGTTATTAAAGTTGAATTTATAAAAACAGACTATAAGAAGATATGTGCAGTATATATAGCTGCATGGAATAGTATGCAGATTATATAAATGTCATCTATGAATCAGTAAGTTAAAGACAGCCCAAGTCAGAGACAATAGGTATGAACAAGCAATTAATAGAAAAAGAAAACCAGTAGTCAACCTGCATTTGAAAAGATGTCCAACCTCACTGCAAATTATGGATATACATAATAAAATCACAATGAAATACCATTCACACTCGTGAAATTGTCAAACATGAGAACAATACCAAGTGTTGAAGGGTTAATGAGGATGTAGGTGGAGCAGTGGAAGCTCTCAAATAGTGTTGGTGGGGATATAAATTTGGCATTTGTTAAAATTAAAAACATGTCTACAGTACTACCCAGCAATTCTATTTCTAGGTATATGTTTGAGAAATTCCTGCATATGTACATAAGGAAACATGTAAAAGCAAATTCAAAGTAGCCTTGTTATAATAGCAAAAACATTTAAAACAAAACAAAACAAAACCCTGACTGTCCATCAACAGGGAGAATGAGTAAGCTGTGTTATTCTATATAATGGAAGATAGTTGTGCAAATGAATGAAGTAAATTTCCACATATGACTATGGAAGAGTCTCATGTAGAGTATTGAGGGAAAAAAGAGCAAGTCACAGAAGCATACAGTTTAACAATGTACGTGTAAAGTTTTAACACTTGCAAAACAATACTATATATTGCATACAGATACCATATTTGTATTAAATGTATAAGAGATTTTATTATGCATGTGATAGGTGTTTTTGTCATTGCCTTCTCCCTATGATAAGATGACACTTGGGTTGTAGAGTAGCAGTAGGTTATTTCTTTCCTGGGAAGATTTTCCAGCGGTAGTGACTATTTAAGTTGAGTGATGAAAAATGAGCATGGGTTTTCTAAGTAGAATTCATGCACTGAAATTAATATACTAAAGTGTGTTCCTTTGGCTCACAGAAAAACTGCTCTGATATTCACTTAGAACATTTTGACTTATTGAGTATATTCTAGCAAATTTAGTTGCCTTCTAATCCATGGTAGATTAGACTGCCAGAGGCAGATACATAGGTAAATGAGAAATGGTGGCCAGCTGTGAGATATAAGGCAGGAAAAATCACCAAATGCAGACATAGTTATTAAAACTAAAAGCAATCTAAGGCTAAATGTAGCATAAAGGCAATGAATCACAGATGCCCTAATAACTCCAGATAGCAGGCTGTACACTACTGCAATTAATGATGACCCCCCAGGTCATCCACATGTTTCTGTTTTTGTTCAAGTATTCAGGAATTTTTATGATACATATTTGCAATAATATTCATCAATTTTAAAAAAGATTTGGGACTTGAAGCTATTTTTCTGTTATGCAAAATTAACCTTTTGGAATAGCACACTTCTAAATTATGCCTAGTAAATGATGCATTTCTGTGTTTCATTTATTCAATAGACATTCCATGAGTAATTTACCATGTGGTAGGCATAATGTGGACACTGGCCATACACAAACAAATCAGATAATTATATCATCCACTAACACAATGTGTGATATGTGATATGTGTTAATATATGTTTGTTTAGGAAGAGAAGAAAGTGCTAATTGGCTTTTTGATCTTTGCTATACTTTTATCATTTTGAAAATTTAAAAAATTAGAAGTAGAGAGAACTGAAAACTATTGGATTTGGAATTTCAATTGAGAAATATATTTTATGAATTTCCCATAGGCTTCTTGCAGTATGTATTAAAAGATTTTTAAAAGTTTAATCTCTTTAATTTTGTAATTCTGATTCTAAAAATGTATCATAAGAAAACAATGAAAAATAAGCACAATGGGAAGAATTAATATTGTTAAAATGGCCATACTACCCAAAGCAATCTACAGATTTAATGTGATCCCTATCAAATTACCCATGACCTTCTTCACAGAACTAGAACAAATAATCCTAAAATTCATATGGAACCATAAAAGACCCAGAATTGCCAAAGCAATCCTGCAGAAAAAGAACAAAGCTGGAGGCACAACCATCTCAGACTTCAGGCAATACTACAAAGCTACAGTAATCAAAACAGCATGATATTGGCACAAAAACAGACATATGGATCAATGGAACAGAATAGAGAGCCCAGAAATAAACCCACACACCTGTGGTCAATTAATCTTTGACAAAGGAGGCAAGAATATACAATAGGTAAAAAGACAGTATCTTTAGCAAGGGGTGTTGGGAAATTTGGACAGCTGCATGTAAATCAGTGAAGTTAGAACACACTCTCACACCATACACAAAAATAAACTCAAAATGGCTGAAAGACTTAAACATAAGATATGACACTGTAAAACTCCTAGAATAGAACAGGGGCAAAACATTCTCTGACATAAATTGTACCAATATTTTCTTAGGTCAGTTTCCCAAGGCAATAGAAATAAAAGCAAAAATAAACAATTGGGGCTAATCAAACCTACAAGCTTTTGTACAGCAAAGGAAACCATAAAGGATATGAAAAGAAACCTTACAGACTGAGAGAAAATATTTGCAAATGATGTGACTGATAAGGGCTTAATTTCCAAAATATACGAACAGCTCATACAACTCAACAACAAAAACACAAACAACTCAAATTGAAAAATCAGCAGGAGACCTAAATAGACATTTTTCCAAAGAAGACATACAGATAGACAACAGGCACATGAAAAGATGCTCAATGTCACTAATTATTAGAGAAACGCAAATCAAAACTACAATGAGGTACCACCTCATGCCTGTCAGAATGGCCATCATTAAAAAGTCTACAAATAAATGCTGGAGAGGGTGTGGAGAAAAGGGAAGCCTCCTACACTGTTGGTGGGAATGTAAGTTGGTGCAGCCATTGTGGAAAACAGTATGGAGGTTCTCAAAAAACTAGAAATAGAGTTGCCATATGATCCAGCAATCCCACTCCTGGGCATATGCACAGACAAAACTATAATTCAAAAAGATACATGCACTCCTGTGTTCATAGCTCTATTCACAATAGCCAAGACATGGAAACAACCTAAATGTCTATCAACAGGTGAATGGATAAAGAAGATGTGGTACATATATACAATGGAATACTACTCAGCCATAAAAAAGAATGAAATAATGCCATTTGCAGCAACATGGATGCAACTAGTGATTATCATACTAAGTGAAGTAAGTCAGAAAGAGAAAGACAAATACCATATGATATTACTTATGTGTGGAATCTAAAATATGACACAAATGAACCTATCTATGAAACAGAAACACACTTGTGATTGCCAAGGTAGTTGGTGGGGGGGAGGGATAGATTGGGAGTTTGGGGTTAGCAGAAGCAAACTGTTATATATAGAATGGATAAACAACAAGGTCCTACTGTGTAGCACAGGGAACTATATTCAATATCCTGTGTTAAACCATAATGGAAAAGAATATAAAAAAGAATGTATATATATGTATAACTGAATCACTTTGCTGTACAGCAGAAATTAACACATTGTAAATCAACTATACTTTCATTAAAAGAAATAAGCACAATACTTTTAGGTGTCGCTTAGCTGGCATTATTTCCAAGAAGGAAAAAGTGTCCAATACTAGGGAATTGGTTAAGTTATATTATATTCATCTATCAGAATTCCAGTTTGAGAATAGTTAATGATGTAAGAAAATGTTTATGCTAAATTGGTAAGTTGTAAAAAATGGCTGGAGAAAAATAACGGTATTTATGGTAGTGGAATTACAGGTAATTTTCCTTTTCCTTTCTATTCTTTATTCTTATTTTCCAAATTTTCTACACTAAACATATAGCAATGGTTATAAATGTTAAAAAAAAAAACAATCAATTTCTATTTGTAAGATAGCACTGATTTTTCCATTCTGGAATAGATTGTTTGGGAAATAAATTTTTATCTTGGATGATCATTATTGACCATAGTGGGTTTTTGTGGACTTTGTCAATGACCAAGACTTGAATTTTGTTTAAAGCCACAATAATTCACATACAAATTCACCAGGTATGATTTAGATCACTCATTAAAAATATTATTACGTACATTTTTGTCTCTCAAGTTGAATAAATAAATGGAAGTATATGTGTTATTAAAGCCATAGATAAGTATTCACAAAGATGAAATGGAGAATCTTCATGTAAATACTTAATATTCTTTTTTGTTCTCATGAATTTGCAGTTCCTCTGTGGGTAGTGCACTTCCTCGAAGACGCTGCTGTGCATATATTACCATTGGAATGATATGTATTTTCATTGGAGTTGGATTAACTGTGAGTATTACTCTACTCACTGTTAGAATTCTTTCCTCTTAACTTTATTCAGTAGTAATAACTTTTTTTTTAATAAATTTTTGTTTTTTTAATTTATTTATTTATTTATTTTTGGCTGTGTTGGGTCTTCGTTTCTGTGCGAGGGCTTTCTCTAGTTGTGGCAAGCGGGGGTCACTCTTCATCGTGGTGCGCGGGCCTCTCACTATCGCGGCCTCTCTTGTTGCGGAGCACAGGCTCCAGATGCGCAGGCTCAGTAATCGTGGCCCACGGGCCCAGTTGCTCCACGGCATGTGGGATCTTCCCAGACCAGGGCTCGAACACATGTCCCCTACATTGGCAGGCAGATTCTCAACCACTGCACCACCAGGGAAGCCCCAGTAGTAATAACTTTTTTCAGTAGTAAATGGTGAGGTCTGGAACAGCCTTCATTGATCCCTGAAGAACCTGCCTCCCTCGCATACCAGGCCCAGAAGCTTCTGAAAAACTATGAGCAATCTGAAGCCAATCCATGGGCCTGGAGCTTGCCCATGCAGGTGAAATCATGTCTTGGGATCCCTCTGAAGGTCCTTGACATTGGGAATTTTACCCTCCATTTAACAAAAGCCCATTTGTTTTTATTTAGTGCCAGAACCAATTTTGTCATGGCCAAAGCTGAAGCAATACTCATTCAGCTATGAAGGTCTGAAAAACCATTCTTCTTTTTATTCAAGTCAAACAGAGATTTATTATCAATATGGGGATGGCATTGGGGTTATATAGATTAAATCCCTTTTATAACTAAGAAATTTTAATGGAATTTTTGTTTACTTCATAAAGTTTATAGTTAATGTAACTAGCAATGTCATTTTATTAAATTTTACTCTGTTAGTGGTAACCAACAAATGCAGCAACTCATATTTTGTTGGGGTTTTGTCATCTCAGGAATATATTTCATAAAAATTGCATGTAAGCCAACACAAGTTCTCAGTTTCTAACCTTTTATTTTTATATTGCTTTTTATTTTAGGTTGGCACCCAAGGTTTTGCAAGGCGATTTCATGCAACCTATGTTTCTTGGGCAGTTGCTTATCTCTTAGGTTTGATCTGCCTTATCCGAGCTTGTTATTGGGGAGCTATAAGAGTGAGTTATCCAGAACACAGTTTTGCATAAGCTTGTTTATGATTTGGTAATGCAGGTGAGAGTATCTAGCAGTTCTCGATAAACTACTCTGGCATCTTTAAATCATTTACGTAATGGATTTCATTCTGGTTTATGTATGAAGTTTTAAGACTTTGGGAGTCTTTTATGAACAAATGCTCATTGTACTACATTATATGCAAATAGGTTGTTTTGCTGTTAAGTTTTCAAGCTCCAAATAATAAAGCTTGGTCTTCATGTTCTTTTACATCTCTTAAATATATTTTTGATTTGTTCCCAAACTTTACATATAACATCAACCTTTCATTATTTTTAAATCAGTTATTCCATTACTTGCTGATTTATATTTCCAAGAAGTGTTTATAAATGTTGGTATAATAGCTTCACATTTATACTTATATTTTAATTAAACAGTAACACAATTGCTTGCTTTAAAATCTAAGCAATATGCATTTTGCTTGAACTGCTTACTGTAACTTTAACTAAGATCATAGTGACCTTATTCAGGAAAAAAAAAATTTAGTGTACCTTCAAAGACTTGACATTCTTGTCAGATAAAGACCATTTCTAGATACTGTATGCTTGTTTTATGTTGTTTGTAGAAAGATATAATATTTTGATAGTAATTTAAAATACAAGAAGAAAAATATTTATTTGTCCACAGCTGGAGATATGTTGGGTAAATGTTTTTTCCTCAAAGATCACAGGATCTTTGTCTTTGTCACAGGATCTTTTTGTCTTTTATTTTTGTCATTTTTTAATTTACTAATTATAAAAGTTCTGGCCTAGATTTTTGAAATTTAATGTTAATCATCTCTATGTATTCCTTTATGGAGCCTGAAGGAGGTATTTCACATAACATATTTCATAATATTTATCCATTTACAAAGATGTCTCTATATTAGGTTGTCCTCCTTTTCATTAGATCATGGTAAATTTTTCTTATTGGGATAATTATGGAATACTTATATGTGCAAGGAGCCTGTAACATTTTACATGCTAAAATATTGAGATGAGATGCAGTTACTTTTACCATTCTTCTCAAATATAGCTGGTTAAATAATTACCAAATTTATTCAAAATACAGATCAAAGACAAAAAGCAACATAGTTTTCTAAGAATTCACTAGGATTTAAGGAATCAGCTCTTGCACTGCCCATCTTTGCAGTTTTGAAAAAGAAATTGCTTAACTGAGAGGTAATATTCTAAAGCTTTTGAAGTAGTAGAATTAGATAATGAGATGCTCTGAGTAAATTAATTGGCTATTCCATGGATAAGAATAATATTTTTAATTATTTATGTTCCTAATTAGTATAAAAATGTACTCATCAGAGAGTTTGGAACAAACTACACATAAATTTCAAAGAGTAAATGATAAATGTATAAATGCAGTTGCTCAGGATTATATGTATCTTTAAAAATATACTAATAAAGATTATTGTTCAAAAATTACCTTGTTCTATTCCATTTTTAAAAAATAAGAGGTCTTTCTAAAATTGCCTTGAGATCTTACTCTAAAGTTTTCATGTTCAAGAATGCATATAATGTTCCTTTATATAATATTTGCTTATGTTTTTTCCAGTATTTTCATGCTTTTAATTTAAAAATAAAGATTTTTAACCCATTTGTAATACAATTGATGTATGAAATGAGAATCTAATTTGTTTATTTTCTTAATGGTTGATTAGTTGTAGCAGCATTGTATATTGAGTAATACATTCTTTCCCCATTAACTTGAAATCCCACGTTAAATTATATGCTACATGATCATATTCCTTTTGCAATATAACTCCATGAAAGCAGGAACCTTGGTCTTATTTGCTGCTTTATTTCCAGCATTTAGAAGAATGCCTAGTGCGTATGTGTTCAATAGATACTTGTTGCATGAATGAATAAATGATTGAATGAATTGGTATGTTAAATTCTTAAATGCGCTTTGGTCTGGATTTTACATTTGTTCCAGAATGTATAGCTAAATGTTTATATAATTTTATGCTAATGAAAAACTTTCCAAGTAGAACCCCAAAGCAGATATTAATAAGAAAGAAATTCAACATCCATTTATGATAAAAACTCTCAACAAAGTGAGTATAGAGGGAACATACCTCAACATAATAAAAGCCATATATGACAAACCTACAGCAACATCATACACAACAGCAAAAAGCTGAAAGCATTTCCTCAAAGATCAGGAAAAGGACAAGGATGTCCACTCTCACACTTCTTTTCAACGTAGTATTGGAAGTCCTAGCTACAGCAGTCAGACAAGAAAAAGAAATAAAAGGAATCCAAACTGGAAAGGAAGAAGTAAAACTGTCACTGTTTGCCAGTGACATGATACTATATATATAAAAAATCTTAAAGACACCACCAATAAACTACTAGAATAAATGAATTCAGTAAGTTGCAGGATACAAAATTAATATACAGAAATCTGTTGAATTTTATACACTAACAACAAACTATCAGAAAGAAAATAGTCCATTTACAATTGCATCAAAAAGAATAAAATACCTAGGACTAAATCTAACCAATCTTTTACAGAGGGTAAAAGACCTATACTCATTAAACTATGACATTAATGAAAGAAATTGAAGACAACACAACAAATGAAAAGATATATCATGCTCGTGTATTGGAAGAATTAATACTATTAAAATGACCACAGATTCAGTGTAATCCCTATCAAAATACCAATGGCATTTTTCACAGAACTAGAACAAATTATTCTAAAATTTGTATGGAAACAGGAAAGATCCCAAATAGCCAAAAGTATCTTGCAAAAGAAGAACAAAACTGGAGATATCATGCTCCCTGACTTCAAACTATACTACAAAGCTGCAGTAATCAAAACAGTGTGGTGCTGGCACAAAAACAGACACACATTATCACTGGAATCAAAAATCAAGAGCCAAAAAAAAAAAAAAAAAGAACCAAGAGCCAGAAATAAACCCACATGTATATGTTCAATTAATCTACAACAAGGAAGGCAAGAATATACAATGGGGAAAGACAGCCTCTTCAATAAATGGCAAACAGCTAGATGCAAAAGAATCAAACTGGGCTACTTTCTCATACCACATACAAAAATAAACTCAAAATCGATTAAAGACTTAAATGTAAGACCCCAAACCATAAAACTCCTGGAAGAAAACATAGGCAGTATGCTCTTTGACATCAGTCTTAGCAATGTTTTTATGGATATGTCTCCTCAGGCAAGGGAAACAAAATCAAAAATGAACAAATGGGACTACATCAAACTAAAAAGCTTTTTCATGGCAAAGGAAACTATCAACAGAACAAAAGGCAACCTAGTGAATGGGAGAAGATATTTGCAAACAATATATCTGATAATAAGTTAATATCCAAAATATACAAAAAAAAAACCTCATACTACTCAACACCAAAAAAAAAAAAATTAAAAATTGGGCGGAGGACCTGAACAGACATTTTTCCAAAGAAGACATGTGGATGGTCAACAGACGTATGAAGAGATGCTCAACATCACTAATATCAGGGAAAACTACAGGAAATCACCTCACATCTGTCAGAATGTTTATTATAAAAAACACAACAAATAGCAAGTGTTGGTGAGGATGTGGAGCAAAGAGAACCCTTGAGCACTATTGGCATGAATGCAAATTGGTACAGATACCATGGAACACAGTATGGAGGTTTCTCAAAAAAACTAAAAATAGAACTACCATAGGTTGCTGCAATTTCACTTCTAGGTATTTTTGTGGAGGAAACAAAAACAGTAATTCAAAAGGTATAGGCAACCCTATTTTCAGTCCAGCATTATTTACGATAGCCAGGACATGGATGCAACCTAAGTGTCTATCAACAGATGAATGGATAAAGAAGATGTGGCATATATATTCAATGGAATATTACTTAGCCATAAAAAGAATGAAATCTTGCCATTTGTGACAACAGGGATAGATCTAGAGAGTATTATGCTAAGTGAAATAAGTCAGACAGAGAAAGACAAATGCCATGTCATTTCACTTATATGTGAAATCTAAAAAACAAAACAAACATAACAAAACAGAAACAGATGCACAGATACAGAGAACAAAAAGGTAGGTTTGTGGGGGGATGAGTGAAATAGATGAGGGAGATTAAGAGGTACAAACGTCCCATTAGAAAATTAATAAGCCACAGGGATGTAATGTATAACATAGGGAATATTGTAAATAATGTTTAATAATATAGTGATAGGTGGTAACTAGATTTATCATGGTGATCATTTTGTGATGTATTAAAATATCGAATCATTATGTTGTACACCTGAAATGCCATATTGTTAGTCAGTTATACTTCAATTTAAAAAAATACATTAATAGGAAAGGATTAATAGATTGTATGATTAAAAGAAAAAAATCATAAGTAAAGCCAAAAGACAAACTGGTGAAGATCTTTTCAAAATAGTATAAAGAATAACTGTTTTTAATACGGGAAGAGACTAAAGGCATGAAAAAGCAATTCACAAAAGAAGAAATACAATAATTAATAAACATCATCTTTTTAAAAAATTTGCTAATAATGAAAGACGATACATTAAAAACTATGAAAAAACAATTTCACCTACCATATTAACAAAAGTTAAAAAGCAGTAATATTCCTGCAATTGTGAAGATATGGGAAACTACACACACACACACACATTCTTTGACCTAGTTGTTCTGTTTCTAAGAATTTATCCTAAAGGTGTTATGGATAAGATAATAAATATATATGTACAACAATGTTTATCACATTTTTATTTATAATGGGGGTTAAAAAGAAAAAATGTCTAAAAATTCAATAATGTGGAGTAGGTGAAATAAATTATGGTATACCTATACTGTAAAACAATAGGCAGTCATTAAAAATATCATGAAATTTTTCATCTGTTCAACTGGAATGGTTTACAAAATATTGTGGGACAAAATCAGATCACAAATCAATATGTAGAGTATAATTCACTTCTTTTAAAAAAATGATTTTACATGTTATGTGTTGAAAAAACTAAGGAAAATTAAGCACTAAACATTAAGAATAGTTATCTATGAGTGATAGAAGATAAATGATTTTTACTTTATTTCTGTGCTAGATTAACTAATAGTTGGAAAGTGTTAAGTTTCCTTTTGATAAACAGATAAGAATGTTAAGTGATGATCACATCAGTATTTGTTGCATTGTCATTTGATTCTTGAGGAGTTTTAAAATAAATTTATTAAAACCCAAACCAATGAATTTCATCCATAAAACCTTAAGTTTTAAAGTTAACATGTTGTATATTTAAGCTTAGTCTTATATGAATTACCATAAATTTTTAATTAACTACATCCAAACTTATGACAGTTTATACTTAGCCTTCCAGTGACTAGTACAGAAGTAGAACACAGAAAGTGCTGGGAAGACATTAGTGGAAAGAATATAACATATCCACTCATCACAAAAGGAAGGATTTATTTGTCCCTTGTGGTCCAAGGTAGGAAAAAAAAAAGGCTTAGTTCTTAGAAAAGAGAAAAATAGAACCATGATCAGGTATTCTTGAGCAAGTCATTTGTGAGTATGCATATGTCATTTTGGCAGAAAAGAAAGAATCCTAATAATGATAGGTGGCAAGTATGGTGCTAACCTTACAACATGTGCTATTTAATATTCACAGGAATCCTAAGAAGCAAGGATTCTTGTTTCTGCTTTGCCAGAGGGAATTGAGGTGCCACTCCCATAGATCTGAAGAAGATTTTGCATAGAACAGGCATCTGCATTCAAAACAAGCACTAATGATTCTGATGTTGGTTTTTCCTGAGCCATACTCTGAGAAACACTGTACTAAACCATGCTGAAAATATACACAACACATGTTCACATGCACTTTCTCTGGCATTCACATTTTCTAATATAGAAAAAGCTTTGATTGTTTTTGAGTAATAACACCATTTCTTTTGTTTAGCTTTTGTTTATTTTTGATCTAGCTATACTTGTGCTTCTATGCTATCATGAAACTCTACAGCCACTACCATGTTCATGGTCTGCAAAAATTACTATAAAATCTAAATTTGCATTTATTCAGTGTGGTTTTGGTACACATGTACATATTTATGTAGTAAGCACTGAAGAAAAAACCTTAATGTTATTAAAGGTCACTCAGCTTATATGTGATGGAGCCAGTTGGAATCAAACAGTCTGTCTGCCTCCAAAATTTATCTGCTTTCCACTACAACTTGAGATTTTATTGTGCTTTGCATTGTAGAGAATAACTTCTGAATTTTTGTGTCCCTTGCTCTTCATTGTGTGTAACTCATTTCTGGGAAGAAAATAAAATATTTGCCCTAAGTATTCATTTCACAAAGAATAGAATACTCTAGTTTAAAAATCATTTTTTGATTTTATTATATCAGACTTTATTAATTTTATAGCATTTTATCTTAAATATTATTACATGTATTTATTTTCCTTTTTATAATTAACAACATCATAGGAAATAAGTAGGAATATTACATATTAAATATAAGGAAATTGACATACAATGAATTTTAATTAATATAACTTCTTTTTCTTATAATAGCAATATTTATTAAAATGATTGTTAAATAGCACAAAATGCTAAAAAAAGGTTTGTAAAGCCTTTTAATTTTTAAATTTATTTTACATGTTCAGTTACAAATTTAAATAAATACTAAGGTTCTTTATGTTTGATAAATGCACATGTGTTTGACCTTAGGTGGAATACCATGTGAAAAACAAAAATGAGAAGCCTATATTCTTTTGGGACTGCCCCCCAAATAAGTTTTTAGGCAAGGCTAAAGATCTGAGTACAGTTTGTAATTTAACAGGTGAGAGTCTTTGATCCTCCACAGAGATAGTCTTCAGTTTTGTAAATGTAACTAAAACTCATTTAAGGTAACTTGCTAAAAAGGAAGTGATCACACACATTGCTCTGAAGTTTTTAAGTGTCTTATGTGTATGTGTAATGTTTGGATATAGAACTACTGTAGGTTCCCAGTGTTTAAATAAAATTTTCTGAAAAACCTTGCCACAGTGTCTGATACTCTATGCCAAATATACCATTGGCTTAAGATATTTGATATTCAAATAATCTTGGAGAAAATGCATTAAATTTTCATTAGTCATTAAGCCTTTAGCAAGAATAAGCTTAGGAGATTTGTAGAGAATTCCTTAGGTTATGTAATGCCTTATTTTTTCCTGGCCTCTTCCTACACACCTGCTGTATGACTCCTTCCTTTAAAAGTTCCTCTCTGCCTACCATCTGCCATCCACAGTCTTCTTTTACTCCCCCATAATTAATGCAGACTTCAGTATCTGGTTTTCATTCTTATCACATGCCATTGATTTAAATGTCAATGTGAATGGCCTCTCTAATACTCTGGTCTGGACTCAGTTCTTTGATTCCCTCAAGTCCAGTGACCTTTACCTCCATTACACATCTGCTATTCACCACTGTAGCTGCACTCTGGGCACCCATAGTTAGAACCACTCCATCTCCAAACTCATATTCAGATATCCACTCTCTGAACATATGCTTCCTCTATCCAAAATTCTGACTCTCGATTTCGCTGGAGGAACTCTGGTCTGAAGGGCCAGCCGGGTGCAAGGCCTCTGCGTGCAGCATCCTGTCAGCAAGTGAAACTAGAGGAAACACAAAGAAAAAGAGAGGAAAAGAAAAGAAAATGAATTTGAAAACCTTATAGGCATTATTCTCTGGAGGCATTCTATAATTTGATTCAAACATTAGTAAAAAGTTAATGTCGTCTGGGCAAGATGGTGGAAGAGTAAGACGTGGAGGTCACCTTCCTTCCCACAGATACAGTAGAAATACATCTACACATGGAACTGTTCCTACAGAACACCCACTGAACGCTGGCAGAAGACGTCAGACCTCCCAAAAGGCAAGAAAATCCCCACGTACTTGGGTAGGGCAAAAGAAAAAAGAAATAACAGAGACAAAAGAATAGGGACAGGACCTGCACCAGTGGGAGGGAACTGTGAAGGAGGAAAGGTTTCCACACACTAGGAAGCCCCTTCGCGGATGGAGACTGCGGGTGGCAGAGGGGGGAAGCTTCGGAGCCACGGAGGAGAGCGCAGCCACAGGGGTGTGGAGGGCAAAGCGGAGAGATTCCCGCACGGAGGATCGGTGCCGAGTAGCACTCACCAACCCGAGAGGCTTGTCTGCTCACCCGCCGGGGCGGGCGGGGGCTGGGAGCTGAGGCTCGGGCTTTGGTCAGATCCCAGGGAGAGGACTGGGGTTGGCTGCGTGAACACAGCCTGAAGGGGTTAGCGCACCACAGGTAGCCAGGAGGGAGCCCGGGAAAAAGTCTGCAGCTGCCGAAGAGGCAAGAGACTTTTTCTTGCCTCTTTGTTTCCCGGTGCGCGAGGAGAGGGGATTCACAGCATCACCTAAACGAACTCCAGAGACGGGCGCGAGCTGCGGTTATCAGCGCGGACCCCAGAGACGGGCATGAGACACTAAGGCTGCTGCTGCCGCCACCAAGAAGCCTGTGTGCGAGCACAGGTCACTCTCCACACCACCCCTCCCGGGAGCCGGTGCAGCCCGCAACGGCCAGGCTCCCGTGATCCGGGGACAACTTCCCCTGGAGAACGCATGGCGGGCCTCAGGCTGCTGCAACGTCACGCCGGCCTCTGCCGCTGCAGGCTTGCCCCGCATCCGTACCCCTCCCTCCCCCCGGCCTGAGTGAGCCAGAGCCCCCGAAGCAGCTGCTCCTTTAACCCCGTTCTGTGTGAGCGAAGAACAGACGCCCTCAAGCGACCTACACGCAGAGGCGGGTCCAAATCCAAAGCTGAAACCCGGGAGCTGTATGAACAAAGAAGAGAAAGGGAAATCTCTCCCAGCAGCCTCAGAAGCAGCGGATTAAAGCTCCACAAACAACTTGATGTGCCTGCATCTGTTGCATACCTGAATAGACAACAAATCATCCCAAATTCAGGAGGTGGACTTTGGGAGCAGGATATATTAATTTTTCCCCTTTTCCTTTTTTTCTGAGTGTATATGTGTATGCTTCTGGGTGAGATTTTGTCTGTATAGCTTTGATTTCACCGTTAGTCCTAGAGTTAGGTCTGTCCGGTTTTTTTTTTTTTTTTTTTTACTTAAAAAAATTTTTTGCCATAATAAATGTTTTCTTAATAATTTGTTCCTTATTTTCAATTTTTAGAAAATTTTTTAATAAGTATTTTCATATTTTTATTTAAAAAAATTTTTTTCTTAATAAATTTTTTTCTTAATAATTTTCTTCTTATTTTTTATTATAAAAAATTAATAAATCTATTTTTAAAAAATAAAAAAAATTTTTTTCTTCATAAATTTATTCTTAATAATTTTTTCTTATTTTTTTTATTATAATAGCTTTATTTTATTTTATTTTATCCTCTTTCTTTCTTTCTTTCCATTTTTTCTCCCTTTTATTCTGAGCCATGTGGATGAAAGGCTCTTGGTGCTCCAGCCAGGCATCAGGGCTGTGCCTCTGAGGTGGGAGAGCCAACTTCAGGACACTGGTCCACAAGAGACCTCCCAGCTCCACGTAATACCAAATGGCGAAAATCTCTCAGAGATCTCCATCTCAACATCAAGACCCAGCTTCACTCAACGACCAGCAAGCTACAGTGCTGGACACCCTATGCCAAACAACTATCAAGAGAGGAACACAGGCCCATCCATTACCAGAGAGGCTGCCTAAAATCATAATAAGTCCACAGACACCCCAAAAAACACCTGCAGACATGGACGTGCCCACCAGAAAGACAAGATCCAACCTCATCCACCAGAACACAGGCACTAGTTCCCTCCACCAGGAAGCCTACACAACCCACTGAACCAACCTTAGCCACTGGGGACAGATACCAAAAACAACGGGAACTATGAACCTGCAGCCTGTGAAAAGGAGACCCCAAACACAGTAAGATAAGCAAAATGAGAAGACAAAAAAACACACAGCAGGTGAAGGAGCAGGGTCAAAACACACCAGACCTAACAAATGAAGAGGAAATAGGCAGTCTACCTGAAAAAGAATTCAGAATAATGATAGTAAAGATGATCCAAAATCTTGGAAATAGAATAGACAAAATGCAAGAAACATTTAACAAGGATGTAGAAGAACTAAAGAGGAACCAAGAAATGATGAAAAACACAATAAATGAAATTAAAAATACTCTAGACGGGATCAATAGCAGAATAACTGAGGCAGAAGAACGGATAAGTGACCTGGAAGATAAAATGGTGGAAATAACTACTGCAGAGCAGAATAAAGAAAAAAGAATGAAAAGAACTGAGGACAGTCTCAGAGACCTCTGGGACAACATTAAACACACCAACATTCGAATCATAGGGGTCCCAGAAGGAGAAGAGAAAAAGAAAGGGACTGAGAAAATATTTGAAGAGATTATAGTTGAAAACTTCCCTAATATGGGAAAGGAAATAGTTAATCAAGTCCTGGAAGCACAGAGAGTCCCATACAGGATAAATCCAAGGAGAAACACACCAAGACACATATTAATCAAACTATCAAAAATTAAATATAAAGAAAACATATTAAAAGCAGCAAGGGAAAAACAACAAATAACACAGAAGGGAATCCCCATAAGGTTAACAGCTGATCTTTCAGCAGAAACTCTGCAAGCCAGAAGGGAGAGGCAGGATATACTTAAAGTGATGAAGGAGAAAAACCTACAACCAAGGTTACTCTACCCAGCAAGGATCTCATTCAGATTTGATGGAGAAATTAAAACCTTTACAGTCAAGCAAAAGCTGAGAGAGTTCAGCACCACCAAACCAGCTTAACATCAAATGCTAAAGGAACTTCTCTAGGCAAGAAACACAAGAGAAGGAAAACACCTACAAAAACAAACCCAAAACATTTAAGAAAATGGGAATAGGAAAATACATATCGATAATTACCTTAAATGTAAATGGATTAAATGCTCCCACCAAAAGACACAGACTGGCTGAATGGATACAAAAACAAGACCCATATATATGCTGTGTACAAGAGACCCACTTCAGACCTAGAGACACATACAGACTGAAAGTGAGGGGATGGAAAAAGATATTCCATGCAAATGGAAATCAAAAGAAAGCTGGAGTAGCAATTCTCATATCAGACAAAATAGACTTTAAAATAAAGACTATTACAAGAGACAAAGAAGAACACTACATAATGATCAAGGGATCAATCCAAGAAGAAGATATAACAATTGTAAATATTTATGCACGCAACATAGGAGCACCTCAATACATAAAGCAAATACTAACAGCCATAAAAGGGGAAATCGACAGTAACACAATCATAGTAGGGGACTTTAAAACCCCACTTTCACCAATGGACAGATCATCCAAAATGAAAATAAATAAGGAAACACAAGCTTTAAATGATACATTAAACAAGATGGACTTAATTGATATTTATAGGACATTCCACCCAGAAACAACAGAATACACATTTTTCTCAAGTGCTCATGGAACATTCTCCAGGATAGATCATATCTTGGGTCACAAACCAAGCCTTGGTAAATTTAAGAAAATTGAAATCGTATCAAGTATCTTTTCCGACCACAACACTATGAGACTAGATATCAATTACAGGAAAAGATCTGTAAAAAATACAAACACATGGAGGCTACACAATACACTACTTAATAACGAAGTGATCACTGAAGAAATCAAAGGGGAAATCAAAAAATACCTAGAAACAGATGACAATGGAGACACGACGACCCAAAACCTATGGGATGCAGCAAAAGCAGTTCTAAGAGGGAAGTTTATAGCAATACAAGCCTACATCAAGAAACAAGAAACATCTCGAATAAACAACGTAACCTTGCACCTAAAGCAATTAGAGAAAGAAGAACAAAAAAACCCCAAAGCTAGCAGAAGGAAAGAAATCATAAAGATCAGATCAGAAATAAATGAAAAAGAAATGAAGGAAACAATAGCAAATATCAATGAAACTAAAAGCTGGTTCTTTGAGAAGATAAACAAAATTGATAAACCATTAGCCAGACTCATCAAGAGAAAAAGGGAGAAGACTCAGATCAATAGAATTAGAAATGAAAAAGGAGAAGTAACCACTGACACTGCAGAAATACAAACGATCATGAGAGATTACTACAAGCAACTCTATGCCAATAAAATGGACAACCTGGAAGAAACGGACAGATTCTTAGAAATGAACAACCTGCTGAGACTGAACCAGGAAGAAATAGAAAATATGAACAGACCAATCACAAGCACTGAAATTGAAACTGTGGTTAAAAATCTTCCAACGAACAAAAGCCCAGGACCAGATGGCTTCACAGGCGAATTCTATCAAACATTTAGAGAAGAGCTAACACCTATCCTTCTCAAACTCTTCCAAAATATTGCAGAGGGAGGAACACTCCCCAACTCATTCTACGAGGCCACCATCACCCTGATACCAAAACCAGGCAAAGATGTCACAAAGAAAGAAAACTACAGGCCAATATCACTGATGAACATAGATGCAAAAATCCTCAACAAAATACTAGCAAACAGAATTCAACAGCACATTAAAAGGATTATACACCATAATCAAGTGGGGTTTATTCCAGGAATGCAAGGATTCTTCAATATACGCAAATCAATCAACGTGATACATCATATTAACAAATTGAAGGAGAAAAACCATATGATCATCTCAATAGATGCAGAGAAAGCTTTCGACAAAATTCAACACCCATTTATGATAAAAGCCCTGCAGAAAGTAGGCATAGAGGGAACTTTCCTCCACATAATAAAGGCCATATATGACAAACCCACAGCCAACATTGTCCTCAATGGTGAAAAACTGAAACTATTTCCACTAAGATCAGGAACAAGACAAGGTTGCCCACTCTCACCACTATTATTCAACATAGTTTTGGAAGTGTTAGCCACAGCAATCAGAGAAGAAAAAGGAATAAAAGGAATCCATATCGGAAAAGAAGAAGTAAAGCTGTCACAGTTTGCATATGACATGATACTATACATAGAGAATCCTAAAGATACTACCAGGAAACTACTAGAGCTAATCAATGAATTTGGTAAAGTAGCAGGATACAAAATTAATGCTCAGAAATCTCTTGCATTCCTATACACCAATGATGAAAAATCTGCAAGTGAAATTAAGAAAACACTCCCGTTTACCATTGCAACAAAAAGAATAAAATATCTAGGAATAAACCTACCTAAGAAGACAAAAGACCTGTATGCAGAAAATTATAGGACACTGATGAAAGAAATTAAAGATGATACAAATAGATGGAGAGATATACCATGTTCTTGGATTGGAAGAATCAACATTGTGAAAATGACTCTACTACCCAAAGCAATCTACAGATTCAATGCAATCCCTATCAAACTACCACTGGCATTTTTCACAGAACTAGAACAAAAAATTTCACAATTTGTATGGAAACACAAAAGACCCCGAATAGCCAAAGTAATCTTGAGAATGAAAAATGGATCTGAAGGAATCAGGCTCCCTGACTTCAGACTATATTACAAAGCTACAGTAATCAAGACAGTTTGGTACTGGCACAGAAACAGAAATATAAATCAATGGAACAGGATAGAAAGCCCAGAGATAAACCCACGCACGTATGGTCACCTTATCTTTGATAAAGGAGGCAAGCATATACAGTGGAGAAATGACAGCCTCTTCAATAAGTGGTGCTGGGAAAATTGGACAGGTACATGTAAAAGTATGAAATTAGAACACTCCCTGACACCATACACAAAAATAAACTCAAAATGGATTAAAGCCCTAAGTGTAAGGCCAGACACTATCAAACTCTTAGAGGAAAACATAGGCAGAACACTCTATGACATAAATCACAGCAAGATCCGTTTTGACCCAGCTCCTAGAGAAACGGAAATAAAAACACAAATAAACAAATGAGACCTAATGAAACTTAAAAGCTTTTGCACAGCAAAGGAAACCGTAAACAAGATCAAAAGACAACCCTCAGAATGGGACAAAATATTTGCAAATGAAGCAACTGACAAAGGATTAATCTCCAAGATTTACAAGCAGCTCATGCAGCTCAATAACAAAAAAACAGACAACCCAATCCAAAAATGGACAGAAGACCTAAATAGACATTTCTCCAAAGAAGATATACAGATTGCCAACAGACACATGAAAGAATGCTCAACATCATTAATCATTAGAGAAATACAAATCAAAACTACAAAGAGATATCATCTCACACCGGTCAGAATGGCCATCATCAAAAAATCTAGAAACAATAAATGCTGGAGAGGGTGTGGAGAAAAGGGAACACTCTTGCACTGTTGGTGGGAATGTAAATTGATACAGCCACTATGGATAACAGTATGGAGGTTCCTTAAAAAACTAAAAATAGAACCATCATACGACCCAGCAATCCCACTACTGGGCATATACCCTGAGAAAACCATAATTCAAAAAGAGTCATATACCAAAATGTTCGTTGCAGCTCTATTTACAACAGCCAGGACATGGAAGCAACCTAAATGTCCATCATTGGATGAATGGATAAAGAAGATGTGGCACATATATACAATGGAATATTACTCAGCCATAAAAAGAAATGAAATGGAGGTATTTGTAGTGAGGTGGATGGAGTTAGAGTCTGTCATACAGAATGAAGTAAGTCAGAAAGAGAAAAACAAATACAGTATGCTAACACATATATTTGGAATCTAAGGGAAAAAAAAAAGGTCATGAAGAACCTAGTGGCAAGACGGGAATAAAGACACAGACCTACTAGAGAATGGACTTGAGGATATGGGGAGGGGGAGGGGTGAGATGTGACAGGGTGAGAGAGTGTCATGGACATATATACACTACCAAATGTAAAATAGATAGCTAGTGGGAAGCAGCCACATAGAACAGGGAGATCAGCTCGGTGCTTTGTGACCACCTAGAGGGGTGGGAAAGGGAGGGTGGGAGGGAGGGAGATGCAAGAGGGAAGAGATATGGGAACATATGTATATGTATAACTGATTCACTTTGTTATAAAGCAGAAACTAACACACCATTGTAAAGCAATTATACTTCAATAAAGATGTTTAAAAAAAAAAATTTCTGACTCTCTTTGTACTGCCATTCCTGAATATCACATTCAACACTTCTAATTTCTTGATTATTCCAATCTATCATCTTCTATATTTACCAATGAATCCCATAACCACAAAGATTAATGCCACTACATATTTTTTATCTTTACCTTCAATTGCACCTCAACATTGTTTACCTGTCTTCAGCTCTCTCTGCAAATTTCCCACAGATACCATATGAAAACTTTAGTCCTAAAGCCACTTACCACACTTTTCACAGAGACCCCCTTCCTCTTACAGCGGTTGTTTTCTTATTTCACTTATTCTTACCTTTGCTCCATTCCTCCACCTACACTCTAGACTCATTCCATTCCCTCATTCCTCCTCAGGGAACTCACAATATCTTTTCATTGTTTCTGAGATCCATCTGGCTGCCTAAATCGATAACTGGCATCACCATTTTTATTTCTCATCTCACACCCTCTACAATCCATCAGTTCTCCCTATTCTCTGAAGTATGTGCACGTCTCTTCATGGTTCCTCCCTATCTTAATTGTGGCTCTCATCAACATTTCCTGTACAAGGCTATGAACTGGTCCCTCTGCTTCTATTTTTGCCTTGCCTGCTGCCTGTACCTCTCCTCAATCCATTTTCCACATTAGTCACCTAAGTGATTATTTTTTAGATGCACATAAGATCTTATCATACCCTACCTAAAGTCCTTCAGCATCTCTCCACATCCTTATAAGGGAGATAAAAGGCTCTTCATTCTTCTTTAGCGTCATATTGAACCATGACCCAAGCAGTGTCTCGTATTTTGTGTTTCTGCAGTACTGAATTACTGATATTTTTTGGTATTGACTGCTGTTTTATTTCTATATGCCTTTGGACATGTCCTTCTGCCTGCAAGGAATATCCCTGTCTAACTTGGTAAACTCCTTTCTATCCTTGAAAATCCTGCTTAGGCATTACCTCCCCTGTAAACTCTTCCATGATCCTTCCTCTCCTCCTTTCCACCCACAGACAGAATTCTTTCCTTGTACTACTTCTATTCCATGTAAATACTTCTGCCACATATACTACCCTCTATTTTACTTACCGGTTTATAGGTACTCTTAGACTATTGTTCTCCTCTTACTAGTTGTGCCTCAGTCATGCTAGTCGTATTTCAGTTTGTTTTTTATATCCTCAGTGACTGGCACATAATAGGCATAGACTTTCAAAACTGGTTTTTTTTTTTTTCTGAACTAAGCTGAGTGGAACCAAATCTCTATTATAGCTTTTCATGCATTGTTTCAATGATTATCTGTATGTGGGGGTGTGTGTATGTGTATCTACCATAAAATGCTTTGTAGATGTTTGTGGAATAATCAGAGGAAGAATACTGACAGGAGGTTGGTAAGGAGATCATTTGGTAAACACTAGGTAATGCTACCTCTTCAGCTTTTCCTAACTCCCAGGCTTTCAGTAGAACCACACAGGCACAACGTGAGTGCCTTTATCTTAACAATTAGCTATTGAATTGGAATTGTCTCTGTGTAACTGCACCCTAACTAGACAGTACCTACCATGAGAACAAGAAACCAGTTTGTGTGCGTGTTACTTGTGCTCATACAAGGTTTTATTAACTAAATGTAAGGTATTGTGAAGGTAAAGTTAAATAAGCTAAGAAAATACAATTGTAAATAAAACCTCTACTTACAAGTAGTAAGACACATTTAACTCTTAATTATTATCCTTCTAATTGGGAACTGGGATTCCTATTTCCACTTTTGTATTTTCCTCGATACAGTCTCCAAACCTTTTTTTTTTTGAACCAAGGTAAATATTTATTTAGAATGAGAAAAACAATGCAATGACAACAAATTTAAAATTTTAAAAAGCTGACAAATACCACAAACATCAAAAAATCCATAAAAATATTTTAAATTAACTGCCTGTATTTTTAGTTTTTAGTTTTTTGATTGCCTCTTCATTTGAAAACAATTTTGTAGTGCATTTTCTTTGTGAGAATAAATAATTTGGTATTTTCTCCAGGATAGGCAATCAAAATTTATTTTTAGGGCTTCCCTGGTGGCGCAGTGGTTGAGAATCTGCCTGCCAATGCAGGCAACACGGGTTCGAGCCCTGGTCTGGGAAGATCCCACATGCCGCAGAGCAACTGGGCCCGTGAGCCAAAACTACTGAGCCTGCGCATCTGGAGCCTGTGCTCCGCAACAAGAGAGGCCACGATAGTGAGAGGCCCGTGCACCGCGATGAAGAGTGGCCCCCGCTCGCCGGAACAAGAGAAAGCCCTCGCACAGAAACGAAGACCCAACACAGCCAAAAATAAATAAATAAATAAATTTATAAAAAAAAAAAAAATTATTTTTATTATTGAAAGTTTAGAAAAGTTAATTTCAGTAACAACCTGTTTGGTAGTGTCAATTTTTAGTGTTGTTAAATTTGGGAAAACTTGTCATGAGTTTCTTATGTGAGCTCAATGATTTCAGGGCATTTCAAGTTTCCTTGGGTAGTGTAATTAATCTTAAATAGTACTTAAATTGCTCACTAACCTGTTGTTAAGCTCTTTTTGTAGATGTATATTATGAGTTCTGGATCATCCTTGTAGATGCCAATATTTCTTACCAAATCAACAAGAGATTTTTTTAAATTTCAATGTGTTTATATAATTTATTCTTCATCAATTATCAAAAAATTAGGAGTCTGCTTATTAACTATATTTAAAATTTATTTATACCTTGAAATAGATTACTGATTTTGGTTTTATTTGAAAAAATTTTTTTCTTCCAACTCATTTTTTTATCATAATTTCTATTGATTTCATTTAGTAATATGTAAAAAATAATTTTATTGTATGATGTATATATAATTGTATATGTTACATTGTTAAACATATTCCTCAAGAAGAAAACTTCTATTTTGACTAGATTAATGAGAACTGAATCCTACACCTACAATTTTTTACATCTGGGGGTTGAAAGAATTTACTGACTTCATTATCCACAGACTTCTGGGGTCTCATGCCACAGGACATGTTCTTATCATGACACCTCCTCTGACCTGCACTTTAGTCTCTGAAGCCAGGTGAGCTGTCTCAGTGGAAGGTAAGAATGTTGCCGGAAGCCTTTTCTACACCTAAATAGCTAGCAATAACTTGACTGTGCATGGAAGTGATTGTGGAACTCCACACCTTTTAAAATGGTAAATCCTACCATATTACTGTCCCACTTAAACCCTTCAATGCTTCCCATTGCCCTTAAAATAAAATTCAGTCTCCTTACTGGAGCCTACAAAACACTGTAGGATTTCAGCTTTTCCTGTCTCTCCAAACTCATCTTCAGCATTCTCTTCTTGCTTTCTATTCAACCATACTGGTCTTAATCAGTTTCTGAAATATGCTAAACTTTGTTTTTTCTCACCCTGGGGCATTAATACCTACAGTTCCCTTTCCCTAAATACCTTTTTCCTATTCTACATCAGCATTCAGGCCTAGCTTAGATGATCCCTTTTCAAAGAGGCATTCTATCTTCAGTTATCCCATTCCAGTCAAGCTTTCTTTGCCTTTACACAGCCTCCTTTGCAGGTTACTCGCCTTTTGAGTCCTCTTTCTAAATACTTTCTGGAATGGGTAAGTTTTCTTAATCAGCATCCCTTTCCTAATGTTCCAACTTATCTATAACGTGTATGTATATGTTATATATGTATGGGTACATATTTTCTGTGTGTGTACATAAAAAAGCTGTTTGAAAACCTCAACTTACATATTCTTTTATAATCTCATATTTACAAGTCCCAATTTGAACTCATCATTTCCCTCCTCAAACCTGTTCTGCCTCTTGTGTTCCCTATCTTATGTCATCACCACCTATTCACTTGTTCACCCAATTCAGAAACCCCGAGTCACCCTAGATTCTCTTCTTATTCACTCCTTCCACCCGGCCTGTCACAAAACTATTGGCTTCAGCAGCATCTCTCAGATCTATCCCTTCTTCTTCAGTACTTATCTCAGACATCATTATTTTTTATTGGAGTTATTGCAGACACCCCAAAGGAAGCCTTCTGTGGCCTGTTTAATATTGCTATATCTTACACCCCCACACACACAATCTGCCCTCCATAGTGCTGTGAGAATGACCCTTCCAATATTCAAAAAGATAAGTTATGAAAGATTCAAACTTTTGATTCACGTCCACTTCTCCTGTTTCCTTTCCACACTGCTGTTTCCCCTACTCTAACTACTGTACGCCAGACAAGTTTTTTTTTTCCCTTTGCACCGTCCCTTCTTTCTTGCCTTCTTCCTCCAGCCAGCTGGAAGAAACCAAGCATAAGCTGTTCCGAAAACGGCTCTAACATTCCAAGCCTAAGGGTCAGTTTAGGCATTCCTTACCCTATGCTCCCAACTTAAATCTATTCCCCTATCGCAATACTTAGCACAGCCCACAGAATTTGTTCACCAGCCCAGGGGCCCACCGGATTCTGAGCCCTGTAATTACACCCGTGTTCACCCGTGTTCCGCCTCCACGTCCCCTAGTATAGTGGTAGTACCAAGCGGGGACTCTCAAAAATAACAGTGAAAAATTGAGTAAAATTGAAAATTAAAAATAAAGGATTCGGATTCAGATGGAGTCGCTTCAACCAATTTTGTTCCTTTCAGGACGGCAGTCTGTGTGAGATATGTATTCCTGTCTGAAGTTAAGCATTTCCCTTACTCCATGACAGCCCGAATCCTAGCACCACTTAGACTCAGGCCAGGGACAGCGGCCACAGCCTGCGGGATCCGCCGGCAGCTCTGACGCGGGAGGGGCTCAGTCGTCAGCTCACGGGAGGCCTCGCTCACAGAGGCGGCTTAGCTCACAGACGCTGCCTGGAGTCCGCCGCCCGGCACCGCGCAGACGTCTCGTCTCGCGCCTCCCCGTGTCGGGCAAGCAGGACCGCCAGCTGGGGTCTCAAAGGCTGTTCAGGCGGGCGCGCACCGTCCAGGGCGAGCCTGTCAGCACCTCGGCGAGGCCTCCCGCGGCCTCCTCCGCACCACGCGCGGCTCCCGAGACGCTGCGCCCGCCTCTCGCGCCCTGCACATCCCGGGAAACGCACACCGCCGGTTTAACGGTTCTGCTCCCGCCGGGCTGCGCCGCGCTCTGGGCCCCGGGCGCCCGAGGCCCCGCCCCGCGCCCTCCCTACGCCCCTGGGAGCCGCCGTCTGCCCCGCCCCCGTCGCCGCCACCCGGGGCCTGGAGCAGACTCGCGGCTGCAACCGTTCCCGGACGGGTAGTCGGGCGCTCGGCCGCCGCGTCTAGGGCTGAGCGCCGCGACGCGGCTGCTTGCCCCGAAATCCTCCCGGATCTTAAGGCGGTAGGTGGCCGGGGATGACGAGCCACACGGGGACAGAAGTCAGGCCCCGGGGTGTGAGGAGGCCCGTGGACGCCATCTCCGAGGGCGGACACGGGGGAAGTTGAGGTGAGGGAGTGAAGCTTTGGGGTCAGTCGGCGCAAATCAGGCAGGGCCTCCACAGGGTCCCCAAGGTGGTTCTTAGAGAGCGAAGGGAGCGAGCAGGTCGGAAGGAAAGGGGTGGGGGCTGGTGTGGAAAAGCAGACGAGGGGCAAGTGGCCAAGGGAATTACACTGCTGAAGGGATATTGATAAAACAAAAACAAAACAAACACATAAAAAGCCCCAAAAAGGAAGTGCACATCGCCCGCTGTCCCAGGACCCGGTCCTAGATAGTGGTATGGTTTGAAGACTGTTTCCCATGCCCTAGAATCATCCTTACTAATTTTGGGCAACAGTTTGTTTTTGTTTTTGAGATTACTGTAGTTGTTTTTATTAATAATAAATTAAATTCAATAAGAAAAGAAAACCCAGTAAGAATAAAGAAGCAAAAGACATATGTGGTCACTTCACAGAAGGAAATCAAATGGTTAATGAACGTATTTGAAGATGTTCTATGCAACTTGTATGTAAGGGTATGCTGTTTTACAAAAGTTGACATATAACATTATAATAGTTTCAGGTGTACAACATATTTGTATCAAAAGTTTATAATTGCTGATATTAAAGCAAAACTAAAAACAAACAAACAAACCTGAAAAAGGACAGTTACATCAGTTATGACAACCACCAACACTCATTACCTGGACAGTTTTATCCCACCTCAATGTTAAATTGTGCTTGTATTGAAAGATGCTTCACAGAGAAAAAAAAATTTTTTGGTCGGAAAGCATGAAATGGAAAATATAAGGGGACACTCTGGGCTTATAACTTTTTGATATTTTAGTTTTAATTTTTCCTGCATATGGCAACCCGATTTGTGGAGTATAAAGTGTCTTTCGTCATGTAAGTCATAATTAGTTTATCCTGTACTCCTCTATATTTCCTTTATGTTATTTTTCATCTATCAGGTTATCAGTTTGTGCTGTTTACTTACAAGCAGCATTTGGCTTTAAGGAATCCTAACTTTGTAAAAGAGATATTTTGAAGTTGAAAATTAAGATTAAATCCTATCTGGTATAATCCTATATGGGAAATATACATGAAGTAAATGAAAGCGTGGTCTTTTCACTTCTTCTCTCAGCTTGTTTCTTTAATTTTATATGCTCTTATTTCTTAATTGCAGCAGAACCATCAGCAGTTTCTAAAGAAATCTAGAATTTAAGTTGTAAGTTTTAAGTATAATATTCAGCTTCTAAGTATAATACATATTACGTTTCATATATCTAATCCATTCTGTGGATTAGAATGGCAGTGTACCATGTCTGCAGAGTGAGGAAAGCATAGTAATCCCACAATTTATTTAGTAGTTGAAGAAAAATTGAAAATTGAGGAAATGAAAATTATTAGCACACACCAATTTATTCAGCAAGGTTTTATACATAAATGTTCCTTCTCATAATTGATTTTTTTTCCATACAAGCAGTGTCCACATGGAATAGCGGAGAGTCAGGTGTCTTTTACTTACCAGACACACAAGTTTAGAGACAAAGGCGTGAACTTTATAGTCAGAACCTCATTTCTACCAATTACTGTGTGAACTTGAGCACGTCTCTTATTTTTCTTAGCCTCAGGTTTCTTATCTGTAAAGTAGCTAATAATGATTTTCTACAACAGTTAATGTATGGCTCAAAATTAAATGAGATAGTATATGTAAAGCATTTAACATGTAGTAGGATCTCAAAAAATGGCGTTTTAATTAAAAAAGAATAGGATATGTTGGGTAATGAAATTTTGCCCCAATTGATCAGTATATATACTTATCTCATGGTGCTATATTTTAGAAAATTTTAGATTAATTTGTAATTTCAGAATTGGTGGGCCCTTATATTTAGTTTGATATATTTTTTTAAACAAATAAATAACCTAAGATATAGTTCGTATTCTAGATGAAGAATAGCACCTACACAGGTTTCCTGACTTGCAAACCAGTGTTCTGTTCATACCACTTGGCATTTTAAGATGATTTGTGTAAACTTGAAAAAAAACTTTAGTTAGTAACCATTTCTCAGCATGTGTTAATATAATGAATTTTTGAGACATTGGATCAAAATGTCCTTTAAAAAATATTTATACCATAAAACTATATATTTACATTTCAAAGACAACTTTATGACAGGCCCACTGCTTGCTCCCCAATGTTGTAGGTAGGGTTATGTTTTTTTTGCAACTGTTCTTTGTAACACTTGATATCATAAATGCCTAACCTAGGTAGCTTCAAAGGAAACTTTTGGAGTTCTACATTCAATGAGTGAGCAGACATTAGAGTTTAAGATTGAAGTTATTTTATATGCTGACTGTGTAGTTCAGCTGTCTTTATTTGTAACCCAAACTGAGAATTAGGCTTTGGTTTCTGGAGCCCTGTCCTTCATAGATTATGATCCTGGATCAGTTTTACAATAATAGTTGCTTATTATTGTATAAGGTAAATACTTTTGCATTAATAACACTGTTTAAGACATGATGCTGTTATGTAGTATGCATCCCAAACTTATTCCCTATAATGTCACTGTCTCTATGCAGACATAGTTTACTTTAAAAAAAACATCATATTGAATAGAGTATTGTATGGCATCATCTTTTCTAATTTCCTTAACTGATGTGGATTTATGTATCTGGGGACTTTGCTGTAGTTTTCATGCTACAAATTGAAAGGGTAGGTGGTACTGAAAAATCTTTTTGTTTGTTTATTTACATGTGTTGTAAAATCATATAAGAGTTCTGTAACTCCCCAACGCTTGAAAACTGTGGATTTGCATTGAATACTGGGGATTTGCATTGCTCAGCAACTGGAAAGACTTTACAACCTACCAACTCGATTTCAGCTGAGCAATGAAAAATAAAAAAGTGTGTGCCAAAGTACTCTATTGTATTCTTTTCATATGGGAAACAGGATGGAAAGTTACTACTACTAGTATTAGGGTCCTAATTAAAATGGCTAGGATAAACATTAAATAATGCAATATTAGACTGCTCTTTGGTCCATATTAAAATATTCCCTTCCACATAGAAAATATTCAATAAATATTTGAAGTGAGGTTTTTTGCTACATATGCTTATAACTTTTTTTGTTTCCTATTATATCAAAGTAGTGCATTAGTTTTGTTTAGAAGGTTGTTAATCACTGTGCTGAAATACCAGTTAACATACACATTACAAATCTAGATGGGTGTTAACTTAGAGTACTGGCTTGCATATCTACGAATTTCAAGAAAAAGTAACTATTTTGTGCTTAGTTACCATTGCTAACTTTGAGAGATTGTTTATAAATTTATGATTTTAACACTTGAATTATGTCCAAAGGCATTTTTTTAAGATGAAAGCATTTCTTTGGAGCATAAAGAAAGTGATTAACCCTATTTTATACTTAGGGAAACAGTCACTTAGACCAACCTCTGCTTAAGATCGTGGGTTACAATCAGTTTCTGGATGAGCAGGTGCAAAATCAGGTGGAGTTTTACTTTTGACTTTGTCTTGATAGGTATCAAAATTTGGAAAGCTTTTGGTCCATTCAGGCATCACAAGATTTTCATTAAATAGGAGGTATTTAAATTTATAGATTTATTTAGTAAAACTAATTATGTTGCAGCTACTGAGATACAAAGATAAATAAAGTCTAGTTTTTTTGGCTTCAGCTAACTCACAGTCTAACCAATTAGGCATATAATAGATTTTTTGTATGATACATTTTAGAAAAATTAATAGGCAAAATATTGGGTTGGTCAAAAATTCGTTCAGCTTTTTCATAAGAAGTCATGGAAAAACCCGAATGAACTTTTTGGCCAACCCAATACAATATGGACCACTGGAGGAAGAAAGAAAAATCATATTGTTGCTACCATTATTGTTATTTTACTATCAACTATTTGTTAGGAACTAGAGAACTTCATGTGATCTATTTTATTTAATGTTAGCGTTGAGACATGAGGATACTTTCCAAGGAAGTAGAGAGAACTTGACCTTGGTTTTGAAGGATGAATAGCAATTTGGGAGAAGAGCAGCAGGGAGAGTGAGGGAACTCCAAACAGAGCACCTGAATGTATATGGTGAAACAAAATAACATTTAGGAATTCAACAACTTATTGAACATGTACTGTGTATTAGACACTGTGCTAGCCATTAGAGATATACCTGAGTGATAGAGCTATAATTTTATAGTCAGATAATAGGTAATTGAAACTAATGCAATAAATACCACACTGGAAGAGGATACAGGGGTGATTTATGAGCACATAAGAAGGGTACTTAATGAAACTTGGACAGTTCTGCCTGTGTGGGAGGTGGAAAGAGAGTATGGGGCTATAGCTTGATCGTAGCATGTTGGCCAAAAGCATGGGGATGAGCATACCCATCACTTTTTAGACTCATGACCTTGGGCAAGTTACCTAATTTCTCTAAGCCTTCTCTGTAAAATGAGGATAACAAAATGATAAAATTAACATTTATTGAACTTTTACTGTGTACCAGTTATTGTGCTAATGCTTTATACAGATTTTCTTTTTTAGTCTTCACATCAAACTTAGGAGATAGGGGTTATTGTTTTACATAATTGCATAACTAAGTGGTGGAGCTATGATATGAACCTAGGTAGGCTGACCCAAGACCTGAGCTCTAACTGTTAATAGTGCCTAATTTATAAAGTTGTTCTGAATATTAAATAATGTGACATAGGTAAGTGGTTTACTGTGCATGACACATGGATGTTGGGTCCTGTTTCTGTTAATAATTCAGGAGGTGATGGGGTACTGAAGTTTTTTAAGCAGGTATGTGTGTAAGGAGATCATATTTTGGAGAGAAAAGAGACTGTATTCACCCATTTGTTCAGCAGATGCTTGCTTTACACCTACTTTGGATCCAGTCCAATTACTGAGTTAGTTGTAGGGGACACAGGAGGAATGAAAATATTGTTCTTCACTTTAAGAAGACTCTGTTCCTCACTTTTGCCTAGTATGAAAGACAAATCAGCCATTATAGTGTGGTATATAGTATAGTATAGTACAGTGTTCTCTAAGTGCCATGATATGGGCATATTCACTGTGTCCCAGGTACATAGGTACATAGGGAGAGGGAGTATTTAAATCAGTCTAGGTGTTCAGGGAGATGAATTAAGAACTACTGTGGGACTAAAAGAGTAATGGTGGGAGTAAAGAAAATATATTTGAGAGACATTTTGGAAGTAGAATGGATAGGAATTAGAGACTGATTATGGTGTGGGGGCTCTAATATAGACAAATTTAAGGTGTCTTTAACTGAGGGTGATATGAGGGAGTTGGTGATGACTTTAAGGAATACAGGAGGAGGGACATCTTTGGAGTCAAAGTAAGGAATTTGATTTTTTTTTATAATAATAGCATTTATTTAGCACTTGCCTTGTGCCAAGTAGTCTTTTTTTTTAAACATCTTTATTGGAGTATAATTGCTTTACATTGTTGTGTAAGTTTCTGCTGTATAACAAAGTGAATCAGCTATACGTATACATATGTCCCCGTATCCCCTCCCTCTTGCATCTCCCACCCACCCTCCCTATCCCACCCCTCTAGGTGGACACAAAGCACTGAGCTGATCTCCCTGTGCTATGCGGCTGCTTCCCACTAGCTATCTGTTTTACATTTGGTAGTGTATATGTGTCAATGCCACTCTCTCACTTTGTCCCAGCTTACCCTTCCCCCTCCCCATGTCTTCAAGTCCATTCTCTACGTCTGCATCTTTATTCCTGTCCTGCCCCTAGGTTCTTCAGAACCTTTTTTTTAGATTCCATATATATGTGTTAGCATATGGTATTTTTCTCTTTCTGACTTACTTCACTCTGTATGACAGACTCTAGGTCTGTCCACCTCACTACAAATAACTCAATTTCATTTCTTTTTATGGCTGAGTAATATTCCATTGTATATATGTACCACATCTTCTTTATCTGTTCATCTGTCGATGGACGCTCAGGTTGCTTCCACGTCTTGGCTATTGTAAGTAGTGCTGCAATTTTGGATATGTTGAATTTGAGGTACCTATAGTAATATATAAATGGAAATATCTTTTGGCAATTAGAAAGATGAAACTGGAATTTAAAAGAGAGGTAGCTGCTAGATGTGTAAATTAGGGCATATTTATCATGCAGATAGGTAGTTGCAATCATAAGAATAGATGAGAGTAGCTAAGAGGACCAAAGCCAAATTTGGACGAATCCCTAAATTTAATTGGAGAAAAGTAGGAATCAGCTAAGGAAGTTAGAAGGGACAATCAAAGAAATAGGAAACAAAACTTAAAGAAAAGAGTCAGGGGAGTTAAGGGAGGAAAATGTTTTAAAGAGGGAATATTCAATTGTGACAGATGCTGTAAAGGGGTCTATGGTTGTTGCATGTTATTTTAAATGCTTTGTTTTGTGTTTTCCACCTTAACTTATAAAATAGTTATCTTCAAATGAATGTCGTGGTTATTTGTATATATGTTAAAGCAACTTGATTATCTTGTCCAGAAGATAAAATGTATTTTTCCCACCTAAAGTATGGAACCTCAAGGTCTTTGAGATAATGGAAACCAAAAAATTGATTGGTAAACCACTTCAACCAGCAAGACCTGTTCGTCATCTGACTTCTCCCCCTGGTGAGTAATCTAGGGTACACATTTAAAAAAATTAATTGGTTAATGGCTAATTAGTATTTGAAAGGCCAAATAATATATGTATAAAATACATAAATAAATAAATATATAAATGGTGGATATTTAAAAAATAATGAAAACCAATGATCTCCACTGTTTGAAGAATTTAGAAGTATTACCAAAGAGAAGGATTCTTTTTTTTATTGAAATATAGTTGATTTACAATATTGTGTTAGTTTCAGGTGCAAAGTAATGATTCAGTTATATACATATATATATATATATATATCTTCAGATTATTTCCATTATAGGTTATTATAAGATATTGAATATAGTTAATTGTGCTCTACAGCAAATCTTTGTTGCTTATCTATTTTGTGTATAGTAGTTTGTATCTGTTCATCCCATACTCCTAATTTATCCCTCTGCTCCTCCCTTTTCCATTTGGTAATCATAAGTTTATTTTCTGTGTCTGTGAGTCTGTTTTGTAATAGATTCATTTGTATTATTTTTTAGATTCCACATGTAAATGGTATCATATAATATTTGTCTGTGTCTGATTTACTTCACTAAGTATAATATTCTCTAGGTCCATTCATGTTGCTGCAAATGGCACTATTTCATGCTTTTTTATGGCTAATACTCCATTGTGTATATATCACATCTTCTGTTGATGGGAACTTGGGTTGTTTCCATATCTTGGCTATTGTAAATAGTGCTGCTATGAACATTGGGATGCATGTATCTTTTTGAATTAGAAATTTTGTCTTTTCTGGATATATACCCAGGAGTGGGATTGCTGGATCATATGTTAACTCTATTTTTAGTTTTTTAAGGAACCTCCATACTGTTTTCCATAGTGGCTGCACCCATTTACATTCCCACCAACAGTGTAGGAGGGATTCCTTTTCTCCACACCCTATCCAGCAATTATTATTTGTAGACTTTTTGATGATGGCCATTCTGACCTGTGTGAGGTGATACCTCATTGTGGTTTTGACTTACATTAAGAAAATTCTTAATGGTCTACCAGACCAACAAAGGTGGGAAGAACTCGTGTATTTTTTTGCCTGAGAGCAACTTGTGTATCTTTTTTTTTTTCATGTCTCATTTTCATGGTTAACACCTGGCTTCTACTCAGAATGATACTCTCAGTACAAATTGTGTCCTGTGATTATGATCACTGTAGAGCAGTCATTCTGGAGAGAGCATTAGCCTTTAAAAAATATACCTAATTGAAAAATATTAGTACCAAGCAACACTTACAGATTAAGGCTGTGCTTGAGCTGGAACATAAAATCTAATTTTTCAGGAAATCTACATTTTCTAAAATATTTTCTTTTGCCCATAAAACTAAACTTTTGGACAAATTCTTAAAATACTTGGTATTTAATTTCTAAATTGGAATAGTGACCTTTTTATTATTTTCATTACTAGTATATGTATTTTATGTATATTTGTCTATACATATATACATAAAATATAAAAGTTATTTAAATTCTGTTTAGTCCATGTGTTCAACTGAATAACTGACTACTTAGAAAAGGGAAAATATAGCTCTTTTACTGGGTACAAAGATGAATCAGAAAAGATAGAAATGACACAGCTCCTCAGTCCTCCATTTGTTCTCCTATCTTTGGTTCCTACAAAGAAGATTGTCTCTACTTTGGTAATGTTTCCTTTGAAGATGGCTGTGACTTAGGACAGACAAAATGAAATTAAGGGATCTTCTGGACCATAGTATAGAAATGCTGAAGCTGTATCCTTCTGCTGCACTGAAGAAGCAGTTGTGTAGGGCGAAGTCTCAGATTTTTTCCTAAAGCAATTTTTTCCCTGGTATCTTCTCTGTACCTGTCACATAACTTATTTTTATTATAGTCATTATTTATGAGCTTGTTTTTTTAAAAATAAGCTATGAACTATTTTACCTCTGAGCTTTTTTCATGCTTATAAACCCATCTCCTAACATGGTGGTTGACATTTCATTGTGTTGAGTAAATGAACTATCAGAAAACATTTCAAAACAGTGCCTAGAATATCCTAGATACTTAAGGTTTTTAGGTGGTGTTATACCATTTATTGAAGTAATAGATATTTAAAACGGTTTTTTTTTTCTCTCCTAACAGGAACAGTATTCCATTTCAACTTCCAAAACGAATATCCATGCAACACCCAGTACTTACAAAGTGGAGTTAGCAGAGTAAGTCTTAGAAGTTATAATAAAATAAAGCATTACGACTGGAAAGTAACATTTGTTAGATGGCTGTTGTGTGCCAGGTACTATACTAAGTGCTTTATATACTTTTTAAAAGTTATGATCTATTTCAAGCATATATTACAGAGAATAAACACTTATTATACCCATTGGTCACCATTTTCAAATCTAAATATTTTGTTTTATTTGTTTTAGAAAATGTTAAAAAAAAAACCTTACAGGTAAAATTTTAAAAACCTATATATCCCTGCACTATCCCATTTCCTTCCTATACTTCCCCAAGATAACTATCCTCAATTTATTATTGTTTTCGTGAATGTATTAGTACTTATGCTATAACAAATAGAATTGTTTTAACTGTTCTACAATTTTATATAAATAATATTTTACCTACACATATTTTGCTATATTTTTTCACATTTAGGTTTATATTTAAAATTTTCTAATTTAATTTTTTGACTAAATAAAATAGTCACAAATTTAAAAATTCAAAATATACAAAATGACATTTAGTGAAGTTTCCCTCCAATCTCTATCCCCCAGTCACCTATTTCCTCTGATCAGAAGTAACCATTGTACCCCTTTCTTATCTAGAAACTTCCAGAAATACATTGTGCATAGACAAGCATAAATATATTTATAAATGGAATACTAGGCAACTATTAAAATGAGTAAAGCAGTTCAATACGTGCTGATACAGAATAATCTCTTTATATATATATATATTAAGCTACCACATTTCTTGTTCCATTTTTTGTCACGGGCATGACACTTGTTTCTGTTTTATAATAGAAATATTTTATAATAAATGCTACAATAAACACCCATCTATATGTTATGTTTTATACATGTTTGAGAGGTTCTCTGTAGTATAAACCTGGAGTAGAATTGCTATATACTGTCAAATTTCTCTCCAAAGTGATTTGTACAAGCAATGCATAAGTACTCTGATTTTTCTACATCCTTACCTTGTTATTGTCAGACTTTCACTCTTTTTTCATGTTTAATGGGTGAGAAATGTATCTTGTCGGTTTTAATTTTTAATTCTTTATTACTTTGGATGCAGCATCTTTTCTTATGTTTAATTTGGCCATTTGGTTTTTCTCTTTTGTGAATTATCAGTTCATATCATGTACCCATTTCTCTTGGTCTATGAGAGAATTGTTTATTTTTTTTGTGTGTTTTTTTTTCAAACTTTAAAATTTTAATGTAGTCATATTTTAAATTTTTTTATGATTTCACTCTTTGTGTCATTGTTTATGAAGTTTTCTCATCTCTAAGATCAAAGTATATTTTTCCTACATATTCTTCCAAAAGGTTTAAAGTTTTGCTTTAATATTTAAGTGTATAGTCTATCTGAAATTAATTTTTGTATGATATAGATAGAAATCTATTTTTTTAATATAGAAGACCAGTTGTAAAGCACAATTCATTGAATGATCTATTCTTTCCATACAGATTTATGCCATCTTTATTGTATAAGTTTTCAGATGAATAGGGCCTGTTTCTGGACTCTTAATTCTTTTCCATTGATCTATTTGTGTATCTCTGTGTCAGTACCATTATATCTTAATTACACTTGCTTTATATTAATTTTTTAAGCCATTGTAATGTTTTGTTTTATCTGTTCCAGTAGTTAGCATTTCCCTAATTAATACAATAATAATATTCATACCTCCCTTTGGAACCCTTGACCTTCTTTTAGAAACTTTATAAGTAAAAAGGAGTATATTAATATGGTAAATTTTATAGAGAAAAGTCAATTAATTAGATATACTTCTAAGTGTAAAATTTTGTCTGCTGCTTCAATTATAATGCAAAAGCGACCAGAACCTATGTCAGAGATATCACATAATTTATAATGAAGGACACTTTTTACTAACTCTCTGTATTTTTTTAAACCAACTTTGTTAAGGTATAATTTAGCTAGAGAAAAATGAACCCATTTGTTCAAAGAGTTTTGATAAATATATACCTCACGTAACTAACCCCACAATGAAGCTATAGAGCTGTAGTTTCATCTTCCCCAAAAGTACTCTTTTATTCCTTTACAGTCATTCACCATCCCCACTTCCACTAATCCTAGTGCTCCCTCCTCCAGGCATCTACTGATCTGCTTTCTTTAACTATAAATTAGTTTTGGCTGCTCTAAAATTTCATATAAATGAAATCATACAGTCTATATTCTTTGGTGTTAGATTTTTTTTTGCTCAGCATAATGTTTTTGAGATTCTTCCATGTCCTTGTAGATAGCAGTAGTTGGTTTGTTTTTAATTTGGAATAGTATTCTGCTGTGTGAATATAGGACAATTTATTTATTCCTCAGTTGATGGACATTGGATTGTATCTAGTTTGGGGATATTATGAATAATGCTGCTGTGGATAATTGTGTTCACGTCTTTGTGTGGACATACACACAATACCCAGGAGTGGAATTGATGGATCATATGTTAAGTTGGTTTAGAAACTGCCAAAATGTTTTCCAAAGTGGTTGTACCATTTTACATTCCCACTAGTGGTGTGTGAGGTACCAGTTGCTTCACATCCTTGCCAACACTTGGTATAGTCAGTCTTCATTTTTAACCATTTTAGTGTGTGAGTAGTTGTATCTCATCGTATTTTATATTTGCATTTTCCTAATGATTAATGAGATTGAGCATTTTATCATGAGTTTATTTACCATATGTATTTTTCTTTTTTCTTTTTGGTGAAGTGTCTGTTCAAATCTTTTGCATGTTTCTAATATTTGAGTTGTTTGTCTTTTTATCACTGAATCACACGAGTTTGTTGAAATCACTGTATCATACATGTGTGAATTTATTTCTAAACTCTATTGTGTTCTACTGATTTATATGTCTGTTTTTTTCCAGCTTTATTGAGATATAATTGACATATAATGTATAAGTTTAGGGTATAGAATGTGATGATTTGATATATGTATATGTTGTAAAATGTTTACCACAATGAGTTCAGTTAACATATCCTTCATTTCACGTAATCACTATTTTGTTGTTGTTGTTTTGTTATAGTGAGAACATTAAGATTTACCCTCTTAGCAGCTTTCAATGTACAATATAGTATTGTCAACTATAGTCATCATGCTATATACTAGATTCCCTATATGTCTATCTCTTGGTCAACATCACACTTTACAGACTGCTGTAGCTTTCTGATAAGTCTTGAAATCAAGTAATGAAAGTTCATTAACTTTATTCTTTTTCAAATTTGTTACTCTGGGTCCTCTGCATTTCCATATAAGTTTTAAATGAGGCTGTCAATTTCTACAAAAAAGCCTATTGGAATTTTGATTGAGTTTAAAAATTAATTTGAAAAGAATTAACATCTTAATTTTAAGTCTTTGATCCATAAACATGACATTTCTCTCTGTGCTTTGCTTTTTTCAGCATAGGGGTCTTGAACATCTTTTGTCAAATTTATAAGCATTTTGTATTTTTTGATACTACTGTTAAGTGGTATTTTTTGTAAATTTCAAATTCCACATCTTGGATACTACGATATAGAAATACTGTTGATTTTTGTATATTGACCTTGCTAAACTCACTTCTTAGATCTCAGAGCCTTTTTGTAGTGTATTCCGTCCCATTCTTGCTCTATTGTCATAATTTTACTTTAGCTTGTGCTATAAATACACAGTACATTGCTACTATTTTTGCTTTTGTATATTATCTTTAAAAATAATTTTTTAAAATAAAAGAATGAATTTTATTTTACCTTCATTTATTCCATTTCCAGCACATTTTTTTTAACATCTTTATTGGAGTATAATTGCTTTACAATGGTGTGTTAGTTTCTGTTTTATAACAAAGTGAATCAGTTATACATATACATATGTTCCCATATCTCTTCCCTCTTGCATCTCCCTCCCTCCTGCCCTCCCTATCCCACACCTCTAGGTGGTCACAAAGCACAGAGCTGATCTCCCTGTGCTATGCGGTTGCTTCCCACTAGCTATCTATTTTACGTTTGGTAGTGTATATATGTCCATGCCACTCTCTCTCTTTGTCACATCTTACCCTTCCCCCTCCCCATAACCTCAAGTCCATTCTCTAGTAGGTCTGTGTCTTTATTCCCGTCTTGCCACTAGGTTCTTCATGACCTTTTTTTTTTTTCCCCTTAGATCCCATATATATGTGTTAGCATACTGTATTTGTTTTTCTCTTTCTGACTTACTTCACTCTGTATGACAGACTCTAACTCCATCCACCTCACTACAAATAACTCCATTTCATTTCTTTTTATGGCTGAGTAATATTCCATTGTATATATGTGCCACATCTTCTTTATCCATTCATCCGATGATGGACACGTAGGTTGCTTCCATGTCCTGGCTACTGTAAATAGAGCTGCAATGAACAGTTTGGTACATGACTCTTTTTGAATTATGGTTTTCTCAGGGTATATGCCCAGTAGTGGGATTGCTGGGTCGTATGGTAGCTCTATTTTTAGTTTTTTAAGGAACTTCCATACTGTTCTCCATAGTGGCTGTATCAATTTACATTCCCAGCAACTGTGCAAGAGGGTTCCCTTTTCTCCACACCCTCTCCAGCATTTATTGTTTCTAGATTTTTTGATGATGGCCATTCTGACCGGTGTGAGATGATATCTCATTGTAGTTTTGATTTGCATTTCTCTAATGATTAATCATGTTGAGCATTCTTTCATGTGTTTTTTGGCAATCTGTATATCTTCTTTGGAGAAATGTCTATTTAGGTCCTCTGTCCATTTTTGGATTGGGTTGTTTGTTTTTTTGTTATTGAGCTGCATGAACTGCTTGTAAATCTTGGAGATTAATCCTTTGTCAGTTGCTTCATTTGCAAATATTTTCTCCCATTCTGAGGGTTGTCTTTTGGTCTTATTTATGGTTTCCTTTGCTGTGCAAAAGCTTTTAAGTTTCATTAGGTCCCATTTGTTTATTTGTGTTTTTATTTCCATTTCTCTAGGAACTGGGTCAAAACGGATCTTGCTGTGATTTATGTCATAGAGTGTTCTGCCTATGTTTTCCTCTAAGAGTTTGATAGTGTCTGGCCTTACATTTAGGTCTTTAATCCATTTTGAGTTTATTTTTGTGTATGGTGTTAGGGAGTGTTCTACTTTCATACTTTTACGTGTACCTGTCCAGTTTTCCCAGCACCACTTATTGAAGAGGCTGTCATTTCTCCACTGTATATGCTTGCCTCCTTTATCAAAGATAAGGTGACCATATGTGCGTGGGTTTATCTCTGGGCTTTCTATCCTGTTCCATTGATATATGTTTCTGTTTTTGTGCCCGTACCAAACTGTCTTGATTACTGTAGCTTTGTAGTATAGTCTGAAGTCAGGGAGCCTGTTTCCTCCAGCTCCATTTTTCGTTCTCAAGATTGTTTTGGCTATTCGGGGTCTTTTGTGTTTCCATACAAATTGTGAAATTTTTTGTTCTAGTTCTGTGAAAAATGCCAGTGGTAGTTTGATAGGGATTGCATTGAATCTGTAGATTGCTTTGGGTAGTACAGTCATTTTCACAATGTTGATTCTTCCAATCCAAGAACATGGTATATCTCTCCATCTATTTGTATCATCTTAAATTTCTTTCATCAGTGTCTTATAATTTTCTGCATACAGGTCTTTTGTCTCCTTAGGTAGGTTTATTCCTAGATATTTTATTCTTTTTGTTGCAATGGTAAACGGGTGTGTTTTCTTAATTTCACTTGCAGATTTTTCATCATTAGTGTATACGAATGCAAGAGATTTCTGTGCATTAATTTTGTATCCTGCTACTTTACCAAATTCATTGATTAGCTCTAGTAGTTTTCTGGTAGCATCTTTGGGATTCTCTATGTATAGTATCATGTCATCTGCAAACAGTGACAGCTTTACTTCTTCTTTTCTGATTTGGATTCCTTTTATTTCTTTTTCTTCTCTGATTGCTGTGGCTAACACTTCCAAAACTATGTTGAATAACAGTGGTGAGAGTGGGCAACCTTGTCTTGTTCCTGATCTTAGTGGAAATGGTTTCAGTTTTTCACCATTGAGGACAATGTTGGCTGTGGGTTTGTCATATATGGCCTTTATTATGTTGAGGAAAGTTCCCTCTATGCCTACTTTCTGCAGGGCTTTTATCATAAATGGGTTTTGAATTTTGTCGAAAGCTTTCTCTGCATCTATTGAGATGATCATATGGTTTTTCTACTTCAGTTTGTTAATATGGTGTATAACGTTGATTGATTTGCGTATATTGAAGAATCCTTGCATTCCTGAAATAAACCCCACTTGATCATGGTGTATGATCCTTTTTATGTGCTGTTGGGTTCTGTTTGCTAGTATTTTGTTGAGGATTTTTGCATCTATGTTCATCAGTGATATTGGCCTGTAGTTTTCTTTCTTTGTGACATCTTTGTCTGGTTTTGGTATCAGGGTGATGGTGGCCTCGTAGCATGAGTTAGAGAGTGTTCCTCCCTCTGCAATATTTTGGAAGAGTTTGAGAAGGATAGGTGTTAGCTCTTCTCTAAATGTTTGGTAGAATTCGCCTGTGAAGCCATCTGGTCCTGGGCTTTTGTTCGTTGCAAGATTTTTAATCACAGTTTCAATTTCAGTGCTTGTGATTGGTCTGTTCATATTTTCTATTTCTTCCTGGTTCAGTCTCGGCAGGTTGTGCATTTCTAAGAATCTGTCCGTTTCTTCCAGGTTGTCCATTTTATTGGCATAGAGTTGCTTGTAGTAATCTCTCATGATCGTTTGTATTTCTGCAGTGTCAGTGGTTACTTCTCCGTTTTCATTTCTAATTCTATTGATTTGAGTCTTCTCCCTTTTTTTCTTGATGAGTCTGGCTAATGGCTTATCAATTTTGTTTATCTTCTCAAAGAACCAGCTTTTAGTTTTATTGATCTTCGCTATTGTCTCCTTCATTTCTTTTTCATTTATTTCTGATCTGATCTTTATGATTTCTTTCCTTCTGCTAGCTTTGGGGTTTTTTTGTTCTTCTTTCTCTAATTGCTTTAGGTGCAAGGTTAGGTTGTTTATTCGAGATGTTTCCTGTTTCTTGATGTGGGCTTGTATTGCTACAAACCTCCCTCTTAGCACTGCTTCTGCTGCATCCCATAGGTTTTGGGTTGTCGTGTCTCCATTGTCATTTGTTTCTAGGTATTTTTTGATTTCCCCTTTGATTTCTTCAGTGATCACTTCGTTATTAAGTAGTGTATTGTGTAGCCTCCATGTGTTTGTATTTTTTACAGATCTTTTCCTGTAATTGATATCTAGTCTCATAGCGTTGTGGTCAGAAAAGATACTTGATACGATTTCAATTTTCTTAAATTTACCAAGGCTTGATTTGTGACCCAAGATATGATCTATCCTGGAGAATGTTCCATGAGCACTTGAGAAAAATGTGTATTCTGTTGTTTCTGGGTGGAATGTCATATAAATATCAATTAAGTCCATCTTGTTTAATGGATCATTTAAAGCTTGTGTTTCCTTATTTATTTTCATTTTGGAGGATCTCTCCATTGGTGAAAGTGGGGTGTTAAAGTCCCCTACTATGATTGTGTTGCTCTTGATTTCCCCTTCTATGGCTGTTAGTATTTCCCTTATGTATTGAGGTGCTCCTATGTTGCGTGCATAAATATTTACAATTGTTATATCGTCTTCTTGGATCAATCCCTTGATCATTATGTAGTGTCCTTCTTTGTATCTTGTAATAGTCTTTATTTTAAAGTCTATTTTGTCTGATATGAGAATTGCTACTCCAGGTTTCTTTTGATTTCCATTTGCATGGAATATCTTTTTCCATCCCCTCACTTGCAGTCTGTATGTGTCCCTAGGTCTGAAGTGGGTCTCTTGTAGACAGCATATATACGGGACTTGTTTTTGTATCCATTCAACCAGTCTGTGTCTTTTGGTGGGAGCATTTAATCCATTTACATTTAAGGTAATTATCGATATGTATGTTCCTATTCCCATTTTCTTAAATGTTTTGGGTTTGTTATTGTAGGTGTTTTGCTCTTCTTGTGTTTGTGATTCTTGCCTAGAGAAGTTCCTTTAGCATTTGTTGTAAAGCTGGTTTGGTGGTGCTGAACTCTCTCAGCTTTTACTTGTCTGTAAAGGTTTTAATTTCTCCTTCAAATCTGAATGAGATGCTTGCTAGGTAGAGTAATCTTGGTTGTAGGTTTTTCTCCTTCTTCACTTTAAATATGTTCTGCCACTCCCTTCTGTCTTGCAGAGTTTCTGCTGAAAGATCAACTGTTAACCTTATGGGGATTCCCTTGTGTGTTATTTGTTGTTTTTCCCTTGCTGCTTTTAATATGTTTTCTTTATATTTAATTTTTGATAGTTTGATTAATATGTGTCTTGGCGTGTTTCTCCTTGGATTTATCCTGTATGGGACTCTCTGTGCTTCCAGGACTTGATTAACTATTTCCTTTCCCATATCAGGGAAGTTTCCAACTATAATCTCTTCAAATATTTTCTCAGTCCCTTTCTTTTTCTCTTCTTCTGGGACCCCAATAATTTGAATGTTGGTGCGTTTAATGTTGTCCCAGAGGTCTCTGAGACTGTCCTCAGTTCTTTCCATTCTTTTTTCTTTATTCTGCTCTGCAGTAGTTATTTCCACCATTTTATCTTCCAGGTCACTTACCCGTTCTTCTGCCTCAGTTATTCTGCTATTGATCCCGTCTAGAGTATTTTTAATTTCATTTATTGTGTTTTTCATCGTTGCTTGGTTCCTCTTTAGTTCTAATACGTCTTTGTTAAATGTTTCTTGCATTTTGTCTACTCTATTTCCAAGATTTTAGATCATGTTTACTCTCATTATTCTGAATACTTTTTCAGTTATACTGCATATTTCCTCTTCATTTGTTAGGTCTGGTGTGTTTTTACCTTGCTCCTTCATCTGTTGTGTGTTTTTCTGTCTTCTCATTTTGCTTATCTTACTGTGTTTGGGGTCTCCTTTTCACAGGCTGCAGGTTCGTAGTTCCTGTTGTTTTTGGTATCTGTCCCCAGTGGCTAAGGTTGGTTCAGTGGGTTGTGTAGGCTTCCTGGTGGAGGGGACTAGTGCCTGTGTTCTGGTGGATGAGGCTGGATCTTGTCTTTCTGGTAGGCACGTCCACGTCTGGTGGTCTGTTTTGAGGTGTCTGTGACCTTATTATGATTTTAGGCAGCCTCTTTGCTAATGGATGGGACTATGTTCCTGTCTTGCTAGTTGTTTGGCATAGGGTGTCCAGCACTGTAGCTTGCTGGTCGTTGAGTGAAGCTGGGTCTTGGTGTTGAGATGGAGATCTCTGAGAGATTTTTGCCATTTGGTATTACGTGGTGCTGGGAGGTCTCTTGTGGACCAGTGTCCTGAAGTTGGCTCTCCCACCTCAGAGGCACAGCCCCGATGCCTGGCTGGAGCACCAAGAGCCTTTTATCCACACGGCTCAGAATAAAAGGGAGAAAAAATAGAAAGAAAGAAAGAAAGAGGTTAAAATAAAATAAAACAAAATAAAATAAGATAAAATAAAATAAAGGTATTATAATGAAAAATAAGAAAAAATTATTAAGAAAAAATTATTTTAATGTTTTAAAATAAATTTTTTTAATTTTTTAAAATAAAAAATAAGAAAAAAATTATTAAGAAAAAAATTTATTAAGCAAAAAATTTTTAGTTTTTAAAATAAAAAATAAGAATAAAATTAAGAAAAAATTTATTAAGAAAAAAATTTTTTTTAATTTTTAAAAAATAGAATATAAAGCCAGAAGGGAGTGGCAGGATATACTTAAAGTGAAGGAGAAAAACCTACAACCAAGATTACTCTACCCAGCAAGGATCTCATTCAGATTTGATGGAGAAATTAAAACCTTTACAGACAAGCAAAAGCTGAGAGAGTTCAGCACCACCAAACCAGCTTTACAACAAATGCTAAAGGAACTTCTCTAGGCAAGAAACACAAGAGAAGGAAAACACCTACAATAACAAACCCAAAACATTTAAGAAAATGGGAATAGGAACATACATATCGATAATTACCTTAAATGTAAATGGATTAAATGCTCCCACCAAAAGACACAGACTGGCTGAATGGATACAAAAAGAAGACCCATATATATGCTGTCTACAAGAGACCCACTTCTGACCTAGAGACACATACAGACTGAAAGTGAGTGGATGGAAAAAGATATTGCATGCAAATGGAAATCAAAAGAAAGCTGAAGTAGAAATTCTCATATCAGACAAAATAGACTTTAAAATAAAGACTATTACAAGAGACAAAGAAGGACACTATATAATGTTCAAGGGATTGATCCAAGAGGAAGGTATAACAATTGTAAATATTTATGCACCCAACATAGGAGCACCTCAATACATAAGGCAAATAGTAACAGCCATAAAAGAGGAAATCGACAGCAACACAATCATAGTAGGGGACTTTAACACCCCACTTTCACCAATGGAGAGATCCTCCAAAATGAAAATAAATAAGGAAACACAAGCTTTAAATGATCCATTAAACAAGATGGACTTAATTGACATTTATAGGACATTCCACCCAGAAACAACAGAATACACATTTTTCTCAAGTGCTCGTGGAACATTCTCCAGGATAGATCATATCTTGGGTCACAAATCAAGCCTTGGTAAATTTAAGAAAATTGAAATCGTATCAAGTATCTTTTCTGACCACAATGCTATGAGACTAGATATCAATTACAGGAAAATATCTGTAAAAAATACAAACACATGGAGGCTACACAATACACTACTTAATAACGAAGTGATCACTGAAGAAATCAAAGGGGAAATCAAAAAATACCTAGAAACAAATGACAATGGAGACACGACAACCCAAAACCTATGGGATGCAGCAGAAGCAGTGCTAAGAGGGAGGTTTGTAGCAATACAAGCCCACATCAAGAAACAGGAAACATCTCGAATAAACAACCTAACCTTGCACCTAAAGCAATTAGAGAAAGAAGAACAAAAAAAACCCAAAGCTAGCAGAAGGAAAGAAATCATAAAGATCAGATCAGAAATAAATGGAAAAGAAATGAAGGAGACAATAGCGAAGATCAATAAAACTAAAAGCTGGTTCTTTGAGAAGATAAACAAAATTGATAAGCCATTAGCCAGACTCATCAAGAAAATAAGGGAGAAGACTCAAATCAATAGAATTAGAAATGAAAACGGAGAAGTAACCACTGACACTGCAGAAATACAAACGATCATGAGAGATTACTACAAGCAACTCTATGCCAATAAAATGGACAACCTGGAAGAAACGGACAGATTCTTAGAAATGCACAACCTGCCGAGACTGAACCAGGAAGAAATAGAAAATATGAACAGACCAATCACAAGCACTGAAATTGAAACTGTGATTAAAAATCTTGCAACGAACAAAAGCCCAGGACCAGATGGCTTCACAGGCGAATTCTATCAAACATTTAGAGAAGAGCTAACACCTATCCTTCTCAAACTCTTTTAAAATATTGCAGAGGAAGGAACACTCCCAAACTCATTCTACGAGGCCACCATCACCCTGATACCAAAACCAGACAAAGATGTCACAAAGAAAGAAAACTACAGGCCAATATCACTGATGAACATAGATGCAAAAATCCTAAACAAAATACTAGCAAACAGAATCCAACAGCACATTAAAAGGATTATACACCATGATCAAGTGGGGTTTATTCCAGGAATGCAAGGATTCTTCAATATACGCAAATCAATCAACGTTATACACCATATTAACAAACTGAAGTAGAAAAACCATATGATCATCTCAATAGATGCAGAGAAAGCTTTCGACAAAATTCAACACCCATTTATGATAAAAGCCCTGCAGAAAGTAGGCATAGAGGGAACTTTCCTCAACATAATAAAGGCCATATATGACAAACCCACAGCCAACATTGTCCTCAATGGTGAAAAACTGAAACCATTTCCACTAAGATCAGGAACAAGACAAGGTTGCCCACTCTCACCACTATTATTCAACATAGTTTTGGAAGTGTTAGCCACAGCAATCAGAGAAGAAAAAGGAATAAAAGGAATCCAAATCGGAAAAGAAGAAGTTAAGCTGTCACAGTTTGCAGATGACATGATATTATACATAGAGAATCCTAAAGGTACTACCAGAAAACTACTAGAGCTAATCAATGAATTTGGTAAAGTAGCAGGATACAAAATTAATGCTCAGAAATCTCTTGCATTCCTATACACCAATGATGAAAAATCTGAAAGTGAAATTAAGAAAACACTCCCGTTTACCATTGCAACAAAAAGAATAAAATATCTAGGAATAAACCTACCTAAGGAGACAAAAGACCTGTATGCAGAAAATTATAAGACACTGATGAAAGAAATTTAAGATGATACAAATAGATGGAGAGATATACCATGTTCTTGGATTGGAAGAATCAACATTGTGAAAATGACTGTACTACCCAAAGCAATCTACAGATTCAATGCAATCCCTATCAAACTACCACTGGCATTTTTCACAGAAGTAGAACAAAAGATTTCACAATTTGTATGGAAACACAAAAGACCCTGTATAGCCAAAACAATCTTGAGAACGAAAAATGGAGCTGGAGGAATCAGGCTCCCTGACTTCAGACTACGTTACAAAGCTACAGTAATCAAGACAGTTTGGTACGGGCACAAAAACAGAAACATAGATCAATGGAACAGGATAGAAAGCCCAGAGATAAACCCACGCACATATGGTCACCTTATCTTTGATAAAGCAGGCAAGCATATACAGTGGAGAAAAGACAGCCTCTTCAATAAGTGGTGCTGGGAAAACTAGACAGGTATATGTAAAAGTATGAAATTAGAACACTCCCTGACACCATACACGAAAATAAACTCAAAATGGATTACAGCCCTAAGTGTAAGGCCAGACACTATCAAACTCTTAGAGGAAAACATAGGCAGAACACTCTATGACATAAATCACAGCAAGGTCCTTTTTAACCCAGCTCCTAGAGAAATGGAAATAAAAACACAAATAAACAAATGGGACCTAATGAAACTTAAAAGCTTTTGCACAGCAAAGGAAACTATAAACAAGACCAAAAGACAACCGTCAGAATGGGAGAAAATATTTACAAATGAAACAACTGACAAAGACTAATCTCCAAGATTTACAAGCAGCTCATGCAGCTCAATAATAAAAAAGCAAACAACCCAATCCAAAAATGGGCAGAAGACCTAAATAGACATTTCTCCAAAGAAGATATACAGATTGCCAACAGACACATGAAAGAATGCTCAACATGATTAATCATTAGAGAAATGCAAATCAAAAGTACAATGAGATATCATCTCACACAGGTCAGAATGGCCATCATCAAAAAATCTAGAAACAATAAATGCTGGAGAGGGTGTGGAGAAAAGGGAACACTCTTGCACTGTTGGTGGGAATGTAAATTGATACAGCCACTATGGAGAACAGTATGGAAGTTCCTTAAAAAACTAACAATAGAACTACCATACGACCCAGCAGTCCCACTACTGGGCATATACCCTGAGAAAATCATAATTCAAAAAGCGTCATGTGCCAAAATGTTCATTGCAGCTCTATTTACAATAGCCAGGACATGGAAGCAACCTAAGTGTCCATCATCGGATGAATGGATAAAGAAGATGTGGCACATATATACAATGGAATATTACTCAGCCATAAAAAGAAATGAAATGGAGTTATTTGTAGTGAGGTGGATGGAGTTAGAGTCTGTCATACAGAGTGAAGTAAGTCAGAAAGAGAAAAATACAGTATGCTAACACATATATATGGAATCTAAGGGGAAAAAAAAAAAAGGTATGAAGAACCTAGTGGCAAGACGGGAATAAAGACACAGACCTACTAGAGAATGGACTTGAGGATATGGGGAGGGGGAGGGGTAAGATGTGACGAAGAGTGAGCGTGGCATGGACATATATACACTACCAAATGTAAAATAGATAGCTAGTGGGAAGCAGCCGCATAGCACAGAGAGATCAGCTCGGTGCTTTGTGACCACCTAGAGGGGTGGGATAGGGAGGGTGGGAGGGAGGGAGATGCAAGAGGGAAGAGATATGGCAACATATGTATATGTGTAACTGATTCACTTTGTTGTAAAGCAGAAGCTAGCACACCATTGTAAAGCAATTATACTTCAATAAAGATGTTTAAAAAAATAAAAAAAAAAAAATAAAAAAAAAAAAAAATAAAAAAAATAGAATATAAGAAAAAAATTAAGATAAAATTTATTAAGAAAAAATTTTTTTTAATTTTTTAAAATAAAAAATTTATTAAAAAAGTTTTTAATTTTTTAAAATAAAAAATAAGAAAATAATTATTAAGAAAAAATTTATTAAGCAAGAAAAAATTTTTTAAGTAAAAAAAAAAAACAAAAACAGTTGGAACAAACCCTAGGACAAATAGTGAATGCAAAGCTATATAGACAAAATCTCACACAGAAGCATACACATATACACTCACAAAAAGAGGAAAAGGGGAAAAAAATAATATATCCTGCTCCCAAAGTCCACCTCCTAAATTTGGGATGATTCGTTGTCTATTCAGGTATTCATCAGATGCAGGTACATCAAGTTTTTTGTGGAGCTTTAATCCGCTGCTTCTGAGGCTGTTGTTCCCTTTCTCTTCTTTGTTTGTACAGCTCTCGGGGTTCAGCTTTGGATTTGGACCCGCCTCTGTGTGTAGGTCGCCTGAGGGCGTCTGTTCTTCACTCACACAGGACAGGGTTAAAGGAGCAGCTGCTTCGGGGGCTGTGGCTCACTCAGGCCGGGGGAAGTTGTCCCTGGATCACAGGACCCTGGCAGTGGCGGGCTACACAGGCTCCCAGGAGGGGCGGTGTGGATAGTGACCTGTGCTCACACACAGGCTTCTTGGTGGCGGCAGCAGCAGCCTTAGCTTCTCATGCCCGTCTCTGGGGTCCGCGCTGATAGCTGCGGCTCGCGCCTGTCTCTGGAGCTCGTTTAGGTGGCGCTCTGAATCCCCTCTCCTCGCGCACCAGGAAACAAAGAGGCAAGACAAAGTCTCTTGCCTGTTCGGCAGCTCCAGACCTTTTCCCGGACTCCCTCCCGGCTAGTTGTGGTGCGCTAACCCCTTCAGGCTGTGTTCACGCCGCCAACCCCAGTCCTCTCCCTGCGATCCGACCGAAGCCCGAGCCTCAGCTCCCAGCCCCCGCCCGCCCCGGCAGGTGAGCAGACAAGCCTCTCGGAGTGGTGAGTGCTGCTCGGCACCGATCCTCTGTGCGGGAATCTGTCCGCTTTGCCCTCCGCACCCTTGTGGCTGCGCTCTCCTCCGTGGCTCCGAAGCTTCCCCCCTCTGCCACCCGCAGTCTCCGCCCGCGAAGGGGCTTCCTGGTGTGTGGAAACCTTTCCTCCTTCACAGCTCCCTCCCACTGGTGCAGGTCCTGTCCCTATTCTTTTGTCTCTGTTGTTTCTTTTTTCTTTTGCCCTACCCAGGTACATAGGGAGTTTCTTGCCTTTTGGGAGGTCTGACGTCTTCTGCTAACGTTCAGTGGGTGTTCTATAGGAGCATTTCCACGTGTAGATGTATTTCTGATGTATCTGTTGGGAGGAAGGTGATCTCCACGTCTTTCTCTTCTGCCATGTTGCCCAGACCCTCTCCAGCACTCTTAATTTCTTTGTGTAAATCCATGTTTATTACTGGTATTATCTTTCTTCTGCCTGAACAACTTCTTTTAATCTGTTTTTTTTTAAATTATTACCTCATAAAAAAACACTTGAAAAATTTGGCTTAACAACAATTTATTATCTTTCATGGGTCTGTGGGCTGACTGGTCTTAGGTGGCCATTTCTCAAAGATGTGGTTGCAATCAGATAACATCTAGGTCTGGTGTGCTTTAAAGTCTTGACTGGAGTGGATGGCCAGATGGCTCACTCACATGGCAAGTAGTTGATGCTGGCTGTTGGTTTAGAGTTTAGCTGCCCCTGTAGACTGGAAGGGGCACCTACAAATGACCTCACCAAATGGCTTGGGCTCTTTACAGCACCACGTCTGGGTTTCAAGACTAAGGCCTGGGGGCCCTGTCATATTAGATTGGTCTGAGCAGTCACAGAGCTTGCTCAGGTTCAAGGGGAGGAGATAAAAGAATGTGAAGAATTTGTGGCCATCTTTGATCTGTTTAAGAGTAATATGAATTTCCTTTCATCTGTATTACCAATTCATGGCCTTTACCCATTCTTTTTATTTATTTATTAATTTATTTTTATTTTTTAATTAAAATTTTTTTTTTTATTGGGGTATAGTTGTTTTACAATGTTGTGTTAGTTTCTGCTTTATAGCGAGTGAAGTGGAGTTCCCTGTGCTATACATCAGGTTCTCATTAGTTATCTATTTTATATGTATTAGTATATATATATATGTCAATCCCAATCTCCCAATTCATCCCACCTCCTCCTTCCCCCCTTGGTGTCCATACGTTTGTTCTCTACGACTGTGTCTCTATTTCTGCCTTAGAAACAGGTTCATCTGTACCATTTTTCTAGATTTTCTCTTTCTGACTTACTTCACTCTGTATGTCAGTCTCTAGGTCTGTCCACATCTCTACAAATGACCCAATTTCATTCCTTTTTATGGCTGAGTAATATTCCATTGCATATATGTGCCAGTCTCAGAGACCTCTGGGACAATATTAAATGCACCATTCTTTTTTATAGGCTTTTTTCCCCATTGTTTCCTAGGAGCTCCTTTATACTACAGAAATTAGTTCTTTATAAGTTACAGTATTTTTCCTGTTTACATTTTGTCTTTTGAGAGTGTTTATAAATCTTACTCTTTAAATTTTCATCCTAGGAATGGATGTTGATATGAATTTGTCTCTTCCTGTTCTCCTTCCTTATCTCAGTGGTGTACATTTGTTTAAGATAAGTGACAGGGTCTGGGGACATTTTTGCTATAAAAATGAAAAGGCTAAATAGCATATCTGGGTATGCAGATTGGGTATTTCACCACAAATTGCAAAGAACCTTGACTTGAAAAAAAAAAAAAAAAAAACCTGGTGTTTATTTTGCTTTACTCAAGCCTAGTCAACATTTTTCATTTCCTAAACTAGCCATATTATCCCATGTTTTGCAGCTCAAGGCTGCTTTTCTTCCATAAACATTCATTTTTCACCGGTCAGCCAGCCTAACTCCTATTAATCCTATTAGTGTTGTTTAAGCATCACTTCCTATGTAAAGTGTTTCCTGAAATTTCTAAGTCAAATTTGATACCCCTTCCTTCCATTGCACCTTCTGCATATCTTTATTATAGAACTTCTCAAGTTTTATTGTGATTTAGTGTTTTATTTTTCTGTCTACCTTTTAGTTTGTGATCCCTCCAGAAACATATACTGGAATGTCATGTTCATCTTTGTATTCCCAATACAAAGCACAGTGCCAGTCATGTAGTAGGCACTCTGTGTTTGTTAAATGAGTGGGTTTAATAGGGCCACTGCTATCCATTTGGTGCCTTTACAGGAATTAGAAGAAGAACAAAAAATTATATAAAAATACAGATTTTGTTAGAATAAGATACTTTGCTGACACCTGCTAGGATATCTGCCACATCTGTGCTGTGAATGATACCCCTTTAGATCCACATTCTTCATAACTATATGCAGTAGCCCTGAGTTTCAAAAGCTAGCTCGACTACCTCTTATCTATGTACTTTTGGATTTGTTACTAAACACTTTTTGTCTTGATTTCCCTTGCCTGTAACATGGTGATCATAACACTTGCCTTATTTCCTTGTAAGATTATGACAGGTAAATGAGATAAGACATAATCACCTTATAAAATTTTAGTAGGTGTACTTTCTTACATTCTATGAAAGATTTGAAATAGTCTACATTTTCAGTTGTTAATATGTGCAGGCATGACAAAGTAAATTTACTTTTTTTAGCTTTATTATGATTGACAAATACAAATTGAATATATTTAGGTTGTACAACATGATTTTTTTTTAAAGTTATGCAACCTGATGATATAATATACGTACACATTGTGATATGATTACCACAATCAAATTAATTAACACACACAATTTATATGGAAACACAAAAGACCCCGAATAGCCAAAGCAATCTTGAGAAAGAAAAATGGAGATGGAGGAATCAGGCGCTCTGACTTCAGACTATACTACAAAGCTACAAGAATCAAAACAGTATGCTACTGGCACAAAAACAGAAATATAGATCAATGGAACAGGATAGAAAGTCCAGATATAAATCCACGCACCTATGGTCACCTAATCTATGACAAAGGAGGCAAGTCTATACAATGGAGAAAAGACAGTCTCTTCAATAAGTGGTGCTGGGAAAACTGGACAGCAACATGTAAAAGAGTGAAATTGGAACACTCCCTAACACCATACACAAAAATAAACTCAAAATGGATTAAAAAAACAAAGTGTTAGATAAAATTTTAAAACCTTAGATAAAAAGTGTATTTTCTTCTTTCAATAGTGTAAGACGAATGGAATGCAAGCCTTTTCTCAAGGTCTTAATGAACAACAACATCAGTCTCCAGTTAAAAAAGGTAAATTTTTACCATAATTCCCAACTTTCATAAGAGAGTCTTAGCATTCATGTAAAGTTAACATTTGCTTAGCTGCAAACCTTAGGTACATAAGAAATTTTATTATATTCTTTTGGTTGATTTCTGTCTATATTTGGTTATAGGTTTGACTGCTCTAAAGGTGAGACCACAATAACAGTGACTGAAACAAGATAGAAGTTTATTTCTGTATCTTCTGTATCATGTAAAATTTTGAGCTGGTGTACTCATTCTGGTCTGTGAAGTTGCTACCAGCCCCTATATTATACTGTCCTATGGCTTTACCATCCTTAATACATGGCTTCTATCTTATTGCACAAGATGAATGCCTCTGCTCCAGCCATCATGTCCCCTCTCTAGCCATCAAGAAGGAAGTAAGGAGGAAGAAAGTTCTAAAAAGTATGACCCAGAAGTTGCATATATAACTGCTATTTAATTTCTCATTGGCCAGAACTTAGTCATGCTGTACAAAGCAGACTGGAAAATGTAATCTTTAGCTTTCCAGCCAGCTAATTCTATTGCTGAAGCAGAAAGGAAGAATTGCTCTTGGGAAGAACAAATAGTCTTTCCCACACCAGCTACTTTTTAATAAAGATTATTTATTAATTTAGTTTCCAAATTTTTATCAACCAATCTATGTATGTAATTTAAAAGTTACAAGTTATAAAAATACTCTATTAGCATTTTCTTCTAGTATTTAACTCCATATTCTAAAGAAAATATTTAAATTGTTTCCATATTTCTCATTTTTTATATTATATTTTGAAAGCCTCTTTTGGAAAATGAGAACTTATGTCTTCCACATCAGTCCCCTCACTTTTTCAACCCTTCTATCTACCCCCTCCCCATCACGTAGTTACTTAAATTTCATTTAGAGCATCATCACTCTTTATATTATATGACTATATAAATACAGTTGCTTGGCTGAGAGGTGCATATCTCCATTTCATACCATCCATCTTTTTTCCTGGAGTTAACGTTTGCCTTGTTTTTCTATGCAACTGTTGTTAACTTTGCGCATCAGTTGCTCCAACAACTCTGCCACACTTATATATATTTTCCTTATGGTCATATATATATCAGTTGGCATTTTTTCCCCTGAAGGAGACTTTCCTTTTAGAATCCTCCATTATCCTGTTCCAGTATGGATTAATTACTCTTCAGTACTGCTGTGAAGCTGTTTTCCTGGAATGGACTTTTACTGTTATCTGGGGATATTCCCCTTGCAATTCTCAGGTTTCTTTTTTCTTCTTTTTGATTGAAGTAAAACTCATCATTTAAACCATTATAAATGTACAATATCACGCAACCATCACCACTATCTAATTCCAGAACATTTTTATTACCCCAAAGAAACCTCATACCCATTAAGCAGTACTCCCTCATTCAGTCCTCTCCCCAGCCACCAGCAAACACTAATCTGTTTTTGTCTTTATGGATTTACTTATTCTGGACATCTCATTTAATAGAATTATAAAATATGTGACCTTTTGTTTGTGACTTCTTTTATTTACCATAAGGTATTCAAAGTTCATCCATGTGTAGCATGTATCAGTACTTCATTCCTTTTTATGGATGAATAATATTCCATTGTATGGATAAGCCACATTTTGTTTATTTATTTCTCAGTTAATGGACATTCAGTTGTTTTTACTTTTTGGCTATTATGAATAATGTTGCTATGAATATTTGTGTACAGATTTCTGTTTGAACACCTGTTTTCATTTCTCTTGGATATATGCCTATGAGTAGATTTGACAGGTCATATGGTAGTTCTGTGTTTAACTTTTTGAGGAACTGCCAAACTTGTTTTCCACAGTGGCTATACCCCTTTACATTCCCAATAGCAATGTGTGAGGGTTCCAATTCCTTGACATACTTGTTAGGATCTTTTTTTTTTTCATTATAACCAATCTAGTGGGTGTGAAGTGGTATCTCATTGTGATTTTGATATTTATTTCTCTAATGACTAATGATTTTGAGTGTTTTCATGTATTGTTGGCCATTTGTATTTCTCCTTCAGAGAAAGGTCTATTCATGTCCTTTGACCATATTTTAATTAGGTTGTTTTCTTTTTGTTGTTCAGTTTTAAGAGTTCTAGATACTAGACCCTCATCTGTTCTCTCCCTCTCTCTCCCACTTCCCTTCTGCCTTCCTCCCCTTCTCTCTCTCCCTATGTATGTGTGTGTGTGTGTGTGTCTGTGTGTGTGTGTAATAAATATATACATATATTTATTAGGTATTAGATATGTGTATATAAAACCCTTATCAGATATGTAATAGTAGATACTATACTCCTATCAGATATATAATTGTCAAGGACTTTTTCCTTTGTCTTTTCATTCTCTTGATAGTATACTTATATGTACACATTTTTTAAAATTTGTTGAAGTCCGATTTATCTGTTTTTTCTTCTGTTGCCCATGCCTTTGATGTCATTTCTGAGAAATCATTGCCAAATCTCAGGTCATAAAGATTTATCCCTATGAGTTTTACAGTTTTAGCTCTTACATTTAGGTCCATTTTGAATTAACTTTTGTATATGGTGTGAGTTATAAGCCAAAATTCACTTTTTAAAATTGAGGTATAGTTGATGTACAATATTATATAAGTTTCAGGTGTGCAGAATACTGAATCAATTTTAAAGGTTATATTTCATTTATAGTTATTATAAAATGTTGGCTATGTTCCCTGTGTTATACTATATATCCTTGTAACTTATTTATTTTATACATGGTAGTTTGTACCTCTTAATCCCCTGCCCCCATATTGCCCCTCCCCCTTCCCTCTCCCTACTGATAACCACTGGTTTGTTCTCTATATCTGTGAGTCTATTTCTTTTTGTTACATTTAATAGTTACTTTTATTTTTTAGATTCCACATATAAGTGATAGCATACATTTTTTGTCTTTCTCTGACTTATTTCACTTAGCATAATACCCTCCAAGTCCATCCATGTTGTTACAAATGGCAAACTTCCATTCTTTTTTGTGGCTGAGTGATATTCCATAGTATATATATACCACATTTTCTAATTCCATTCATTTGTTGATGGACACTTGGGTTGCTTCCATATCTTGGCAATTGTAAGTAATGCTGCTATGAACATTGGGATGCATGTATGTTTTCATTTTTTTCAGATAAATACCCAGGAATAGAATTGCTGGGTCATATGGTAGTTCTATTTTTAGTTTTTTTTAAAATCTCCATTCTGTTTTCCACAGTGGCAGCACTAATTTATATTCCCAACAAAAGTGAACCAGGGTTTCCTTTTCTTCACATCCTCACCAACATTTGTTATTTGTGTTCTTTTTCATGATAGCCATTCTGACAAGTACGAGGTGCTACCTTGTTATGATTTTAATTTGCATTTCTCTGATGATTAACAATGTTGAACATCTTTTCATGTACCAGTTGGCCATCTGTATGTCTTCTTTGGATAAATGTCTATTCAGGTGTTCTTCCCATTTTTTAATTGGGTTGTTTGTTTTTTTGATGTTGAGTTGTATGAGCTGTTTATGTATTTTAGATATTAAGCCCTTATTGGTCATATCATTTGCAAATATTTTCTCCCATCAGTAGGTTATCATTTTGTTTTATCAATGGTTTCCTTTGCTATGCAGAAGCTTTTAAGTTTAATAGGGCCCATTTGTTTATTTTTGCTTTTATTTCCTTTGCTTTAGGAGACAGATTCAAAAAAATATTGCTACAATTTATGTCAAAGAGTGTTTCACCCATGTTTTCTTCTAGGAATCTTATGGTTTCCAGTGTTACATTTAGGTCTTTCAACCATCTTGAGTTAATTTTTGTATATGGTGTTAGAGAATGTTCTAGTTTCATTCTTTTACATGTAGCTATCCAGTTTTCCCAGCACCACTTACTGAAGATACTTTCTTTTCTCCATTGTATATTGTTGCCTAATTTGTGGTAGATTAAATGACCATAAATTCATGGGTTCATTTCTTGGGCCCTCTGTTCTATTTCATTGATCTATGTGTATGTTTTGTATCCTACTGTTATTTTTTTTTAATTGAAGTACAGTTGATTCACCATGTTGTGTTAGTTTCTGATGTACAGCAAAGTGATTCAGTTATACATACACACACACACATATATATATTCTTTTTCATATTCTTTCCATTATGGTTTATTACAGGATATTGAATATAGTTCCCTGTACTATACAGTAAGACCTTTTTGTTTATCCATACTGTTTTGATTACTGTAGCTTTGTATATAGTCTGAAGTCAGGGAGCATGATACCTCCAGTTCTGTTCCTCTTTCTCAAGATTGTTTTGGCTATTTGGGGTCTTTTGTGTTTCCATACAAATCTTAAAATTATTTGTTCTAGTTCTGTGAAAAATGCCATTGATATTTTCATAAGGATTGCATTGAATCTGTAGATTGCCTTGGGCAGAATGGTCGTTTGAATAATATTAATTCTTCCAGTCCATGAAAAAGGTATATCTTTCCATCTATTAGTGTTGTCTTCAGTTTCTTTCATCAACATATTAGCAAACTGAATCCAACAATACATCAGAAGAATCATACACCATGATCAAGTGGGATTTATTCCAGGATGCAAGGATTTTTCAATATCTGCAAATCAATCACTGTGACACACTACATTAACAAATTGCAGAATAAAAATTATATGATCATCTCATTAGACACAGAAAAAGCTTTTGACAAAATTCAACATCCATTTATTATAAAAACTCTGTAGGAAGTGGGCATAGAGAGATCATACCTCAACATAATAAAGGTTGTATATGACAAGCCCACAGCTAACATCATACTCAATGGTGAAAAGCTGAAAGCATTTCCTTTAAGATCAGGAAAAAGACAAGGATGCCTACTCTCACCAGTTTTATTCAACATAGTATTGGAAGTCCTAGCCACAGCAGTCAGACAAGAAAAAGAAAAGGAATCCAAATTGGAAAGGAAGAAGTAAAACTGTCACTGTTTGAAGATGACCTGATACTATTCATAGAAAACCCTAAAGATGCCACCAAAAAACTTCTAGAGCTCATCAATGAATTTGATAAAGTTGCAGGATACAAAATTAATATACAGAAGTCTGTTGCATTTCTATGCACTAACAACAAATGCTCAGAAAGAGAAATTGAGGAAACAGTCCCATTTACAATTGCATCAACAAGAATAAATACCTTGGAATAAACCTACCTAAGGAGATAAAAGACCTGTACTTGGAAAACTGTAAGACACCAACTTTATTTTTTTGCATTAGATATGCAGTTGTCTCATCACCATTTCTTAAAAAGACAATTTTTTTCTCCATTGAATAATCTTGGCACCTTTGTAGAAAACCTTTGACCATAGGTTTATGTGTTTATTTCTGGGCTCTCAGTTCTGTTCCCTTGATCTGTAAGTCTACCCTTATTTCAGTACCACACTGTTTTGTTTACTATAGCTTTATATTAAGTTTTGAAATTGGGAAGTATGAGTCTTCCAACTTTGTTCTTTTTCCAGGTTGTTTGGTTATTTGAGATCCCTTGCAATTCCATGTGAGTTTTAGAATCTGTGCTTCCATTTCTGCAAAAAAAAAGACAAGACTGTTGGAATTTTGATATGGATGGCATTACATTTGTAGGTCACTTTGGGGGATTATTGCCATCTTAACAATATTGAATCTTCCAATCCATGAACATGGGATATATTTCCATTTATTTAGGTATTCTTTAATTTCTTTTAGCAGTTTCTTACAGTTTTCAGTGTACAAGCCTTACACCTCTTTGGTTAAATGTATTCCTACATATTATTTTTGATGCTAATAAACTGGTTTTCTTAATTTCCTTTTTATGTTATTCATTAATTGTGTATAAAATACCACTGATTTTGTGTGGGGACATTTCTATGAGCTTAAAGAAATAAAAGGATCATAAGAGAAAATTATGAATAATTAATTGTATGCCAATTAGGTAATTTATATGCAGTAGAAAAATTACTAGAAACACAGAAATTACCGAAACTTACTCAAGAAGAAATAGAATATCTGAGTAAACGTATAAAGTCAGGAGATTGAATTTGTAATACAAAATCTCCCAACAGAGAAAAGTCAAAGATTTGTTGGCCTTACTGGTGAATTCTACCAAACATTTAAAGAAGAATTAATACTAGTCCTTCCCAAGTTCTTCCAAAAAGTTGAAGAGGAAGGGACACTTCCCAACTCTTCTATGAGGCCAATATTACTCTGATATAAAAGCCAGACAAAGATATCACACGAAAAGAAAACTACAGACCAATATCTCTTAAAATATAGTTGCAAGAATTCTCAGTAAAATACTTGAAAACCATATTTAGCAGCACAGTAAAAGATTATGCACTATGGCTAAGTGGGATTAATCCCAAGAATACAAAGGTGGTTCAACATTTGAAAATTAATCAGTATAATACACCACATTAACAGAAGACAGGGGCAAAGAAGATACATCACTATCTCATTTGATGCATAAAAAGCATTTGGCAAAACCCAATACCCTTTCTTGGTAAAATCTCAGAAGCAAGGAATAGAAGGGAACTTCCTCAACATGATAAAAAGTATATATGGAAAATCCACAGCTAACATTGTACTCACTGGTGAAAGACTGAAAGCTTTCCCCTCTAAGATAAAGAACAAGTCAAGGATGCCCACTTTCACCACTTTTACTTAACATTATGGAAGCTCTCACTTGAGCAATTGGTCAAGAAAAAGAAATAAAAGACATTCAAATAGGAAAGGACAAAGTATTCTCCAGTCACACATGACACGGTCTTATGTGTAGAAATCCTAAAGAATCCACATAAAAAATTTAGACCTAATGAATTCAGCAAAGTTACAGGATACAAAATCATTGTCATTCATGATTTTAGTAATTTGAGTCTTTTTTTTCTTAGTCTTCGTCAATTTTGAACTTTTCAAATAACCAACTTTTTGTTTTGTTGATTTTCTCTGTTGTTATTTTATCTCTATTTCATTTATCTCCACTCTAATCTTTATTTCCTTCATCCTGCTAGCTTTTGATTTAGTTTGCTCTTATCTTTACTAGTTCTTTAGTGTTTAATGTTAGATATTGATTTGAGCCATTTTTTTAGTATAGGCATTTATAGCTGTATGTTTTGCTCTGAGTGCTGCTTTTGCTGCATCCCATAAGTTTTGGTATGTTGTCTCCTTGTTTTCACGTCTCAAAGTGTTTTCTCAGTCCTCTGTTATTTTTCTCTTTGACCCATCGGTTGTTTAAGAATATGTTTTTAATTTACACATATTTGTAAATTTTCCAGTTTTACTTCTGTTACTGATTTGTGGTCAGATAGGATACTTTGCATATCAGTGTTTTAAAACTTTTCGAGACTTCTTCTGTGGTCTAACATATAGTTTGTCCTGGATGTTTTATGTGTACTTCAGAAGAATGTATATTCTGCTGTCGTTGACTGAAGTGTTCTGTATAGTCTGTTAGGTCTGTTTGGCTTATAGTGTTGTTCATGTCCTCTCTTTCCTTTTTGATCTTCTGTCTAGTTTTTCATTCATTATTGAAAGTGGGGTTTTGAAGACTCCAATTGTTACTTTTAAGCTGTGTGTTTCTTCTTTCAATTCTGTCAGTTTTTCCTTCTGTTGTTAGGTACATATATGTTTATAATTGTTATCTTTTTAATGAATTCACCCCTTTATCATTATATAATATCCTTTTTTTTCCCTTTTAACAATTTTTGTCTTAAAGTTCATTTTCATCTAATGTTAGTATACCCTCTCCAGCTTTCTTTTGGTTATTGTCTGCATCAAATATCTTTTTCATTCTTTTACTTTCAGCTTATTTTGTGATTGGATCTAAAGTGAATATCTTTAGACAACATATAATTGGATCATATTTTTAATCCATTCTGCCAATCTCTGCTTTTTAATTGTTTGTGACATTTAATGTAATAACTAATAAGGAAGAACAGCTCTACCCATTTTGCTATTTGTCTTCTATACGTCTTTTATCTTTTTTTATTCTTCAGTTCCTCCATTAATGCCTTCTTTTATGTTTAATAGATTCTTCCTAGTGTATTATTTTTATTCCCTTGTCATATATATTTTAGTTATTTTCCTAGTGGTTGCACTGGGGAATAACTGAATTTACAATAATCTAGTTGGAATTAATATCAATTTAGTTTCAAAATTATATAAAACTTTACTCTTATATAGCTACATCCCACCTTTATGTTGTTATTGTCTTTATACATATTTCTACATATTTTGTCTTTATACATTGCATAATCTATCAACCTAGATTTATAATTATGCATTTTTATGTATTTGTTTTTTAAATCATACAGGAAAAAAGAGGACTTACATCCAAAAATTCATTGATACTGACATTTATATTTACCTATGTAGTTATGTTTACTGGTGTTCTTTATTTCTTCGTGTGAATTCTAATTACTGTGTACTGTCCTTTTATTTCAGCCTGAGGATTTCCTTTAGCATTTCTTGTAAGGCAGGTTTACAAACAATGAACTCTCTCGGTTTTTGTTTATCTACAAATGTCTCAATTTCTTTTTCATTTGAAGGTAGTATTGCCAGATATAGATTTCTTGGTTGACGTGTTTTTTGCTTTTAGTAACTTTGTCATCCCACTGCTTTCTGGCTTCCATGATTTCTGATGAGAAATCAGCCTTTTCTCCAATTGAGAATCCCTTGTAAGTGATAAATTGCTGCTTTTCTTCAAGATTTTCTCTTAGTCTTTTAACAGTTTGCTTATAATGCATCTGAGTGTGAATCTCTTTGAGTGTATTTTGCTTGTAATTTGTTGAGCTTCTTGGATGTGTCAATGTGTGTATTTCATCAAATTTGGGAAATTTTCTGCTATTATTTCTTCAAATATTCTTTCTGCCCTTTCTCTCTCCCCTATCCTTCTGGATCTTCCATTATGCATTTGTTGGTATTCTTAGTGTAGTCCCACAGGTACCTTAGGCTCTGTTCATTTTTCTTCATTCTTTTTTCTTTCCACTCATCAGATTGGATAATGTCATTGACTTATCTTTAAATTTGCCGATTCTTTCTTCTGCCTGGTCATATCTACTGTTGAACCTGTCTAGTGAATTCTTCACTTCGGTTATTGTAATTTTCTTCTCCAGAATTTCTATTTGACTCCTTTTTATAATTTCCATTTCTTTATTGATATTTTTCTGATATTGATATTTTGGCAAGACACTTTTCTCATGGTTTCCTTTAGCTCTTTGGCATATTTAAATTAGTTTGTTTGAAGTCTTTCTCTAGTAAGTCCAATATCTCTGCTTCCTCAGGGAAGGTCTCTATTAATTTCTTTTTTTCCTGTGTGTGGGCCATACTTTAGTATTTCCATGCCCTATATTTTTTGTTGTTGTTGAAACTGGATATTTTGAGTATTATAATGTGCTAACTGTGGAAATCAGATTTTCCCCCCTTCCCAGGGTCTGTTGTTCTTGCTTGTTGTAATTGTTGTTTTTTTTGTTTAATGACTTTTCTGAACTAATAGTATAAAGTCTTTATTTGTCATGTGTGGCCATTCAAGTATCTTTTTGATACCTTCATGGTCAGCTAATGATTTGGCACAGATTTCCTTTAATACCTAGAACCAAAAAAAGAAAAAAAAAGCCCTCTCCCAGTCTTTGCATAGGACCTCTGTGTGTGTGTTGGGGTGTGCCTTTAGTACTCAGTCTGGCAGTTTACAGCTCTGCCTTTGCCTTCACTTCTTGCTTGTGAGGAACCTGAAGGTCAGCCAGGGGTGAGAGCTTGGGAACTCCTCAAGCCTTTCTGTGAGCATGAGCCTAGCCTTTAGCATGCATGTAGCCTTCTAAATTCCTTGGAACGTCTGAGAGTCTTTCAGTGCCTTTATTCCCCAACACATCTCTTTCCCTAACCTTTCCTCTGGAGCTTTTTGTTTTGCCTATTGTTTGCTCCAGTTGTTATCCCTTGTCCTAGGTGGAAGTGGCTAATACATTTCCATATAAATGTTTTGACAAATAGATTCAGATAGTAGCCTCAGACCTGGGAGAGTTCTTAGGTGAAATATAGGCAAGTCCTTTGAGATGATTCTTCAGGGAGCCACCAGAGAGGTAAAAAAAACGCCACCACTATTCTTTGAGACTGGTCTGTATTGCTCTCTCCAGTAGTGGGAACCTAAATCAGGAATGAGGCCTGTTATTTTCAAGGCCACAGCTAAGCTGGGTTGGCAGAGATGTTCCCAGGCAAGTTAAAATGCCACAAAACTCTTTACCAAATTTAGCTGATTTTTTCTTCACTAAGCATTCCCCTGTTTTTTGCAAGCTTTTGATTAAATTCCAGAATTTAGGAAAAAGTTGATTCTAGAAGTTTTTGACTTCTAGAGTTTTGACTTCTAGAGTAGGGAACTTTTAGAGTTCCCTACTTGGCAATTTTTGCTGACATCACTTAATTCCTTTGCTTTCTTCTTTCTTCATTTTGCTCAAGTGCATTCTCCAGGAGCTTCATTGTAAAGGGCATTGGGTTGGTGAATTCTTTTAATCTGTGTATTTACTTACACACTTGATTGGTAGTTTGGTTGGATAGAAAATGCTGAGTTGAGGATGAACCTTAAAAACATTATGCTAAGTGAGGAAGCCAGACACAAAAGATCTGATATCATATGATTCCACTGAAATAAAGTGTCTAGAAAAGGCGAATCTGTAGAAACAGAGTAATGATTGCTTAGATTGGATTGGGAATGGAGAGTGACAACAAATGAGAGTGAGGTATCTGATGATAGTTGATGTAAAAGTTCTATATTTCTCATTTATGGCCACTCAGGTCTCTTTTGTGATATCTTCATGGTCAGCTAATGATTTGGCAGAGATTTCCTTCACTGCCTAGAGCCAAAAAACAAAAATAGATTGTGGCAATGGTTGCGCAACTCTGTAAATATACTAAAAATCATTCAATTGTACACTCAAAATGAGTGAATACTATACTATGTAAATTATACCTCAGTAAAGCTATGGAGGAGGAGGAAGAGGAGGAAAATGAGAATTAGTAGAACTCTGCTTGGTAGTGCTGTCAAAACCTGCTGAGTGAAACACAGAGAGTGAATCTTCAACCTCAGGAGCCTGTGCTTTGGGAACTCACAAGAACAAGCTGGGTTTCCCTTGTGTTGATTAAATATAGAATTTGATGTTTTAAATTTCCAGGTTGAAAATTATTTTCATTCTAAAATTTTAAGGCATTTTGCTTTATTTTCTAGCAGTCTATATTAATTGGTTCTTAATTCTATGAAGTCCAGTGCCATTCTGATCCCCAGTTCTCCAAGGCCCTTAGCAAATGGCTTTGTCTTTTATTTCTGTTTTTTGTTTTGTTTTGTTTTGCCATTGTTGCTCTGGAAGTATTTTGGATTGTGTGTTTACCTTAGGTTTTCTGAAATTTCCTATTGTTGTGTCTCTTTTTGTAGTCTTTTTTTTTTTTAACTCAAATTTTTCTCCTGAGCAATTGGTGAACTTTTTCAATCTCAAGACTTAGGTTCTTCTGATGTGGAAATTTGTGGATATTTCTTTAATAATGTTTCTCATCTCCATTTTCTTTGTATTCTCTTCCTAAAACTATTATATTAGTAATATATTAGTAACATTAGCCTACTTGACTCTCTGATTGTTTCTCTAATTTTCTTATTTTTATTTCTTATTTTTCATCTTCTCATCTTTCGGGTTTACTTCCTAATAGCCTTCCTCAATTTCTTTATTTGGCAGCACAGTCCAGAGAACAACTTGGAATTGAGTGTTAGCCATTACTTGTTTTAAAAGCCACAAGGCATTTCCATCACTGGAAAATTCTCATTCACTTCTTCCACATTGTGCAACAGCAGTCTCTCCTTTCCTCCCAGCAGTTTCACTCCTAGTTTTCCACCAAAGGGAAATGAAAAAATAGATCCACACAAGAACTTATAGTATATCCAATTCATCCAAGTTGTCAAATGTTGGCTTAAAGTTGTTCATAGTATTCTCTTATTTTCTATTTAATGTCTATAGGATTGTGGTGATAATCCCTTTCTTATCTTTGATATTGATCATTTGTGTTCTTTTTCTTTATCAATTAGTCTAGCTTGAGATTTGTCAGTTTTGTTTCTCTTTTCAAAGAACCAACTTTTGGCATTTTAATTTTATATGTTTTTTCTATTTTGGTGATTTTTCCTTTTTATGAATTCCTTTCTTCTATTTTGGGTTTAGTTTGCTCTCCTTTTTATAGCATTTTTAGGTGGATTGTTAGGTCATATGTTGTAGATATTCTCTTATTATAAGAATATATAAGAACAAGTGAAGGTAGTCAGAAAGAGAAAGACAAATACCATATGATATCACTTACATGTAGAATCTAAACTGTGGCACAAATGAACCTATCTACAAAACAGAAACAGACTCACAGACATAGAGAACAGACTTGTGGTTGCCAAGGGGGAGGGGTGTGGGGGAGGGAAGGACTGGGAGTTTGGGATTAGCAGATATAAAGTATTATATATAGGATGGATAAACAACAAGGTCCTACTGCCTAGCACAGGAAACTATATTCAATATCCTGTGATAAACCATAATGGAAAAGAATATAAAAAAAGAATGTCTATATGTGTATAACTGAGTCACTTTGCTGTACAGCAGAGATTGGCACAACATTGTAAGTCAACTGTACTTAAATTAAAAAAAATAAAATTACAAACCTAAAACAATGGAATGTTTAAGAACAAAGCTGAAGGCATAACCCTCCTGCGAGATTTCAGACAATACTAAAAAGCTACAGTAATCAAAGCAGCATGGTATTGTCACAAAAACAGACATATAGATCAATGGAACAGAATAGAGAGCCCAAAAATAAACCCACACACCTACGGTTAATTAATACATGACAAAAGAGACAAGAATATACAATGAAGAAAAGACAGTCTCTTCAACAAGTGGTGTTGGGAAAGCTGGACAGTTACATGTAAGTCAGTGAAATTAGAATACTCCTTCACAGCATTTACAAAAATGGTTCAAAGACCTAAATATAAGACATGACACCATAAAATTCCTAGAAGAAAACATAAGCAAAACATTCTCGGACATAAATCATAGCAGTATTTTCTTAGATCAGTCTCCCAAGGCAAAAGAAGTAAAAACAAAAGTAAACAAATGGAACCTAGTCAACCTTAAAAGCTTTTCACAGCAAAGGAAACCATAAACAAAGCAAAAAGACAGCCTACGGACTGGGAGAATATATTTGCAAATGATGCTACAGACAAGGGCTTAATTTCCAAAGTATACAAACAGCTCATACAACTCAATATCAAACAAACAAACAAACAACCCAATCAAAAAATGGGCAGAAGACCTAAACAGACATTTCTCCAAAGAAGACATAACAGATGGCCAACAGGCACATGAAAAGATGCTCAACATCACTAATTATTAGAGAAATGCAAATCAAAACCACAATGAGGTATCACCTCGCACCGGTCAGAATGACCATCATCAAAAAATCTACAAATAATAAACACTGGAGAGGATGTGGAGAAAAGGGAACTCTCTTACACTGTTGGTGGGAATATAAATTGGTGCAGGCACTGTGGAAAATAGTATTGCGGTTCCTTAAAAACCTAAAAATAGAGTTACCATATGACCCAGCAATCCCACTCCTGGGTGTGTATCTGGAAAAGATGAAAACTCTAATTCAAAAAGATACATGTGCACCCCAATGTTCATAGCACTATTTACAATAGCCAAGACATGCAAATAACCCAAGTGCCCATCAACAGTCGGTTGCCTTAAGAAGATATGGTATATATACACAATGGAATATTAGCCATAAAAAAGCATGAAATATTTCCATTTGCAGCAACATGAATGGACCTAGAGAATATCATACTAAATGAAGTAAGTCAGACAGAGAAAGACAAATATGTATCACTTATATGTGTATTCTAAAAAATAATACAAATGAATCTATGTACAAAACATAAACAGACTCACAGACATGGAAAACAAACTTGTGGTTACCAAAGGGGAAAGGAAGGGGAGGGAGGGATAAATTAGGAGTATGGGATTAACAGATACAAACTACTATACATAAAATAGATAAGCAACAAAGATTTATTCTACAGCACAGGGAACTATATTAAGTATCTTATAATAACCTATAATGAAAAATAATCTGTGAAAATATATATATTTTATATATTTATATACTTATATTTTTATATTATACACAGTATTATATATATATATATATATATATAATCACCTGAAAGTAACACAATACTGTAAGTCAACTATACTTCAATTAAAATAAAGAATTTATGTTTTCCTTGGAGCACTACTTTAGTTGCACTGACCAATTTTTACATTATATTTTAATTGTCATTAAGTTTAAAATATTTTTAACTTTCCTATTATTTTATCTTTGACTTGTGAATTATATAAAGTATGTTATTTAATTTCCAAGATATTTGAGATTTTTCTGGATATCTTATTAATAGATTTCTTAATTTACTTTGTTGTCAGAGAATATAGTCTATATGATTTCAAGCTTCTTAAATTTATTTTTATTTTTTTACTTTTAGCATTTTTTTAAAGTTGACATATACATTATATTAGTTTCAGGTGTACAACATAATGATTTGATATTTGTATATATTGGGAAATGTTCACTTCAGTAAGTCTAGTTAACATCTGTCACCATACATAGTTAGAAAATTTTCTTTTTCTTGTGATGAGAACTTTTAAGATTTACTCTCTTAGTGACTTTCAAATATGCAATACAGTAATATTAACTATAGTCACATGCTGTATACATTACATCCCTGGGACTTATTTTATAACTGGAAATGTGTACCTTTTGACCCAGTTCACCTACCCCTTAGCCCCACCTGTGGCAACCACCAATCTGTTTTCTCCATCTGTAAGTTTGTGGGGTGTTTTGTTTTGTTTTTAAGATTCCACATATAAGTGAGGTCATACAGTATTTGTCTTTCTCTGTCTGATTTAGCGTAATGCCCTCAAGGTCTATCCATGTGTTGCAAGTGGCAAGATTTCCTTTTTTTATGGCTGAATAATATTCCATGTGTATATATATATATATATATCTATATATATATATATATATAGATATATATATATATGTATACCACATTTGCTTTATCCGTTCATCCATCAGTGGACACTTAGATTGTTTTCATGTCTTGGCTATTGTAGATGTCCTGCAATCAACACTGGGGTGCATATATGGTTTTGAATTAGTATTTTTGTTTTCTTTAGAAATACCCAGAAGTGAAATTGTTGGATCATGTGGTAGTTCTATTTTTGATTTTGAGGAACCTTCATACTGTTTTCCATAATGGTTGCACAAATTTACATTTCCACCAACAGTGCACATGTTCCCTTTACTCCACATCCTCGCCAACACTTGTTATTTCTTGTCTTTTTGATGACAGCCTTCCTAACATGTGATATCTCATTGTGGTTTTGATTTGCATTTCCCTGATGATTAGTGATATTGAGCATCCTTTCTTGTATATGTTGGCCATCTGTATGTCTTTTTTTTTTTTTTAAACATCTTTATTGAAGTATAATTGCTTTACAATGGTGTGTTAGCTTCTGCTTTATAACAAAGTGAATCAGTTATACGTATACATATGTTCCCATATCTCTTCCCTCTTGCGTCTCCCTCCCTCCCACCCTCCCTATCCCACCCCTCTAGGTGGTCACAAAGCACCGAGCTGATCTCCCTGTGCTATGCGGCTGCTTCCCACTAGCTATCTATTTTACATTTGGTAGTGTATATATGTCCATGACACTCTCTCACCCTGTCACATCTCACCCCTCCCCCTCCCCATATCCTCAAGTCCATTCTCTAGTAGGTCTGTGTCTTTATTCCCATCTTGCCACTAGGTACTTCATGACCTTTTTTTTTTTTTTTTCCCTTAGATTCCATATATATGTGTTAGCATACTGTATTTCTTTTTCTCTTTCTGACTTACTTCACTCTGTATGACAGACTCTAACTCCATCCACCTCATTACAAATACCTCCATTTCATTTCTTTTTATGGCTGAGTAATATTCCATTGTATATATGTGCCACGTCTACTTTATCCATTCATCCGATGATGGACACCTAGGTTGCTTCCATGTCCTGGCTATTGTAAACAGAGCTGCAATGAATATTTTGGTACATGACTCTTTCTGAATTATGGTTTTCTCAGGGTATATGCCCAGTAGTGGGATTGCTGGGTCGTATGGTAGTTCTATTTTTAGTTTTTTAAGGAACCTCCATACCGTTCTCCATAGTGGCTGTATCAATTTACATTCCCACCAACAGTGCAAGAGTGTTCCCTTTTCTCCACACCCTCTCCAGCATTTATTGTTTCTAGATTTTTTGATGATGGCCATTCTGACCGGTGTGAGATGATACCTCATTGTAGTTTTGATTTGCATTTCTCTAATGATTAATGATGTTGAGCATTCTTTCATGTGTCTGTTGGCAATCTGTATATCTTCTTTGGAGAAATGTCTATTTAGGTCTTCTGCCCATTTTTGGATTGGGTTTTTCTTTTTTTTGTTATTGAGCGGCATGAGCTTCTTATAAATCTTGGAGATTAATCCTTTGTCAGTTGCTTCATTTGCAAATAATTTCTCCCATTCTGAGGGTTGTCTTTTGGTCTTGTTTATGGTTTCCTTTGCTGTGCAAAAGCTTTTAAGTTTCATTAGGTCCCATTTGTTTATTTGTGTTTTTATTTCCATTTCTCTAGGAGCTGGGTCAAAAAGGACCTTGCTGTGATTTATGTCATAGAGTGTTCTGCCTATGTTTTCCTCTAAGAGTTTGATAGTCTCTGGCCTTACACTTATGGCTTTAATCCATTTTGAGTTTATTTTTGTGTATGGTGTCAGGGAGTGTTCTAATTTCATACTTTTACATGTACCTGTCCAATTTTCCCAGCACCACTTATTGAAGAGGCTGTCTTTTCTCCACTGTATATGCTTGCCTCCTTTATCAAAGATAAGGTGACCATATGTGTGTGGTCTTATCTCTGGGCTTTATATCCTATTCCATTGATCTATATTTCTGTTTTTGTGCCAGTACCAAACTGTCTTGATTACTGTAGCTTTGTAATATAGTCTGAAGTCAGGAAGCCTGATTCCTCCAGCTCCATTTTTTGTTCTCAAGATTGCTTTGGCTATTCGGGGTCTTTTGTGTTTCCATACAAATTGTGAAATTTTTTGTTCTAGTTCTGTGAAAAATGCCAGTGGTAGTTTGATAAGGATTGCATTGAATCTGTAGATTGCTTTGGGTAGCAGAGTCATTTTCACAATGTTGATTCTTCCAATCCAAGAACATGGTATATCTCTCCATCTATTTGTATCATCTTTAATTTCTTTCATCAGTGTCCTATAATTTTCTGCATACAGGTCTTTTGTCTCCTTAGGTAGGTTTATTCCTAGATATTTTATTCTTTTCGTTGCAGTGGTAAACGGGAGTGTTTTCTTAATTTCACTTTCAGATTTTTCATCATTAGTATACAGGAATGCAAGAGATTTCTGTGCATTAATTTTGTATCCTGCGACTTTACCAAATTCATTGATTAGCTCTAGTAGTTTTCTGGTAGCATCTTTTGGATTCTCTATGTATAGTATCATGTCATCTGCAAACAGTGACAGCTTTACATCTTCTTTTCCGATTTGGATTCCTATTTCTTTTTCTTCTCTGATTGCTGTGGCTAACACTTCCAAAACTATGTTGAATAATAGTGGTGAGAGTGGGCAACCTTGTCTTGTTCCTGATCTTAGTGGAAATGGTTTCAGTTTTTCACCATTGAGGACAATGTTGGCTGTGGGTTTGTCATATATGGCCTTTATTATGTTGAGGAAAGTTCCCTCTATGCCTACTTTCTGCAGGACTTTTATCATAAATGGGTGTTGAATTTTGTCGAAAGCTTTCTCTGCATCTATTGAGATGATCATATGGTTTTTCTCCTTCAATTTGTTAATATGATGTATCACGTTGATTGATTTGCGTATATTGAAGAATCCTTGCATTCCTGGAATAAACCCCACTTGATCATGGTGTATAATCCTTTTAATGTGCTGTTGGATTCTGTTTGCTAGTATTTTGTTGAGGATTTTTGCATCTATGTTCATCAGTGATATTGGCCTGTAGTTTTCTTTCTTTGTGACATCTTTGTCTGGTTTTGGTATCAGGGTGATGGTGGCCTCGTAGAATGAGTTTGGGAGTGTTCCTCCCTCTGCAATATTTTGGAAGAGTTTGAGAAGGATAGGTGTTAGCTCTTCTCTAAATGTTTGATAGAATTCGCCTGTGAAGCCATCTGGTCCTGGGCTTTTGTGTGTTGGAAGATTTTTAATCACAGTTTCAATTTCAGTGCTTGTGATTGGTCTATTCATATTTTCTATTTCTTCCTGGTTCAGTCTGGGCAGGTTGTGCATTTCTAAGAATCTGTCCATTTCTTCCAGGTTGTCCATTTTATTGGCATACAGTTGCTTGTAGTAATCTCTCATGATCGTTTGTATTTCTGCAGTGTCAGTGGTTACTTCTCCTTTTTCATTTTTAATTCTATTGATTTGAGTCTTCTCCCTTTTTTTCTTGATGAGTCTGGCTAATGGTTTATGGTTTATCAATTTTGTTTATCTTCTCAAAGAACCAGCTTTTAGTTTCATTGATTTTTGCTATTGTTTCCTTCATTTCTTTTTCATTTATTTCTGATCTGATCTTTATGATTTCTTTCCTTCTGCTAGCTTTGGGGTTTTTTTGTTCTTCTTTCTCTAATTCATTAGGTGCAAGGTTAGGTTGTTTATTCGAGATGTTTCCTGTTTCTTGATGTAGGCTTGTATTGCTATGAACTTCCCTCTTAGAACTGCTTTTGCTGCATCCCATAGGTTTCGGATCGTCGTGTCTCCATTGTCATTTGTTTCTAGGTATTTTTTGATTTCCCCTTTGATTTCTTCAGTGATCACTTCGTTATTAAGTAGTGTATTGTGTAGCCTCCATGTGTTTGTATTTTTTACAGATCTTTTCCTGTAATTGATATCTAGTCTCATAGCGTTGTGGTTGGAAAAGAAACTTGATACGATTTCAATTTTTAAAAATTTACCAAGGCTTGATTTGTGACCCAAGATATGATCTATCCTGGAGAATGTTCCATGAACACTTGAGAAAAATGTGTATTCTGTTGTTTTTGGGTGGAATGTCCTATAAATATCAATTAAGTCCATCTTGTTTAATGTATCATTTAAAGCTTGTGTTTCCTTATTTATTTTCATTTTGGATGATCTGTCCATTGGTGAAAGTGGGCTGTTAAAGTCCCCTACTATGATTGTGTTACTGTCAATTTCCCCTTTTATGGCTGTTAGTATTTGCCTTATGTATTGAGGTGCTCCTATGTTGGGAGCATAAATATTTACAATTGTTATACCTTCCTCTTCGATCGATCCCTTGATCAGTATATAGTGTCCTTCTTTGTCTCTTGTAATAGTCTTTATTTTAAAGTCTATTTTGTCTGATATGAGAATTGCTACTCCAGCTTTCTTTTGATTTCCATTTGCATGGAATATCTTTTTCCATCCCCTCACTTTCAGTCTGTATGTGTCTCTAGGTCTGAAGTGGGTCTCTTGTAGACAGCATATATATGGGTCTTCTTTTTGTATCCATTCAGCCAGTCTGTGTCTTTTGGTGGGAGCATTTAATCCATTTACATTTAAGGTAATTATCGATATGTATGTTCCTATTCCCATTTTCTTAAATGTTTTGGGTTTGTTATTGTAGGTGTTTTCCTTCTCTTGTGTTTCTTGCCTAGAGAAGTTCCTTTAGCATTTGTTGTAAAGCTGGTTTGGTGGTGCTGAACTCTCTCAGCTTTTGCTTGTCTGTAAAGCTTTTAATTTCTCCATCAAATCTGAATGAGATCCTTGCTGGGTAGAGTAATCTTGGTTGTAGGTTTTTCTCCTTCATCACTTTAAGTATATCCTGCCACTCCCTTCTGGCTTGCAGAGTTTCTGCTGAAAGATCAGCTGTTAACCTTATGGGGATGCCCTTGTGTGTTATTTGTTGTTTTTCCCTTGCTGCTTTTAATATGTTTTCTTTATATTTAGTTTTTGATAGTTTGATTAATATGTGTCTTGGTGTGTTTCTCCTTGGATTCATCCTGTATGGGACTCTCTGTGCTTCCAGGACTTGATTAACTATTTCCTTTCCCATATTAGGGAAGTTTTCAACTATAATCTCTTCAAATATTTTCTCAGTCCCTTTCTTTTTCTCTTCTCCTTCTGGGACCCCTATAATTCGAATGTTGGTGTGTTTAATGTTGTCCCAGAGGTCTCTGAGACTGTCCTCAGTTCTTTTCATTCTTTTTTCTTTATTCTGCTCTGCAGTAGTTATTTCCACCATTTTATCTTCCAGGTCACTTATCCGTTCTTCTGCCTCAGTTATTCTGCTATTGATCCCATCTAGAGTATTTTTAATTTCATTTCTTGTGCTTTTCATCGTTGCTTGGTTCCTCTTTAGTTCTTCTACGTCCCTGTTAAATGTTTCTTGCATTTTGTCTATTCTATTTCCAAGATTTTGGGTCATCCTTACTATCATTATTCTGAATTCTTTTTCAGGTAGACTACCTATTTCCTCTTCATTTGTTAGGTCTGGTGTGTTTTGACCCTGCTCCTTCATCTGCTGTGTGTTTTTCTGTCTTCTCATTTTGCTTATCTTACTGTGTTTGGGGTCTCCTTTTCACAGGCTGCAGGTTCGTAGTTCCCGTTGTTTTTGGTATCTGTCCCCAGTGGCTAAGGTTGGTTCAGTGGGTTGTGTAGGTTTCCTGGTGGAGGGAACTAGTGCCTGTGTTCTGGTGGATGAGGCTGGATGTTGTCTTTCTGGTGGGCTCGTCCACGTCTGGTGGTGTGTTTTGGGGTGTCTGTGGACTTATTATGATTTTAGGCAGCCTCTCTGTTAATGGATGAGGCTGTGATCCTGTCTTGCTAGTTGTTTGGCATAGGGTGTCCAGCACTGTAGCTTGCTGGTGGTTGAGTGAAGCTGGGTCTTGATGTTGAGATGGAGATCTCTGAGAGATTTTCGCCGTTTGGTATTACGTGGAGCTGGGTGGTCTCTTGTGGACCAGTGTCTTGAAGTTGGCTCTCCCACCTCAGAGGCACAGCCCTGATGCCTGGCTGGAGCACCAAGAGCCTTTCATCCACACGGCTCAGAATAAAAGGGAGAAAAAATGGAAAGAAAGAAAGAGGATAAAATAAAATAAAATAAAGCAATTATAATAAAAAATAAGAAAAAAAATTATTAAGAATAAATTTATTAAGAAAAAAATTTTTTTTAATTTTTAAAAATAGATTTATTAATTTTTATACTAAAAATAAGAAAAATTAAGAAAAAATTTATTAAGAAAAAATTTTTTTAATTTTTTAAAATAAAAAATGTGAAAAAACTTATTAAAAAAAATTTTTTAAATTTTTTAAAAATAGAAAATAAGGAAAAAATTATTAAGAAAACATTTATTAGGGAAAAAAATTTTTTTTTAAGTAAAAAAAAAAAAAAAAAAAACGGACGGACCTAACCCTAGGACTAACGGTGAGAGCAAAGCTATACAGACAAAATCTCACCCAGAAGCATACACATATACACTCACAAAAAAAGGAAAAGGGTAAAAGTTAATATATCCTGCTCCCAAAGTCCACCTCCTAAATTTGGGATGATTCGTTGTCTATTCAGGTATTCAACAGATGCAGGCACATCAAGTTGTTTGTGCAGCTTTAATCCGCTGCTTCTGAGGCTGCTGGGAGAGATTTCCCTTTCTCTTCTTTGTTCGTACAGCTCCCGGGGTTCAGCTTTGGATTTGGACCCGCCTCTGCATGTAGGTCGCCTGAGGGCGTCTGTTCCCCACCCAGACAGAACGGGGTTAAAGGAGCAGCTGCTTCGCGGGCTCTGGCTCAGTCAGGCTGGGGGGAGGGAGCGGCACGGAGGAGGCGGGGCGAACCTGCGGTGGCAGAAGCCGGCGTGACGTTGCAGCAGCCTGAGGCACGCTGTGCGCTCTCCTGGGGAAGTTGTTCCCGGATTATGGGAGCCTGGCCGTGGCGGGCTGCACAGGCTCCCGGGAGGGGCGGTGTGGAGAATGACCTGCGCTCGCCCACAGGCTTTTTGGTGGCGGCAGCAGCAGCCTTGGCGTCTCATGCCCGTCTCTGGGGTCCGCGATGATAGCCGCGGCTCACGCCCGTCTCTGGAGTTCGTTTAAGCGGCGCTCTGAATCCCCTCTCCTTGCACACCGCAAAGCAAAGAGGCAAGAAAAAGTCTCTTGCCTCTTCGGCAGCTGCAGACTTTTTCTCAGGCTCCCTCCCGGCTAGCTGTGGTGCGCTAGCCCCTTCAGGCTGTGTTCACGCAGCCAACCCCAGTCCTCTCCCTGGGATCCGACCGAAGCCCGCGCCTCAGCTCCCAGCCCCCGCCCGCCCCGGCGGGTGAGCAGACAAGCCTCTCGGGCTCGTGAGTGCTGCTCTGCGCCGAGCCTTTGTGTGGGAATCTCTCCGTTTTTCCCTCTGGGTCCCTGTTGCTGTGGGATCCGCGCTGATAGCCGCGGCTCGCGCCCGTCTCTGGAGCTCGTTTAGGCGGCGCTCTGAATCCCCTCTCCTTGCGCGCCGCGAAACAAAGAGGCAAGAAAAAGTCTGTTGCCTCTTCGGCAGCTGCAGTCTTTTTCCCGGACTCCCTCCCGGCTAGCACGGAAGCCCGAGCCTCACCTCCCAGCCCCCGCCCGCCCCAGCGGCTGAGCAGACAAGCCTCTCGGGCTGGTGAGTGCTGGTCGGCATCGCTCCTCTGTGCGGGAATCTCTCCGCACCACTGTGGCTGTGCTCTCCTCCGTGGCTCTGAAGCTTCCCCCCTCTGCTACCCGCAGTCTCTGCCCACGAAGGGGCTTCCTAGTGTGTGGAAACCTTTCCTCCTTCACAGCTCCCTCCCACTGGTGCAGGTCCCGTCCCTATTCTTTTGTCTCTGTTATTTCTTTTTTCTTTTGCCCTACCCAAGTACGTGGGGATTTTCTAGCCTTTTGGGAGGTCTGACATCTTCTGCCAGCGTTCAGTGGGTGTTCTGTAGGAGCAGTTCCACGTGTAGATGTATTTCTCATGTATCTGTGGGAAGGAAGGTGATCTCCGTGTCTTACTCTTCCGCCGTCTTGCCCCTCCCCCGCCATCTGTATGTCTTCTTTGGAAAAATGTCTATGCAAATCCTCTGCCCATTTTTTAATCAGGTTGTTTGGGGTTCTTTGCTATTGAATTGTATGAGTTCTTTATATATTTTGGATATTAGCCCCTTATCAGGTATATGATTTGCAAATATTTTCTCCTATTCAGTAGGCTGCCTTTTCATTTTGTTGATGTTTTCCTTTACTATACAGAAGATTTTTAGTTTGATGTAGTCCCACTGATTTATTTTTACTTTTTGTTGCTTTTGCTTTTGGTGTCAAATCCAAAACATCATTGCCAAGACCAGTGTCATGGAGCTTACTGCCTATATTTTCTTCCAGGAGTTTTATGGTTTCAGGTTGTACATTCAGGCATTTAATCCATTTTGAGTTAATTTTTGTGTATAGTGTAAAGTAAAGGGTCCAGTTTCATTCTTTTGCATGTAGCTGTTTAGTTTTCCCAATACCATTTATTGAAAAGACTGTCCATTTCCCATTGTATAGTTTCGGTTCCTTTGTTGTATATTAATTGACCATATATTAGTGGGTTTATTTCTGGGCTCACTATTCTGTTCCGTTTATCTACACATCTGTTTTTAGGCCAATACCATTACTGTTTTGATTACTATAGCTTTGTAATATGGTTTGAAATCAGGGAGTGTGTTACCTCCATCTTTGTTGTCCTTTCTCAAGATTGCTTTGGCTATTTGGGGTCTTTTGTGATTCCATACAAATTTTAGGAATTTTTTGTTCAATTTCTGTGAAAAATGCCATTGGAATTTTGATAGGGATTGCATTGAATCTGTAGATTGCTTTGGGTAATATGGACATTTTAATGATATTAATTTTTGTGATCCATGAGCACAGAATATCTTTCCATTTATTTGTGTCATCTTCATTTTCTTTAATTAATGTCTTAAAGCATACAGTTCTTTCCCTCCTTGATTAAATTTATTCCTAGGTTTTCTTATTCTTTGTTGCAATTGTAATTGGGATTGTTTTCTTAGTTTCTTTTTCGGATAGTTTATTTGTGTATAGAAACACAACAAATTTTTGTATATTGATTTTGTGTCCTGCAACTTTACTCAATTCACTTATTAGTTCTAACAGTTTTTGGTAGAGACGTTAGTGTTTTCTTTATGTCACCTGCAGATAGTGACAGTTTTACTTCTTCCTTTCCAATTTGAATACCTTTTTCTTTTTTTTTGCTAAATTGCTCTGGCTAGGAGTTCTAATACTATATTGAATAAAAGAGGTAAGAGTGGCCATCCTTGTCTTGTTCCTACTCTTAGAAGTAAAGCTTTCAGCTTTTTACCATTGAGTATGATGTTAGCTGTGGGCTTGTCATATATGGCCTTTATTAGGTTGAGGTATATTCCCTTTATATCCACTTTGTTGAGAGTATTAAGCATAAACAGATGTTGAATTTTGTCCAGTGCTTTTTCTGTATTTATTGACATATCATACGATTTTTGTCCTTCATTTTATGATGTGGTATATCACATTGATTGATTTGTGGATATTGAATCATCCTTGCATCCCTGGAATAAATCCCACTTGATCATGCTGTATGATCCTTTTAATGTATTGTTGAATTTGGTTTGCTAATATTTTGTTGAGGATTTTTGCATCTATGTTCATCAGGGATATTGGCCTGTAATTTTCTTTTCTCATGGCATCTTTTTCTGGTTTTTGCATCAGGGTGATACTGGCCTCATAAATTGAATTTGGGAGTGTTCCCTCCTCTTCTATTTCTTGGAAGAGTTTGAGGATTGGTATTGATTTTCCTTTGAATGGTTGGTAGAATTTACCAGTGAAGCCATATGGTCCTGGACTTCTGTTTGTCGGGAGGTTTTTGATTACTGATTCAATTTCCTTACTAGTAATCAGTCTTTCATATTTTCTATTTCTTCATGATTCAGTCTTGGTAGGTTGTATGTTTCTAGGAATTTATCAGTTTCTTAGAGGTTGTCAAATTTGTTGCGTATAACTGTTCATAATATAATCTTATCCTTTGTATCTCTGTGGTATCAATTGTAATGTCTCCCCTTTCATTTCTGAGTTTATTTATTTGAGTCCTCTTTTTTCCAAGCCTCTTAAATTTATTGAAACTTGTTTTATAGCCAACATATAGTCTGTCTTGGTTACTGTACCATATCTATGTGAATATAATTTGTATTTTGCAGTTGTTGATGTAGCTTTTATAATTGTCAGTTAAATCGAGGTGGTCCATAGTATTGTTCAGATCTGTGTCTTTTCTGATTTTTTTTGTTTTTTTGTCTAGTTATATCAGTTGCTGAGGGAAGGGTTTTTACATTATCTAATATTTTTATGGAATTGTGTGTTGCCCCCTTTATTTCTGTCAATTTTTGCTTCATGCATTTTGAAACTCTGTCTTTAGGCACAACACATTGATAATTGTTATCTCTTTATCTAATGTTAAGAGCCACTCTAGCCTTCTTGTTCTTAGTCTTTGTGTGGTATATCTTTTTATACCCATTTACTTTCAACCTATCTGTGTCTTTATGTTTAATGTGTATCTCTTGCAGGCAGCATGTAACAGTGTCTTTTTTTATTTGTTGTGTCAATTTATGGCCTTTAATTGCAGTGTTTGTCTTAGGAGTGAGTATACTATGGCCCTCAGGCCAAATGCCCAATTTGGAAATTAACTTTTATTGGAATACAGCCACATGCTTTATTTAGTTATTATCTGTGTTTACTTTTCTGCTACAAGACAGAGTTGAGTAGTTGTGACAGAGATTATATGTCCCAAACTCCTCAAGTATTTACTTTCTGGTCATTTACAGAAAAATTTTGCTGACCCTGGTTTAGACCATTGAGATTTAATGTGATATGGTTGAATTTAGACATATCATTTTATTATTTGTTTTCTGTTTGTCCTCGTTTTTGTTTGTTTTTGTTTTCCCCTGTTCTTTTTTTTGGATTTTGTTAAGTTTCATTTTTGGTATTTAATTATATCTACTGTATTTTTAGCTGTATTTCTTTGTATTTTTAAGTGGTTGGTCTAGGGATTATAATATCTAACTTTCTCAGTGTACTTGTTAATATTGTACTTCATGCAAAACAGTGATGGCAAAACTTTGCAACCATATGTAAGTTCCTTTCCTTTATCCCCCTGTATTGATCTTTTTGCTATAGCTATATGCATTATATCTCCATACCTTGGAAGTCTCACCAGACAGTGTCAGAAGTTTTGCTTTTCAACAATCATACATATTTTCATAAAACTTAGATAAGGGGGGAAAAAAGGAGTCTGTTATATTTATTCAGCTATTTGCCATTTCTCTTTTGTTCTCCTTTAAATCTTAAGATTAAAGACTCTGTCTGGTATCATTTCCCTTCAACCTGGAGGACTTCCTTTAGTGTTTCTTATACATCAGGTCTGCTGGTGACAAATTCTTTTAGTTTTCTTTCATCTGAAAATGTTTTTTACTTCATATGCATTCCTGAAGGATTTTTTCACTGGCTATGTATAAGGGAAAAACTACACTCCTCCTGTGTTTTTCCTCTACTCTCAATACTATACTCACAACACTTCTGGCACTAGATTTATGGTTTTTCCACATATCAAGCAATTCATTGCAAAACCAGCTTGGTGTCCTATAATTCAAGTTAATTCTGATATTAACTGGAATTAATGTAGATGCCACAGGGTAATGGCCTGGTCACATAAGACTACCCTCCACTTCCGATGACAGTTACAAGTAAAGGTTCCCAAGACCCCCTTCTTGGATTCTGTCATTTTCTAGGACAGCTTACAGAACTTAGGGAAACCACTTTCTTACATTTACCAGTTTATTACATAATTAAGGGTATGATAAAGAATATAGATGAATAGCCAAATGAAGATATACATAGGGCAGGGTTTTGTAGGGTCCCAAGTGCAGGAGCTTCTGTGGAGTTGAGTTATACCACTCTCTGGTACATGGATGTATTCACCCACCCAGAATCTCTCCAAACCCTTTACTTTTGTGATTTTTATGGAGGCTTCATCACGTAGGCACCATCGATCATTAACTCAATCTCCAGCCCCTCTCCCCTTCTCAGAGGATGTAGGGGTGGGGCTGAACGTTCCAAGCTTCTAATCATGGCTTGGTCTTTCTGGTGATCAGCCCCCATCCAGGAGCCCACCAAGAGTCACCTCATTAGAACAGAAGACCAAATCACCCAGAAAATTTTAAGAGACTTAGCAGCTCTGTGTCAGGAACTAGTGTCAAGGAACAAATATTAGAACAAAAGATGCTCCTAGTGCTCTTATCACTTAGGAAATTACAAGGGAAAGGAGTTCTGTGCCAGGAACAGGGACAGAAACCCATATATATTTTTTCTATTATTTCACAATATGGAAACCTAGGTTGCCAGTCCTTATCTGTTAGAAATTTAAAGATTATAGCTCCACTATTTCTGGCCCAGTAAATGGTCTAATATAGACCAAGATGGTGATAGTCTCTGACGAGAAATCTGCAGATATTTGAATCATTGTTCCCCTTGAAGATAGGGACCCTATTTTGGACCTTTTTCACTATTACCTACAATAAATGTTTCTTGAATTGAATTTATTGGATTGTATTAAATTTTTAGTGAGTAATATAAAGACTAGACAGGCTTATTAGGGTTCCATTTCCATAGGCTTATCGGGATCTGAATTGCCCAATAGGTGTTATACCTGTTATATTTTATAATAGAAGATTTCTTTACTAGATATGAATAATCAGAGAAAAGAAGCGATGCATTACCAAGTTTCTGAAATGTTTCCTTGGTTAATTGGCTTTGTTTCTATGTAAAAGGAAAATTGGAGGCAGTAGATGTTTGTCAGAGCTTTTTCCCCACTTCTCTTTTACATAAAAACTACTTACCATTTTATAAAATAATGGACAGTTAAGGAACATCCAGAAAGAAATGAGCCAAAAAGTGTTCTGTGAGAGTTCTGTGCTTTATAACATTACATTTAATGTTTTGATATCTACAGAGAGAATCAAATACAGCAGAGATTTCCTGTTGAAGCTCTCAAGTGTTTCCATCTGCAGAAAAAAACCAGACTTTCTGCCTGATCATCCCATTGTACTTCAAAAACCAGTAAGTAGTTTTCTAATTTTGTATTGTTTTAATTCTAAATATTTATCTTTTAAAGATTTTTGTATTGTTTTAATTCTAAAATATGTGTCTTTTAAACCTTTTTAATCTTTCTCATTGTGAAATATAATTCAGAAAAGTACATAAATCTAAATGTATATTATAACCAATTACTGTAAGTAATTACCACTCTGGTCAAAAATAGAATGGAATTGTCATATTTTAGGAAATATTTTTCTATTTTGTTTTTCAATTAAGTTTTATAATTCACCTGAAATTGATTTTACTATATGGTGTGAGGTAGGGGTGAAGTTTTATTTTTTTCTGCATGGATATCCAGTCATCCTAGCAATATTTAGCGAAAGGATAGTCCTCTGCCACCTTTGCAGCAATATATTTACATGTGGTCTGTTTCTGGGCGCTCTGTTCTGTTCAGTTACTCCTTTTATACAGTAAAACAACACAACTATTCTTCAACACGTCTTTGCTGTTTCTTAGCCCTTTATATTTCTGTGTCACCTCATCAAATTCTATCAGAGTAAATACACACAGTAAATACATACATGTATCTTTCAGGATATTGATTGGAAAGGACATGAGTTTCATGTCAGGCTTGGGTTCAAGGTGTAGCTCCACCTGTGTACTGGTATATTGCTCAAACTTAGGCAAGTCACTTAACGTTCTTGAGCCTCAATTTTGCAATTGTGATAAGGGGATGATTTCTAATTGTTAGGATTAAATGAAATGTATGAAATTGCTTTTTTAGTATGATACTTATCTCTCATTATGTACTCAGTAGGTGTTGATTTTCATCTTTTATGGTCTTTACTTCCATTTTGACTGGAATTTGAATTTCTTTTATTTATAGTTTTCATAAACACCATTTTATACAGGTAAAGGCATATAAAAGGTATACAGGCATACCTCAGAGATGTTGCGAGTTTGGTTCCAAACAAACATCGCAATAAAGGGAGTCACACAAATGTTTTGGTTTCCCTGTGCATATAAAAGTTATGTTTACACTATACTGCTCTTAGTTGTGCAATAGCATTATGTCTGAAAAAAGAAAAACTATTTACATATCTTAATTAAAAAACTATTTATTTATTGCTAAAAAATGCTAACCAACATCTGAGCCTTCAGCAAGTTGTAATCTTTTCGCTATGTAACATTGAAGATAACTGATAACAGATCACTATAACAAATATAATGATAATAATGAAAATGTTTGAAATATTGGGAGAATTACCAAAATAAAACACAGAGACGCAAAGTGAGCAGATGGTGTTGGAAAAATGGTACCTATAGACTTGTTTAATGCAAGGTTGCCACAACCCTTCAATTTGTAAAAAACACAGTATCTACAAAGAGCAGTAAATTGAGGAATGCCTGTAGTATTCTACTGAGATGAGTTCAGAATATAGGTATGCTAAGAATGGGTCAAATATGAGATATAAAATACTTCCTGTGTTCTCCATTTGGGGGATTCCTTACCCTTTGGAATTCATAGCTTTTTTTTCATAATTACAATTTTTTGTATTTTAGTTTATTCATGGTGTATCAGTGGTTCTTAATTTAAACTCACTACCTTGCAGACATCCAGCTAATTCTTTTTAAAATTAAAGCATAAATTTAAAAGTTTTTTTCATAATACCTTGCTCACAGGACTATTTAATGAGGTAAAGCATCCTTGATGATATTTGAATTTTTCTACCTGTTCAGAGATCTTAGAGGCATATAATCCTTGGTCTATAAGAATACATCTAAACTTCAGTGCTATATAAAATATAGTCACTTTCTCATTTGAAGGCTTTCCACTTCTAACAACATTTTATTTTGTCAATAAAAGTTTGACATACGCATTATTTTGAGTTTACTTTTGTTTTATGCATTAATAACATTTTCTAAAAATTAGGTACCACAAAAACAGAACAACGGGTTTGGAATACAATCTAATATATTTAAATATAATATATGAATTATATAAGTTTTACTAAACACAGAAGAACTGCTTTATTTGACAAATTCCAGTTACTTAATAGTTTCTATAGTAACATGCATTTAGATCTACAAACACTTAATAGGTCACAATATTTGGTTTGATAAACTAATTAGTAACAGCTACATTCATTCAATCTAATTGATAAGTTAACTTTTTCTTCTTTATTACAGGAAAACAACCAAAGCTTTAAGTAGCATTTTAAGAACATATGTATTTGAAGATAAAGAATTATTAATTTTATATTTTGGACACCTGCAAATGAAGTGGATCTAGTAACAATAACTGTAATGGACTGTAACAATTCAATTTATTTTTAATTTTGATGGTTGGGTGTTTGGTTTCTCCTAAAATGAGAAAGAGATATTTTAAACTCTAAAGAATTTTCTAATCAGTTTCAGCTTTGCAGGCAGTTTCCTGCATAAATTAGGAAGTAACACTGGAAAGTAGGAATTTGGTTAGTGAAATGGGAAGACTATTTATAATTTGCATGCTACTTGCAGTTTTTGTTTTTCATCACTTGTAATGATGGAATGGAAATGCAAGCTGTAAAGATTCTCAAATATAAAGTATATGCTACGATGTATATATGATACATAATTTCTTGTTGCTTTTAAAGTTGCTTTTGTTCTGTTTCCCACTGATTTCATACCAGCACTTGAAAGGATTATTACAATCTCTCTAGAGGTTTAGAATGATTCAGGATGTTCAATGAATAGTTCAGTGACAGGAGGGAGAATATTTTAAGAAGTATTTCTTTTCAAATATATGATTGTGCTCTAGGTTTGTGATAATAACAACATTGTGTAAGATTCTTTTATTTCCAAAAGAGGAATAATTGAGGCATTTGCAAATAATTGAGGTGCATTAAGTTTCAATGCTGTAATTTCTTACAACAAGTGTATGAATGAAGAATTTGGAGGTTTAATCTTTTAGCTCCTAGAAATTTTATACAATAAATCTCCTGCAATTTGTCACTCTTGTTAAAAAGAAAAGCTTGTTCCAGCACAGTGTCACAAAGAATTGCTCATATAAAGGTAAGTGTAAACTCTCCCTAGTTCTATCCTCAGATTCTCTCAGATCCCTGGGTCTATTGGCAAGGCATTCAAGGACATCATTTGGCAGAAAGTTTATCTTAAACTGAATTCTGAACTCCTAAAACCAGTACCTTTTTCTTCACTGGTCTTTAGACTTGTTACCCAGATTCAAACTTTAGTCCATGGCAGGTTTCCCAACTTGGTCTTTAGTATACTATTTTTCATTGCTTTGTTCCCCAGAAAAAGATTGCTTTTCAAATAGGAAAAAAAAAAAAGAACCTTCACTAGCCATAAATTTATTGGTTACTTAAAAATGAGTTTATACCTACGGCCCAGTTTTTTACACTCATTTTTGCCCTACTATTTCCCTTTATATTATAGCTTCTAGTATTTATATGTGTATGAATACACACACATACACAAAAATACATGTAATTTATATAAGAGCTGGGGTCATCTCAATAAAAAAGTAATTTAAAAAGAGCTGGGGTCAGAATTACCATATAATTAAATTGGTTTGCTTTATTATTTGCCTATTCTCCAAGTCTGTTGACTTTAGTTAAAAGAAATATGATCGAACCTATTCCAATTTGGAATACAAAGAGCCCTTCCACTTAGCACTGTTACTGAGGGCAGACCCCTTTTAAAGTCATACTACTATTCTAACTTTGGAAACTGCCTAGTATCCAAAAGACTTGATGTACTTCCTGAATCTGATACAGAAATGGACTGGCCAGAACAACATATTGATTAGCTATAATTTCTATTTTTGGAATCATTTATGACCAGCATTTTCAAGAAGAGTTTGTATATTAGAAGTCCCCGAGGTTTCAAAGTCTTTTGATCCTTTCTTACTGTATATAATCAGAGTGAGACTGCAAAGACTGTTTTATTATCTATTTGCCTTTGTACATATGTATAGCTTATTTAAATAATCATTGTACATCTCCATTCATGTTGTTCTTTGCTTTGTATATAGATTAAAAGAGTTGAGCCAGGTGTTGTTTCATAGTGTTTGTCATCTTTAGAAATGACCAGACACACACACACACGTGCACACACACACACACACGTGTGTATGTCAATATTTACTACCTATTTCTAGTAGAAGCTATTAAAAATTCTTTAATTTTATTTGGACTGAATGAGGATGGAGAGTACACAAAGGTATTGGTAAAAGTTAGTTTGAGAAAATATGTTAGGTTAACTTTTATATTTAAAAAATAAAATTTTAGTTCAACCTTCCTTTTTGTCTGAGTTTAAAAAAAGGAAAAATTCACCTTATGTTTGTTTCCTGGAAGACCTGTGGTTTCAGAGGAATTTGGACTAGAGAATAAACAAATTTCTATATGCATTGCATTTTCATTAGCAGCATTTATCAGAATAAAAGAGATTTTATTAAAAATATTTAATTTATGAGCTTGTACAGCAGAATATATAAGGTACATAGTTTTAGTTGTTCTAGTGAAACTGGGATTGTAGTCATTCTAGTGTTGAAACTGAAAAATAGATGTTTTTTGTCCAGTACATATTTTATTATTTCCCTAAAGTTTATACTTGTTTTATAATTCTTTGTTCACTTAGGTTAAAATTTTGGTTTTAAAATATTTTGAAATCATTATTTAAATGCAAATGTCTATTTTTCATAAGTAAAATTAGACCTCTGGATCATGTGCCAAAAATTTTGAACCACATTTTCTTAAAGTAAAACTCTTTTCTTGATTTGTTTAACTTACATACATGGAATTATGATGCTAACAAATGATATAATGGTGTTACATTACTAAATGGTACCCTGTCACAGAATTGCTCACTTATGAAAAACCAGTTTATAACTTGACAGATGGATAGAGATTCTATTGGTTATAGTGAAGATTGGTTTATGCTCATGTATTAACTTTTTTTTAAGCTTAAACAACAGGGATGCACATGCATCCCTGCTCTCTCTCTCTTCATATAAGGATACCAGTCATATTGGATCATGTATTAGCTTTTTAAGTAACATAAAGTGAATAGTTATAGGATCCTGAGTTGGGAATGGAGTAGGTATTACTGAAGAATACATTTCACTCATGGAAAATCAGATACTTAAAAATCACAAAACACTGATTTAACCTTTATAGTTTATGACAGATCTACCAAAGCTGTCCTATAAAGTAATAGTCTAAAAGCTCTCACTTTAAATATTTTTTTCTCTATCATAACAATTTTGTTTCTTTATGTGTATACTTTCAAATATTATGATTTTGAGACTAAAGGGTTTTAGGTTTATTGTATGTAACAATACAGCAGCAAATATTGAGGATAATAGTGAACTTTGAAAGTTGAGCTAAAATTTACATGAAAGATAAAGTGATAGAAGACATTTAAGAAGAGTGCACATCTTAGGGTAAATATATTTAAACAAAAGTAGAGAGTAGATTAATAAGTACAGAGAATTTTCTAATTCACATTTTAGATAAGAACAGTTGTTTTTCACTTGGAACCATAAAGAAAATGTTAAGGAACAGCTAGTTGTTCAGGATCCACCATGAAGCTGAAAAGAGAAAAAAGAGTTTTTTTAAATAATGAAAATAACTGCTAGGGCTAAGTTAGTTCAAGGTGCAAGTCATTCTTAAAAAGACTATTTTCCCTCATCTTTAGTCTGTATAATTACTTATCTTTCAAGTTACTATTTTCTGACTTGATTGAACTTTCCTGTGCACTTGTTAGTTGTACCATATCTTTTGGCACTTGGTTGCAGTCTAACTAAAAAGTTTTGGTTATATATGAATAGAGCTTGTCTTGGCAATGAGATTATAAACGCCCTGAAGATAAAATCATGTTGTTGTTGTTTTAATTTACCCAGTTCAGAAAGTTTGGGTATAAGCAAGTGGATGTGTTTTAAATAATATTTTTTTAGTATATCTGTATTGTAAAATTAGAAATATTTTCCCCAGTAAATGTAAGTATCCCAAAGACAAACCTATGTCAAAGAAGTAAGATTGGTGGAATGAGGTGAGAAACAGACAAATGTAAAGGATTAAAATTTGTTTTCAAAGCTGTTTAAATAATACACTTACTGGCAATAGGATCTTACTTTCTTATGTATCCTTTTTTCCCATAACCATAGGGCTTTCTCCTTTGCCAAGGGATATTCTGCTCCACAGACCAATTCTTATACTCTTTTTGTCTGGATGTTTTATGATGGCTTATCAGCATAGGCTCCATATTCCAGTATGCCTTATTTAAGTGATTTTTATATTTGAGAGTTCATAGGAATATATTTTGGTTTATATTTTTGTATCTAGGTGCAGACTGGTTTAGTTGCTTTATTTTTTTAAATAAATTTGTTTTATTTATTTTTATTTTTGGCTGTGTTGGGTCTTTGTTGCTGCTCGTGGGCTTTCTCTAGTTGCGGTGAGCGGGGTCTACTCTTTGTTGCGGTGCTCGGGCTTCCCACTGAGGTGGCTTCTCTTATTGTGGACAGAGCACGGGCACTAGGTGCGTGGGCTTCAGTAGGTGTGGCACGCGGCTCAGTAGTTGTGGCTCACAGGCTCTAGAGCGCAGGCTCAGTAGTTGTGGCACACGGGCTTAGCTGCTCCACGGCATGTGGGCTTTTCCCGGACCAGGGCTTGAACCCATGTCCCCTGCATTGGCAGGCAGATTCTTAACCACTGCGCTACCAGGGAAGTCCCTGCTTTATTTCTTAAGATGTATCTTAAACCACTTAGAAATCTTAATTAAAAAGCAGTTTTATTAGAAATTATTTGTGAATTAGTAATACAAACCCACTCATTCTGTGTTTCTAACTGTAATAACTTTCAGATTTTTATTTTAGGTCAAAATATATGCAGCATTTCAAAACTACATAAAATGCACAAAACCAGTTATTAAAAATATAAGTCATATGAACATTAAAATCATAAATAATATTTATAAGCTAATTTCAGCTTTTTGTCCAGGGAGATATATATGCTGTTTGTCCCCAAGGGAAGTCAGCGGTTAACAGTGATAAAACTTTCAGTTTAAAATAGAGTAGGATGACCCAATAGATGTTAAAAATCTTGTTTGAAGTAGGTTTTTAAAATTGTGTTAGAATCAAGCCTAACTTTTTTTTTCTATCAAATTCCAGTGGTCGTAGAAATTAGATGTGATGTGAAAATCAGTGAAAAATAGGGTAGCAATTAAAAGGCATTAAATTGTATTCACTCTGAATTCTGAGAACAAGAATTGATCCAGTTTTATCTGTACTCAGTTTTTCTCTCTAAATTAGGAAATGCTCTGAGAGAGAAAAAGTAATAGAATGCATGTACCAATGACATTAATAGTGCATAGAAAGTTAATCCAAGATGATTAAGTAAAGTTAGGCCATAAAAATCTACCAGATTGTTCTAAATGTGCTATTCTTACTATATTTTTTCCTGCTACCTCGTTAGCCTCCCTTTCTGTACTCTTTTCTACTGTACTGTCAAAGTGTTTTCTCTCCTGGAAAGACTCAAGACATCAATAAGAACAAGTTTCTTTCTTTCCTTCTATACTGTAGAAACTGTGGTTTCAAGATTGGGAGAGTTGAAAATGGATATGATGTCAGACACAAAAATTACGAGTGTCAGGACTTCTTGGGAAATTCATGACTGAATACCAATGCATTTATGATGATATCAAAGTCCTTATTCATTCGTTCATTTAGAAAATATTTGTTTCCTTATGCCATACACTATACTAATACTGCACTAGGGCAGGGGATATGAAGATAAATAAGATGTGGCTCTCGCTTTCCTGCATTTCTAGGCACAAAAGCTGTAGCAGTCATATTTACAGAAGTTACTTGAACTAGAACTAGTTCTTTTCTTTTCATTTATAACAGACTGTTCAAGTCTGGTATAATGTTAAGCTAAAACTTTTTGGATAAGTTTAAGGCAGTCATCGAAGTCTTCCTTAACAGCCTTTGCTACCAACTCACTTGCAACTTTCCAGAAGCTATTGTGCATCCTAATTTAAACCGCATGAGTCAAATTGTTAATCACGAGAAATTTCAACCATATTCTTGGCTTCCTCAATTGAGGGTTAAATCTGAGATATACAGCAAGAGAGATTCTAAAAGTCTACCATATCTAGGTCAGATAAACCTGCCCTTAAGATCTAGAGTAAATACATATTAAAAATCAGGCTGAGACTGTCAGAGTCAGCCAACTTGAAAGCATTCACACCTGATCTCCCCATCTCCTCACCTAGCTTCAATTCCAGAATTGACTTTTTCATTTTCCATTTATTACCAATCCATCAAAATCTACCCTAATTTTAAAATTCCTACCACTTTTTTAAAACTTCTCTTGTCAAATCCAATTTTCAGTCCCATTCTCTTCAGTCATGCTCTACTACATAGGCCCCCTGAGGAGCACTGTACCTTGCATGTTACTCCTCTTTTGGTTTCCTTGATACTCTGCAACTGTGACTCTCCTATCTCTGGTTCCCCTCAGTCTCCTTAATGAAAGGAGGCTTTTCTCTCCTAACCTTTTAAATAAAGGCAGTTCCTCAGGCTTCTGTGAGATATTTTCTTCTTACCTACACACTTTCTCACCAATCCCAGGCTTCAACCATCATCTTGCTATGGTTAACTCCTGAAAATTTTATCTGCAAGGGAACTCTATGGGTATCTTCTTGGTTCAGATGCTTTTTTTTCCTGGCCTAGATTATTGCCCTGCCTGACCAATTTCTCTCCTCTCAATGACATTCACCTTTCTCCCTCCTGCCACAGTTACTACTGATTAGAGCATTCACTAGCCCTCTCAAAAACCTTTAATGACTCCATAATACTGTAAGAAGTAAGTTAAAATTCCTTATTATATTTTCAACTCCCATTTCCTACTCTCTTCTCTCTTTACACATGTACCATATACAAGCCTTATGCTTTAATCATATCTTTGCACCAATTAACACAGCACATTTAACATTTCTTGCATTTGTTCATGTCTACAATTTACCTCTATCTAAGTACCCTTCTCCATCTTTATTTGTCCAAATCTCATTTTTTAAAATCCAGCTCAAGGATCATCTCCTCATTAAAAGCTGTTAAAGAGGCAATCCACTCCTCTAAATTCACATAGCACATTATGACTCTAATGGGTAACTACTATGTATGTCCTGAGCTTGTTATTTTTCTGCAAACAATTGTCTTTCCTACTGGACAGAAAGCATTTTATGGGCAGGGACTGTATTTTTACTTTGTACCCTCTGTAGCTCCCAACACAGTGCTTGTTCATAATTGGAGCTCAATCAGTGCTAGTAAACAGGCTAGGAACCCCAGTATCCCCAGTGCCTAGCACTTATTAACATTCAGTAAAAGTATGTTTAATTGGTAATTGAATGGATGGGTAGATGAACAAATGAATTTTTGTTCTCAATTATCTTAAATAAGCTTTGGCTAGGCCAGACTTCTCAGACAAGTTCATTTCAAATTTCTTTTTCCCTTCTCCTTTTTTTCCAATTACAAAAAATATTTTAACAATTATTATAATAAAGATATTTCTAACATAATTCTAATCTCCAATCTATGGGTCACCTATTTCAAATTTATTCAATACACTATAATATAGTAAAGCATTTGAATAATTTTTTGAAATGTCATATTTGTACTTCAAATTGTTAAAAGGTGACCAGCAAATGACTAATATTAGGTTTAATACAGCCAGGAATACAAATAGGGTCAACTAAGGACTAAAGGCAATAGAAAAAATATATAGACCTCTTATTTCCTACCCCCACTCTCAAATTTTAAGATAGATAAAAAATAGAGTACAGTTAAGGGGAAGGGGCTAGAACATACTGTCTTTTAAACAGAGAAAGGCAATACAAAAGCACATAGAAGAATTGTGAACCCAGGGTAATTACCAGGAACTAGCATAGTAGATGTGAGTTCTGGAGTTTCCAAGAAATCCACATTACTTCTTTGGAAGGTCTTGCTATAATTCATCTGACGGTGGCTGTATAAATAGTTATAGGTTATGGCTGTGCAATTTATTACGATCTTCCTGAGTAGAATGTAGCACAGTTCAAATTCACTCAAGGTGGCAAGGTTTCGGATGATTTAGATTAAGTGCCTGAATACGGACTTCTTTTCTTGGTTATTTACCCTTAAAAAAAAGACTAAGGAGTAATTTAACAAGTATCACCAGAAATTTTTTTAAAACAGAAGAGCACTAATTCTCTAGAGAAGATAAAAGGAGATAACTGTAATTGCAGCAAGAAGTTTAAACAGAAGGAAGACTATCTTGGGCATCAGAATGTTGAAAAAATAGGATAGCTAAGAAGAAGGACTATAGATTTTCCATCTCTAGAGGATAAAAAGAAAGAAAAATCATCTAAAAGTATAGGCCTGGAACTACAGAGTTGAATAAGTTACCTTTAAAGCTCCCTTTTGTGCCTGAAATTCTATTGATGTCATTATGCATTATAGCACAGTGTTTAAAATAGCCACAAAAATAAAATTTTTAGGTGAAATATGTATCAACTAAATTTCCAGGTATTTGTTTCATTACCATAATTTAACACCCCAAAATATGGACTTACTGGAGAGCTATATTCTCCGTGCCATTTAAAGCCAACTAGAACTATTTATATAATCTCAGAATAGCAAAATTTCCTTCATCTCATTTTTCTAATTATATATTTGTTACTTACTAATAATTAATTTAATTTCAAAGAACTTGATTTATTTTTTAACTTTATCGAGGAATAGTTAACAAATATATATATGTATTCAAAACTGAATGATTACAAGAGAAGTTGACTTGCTTTTAATCTTTTCCAAACAATGTCTTGAATTTCCCTTTTATTTGCAGTAAGTAAAGACATTTCAAAAAGCTGTTAAGCTATGATGATCTTAACCATTATATATAGCTTTATTGCAAAATAAAAACCACAGAGCTTAAGAAAAATTAAGAAGTAAAATTTTTTTCATCTTTTTCTGCATCCTTTGTCTCCCACCCCTGCACACCTTAGACACCCATGACCCACATCTAAATCTGTTTACCTGAAAGCATCAGTAAAATGGTAATTCTTAAAGTGTGATCATAATCAAAAGTTTTTGTGCTTCAAAAGGAAAGTGATTTCAAACCCATAAAAAGAGTGAGATTTAGGAAAATGAGCAAATGGGACAGGTTTTAAGGTGAGGTAAAGGGAATGGAGTTTTTTCTACCGGTTCTAAAATTATATCATGTATATTGCCACCTCCCTGGCAAAAAAATAAAAATAAAAATAAGGCCTGCTCGTAACTTACCTATTCCACACATTACTATTCTCCCAGAACTCGTAAATCGTGTAGCGAGATTCATTTGAAAGCTTCTGTATAGAAATACTGAAATGGAAAAGGAAAGGCGTAATTAGCCACAGGAAATTAAATACAAGAAATAAACTAATATTTCTAATCATCTCTAATCTTATCCATTTGTATAGGAAACACCTATGGTTCCTGCATGAAAATTGAAGTTTTGTTAATAATTGATTAACATGTCTGTTTAATATACTTTTTTAGTTTTCTGGTTTGGCATCATGAATACTGTCTCAGTATATTTTAGAAATCACAAATATAACATTGTAAAATTTCATTCATATATCCATTCAAAAAGTTTTGGTTTTTTTGTTTTGTTTTGCTTTTTTAAATTTTATTTATTTATGGCTGTGTTGGGTCTTCATTTCTGTGCGAGGGCTTTCTCTAGTTGCAGCAAGTGGGGGCCACTCTTCATCACGGTGCGCAGGCCTCTCACTATCGCGGCCTCTCTTGTTGCGGAGCACAGGCTCCAGACGCGCAGGCTCAGCAATTGTGGTTCACGGGCCTAGTCGCGCCGTGGCATGTGGGATCTTCCCAGACCAGGGCTCAAACCCGTGTCCCCTGCATTGGCAGGCAGATTCTCAACCACTGCGCCACCAGGGAAGCCCAAGGATTTTTTTTAAAAAAATCAGATGTGGTGCTTTTTTAAATGGAAGTATAGTTGATTTACATTATATTTCAGGTATACAGCATAGTGATTCAGTAGTTTTGCAGGCTATACTCCATTAAATGTTATTACAAGTTAATGGTTATAATTCCCTGTGCTATACAATACATCCTTGCTGCTTATCTATTTTATACATAGTAGTTTGTATAAACTACTCTTTTTTAAATTTTTTAAAATAATTTTTATTGGAGTATAGTTGATTTACAATGTTGTGTTAGTTTCGGGTTTACAGCAAAGTGAATCAGTTATACATAGACATATATCCACTCTTATGATTCTTTTCCCATATAGGTCATTTCAGAGTATTGAGTAGACTTCCCTGTGCTACACAGTAGGTCCTTATTAGTTATCTATTTTATATATAGTAGTATGTATATCTCAATCCCAATAAATTGAGAGATTGGGAGAAATTGGGAGAATAGGATATTGATTTAATAGAGAACATAGAACATACCAGTAAAATAGCCAAGCTCAATGTAAATTTAGGATTTACCTAAGTGTGGCCAGCAGATGGTGGTAACTACACAGAAATTGTAATACTTATTTGGCTTGTAGTTTGGTGTTTTTCACAGAGCTATTGATCTAGCTTGCTTCCATTAAGATATGATGTAGCAAATATTGTTATTAGTTCAATTTCAGATTTTCTCGGGGAAAGGTTTATAACATAATCAAAGCAATTGAACAGAAAGTGAAACTGGAGATTTTCTAACCCCAGGAGTTTATAGATGGGCTTTTGGCGGGGTTCCTTGAAATCCCAGAAATGAGCTGCAAATTACTGTGCATATCTACTTTTTCCTGGGAAGAGAATCCATAGTTCTCATCATAGTCTAAAAAGATCTGTAATCCCCAAATGTAATCTGACAATGTAATGGTCAAATTTCAATCCATGACTATGAACTGCCTCCTACAAACTAATTCATTTGTATTACTTATTACATATAAAAATCACTTATCCTGCTATCTGAACCTGCCATTTTCCAGACTAGCCACAAGAAATTCACAAAATTTTAGCCTGATGCTCAAGTTTTGAAGGACTGAAGAAGATAACACAGTGTGATAAGGTAGTGGTTTGAAGTATAGCCATATAGGCTTACCTTCATCCACCATGTATTAGAGCTTTGTCACCTTGGGCCCATTACTTAACCTGTTTCCTCACCTGTTAAATGGTGGTAATAATAGTACTGTGAGTACTAAATAAGGCATTACATGTAGAATGTTTTGCCCAGTAATTGGTATATTGTATGTGTGTATATGTGTGTGTGTGTTAGCTGTTAGCTCAATAGCAAAAAACAAAGTAGCACTTTCCTTAGGTGAGTGAAAGCTAAGCCTTAATGGTATCAAAGTTGAGAAACGTGACAGAATTAAAAGGAACAGAAAAGAAACAGGGAAAAAGACAAATCTTTGAAAACAATGAGGAGCAGCAAGCCAATAATAATGATGATAACAATTATTATATTATTATACATACTAATAACAATGGTGATGTTTGCTAACATGTATTGCTCTGTTTCAGGCCCTAGTCTAAGCATTTCCCATGGATTAAGTCATTTTACCTTCACAGTCACTCTGGGAATCATATGGTAGATACTGTCTGTTGCCTCCCCAACTGTCATTCCCCTCTGTCTAACCGAGCCCTGCCATTGTTCATTTTGCAATATATCCAATGTACCTAAATATTTGTTTTCTAACCTCCCCTGTAGCCAGGAATGGCCATGTGACTTGAGTTGGGCCAATGAGATACCAAGGGAAGTATGCTGAGAAGCAAGGACTTCTGGGAAACTTTGTGTCCTTAGGTTCAGACATGAGAGGATGGCTTGTTGGTGTTGCTCCTTTCTCCTTCTTCCTGACTGTAGGCCATCTGGTCAAGAGCCAGATGAAAGAGTTGAAAGACCAGTTCAGATTGTGTCTCAAAGGACTATGGGTGAAAATGCTAATCAAAATTGTTCTACAGACTGGGTGCTTTCAATTAAGGGCAAAACCGACCAATACACAGCAATGGCATTTAAGGACATTGATATTTGAGACTGTACAATACAGATAATAATACATATGCAATGATGACACTGAGACAGCAAGAAAAGGTTAATGATAAAATTTTTAGAAATTTCAGCCAGCAATATTTCTGTTAAAAGGGCTTAGGGCTTGAAGGATTAGCTTTCAATTATTTGCAAACTTAAAATTACATGATGTAACTCTGAGCTTTTGCTTTGTGACTGTACTAACTTAAACACCCTCAGTCTTCCTCCTCAATGTATTCATACTTCCTGTGGCACTCAAAAACTCACTGGCTAAAGCAAGAGTTCTTTGGCTAAGCTGTCTCTGGATAAGGTCACTTAGAGCTTCAGCCCTGAGCTCCAGGAGACCTTGAACATTCCAGGAGCTGGAAAATGTCAGTGAAATGGGGAAAAATGATGTAGCTCAGGAACGGTTGGGGTTAAACATCTTACCTAAGGTAGCTTGGCTCATCAGGAACAGGACACACTTCGTCTTGGCTTCCTCTGTTCCCCAGGTGGCCTACCTTAACTCACAGAGCCTAATCACTGGAGTAAAGGGCACACAGGAGGGATAGTTCCCACAATTCTCCACCACACTACAGCCACGCATTTATTTTGTCTATATAAAAATGCTGATAAATTAATGGTTCAATGTGCCACAGGGTACCATGAGTTCTTAAGGATGTTTCTTTGGCCATAGTACAACTCCCAGGGTTGATTCTTACAATGCAATTCCACATTCATGTTCCCTACATCCTTGACATGGAGTTTAGAATACATACAAAGTCTAGAATTTGGTAGCTGAGAGTGACTTCAGAAATCATTTTATTCTACTTAACAGCTGTGAAATTAAGGCCAAGAACATGGCTTTAATTGTTCAAGAATGAGTATCCTATTTTCCCAACTGGTTTCCTAGATCCTTGGAAGCAGAAACTATTCTCAACTTTCCGAAGTCAAGCATGGTTCTGAGAATACACTGTGTACATCACATATATTCAGTTGGTACCTCCCCGTGCCAAACACAGGGATTAAATAAGCCTTCATGATTACAAAATATGTGAAAAGAGTAATCAAAAAATGTGTGTGTGTGTGTGTGTGTGTTATACATAGGTCACACAATTGCTCTGCTTGGGTTTTTCAGTAACTTTTTTAACATCTTCGTTGGAGTAAAATTGCTTTACAATGTTGTGTTAGTTGCTGCTATATAACAAAGTGAATCAGCTATATGTATACATACATCCCCATGTCTCCTCCCTCTTGCATCTCCCTCCCACCCTCCCTATCCCATCCCTCTGGTGGTCACAAGCACCGAGCTGATCTCCCTGTGCTATAAGGCTGCATCCCACTAGCTATCTATTTTACATTTGCTAGTGTATATATGTCAATGCTACTCTCTCACTTCATCCCAACTTCCCCTTCCCCTTCCCTGTGTCATCAAGTCTATTCTCTACGTCTGCGTCTTTATTCCTGTCCTGCCCCTACGTTCTTCAGAACCTTTTTTTTCTTTAGATTCCATATATATGTGTTAGCATACGGTATTTGTTTTTCTCTTTCCGATTTACTTCACTCTGTATGACAGTCTCTAGGTCCATCCACCTCACTACAAATAACTCAATTTCATTTCTTTTTATGGCTGAGTAGTATTCCATTGTATATATGTGCCACATCTTCTTTATCCATTCATCTGTCGATGGACACTTAGGTTGCTTCCATGTCCTGGCTATTGTAAATAGAGCTGCAATGAACACTGTGGTACATAACTCTTTTTGAATTATGGTTTTCTCAGGGTATATGCCCAATAGTGGGATTTCTGGGTCATATGGTAGTTCTATTTTTAGTTTTTTGAGGAACCTCCATACTGTTCTCCATAGTGGCTGTATCAGTTTACATTCCCACCAACAGTGCAAGAGGGTTCCCTTTTCTCCACACCCTCTCCAGCATTTGTTGTTTGTAGATTTTTTGATGGTGGCAATTTTAACAGGTGTGAGGTGATACCTCATTGTAGTTTTGATTTGCATTTCTCTAATGATTAGTGATGAGTAATTCATTTTTAAATTCAGTTGACTGACTAACAAAAGCCCTGTCAGCCCCCCAAACCTCTGAGTATCCTAGTCAAATACCTAGAGGGCAAAGCCTCACTAATTCAGTGCCTTGAATTTAAGAAAATAAGACCTTATAATTGGAACAAAAGGGATGTTGTCTATTCTACTCCTGGTTAACCATGGAAAGTCCAGGAAACTCTAATTCAAGGATGACCAAGTACTGACAGGAAAGATTAAACATGGGTTTTGGAGTCAGACAAACTCAGGCAAATTGTTTAACCCATCTGAGCCTATTTCTTCCTGAACTGGATGTAATACAAACCTCAGATGATGGCAGTGAAGATTAAATAAGAAAATGGAAACAAAATGCCTAATCTCATAAATACTTAATTTCTACTTTATTTTATGACAGCATTTCCTCTCTAACCATAGAGAGGCTGAGCCAAACATTGTGAGAGAAGAAACTGCAAAACTCTGGTAATTCACAGATAATTCAGCCAAGCCCCAGGCAATCACACTGAGTGCATTAGAGCATGACTGATGACATGAGTGGCCCATTTGACTGTTCATCAATTAATACAGATAGAAGATTAAATTTGATCAACTAATACAACTGAATTTAGATAGGCACACCAGCATAACATGTATTCCACATATTTTCCATTTCTTTGTGGTGATTCTCTGATGCTCATTTCATCTGATAAAGTCTACTTTTTGGTAATTCCAGTAAAAGAAAGAAAGCTGAAACACGATAAGGAATGAAGAGTTATTAAGAAACACAGCAGTCTTGCAAAGGAAAAGGAGAGTCTTAGAGTCTCAATTTATCTTACAGGAAAAGGATACTCTCCTTCCCTTTACTTCACAGCTGGAGCTTAGGGAGCAATTTTTCCTCCGCATTGAGAGAACAGAGTTTGCATCAGGCAACATAAATCTATCTACTCTCTTACTCTCCCACAGCCTGTTTTCCTCACCCTGTGGCTGTTCTAGTCACTTTAGGTCATTTTCCCAACACACATTAAATCAGTGTTTCTGAACCTTAAAAATAGTAAAACTTGAAGATGGCGGAAGAGTAAGACGCGGAGATCACCTTCCTTCCCACAGATACAGTAGAAATACATCTACATGTGGAACTGCTCCTACAGAACACCCACTGAACGCTGGCAGAAGACGTCAGACCTCCCAAAAGGCAAGAAAATCCCCACGTACTTGGGTAGGGCAAAAGAAAAAAGAAATAACAGAGACAAAAGAATAGGGACGGGACCTGCACCAGTGGGAGGGAGCTGTGAAGGAGGAAAGGTTTCCACACACTAGGAAGCCCCTTCGTGGGCAGAGACTGCGGGTAGCAGAGGGGGGAAGCTTCGGAGCCACGGAGGAGAGTGCAGCCAAAGGGGTGCGGAGGGCAAAGCGGAGAGATTCCCGCACAGAGGATCGGTGCCGACCAGCACTCACCAGCCCGAGAGGCTTGTCTGCTCAGCCACTGGGGCGGGCGGGGGCTGGGAGCTGAGGCTCGGGCTTCGGGCTTCGGTGCTAGCCAGGAGGGAGTCTGGGAAAAAGACTGCAGCTGCTGAAGAGGCAAGAGACTTTTTCTTGCCTCTTTGTTTCGCGGCGCGCAAGGAGAGGGGATTCAGAGCGCCGCCTAAACGAGCTCCAGAGACGGGCGCAAGCCGCGGCTACCAGCGCGGATCCCACAGCAAAAGGGGTGCAGAGGGAAAAACGGAGAGATTCCTGCACAGAGGCTCGGCGCCGAGCAGCACTCACCAGCCCGAGAGGCTTGTCGGCTCACCTGCCGGGTAGGGCGGGGGCTGGGAGCTGAGGCTCGGGCTTCGGTCTGATCGCAGGGAGAGGACTGGGGTTGGCTGCGTGAACACAGCCTGAAGGGGCTAGCGCACCACAGCTAGCCGGGAGGGAGCCCGAGAAAAAGTCTGCAGCTGCTGAAGAGGCAAGAGACTTTTTCTTGCCTCTTTGTTTCGTGGCGTGCAAGGAGAGGGGATTCAGAGCGCCGCTTAAACGAACTCCAGAGACGGGTGCGAGCCGCGGCTATCAGCGCGGACCCCAGAGACGGGCATGAGACGCTAAGGCTGCTGCTGCTGCCACCAAAAAGCCTGTGTGCGAGCACAGGTCACTCTCCACACCGCCCCTCCCGGGAGCCAGTGTAGCCCGCCACGGCCAAGCTCCCGTGATCCAGAGACAACTTCCCCGGGAGAGCGCACAGCGCGCCTCAGGCTGCTGCAACGTCACGCCGGCTTCTGCCGCCGCAGGCTCGTCCCGCCTCCTCTGTACCACTCCCTCCCCCCAGCCTGACTGAGCCAGAGCCCGCGAAGCAGCTGCTCCTTTAACCCCGTTCTGTCTGGGCGGGGAACAGATGCCCTCAGGCGACCTACATGCAGAGGCGGGTCCAAATCCAAAGCTGAACCCCGGGAGCTGTACGAACAAAGAAGAGAAAGGGAAATCTCTCCCAGCAGCCTCAGAAGCAGTGGATTAAAGCTCCACAAACAACTTGATGTGCCTGCATCTGTTGAATACCTGAATAGACAACGAATCATCCCAAATTTAGGAGGTGGACTTTGGGAGCAGGATATATTAACTTTTACCCTTTTCCTTTTTTTGTGAGTGTATATCTGTATGCTTCTGGGTGAGATTTTGTCTGTATAGCTTTGATTTCACCGTTAGTCCTAGGGTTAGGTCCGTCCGTTTTTTTTTTTTTTTTTTAACTTAAAAAATTTTTTTTCCCAATAAATGTTTTCTTAATAATTTTTCCTTATTTTCTATTTTTAAAAAATAAAAAAAAAATTTTAATAAGTTTTTTCATATTTTTTATTTTAAAAATTAAAAAAAATTTTTTTCTTAATATATTTTTTCTTAATAATTTTTTCTTATTTTTTATTATAAAAAATTAATAAATCTATTTTTAAAAATTAAAAAAAATTTTCTTAATAAATTTATTCTTAATAATTTTTTTCTTATTTTTTATTATAATAGCTTTATTTTATTTTATTTTATCCTCTTTCTTTCTTTCTTTCCATTTTTTCTCCCTTTTATTCTGAGCCATGTGGATGAAAGGCTCTTGGTGCTCCAGCCAGGCATCAGGGCTGTGCCTCTGAGGTGGGAGAGCCAACTTCAGGACACTGGTCCACAAGAGGCCTCCCAGCTCCACGTAATACCAAACGGCGAAAATCTCTCAGAGATCTCCATCTCAACATCAAGACCCAGCTTCACTCAACCACCAGCAAGCTACAGTGCTGGACACCCTATGCCAAACAACTATCAAGACAGGAACACAGGCCCATCCATTACCAGAGAGGCTGCCTAAAATCATAATAAGGCCACAGACACCCCAAAACACACCACCAGACGTGGAGGAGCCCACCAGAAAGACAAGATCCAACCTCATCCACCAGAACACAGGCACTAGTCCCCTCCACCAGGAAGCCTACAGAACCCATTGAACCAACCTTAGCCACTGGGGACAGATACCAAAAACAACGGGAACTACGAACCTGCAGCCTGTGAAAAGGAGACCCCAAACACAGTAAGATAAGCAAAATGAGAAGACAAAAAAACACACAGCAGGTGAAGGAGCAGGGTCAAAACACACCAGACCTAATAAATGAAGAGGAAATAGGCAATCTACCTGAAAAAGAATTCAGAATAATGATAGTAAGGATGATCCAAAATCTTGGAAATAGAATAGACAAAATGCAAGAAACATTTAACAGGGACGTAGAAGAACTAAAGAGGAACCAAGCAACGATGAAAAGCACAAGAAATGAAATTAAAAATACTCTAGACAGGATCAATAGCAGAATAACTGAGGCAGAAGAACGGATAAGTGACCTGGAAGATAAAATAGTGGAAATAACTACTGCAGAGCAGAATAAAGAAAAAAGAATGAAAAGAACTGAGGACAGTCTGAGAGACCTCTGGGACAATATTAAACACACCAACATTCGAATCATAGGGGTCCCAGAAGGAGAAGAGAAAAAGAAAGGGACTGAGAAAATATTTGAAGAGATTATACTTGAAAACTTCCCTAATATGGGAAAGGAAATAGTTAATCAAGTCCTGGAAGCACAGAGAGTCCCATACAGGATAAATCCAAGGAGAAACACACCAAGACACATATTAATCAAACTATCAAAAATTAAATATAAAGAAAACATATTAAAAGCAGCAAGGGAAAAACAACAAATAACACACAAGAGAATCCCCATAAGGTTAACAGCTGATCTTTCAGCAGAAACTCTGCAAGCCAGAAGGGAGTGGCAGGATATACTTAAAGTGATGAAGGAGAAAAACCTACAACCAAGATTACTCTACCCAGCAAGGATCTCATTCAGATTTGATGGAGAAATTAAAAGCTTTACAGACAAGCAAAAGCTGAGAGAGTTCAGCACCACCAAACCAGCTTTACAACAAATGCTAAAGGAACTTCTCTAGGCAAGAAACACAAGAGAAGGAAAACACCTACAATAACAAACCCAAAACATTTAAGAAAATGGGAATAGGAAAATACATATCGATGATTACCTTAAATGTAAATGGATTAAATGCTCCCACCAAAAGACACAGACTGGCTGAATGGATACAAAAACAAGACCCATATATATGCTGTGTACAAGAGACCCACTTCAGACCTAGAGACACATACAGACTGAAAGTGAGGGGATGGAAAAAGATATTCCATGCAAATGGAAATCAAAAGAAAGCTGGAGTAGCAATTCTCATATCAGACAAAATAGACTTTAAAATAAAGACTATTACAAGAGACACAGAAGGACACTATATAATGATCAAGGGATCGATCCAAGAGGAAGGTATAACAATTGTAAATATTTATGCACCCAACATAGGAGCACCTCAATACATAAGGTAAATACTAACAGCCATAAAAGGGGAAATCGACAGTAACACAATCATAGTAGGGGACTTTAACAGCCCACTTTCACCAATGGACAGATCATCCAAAATGAAAATAAATAAGGAAACACAAGCTTTAAATGATACATTAAACAAGATGGACTTAATTGATATTTATAGGACATTCCACCCAAAAACAACAGAATACACATTTTTCTCAAGTGTTCATGGAACATTCTCCAGGATAGATCATATCTTGGGTCACAAATCAAGCCTTGGTAAATTTAAGAAAATTGAAATCATATCAAGTATCTTTTCCGACCACAACGCTATGAGACTAGATATCAATTACAGGAAAAGATCTGTAAAAAATACAAACACATGGAGGCTACACAATACACTACTTAATAACGAAGTGATCACTGAAGAAATCAAAGGGGAAATCAAAAAATACCTAGAAACAAGTGACAATGGAGACACGACGACCCAAAACCTATGGGATGCAGCAAAAGCAGTTCTAAGAGGGAGGTTTATAGCAATACAAGCCTACATCAAGAAACAAGAAACATCTCGAATAAACAACGTAACCTTGCACCTAAAGCAATTAGAGAAAGAAGAACAAAAAAACCCCAAAGCTAGCAGAAGGAAAGAAATCATAAAGATCAGATCAGAAATAAATGAAAAAGAAATGAAGGAAACAATAGCAAAAATCAATGAAACTAAAAGCTGGTTCTTTGAGAAGATAAACAAAATTGATAAACCATTAGCCAGACTCATCAAGAGAAAAAGGGAGAAGACTCAAATCAATAGAATTACAAATGAAAAAGGAGAAGTAACCACTGACACTGCAGAAATACAAACGATCATGAGAGATTACTACAAGCAACTCTATGCCAATAAAATGGACAACCTGGAAGAAATGGACAGATTCTTAGAAATGCACAACCTGCCGAGACTGAACCAGGAAGAAATAGAAAATACGAACAGACCAATCACAAGCACTGAAATTGAAACTGTGATTAAAAATCTTGCAACACACAAAAGCCCAGGACCAGATGGCTTCACAGGCGAATTCTATCAAACATTTAGAGAAGAGCTAACACCTATCCTTCTCAAACTCTTCCAAAATATTGCAGAGGGAGGAACACTCCCCAACTCATTCTACGAGGCCACCATCACCCTGATACCAAAACCAGGCAAAGACACCACAAGGAAAGAAAACTACAGGCCAATATCACTGATGAACATAGATGCAAAAATCCTCAACAAAATACTAGCAAACAGAATCCAACAGCACATTAAAAGGATTATACACCATGATCAAGTGGGATTTACTCCAGGAATGCAAGGATTCTTCAATATACGCAAATCAATCAACGTGATACATCATATTAACAAATTGAAGGAGAAAAACCATATGATCATCTCAATAGATGCAGAGAAAGCTTTCGACAAAATTCAACACCCATTTATGATAAAAGCCCTGCAGAAAGTAGGCATAGAGGGAACGTTCCTCAACATAATAAAGGCCATATATGACAAACCTACAGCCAACATTGTCCTCAATGGTGAAAAACTGAAACCATTTCCACTAAGATCAGGAACAAGACAAGGTTGCCCACTCTCACCACTATTATTCAACATAGTTTTGGAAGTGTTAGCCACAGCAATCAGAGAAGAAAAAGAAATAAAAGGAATCCAAATCGGAAAAGAAGAAGTAAAACTGTCACTGTTTGCAGATGACATGATACTATACATAGAGAATCCTAAAGATGCTACCAGAAAACTACTAGAGCTAATCAATGAATTTGGTAAAGTAGCAGGATAGAAAATTAATGCACAGAAATCTCTTGCATTCCTATATACTAATGATGAAAAATCTGAAAGTGAAATTAAGAAAACACTCCCGTTTACCATTGCAACAAAAAGAATAAAATATCTAGGAATAAACCTACCTAAGGAGACAAAAGACCTGTATGCAGAAAATTATAAGACACTGATGAAAGAAATTTAAGATGATACAAATAGATGGAGAGATATACCATGTTCTTGGATTGGAAGAATCAACATTGTGAAAATGACTGTACTACCCAAAGCAATCTACAGATTCAATGCAATCCCTATCAAACTACCACTGGCATTTTTCACAGAACTAGAACAAAAAGTTTCACAATTTGTATGGAAACACAAAAGACCCCGAATAGCCAAAGCAATCTTGAGAATGAAAAATGAAGCTAGAGGAATCAGGCTCCCTGACTTCAGACTATATTACAAAGCTACAGTAATCAAGACAGTTTGGTACTGGCACAAAAACAGAAATATAGATCAATGGAACAGGATAGAAAGCCCAGAGATAAGCCCACGCACATATGGTCACCTTATCTTTGATAAAGGAGGCAAGCATATACAGTGGAGAAAAGACAGCCTCTTCAATAAGTGGTGCTGGGAAAATTGGACAGGTACATGTAAAAGTATGAAATTAGAACACTCCCTGACACCATACACAAAAATAAACTCAAAATGGATTAAAGCCATAAGTGTAAGGCCAGACACTATCAAACTCTTAGAGGAAAACATAGGCAGAACACTCTATGACATAAATCACAGCAAGATCCTTTTTGACCCAGCTCCTAGAGAAATGGAAATAAAAACACAAATAAACAAATGGGACCTAATGCAACTTAAAAGCTTTTGCACAGCAAAGGAAACCATAAACAAGACCAAAAGACAACCCTCAGAATGGGAGAATATATTTGCAAATGAAGCAACTGACAAAGGATTAATCTCCAAGATTTACAAGCAGCTCATGCAGCTCAATAACAAAAAGCAAACAACCCAATCCAAAAATGGGCAGAAGACCTAAATAGACATTTCTCCAAAGAAGATATACAGATTGCCAACAAACACATGAAAGAATGCTCAACATCATTAATCATTAGAGAAATGCAAATCAAAACTGCAGTGAGGTATCATCTCACACCAGTCAGAATGGCCATCATCAAAAAATCTAGAAACAATAAATGCTGGAGAGGGTGCGGAGAAAAGGGAACACTCTTGCACTGTTGGTGGGAATGTAAATTGATACAGCCACTATGGAGAACAGTATGGAGGTTCCTTAAAAAACTAACAATAGAACTACCATACGACCCAGCAGTCCCACTACTGGGCATATACCCTGAGAAAACCATAATTCAGAAAGAGTCATGTACCAAAATATTCATTGCAGCTCTGTTTACAATAGCCAGGACATGGAAGCAACCTAGGTGTCCATCATCGAATGAATGGATAAAGAAGATGTGGCACATATATACAATGGAATATTACTCAGCCATAAAAAGAAATGAAATGGAGGTATTTGTAATGAGGTGGATGGAGTTAGAGTCTGTCATACAGAGTGAAGTAAGTCAGAAAGAGAAAAAGAAATACAGTATGCTAACACATATATATGGAATCTAAGGGAAAAAAAAAAAAAAAGGTCATGAAGAACCTAGTGGCAAGACGGGAATAAAGACCCAGACCTACTAGAGAATGGACTTGAGGATATGGGGAGGGGGAGGTGTGAGATGTGACAGGGTGAGAGAGTGTCATGAACATATATACACTACCAAATGTAAAATAGATAGCCAGTGGGAAGCAGCCGCATAGCACAGGGAGATCAGCTCGGTGCTTTGTGACCACCTAGAGTGGTGGGATATGGAGGGTGGGAGGGAGGGAGATGCAAGAGGGAAGAGATATGGGAACATATGTATATGTATAACTGATTCACTTTGTTATAAAGCAGAAGCTAACACACCATTGTAAAGCAATTATACTTCAATAAAGATGTTTAAAAAAAAATAGTAAAACTTTTTACCATTTTTGTAAATGTAAAATATCTAATCTATTCCTGGAAATTGTGATACCCCAAACCAGATTTTATTTTCTTTATAGCCTCACTAAACAAAAAGAGTTTACTGAGCTCTACTTATTGCAGTTTACACTGTGGACCGTATATGTTCTTTCTGCATTCTCCAAAACATCAATTTTATTTTTAAATGAGTAGGCTTTTTAAAACTACATATACTCTCACTTTGGCAAATCTCTTTTAAGTCACTGAAATAAAAAGACTAAAATGGGGTTTTGATTTGGGCCGGTCGTGAAGTATAGTAACAATAGCAAAAAAAGTAGTGCCTGTTATCAGGCACTACTGGGAAGATCGGGAGCTGTATGACATTAATGGCACTGAGCAAGTCCTATTCTACTCTATAAAGGAGGTTAGCCAGCCAGACAACAAGGAAGGAATAGTAAGTGCAGCAGTAATCCCAGCTCATGTTTCCTGGCCCTCAGTGGATGAGAGGCACTCAGTTAATCCTCTCAACCACTTTATGAGGAAACTGAGGCTTAGAGCAAGTAAGGATCTTTCCTAAACCCACAAAGTTAATACAACCCATGTTTAATTCCAGAGCCAGACTTCTTAGCTGCAGAAGTATTCTGCCAGAGTGTGAATAAAATATAACTAGTAATTACTGGGAGGAACACCAAAGAGACAAAGTATGTGTTTCTATGTGCACATACATGCATGCACACATGTGCTAAAAAGCTTTCCCAATGTTCTAAGAGTATTGTGAAATACAATTTAAACAAGCTCCTGAGGTAGGGGTGGATTTGGTTGTGGCAGTTTTCCAGGAGCAGGTGAGTTTGATCTTTGGAATTAAGGTAGAGCATGGGCTGGCAGAGACCTGAAGCTGGGTGCACACTTCTGGGAAGGAGAGTGGCCAGATCGAAGGCACAGCGGTAAGACAATAGATTATGCTGGAAAGGCGATGTGCAGCTGGGCACTGTTGAGGCATAGTGTTCAGGTGAGGGAGAACAAATGGTAGCAGTGCTATGGATTTCTGGGGTCTGTTGGTAGTATAATTGTAGGGTCAGGATAAACTTCTGGCATTTGATAAGATACTCATTAGATATTTATTGCAGGTTTCTGAGTAAGAGAATTCTATGATAATTGTTTCTGGAAAATTATAATTGTAGTAGTTGTTTATTGGACTACTTGGAGTAGAGAAACTGAAGATGAGGTATAGTTTATATTTTAGTAGCCTGAGATAACAGAAGGCTGAGCTGGAGTGGCCATGGAAATAACTTTTTTTTTTTAAATGACAAAGTCCTGCCATCAAGACTTCAGAGATGGTGCAACTTCATAATGAATGGCTGAAATGGTGGTTATTAGGCCATAGGGCGCACTCTCAAGGTAGCAATCAGAGCTAGACGCACTAGAGTTGAGGCCTCATATACCAGAGATGATTTAAATCAGAGTGTGAGTCTGCCTGGATGCAAAAGGAGGAATTTCAGTCTATTTGACTTCCATTGGTGCTCCTAATGCTCAAATCCACACAGAGTCCAAGGATAAAAGAGAAAACAGCCTGTTTAACTCTGCAAAATGCATCACCCCGAGGGCTAGAATGACCATCATAACTTTAGGTGAAGATTCTCAAATACCAGTCTTCCAGACCCCACCCTCATCTAAGACACATGCGCAGGAGCACTTACCGCAAGCAACCACTTTGGGAGGAAGCACTCTCCACATAGTGTTTCAGAGCGAGTTGGAATTCTTCCAAGTCCTGTTCTATCACAGACATCTGACGCTGCACAAGCATGATGTGCTGCAGAGGAAGGGGCAAGTGTTACTGTGTTGACTATCATGGAGCCTCCCTAAGCCAACCCCCTACTGCTCATCCCATCCCTCCTCACAAAACAAACAATTTTTCATCTAAAAATGACTAAAAAGGCCATGACTAGTCCAAGTAATAACACTGTATAAAAGCTGTAGTATAGGCAGGATATTTTCTTGCCTCTAGTAACAGGCACTAAAAACGGTGTCCTTCATGATGACATATTTCCCTTTTAAAAGCAGTGGTTCTCCATCAGAATCACTGGGGAGGTTTTAAAATTGCATTTATATCAGAATCTCTGGAGTGGGGTCCAGGCACTGGTATTTATAAAAACCTCTCCAAATGATTTTAATGTGCAGCCAGGGTTGGGATCACTGACCTAAAGTCACTTACCAAATTTTAAAGAGAAGTTCTATTGTACACAGTGCACAGCTCCAGCTTCTCCTTGGCTATTTTGTGATATTAGACATATTATGAATTTCATTACAAACAACCAAATTTCAAAAAATATGTGTTCACTGAGGCATTTCCAAAACTACATAAACCATCACAGGGTTCTCAAACAATTAACCACCTATAATAGGCCCCACTCAAATCTCATGGCATTAGATGAAGCCTGTGTTTAATGGATCATGCTGGGTTGGATGACAACTGATTCTTGTAACAAATCCTATTACCATTATAGCACCTGTAGTTTGAATACTTTCCTAAAGATCTGCCTATGGGCTTCTCATGGTATTTTGATCTCAAGATTAGTCCTTTCCTCATCAATTGTTGGTAGTGAATCATAAAAGTGCAAAAAAAAAAACAAGGATTGGAAGTGAATTATAAAAGTGCAAAGCAACAACAATAATGTGAGAAAGATTTAGAATATGAGGAAACTAACTTGCATGATCTTACCCAGCTATGTAGCAGTAGAGCTAGAATTAAGCCTCTGGTTTGCTATCTCCTATTCCAATGAACTTCTCTCTTAATGTTAACAGCTACCATTGGATGAACACTAATTATATTGTAGGTATTATGTTAGGCACTTTTTATATTGAACAAATGTTCCTACTTTGTGTTCCTACAGGGAATTAGTAAATGCTGGATTCTAGTATACAGTGATGGATTAAGATAGAATTCTTGTCTTCATAGGTTTTAGCAAAGAAATAAACAAGTCTTGAACACCGTGTCTAAGAAGTAATTTTAGGTATGGCCCATGAAACTTATTGTATGTAAATTGATCAGAATTCTACTAGAATTTTGACCAACTGTATTGCCAAATAAATTTTGATCCTTGTGTTAAAATCCTTTGACTATTTAAGGCTTAAAATAATATTTGGTCCCCCAAACACATATGAGCAGGAAGCAGGCTGTGAATACTGCATAACCCCCAAGAAAGGTAATGTTCCACAATGGGCTGACTCAGGTGTGGTCATGGATGATAATGGACCAAGAAGAAACTCTTAAAGAAGAACAGAAAACAGAGTTCCTCTTAGAATGGGGATCTGGTGTCTAATAGTGGAACTTCCTTCATTAACTAGATCTCAGAATGGAGATCTGGTGTCTAATAGTGGAACTTCCTTCATTAAAATACCTTCCCAGCATGAATTCATTGTTGCAACTAACCCGTGAATGTTGTGTATTTCCTATTCATCTGTTTTCTGAGTGGCAGTTTTATGGCATTTATCCTGGCCTAGTTTTATCATTGTATATTTTATCTGTGTGTGTGCAGGGGTTGGGGGTTTCAGACCTTAAAGGGCTACATCCTGACCTTACAGAGAAGACTAAACATCATCCAGGGATCCTGGATTTTGAGCTAGAAGCAGTAACTGGAGGAGACTTTGGGTGGTCTCCCTTGTGAAGGTAATGTGTTCTATAAATGTGAAAAGAAAGATGCAAATGAACATCTGATGACCAGAAGGTAGACTATGGCACAGACTCCAAACTGTTCATCAAAATCCATTTCTTTCTTCTTTCTAGAGTTAGACTTACAAATTCCATTATCCCTTGAAGTTAGGTGTAGCCAACTGACGAGTTCTCACCAACAGAATATGAGCAGAAGTGCTGTGTACTACTTTTGAGCTAAGACTTTCAGGAAGGATGTGAGCCTCCTCCACCTTCTCTTTTTCTTTTCTGCTAGTAAGATGAAGACCTGCCTTAGGACTGGCAGGCCCACAGGTGAGAGAAGTCTGTGTCCCTGAATCATTGTGTGGACTATTTACTAGGAAAACTTTTATTGCATTGGAATCATCCTACATCTTGGGTCTATTTGTTTCCATAACCTAGTCACCTAAATGAGTTCAGTAATTTGAATTGAGCTTTATCTTATTTCCCTTCAGGATCAGGAATCAAAGTCAATAACTATCTCCTAAGGTTGTATAATGAACAATCAGCCTCCTATCTGACTCTCCCAGGACCTAGTTTTAATATCAATGACTAAGAGTTAAAGATAATCTCTACCAAAATAATTATGGATACATCCTTTTGACAAAAATCTACAGGTCAGATATTTGACAAACAGTGACTCACATGATTCTTATGGGCTTTCCTAATGAAATATTATAAATATATCCACCTATTCCATCATAATTCTTTTAGTCTGAAGGCAATTGTTATGTGATCTAGTGAGGCAGGTTGTAAATATGACCAGAGTCCTTCACTACTCCCTGAACCCATGCCCTTTGTAATGTGACTTTTCACTTCTCCATCTAGACATGGATTCTATTTCCCCTTTTCTTGGATCTGGGCTGGACTTCTAACTTGCTTTGGCCAACAGAAAGTGGCAGAAGTGACGCTGTGGTGGTTTCAAATTTAGGCCCCAAGAGACCTTGTGAGTTTCCACTCTTTCGCTTGGATCCCTGACATTGTCATGTAAATGAGCCCTGCTAGAGCAGGGGTCAGCAAACTTTTTATGTAAACGGCCAGATGGTAAAGGTTTTAGGCTTTGAAGGCCATATGGTTCCTGTCACAACTACTCAACTCCCCTGTTTTATTGTGAAAGCAAACATAGGCAATAAATAAACAAATGGGTATGGCTCTATTCCAGTGAAACCTTATATATAAAGACAAGCAGTGAGCTGTAGTTTTGCCAACCCCTATGCTGGAGGATTAAAACCACATAGAACAAAGCTGAGTCAGTGGATTCATCCTAGCTGAGGTCCTAGACATGTGAGAAAGCCCAGCTATTATCAGTAAAGCTGGCATGCAGCTGATTACAGATGCCAAAAGGGAGCCAGCTGAGACCACCAAGATGATCTCGCCCTAAATTGCCTACATGCAGAATTGTGGTTTAAGCCATTCAGTTTTGGGTGGTTTGCTATATAGCAATAGCTAAATGGTTCACTCACTTATATACATGGATGTGAATATGATTTGGAAAAATTAAATTTACTTTGCAATCCAAACAAGGCACTTCTTTCCCCTCTTTTCCTCAGATATTTACACAAAGAAATCAGTTTATAAAGAGGCCCAGATAATCTGCCTGCATTTTATGACTACTGTGACAAGTGGAGCTTTTTGAATCTTGGGTAATTTAAGGTAGACTTTCTGAGGTCCAAAGGAAATCCTTAAATTTTTCTATGCTGGCCAGGTTAAGATGTGGTATATGGAGTACGGGAGAAGTAGGGAAGGGGTCCTAATATCTTCATGATATTTCTATATGTCTCTTGTTTAAAATATACAGCCTTTAATCCTTACTGAAATCTGAGATCCTATAATGTAAATGGCCAGCCCAGAACTTTCTTTCACGGTAGAAAATAGTGCTACATTTTTGTTTCTCTGCTTTGGAAGGGGTTAATATTGCTTTTATGACTTACCTTATAGGGATTTTGTTACAATGGAATTAGGGTGGAATATTTGGATTTTCTTGGGCTGAGAAGTGCTAATTATGAAAGGTTAATCCAGGTTTACTGAATAGTATTTCCCAATGACGTTACGTTACAGTTGCATGTACGTCTGATTTCTTGGATTTTTTTATTTCAAGAAATATCAGCTTTTTAAATAACTGGAGACAAAGAAATGTTTTAAACACAACCAATTTGTTTTATTTTAGTCTGTCTCTATTACTACATTTACAATTGTGTTCCAAGCATTCTTCAGAAACATCAGAACCTTCCTTGTGTGCTCTTGTTGGAGTCTCTTAACAGCTATTGCAAAGCAAGACTATGTTTTGAAAGTCTCTGACATATTAGTTGGCAATAGCCCACAAAACACATTAAAGTGCATGGCAGAATTAATTTACTCACAAAATATTATTCATAGGTTTAATGAGGATACAGAAGCAAAAAAAAAAAAAAAGATATTAGATTTGTAAACTCCTATTGTATGAAAAGGGATTCTAGTGTATATATACAAAAATAATGTGCTCAAGAAAAGTTAACAGTTTTTGAAAAGCACCAGAATGTGATAAAATTTGTTTAAAATTATATGGATTTTTTTTGTTAACATCTTCACTGGAGTATAATTGCTTTACAATGTTGTGTTAGTTTCTGCTGTATAACAGAGTGAGTCAGCTATATGTACACTTATATCCCCATAACCCTTCCCTCTTGCGTCTCCCTCCCACCATCCCTATCCCACCCCTCTAGGTGGTCACAAAGCAATGTGCTGATCTCCCTGTGCAATGCAGCTGCTTCCCACTAGCTATCTATTTTACATTTGGTAATGTATATATGTCAGTGCTACTCTCTCACTTCGTTCCAGCTTCCCCTTCCCCTTCACCATGTCCTCAAGTCCACCCTCTACATCTACATCTTTATTCAGGTCCTGCCCCTAGGTTCATTAGAACCTTTTTTTTTTTTTTTTTCAGATTCCATATATATGTGTTAGCATATGGTATTTGTTTTTCTCTTTCTGACTTACTTCACTCTGTATGACAGACTCTAGGTCCGTCCACCTCAGTACAAATAACTCAATTTTGTTTCTTTTTATGGCTGAGAAATATTCCATTGTATATATGTGCCACATCTGTCAATGAACACTTAGGTTGCTTCCATGTTCTGGTTATTGTAAATAGTCCTGCAGTGAACATTGTGATACATGACCCTCTTTGAATTATGGTTCTCTCAGGGTATATACCCAGTAGTGGGATTGCTGGGTCATATGGTAGTTCTATTTTTAGTTTTTGAAGGAACCTCCATACTGTACTCCATAGTGGCTGTATCAATTTACATTACCACCAACAGTGAGAGAGGGTTCCCTTTTCTCCACACCCTCTCCAGCATTTATTGTTTGTAGATTTTTGATGATGGCCATTCTGACCAGTGTTGGGTGATACCTCACTGTAGTTTTGATTTGCATTCTCTAATGATTAGTGATGTTGAGCATCCTTTCATTTGTTTGTTGGCAATCAGTATGTCTTCTTTGGAGAAATGTCTATTTAGGTCTTCTGCCCATTTTTGAATTGGGTTATTTGTTTTTTCATACTGAGCTGCACGAGCTGATTGTATATTTTGGAGATTAATCCTTTGTCAGTTTTTTCATTTGCAAATATCTTCTCCCATTCCAAGGGTTGTCTTTTCATCTTGTTTATGGTTTCCTTTGCTGGGATTTTAAGTTTCATTAGGTCCCATTTGTTTATTTTTGTTTTTATTTCCATTACTCTAGGAGGTGGGTCAAAAAGGATGTTGCTGTGATTTATGTCACAGAGTGCTCTGCTTATGTTTTCCTCTAAGAGTTTTATAGTGTCTGGCCTCATATTTAGGTCTTTAATCCATTTTGAGTTTATTTTTGTGTATGGTGTTAGGAAGTGTTCTAATTGCATTCTTTAACATGTAGCTATCCAGTTTTCCCAGCACCACTTATTGAAGATGCTATCTTTCTCCATTGTATATTCTTGCCTCCTTTATCAAAGATAAGGTGACCATATGTGCATGGGTTTACCTCTGGGTTTTCTATCATGTTCCATTGATCTATATTTCTGTTTTTGTGCCACTACCATACTGTCTTGATTATTGTAGCTTTGTAATATAGTCTGAAGTCAGGGAGCCTGATTCCTCCAGCTCCTTTTCTTTTTCTCAAGATTGCTTTGGGTACTTGGGGTCTTTTGTGTTTCCATACAAATTGTGAAATTTCTTGTTCTTTGAAAAATGCCATTGGTAGTTTGATAGGGATTGCACTGAATCTGTAGACTGCTTAGGGTAGTATAGTCACTTTCATAATGTGGATTCTTCCAATCCAAGAACATGGTATATCTCTCCATCTGTTTGTATCATCTTAAATTTCTTTCATCAGTGTCTATAAACTATAAGTTTTCTGCATACAGGTCTTCTGTCTTCTTAGGTAGGTTTATTCCTAGGTATTTTATTCTTTTTGTTGCAATGGTAAATGAGAGTCTTTCCTTAATTTCTCTTTCAGATTTTTCATCATTAGTGTATAGGAATGCAAGAGATTTCTGTGCATTAATTTTGTATCCTGCTACTTTACCAAATTCATTGTTTAGCTCCAGTTGCTTTCTGCTAGCATCTTTAGGATTCTCTGTGTATAGTATCATGTCATCTGCAGTGACAGTTTTACTTCTTCTTTTCCAATTTGGATTCCTTTTATTTCTTTTCATCTCTGATTGCTGTGTCTAAAACTTCCAAAACTATGTTGAATAATAGCTATGAGAGTGGGCTACCTTGGCTTGTTCCTGATCTTATTGGAAATGGTTTCAGTTTTTCACCATTGAGAATGATGTTGGCTGTGGGTTTGTCATATATGGCCTTTATTATGTTGAGGAAAGTTCCCTCTATGCCTACTTTCTGGAGGGTTTTTATCATAAATGGGTGTTGAATTTTGTTGATAGTTTTTCTGCATTTATTGAGATTATCATATTGTTTTAATTCTTAAATTAGTTAATATGATGTATCATATTGAGAGATTTGTGTATATTGAAGAATCCCTGTGTTCCTGGGATAAACCCCACTTGATCATGGTGTATGATCTTTTAGTGTGCTGTTGGATTCTGTTTACTAGTATTTTGTTGAGGATTTTCACATCTATGTTCATCAGTGATATTGACCTGTAGTTTGTTTTGTATGATATCTTTGTCTGGTTTTGGTCTCAGGGTGATGGTGGCCTCGTAGAATGAGTTTGGGAGTGTTCCTCCCTTTGCTATATTTTGGAAGAGTTTGAGAAGGATTGGTGTTAGCTCTTCTCTAAATGTTTGATAGAATTTGACTGTGAAGCCATCTGGTCCTGGGCTTTTGTTTGTTGGAAGATTTTTTAATCACAGTTTCAATCTCAGTGCCTATGATTGGTCTGTTTATATTTTCTATTTCTTCCTGGTTCAGTCTCGGAAGGTTGTGCTTTTCTAAGGATTTGTCTATTTCTTCCAGGTTGTCCATTTTATTGCCATATAGTTGCTTGTAGTGATCTCTCATGATCCTTTGTATTTCTGCAGTGTCAGTTGTTACTTCTCCTTTTTCATTTCTAATTCTGTTAATTTTAGTCTTCTCCCTTTTTTTCTTAATGAGTCTGGCTAATGGTTTATCAATTTTGTTTTTCTTCTCAAAGAACAAGCATTTAGTTTTATTGATCTTTGCTATTGTTTTCTTCATTTCCTTTTCATTTATTTCTGACCTGATTTTATGATTACTTTCCTTCCGATAACTTTGGGTTTTTGTTTTTGTTTTTTTGTTCTTCTTTCTCTAATTGCTTTAGGTGTAAGGTTAGGTTTTTTATTTGAGATGTTTCTTGTTTCTTGAGGTAGGATTGTATTGCTATAAACTTCCCTCTTAGAACTGCTTTTGTTGCATACCATAGGTTTCGGGTCATTGTGTTTCCATTGTGATTTGTTTCTAGATGTTTTTTGATTTCCTCTCTGATTTCTTCAGGGAACTCTTGGTTATTTAGTAGCATATTGTTTAGCCTCCATGTTTTCATATTTTTTACCGTTTTTTTTCCCTATAATTGATATCCAGTCTCATAGCGTTGTGGTCAGAAAAGGTACTTGATATGATTTCAGTTTTCTTAAATTCACCAATGCTTGATTTGTGACCCAAGATATGATCTATCCTGAAGAGTGTTCCATGAGCTCTTGAGAAAAAAGTGTATTCTGTTGTTTTTGGATGGAATGTCCTATAAATATCAATTAAGTCCATCTTTTTTAATGTTTCATTTAAAGCTTGTGTTTCCTTATTTATTTTCATTTTGGATGGTCTGTCCACTGGTGAAAGTGGGGTGTTAAAACCTCCTACTATGATTGTGTTGCTGTCAATTTCCACTTTTATAACTGTTATCATTTGCCTTATGTATTCAGGTGCTCCTATGTTGGGTGCATAAATATTTACAATTATTATATCTTCTGCTTGGAATGATCCCTTGATCATTATGAAGTGTCCTTCTTTGTCTCTTGTAATAGTCTTTATTTTAAAGTCTATTTTGTCTGATATGAGAATTGCTACTCCAGCTTTCTTTTGATTTACATTGCATGGAATACCTTTTTCCATCCCCTCACTTTCAGTTTGTATGTACCCCTAGGTTTGAAGTGGGTCTCTTGTAGACAGCATGTATATGGGTCTTGTTTTTGTATCCATTCAGCCAGTCTATGTCTTTTGGTTCGAGCATTTAATCCATTTACATTTAAGGTAATTATCTATATGTATGTTCCTATTACCAATTTCTTAATTGTTTTGGGTTTGTTTCTGTAGGTCTTTTCCTTCTCTTGTGTTTCCTGCCTAGAGAAGTTCCTTTAGCATTTGTTGTAAACCTGGTTTGGTGGTGCTGAATTCTCTTAACTTTTGCTTGTCTGTAAAGGTTTTAATTTCTCTGTCAAATGTGAATGACATCCTTGCTGGTAGAGTAATCTTGGTTGTAGGTTTTTCCCTTTCATCACTTTAAATATGTCCTGTCACACTCTTCTGGCTTGCAGAGATTTTGCTGAAGAACCAGCTGTTAACCTTATGGGGACTCCCTTGTATGTTATTTGTTGCACTTCCCTTGCTGCTTTTATATTTTTTCTTTGAATTTAATTTTTGATAGTTTGATTAAGATGTGTCTTAGCGTGTTTCTCCTTGGATTTTTCCTATATGGGACTCTCTGCATTTCCTGGACTTTTGATTGACTATTTCGTTTCCCATGTTAGGGAAGTTATCAACTATAATCTATTCAAATATTTTCTCAGTCCCTTTCTTTTTCTCTTCTTCTTCTGTGAACCCTATAATTTGAATGTTGGTGCATTTAATGTTGTCCCAGAGGTCTCTGAGACTGTTCTCAATTCTTTTCATTCTTTTTCCTTTATTCTGCTCTGCAGTATTTATTTCCACTATTTTATCTTCCAGATCATTTATCTATTCTTCTGCTTATTTATTCTGCTATTGATTCCTTCTAGAGAATTTTTAATTTCATTTACTTTGTTGTTCATGACTGTTTGTTTGCTCTTATTTCTTCTACGCCTTGTTAAAAGTTTCTTGTATTTTCTCCATTCTATTTCCAAGATTTTGCATCTTCTTCCCTATACTTACTCTGAATTCTTTTTCAGGTAGACTGACTATTTCCTCCTCATTTGTTTGGTCTGGTGGGTTTTTACCTTGCTTCTTCATCTGATGCATATTTCTCTGTCTTCCCATTTTGTTTAACTTACTGTGTTTGGGGTCTCCTTTTCGAAGCCTGCAGGTTCATAGTTCCAGCTGTTTTTGGTGTCTGCCCCCAGTGGGTAAGGTGGATTCAGTGGTTTGTGTAGAGTTCCTGGTGGAGAGGACTTGTGCCTGTGTTCTGGTGGGTGGGGCTGGATCTTGTCTTTCTGGTGGCAGGACCGTGTCTGGTGTTGTGTTTTGGGAGTCTGTGAACTTAGTATGATTTTAGGCTACCTCTCTGCTAAAGGGTAGGGTTGTTTTCCTATCTTGCTAGTTGTTTGGCATTAGGAGTCCAGCACTGGAGCTTGCTTGTGGTTGGGTGGAGGTAAGGCTTAGTGTGGAGATGGAGATCTCTGGGAGAGCTCTCGCTGATTGATATTACATGGGGCCAGGAGGTCTCTGGTGGTCCAATGTCCTGAACTCAGCTCCCCCCCCCTCAGAAAGCCCTGACATCAGGCCAGAGCATCAAGACCCTGTCAGCCACACAGCTCAGAAGAAAACGGAGAAAAAAGAGAGAAAAAAATTAAAATAAAATAAATAATGTTATTAAAATAACAAAATTTAAAAGTAGTAATAATAGAGAGAGCTTCAAGATGCTGGAAGAGTAAGATGCAGAGATCACCTTCCTCCCCCAAAATACATCAGAAATACATCTATATGTGGAACAACTCCTACCGAACACCTACTGAATGCTGGCAGAAGACCTCAGACCTCCCAAAAGGCAAGAAACTCCCCACGTACCTGGATAGGGCAAAAGAAAAAAAAAAAAAACAGAGACAAAAGAATAGGGAGGGGACCTGCACCAGTGGGAGGGAGCTGTGAAGGAGGAAAGGTTTCCACATGCTAGGAAGCCCCTTCACGGGCAGAGACTGTGGGTGGCGGAGGGGGGAAGCTTCAGAGCCATGGAGGAAAGCCCAGCAACAGGGGTGTGGAGGGCAAAGCGGAGAGATTCCCACACAGAGGATCAGTGCGGATCTGCACTCACCAGCCTGAGAGGCTTGTCTGCTCACCCGCCGGGACGGTTGGGGGCTGGGAGCTGAGGCTTGCGCATCAGTCGAATCCCAGGGAGAGGCCTGTGGTTGGCTGTGTGAACACAGCCTGAAGGGGACTAGTGCACCACAGCTAGCTGGGAGGGAGTCTGGGAAAAAGTATGGAGCTCCTGAAGAGGCAAGAGACGTTTTCTTTTTTTTTTTTTAATATTTATTTATTTATTTATTTTATTTATGGCTGTGTTGGGTCTTCGTCTCTGTGCGAGGGCTTTCTCTAGTTGTGGCAAGTGGGGACCACTCTTCATCGCGGTGCACGGGCCTCTCACTATTGCGGCCTCTCCTGTTGTGGAGCACAGGCTCCAGATGCGCAGGGTCAGTAATTGTGGCTCACGGGCCTAGTTGCTCTGAGGCATGTGGGATCTTCCCAGACCAGGGCTCGAACCCGTGTCCCCTGCATTGGCAGGCAGATTCTCAACCACTGCGCCACCAGGGAAGCCCAAGAGACGTTTTCTTGCCTCTTTATTTCCTGGTGCATGAGGAGAGGGGATTAAGAGCGACACTTAAAGGAGCTCCAGAGATGGGCGTGAGCCACAGCTATCAGCGTGGACCACAGAGATGGGCATGAGATGCTAAGGCTGCTGCTGCAGCCACCAAGAAACCTGTGTGCAAGCACAGGTCACTATCCACACCTCCCCTCCCGGGAGCCTGTGCAGCCCGCCACTGCCAGGGCCCCGTGATCCAGGGACAACTTCCCCGGGAGTACGCACCGCGCGCCTCAGGCTGGTGCAAAGTCATGCTGGTCTCTGCCGCCACAGCCTTGCCCCGCATCCGTACTCCACCCTCCCCTCCGGCCTGAGCAGGCCAGAGGCCCCGAATCAGCTGCTACTTTAACCCCGTCCTGTCTGAGCAAAGAACAGACGCCTTCAGGTGACCTACATGCAGAGGCGGGTTCAAATCCAAAGCTGAACCCCAGGAGCTGTGCGAACACAGAAAAGTAAGGGAAATCTCTCCCAGCAGCGTCAGGAGCAGGAGATTAAATCTCCACAAGCAACTGGATGTACCCTGCATCTGTGGAATACCTGAATAGACAACGAATCATCCCAAATTGAGGAGGTGGACTTTGGGAACAATGATATATATATATGTTTTCCTTTTTCTCTTTTTGTGAGTGTGTATGTGTATGCTTCTGTGTGTGATTTTGTCTGTATAGCTTTGCTTTTACCATTTGTCCTAGGGTTCTGTCTGTCCGTTTTTTTTTTATTACTTAAAAATTTTTTTGTCGTAATAATTATTTTTTATTTTAAAATCTTTATATTATTTTATTTTACTTTATTTTATTTTATTTTATCTTCTTCTTTCTTTGTTTCTTTTTTTCCTCCCTTTTATTCTGAGCCATGTGGAGGACAGGCACTTGGTGCTCCAGCCAGGCGTCAGGGCTGTGCCACTGAGGTGGGAGAGTCAAGTTCAGGACACTGCTCCACAAGAGATCTCCCATCCCCCCATAATATCAAACAGCAAAAATCTCCCAGAGATCTCCATCTCAACACCAAGACCCAGCTCCACTCAATGACCAGCAAACTATAGTGCTGGACACCATAGGCCAAACAACTAGCAAGACAGGAACAAAACGCCATACATGGGCTTCCCTGGTGGTGCAGTGGTTGAGAATATGCCTGCTAATGCAGGGAACATAGGTTCGAGCCCTGGTCTGGGAGGATCCCACATGCCACAGAGCAACTGGACCTGTGAGTCAGAACTACTGAGCTTGCTCGTCTGGAGCCTGTGCTCCACAACAAGAGAGGCCACGATAGTGAGAGGTCCAAGCACCACGATGAAGAGTGGCCCCCGCTTGCTGCAACTAGAGAAAGCCCTCTCACGGAAACGAGGACCCAACACAGCCAAAAATAAATAAATAAATAAATAAAATAAAGTACCAAACACTTAAAAAACAAAACAAAACAAAACTCCATGCATTAGCACAGAGGCTGCCTAAAATCATAATAAGGCCACAAACAGCCCAAAACACCAGATGTGGACCTGCCCATCAGAAAGACAAGATCCAGCCTCATCCACCAGAACACAGGCACTAGTCCCCTCCACCAGGAAGCCTACACAACCCATTGAACCAACCTTAGCCATTGAGGATGGACACCAAAAACAATGTGAACTATGATCCTGCAGCCTAAGCAAAATTAGAAGACAGAGAAACACACAGCAGATGAAGGAGTAAGGCAAAAACCTATCAGACCTAACAAATGAAGAGGAAGTAGGCAGTTTACCTGAAACAGAATTCAGAATAATGATAGTAAAGAAGATCCAAAATCTTGGAAATAGAATGGAGAAAATACAAGAAACGTTTAACAAGGACCTAGAAGAACTAAGACCAAACAAACAGTGATGAACAACACAATAAATGAAATTAAAAATTCTCTAGACGGGATCAATAGTAGAATAACTGAGGCAGAAGAACGGATAAGTGATGTGGAAGATAAAATAGTGGAAATAACTACTGCAAAGCAGAATAAAGAAAAAACAAGGAAAATAATTGAGGACAGTCTCAGAGACCTCTGGGACAACATTAAATGCACCAACATTCGAATTACAGGGGTCCCAGAAGAAGAAGAGAAAAAGAAAGGGACTGAGAAAATATTTGAAGAGATTATAGTTGAAAACTACCCTAATATGGGAAAGGAAATAGTTAGTCAAGTCCAGGAAGCTCAGAGAGTCCCATACAGGATAAATCCAAGGAGAAACACGCCAAGACACATATTAATCAAACGATCAAAAGTTAAATACAAAGAAAAAATATTAAAAGCAGCAAGGGAAAAACAAAAAATAACACATAAGGGAATCCCCATAAGGTTAACAGCTGATCTTTCAGCAGAAACTCTGCAAGCCAGAAGGGAGTGGCAGGACATATTTAAAGTGGAAGGAGAAAAATCTACAACCAAGATTACTCTACCAGCAAGGATCTCATTCAGATTTGATGGAGAAATTAAAACCTTTACAGACAAGCAAAAGTTAGGAGAATTCAGCACCACCAAATCAGCTATAGAACAAATGCTAAAGGAACTTCTCTAAGCAGGAAACACAAGAGAAGGAAAACACCTACAGAAACAAACCCAAAACAATTAAGAAAATGGTAATAGGAACATACATATCAATAATTACCTCAAATGTAAATGGATTAAATGCTCCAACCAAAAGACATAGATTGGCTGAATGGACACAAAAACAAGACCCATATATATGCTGTCTACAGGAGACCCACTTCAGACCTAGGGGCACATACAGACTGAAAGTGAAGGGATGAAAAAGATATTCCATGCAAATGGAAATCAAAAGAAAGCTGGAGTAGCAATTCTCATATCAGACAAAATAGACTTTAAAACAAAGACTATTACAAGAGACAAAGAAGGACACTACATAATGATCAAGGGAGCAATCCAAGAAGAAGATATAACAATTGTAACAATTTATGCACCCAATCACCAGAAATTAAGAAAACACTCCCATTTACCATTGCACCAAAAAGAATAAAGTATCTAGGAATAAACCTACCTAAGGAGAAAGAAGACCTGTATGCAGAAAATTATAAGACACTGATGAAAGAAATTAAAGATGATACAAATAGATGGAGAGATTTACCATGTTCTTGGATCAGAAGTATCAACATTGTGAAAATGACTCTATTACCCAAAGCAATCTACAGATTCATTGCAATCCCTATCAAAGTACCACTGGCATTTTCCACAGAACTAGAACAAAAAATTTCACAATTTGTATGGAAACACAAAATACCCCGAATAGCCAAAGCAATCTTGAGAAAGAAAAATGGAGCTGGAGGAATCAGGCTCCCTGACTTCAGACTATACTACAAAGCTACAGTAATCAGGACAGTATGGTACTGGCACAAAAACAGAAATATAGATCAATAGAACAGGATAGAAAGCCCTGAGATAAACCCACGCATATATGGTCACCTTTTCTTTGACAAAGGAGTCAAGAATATACAGTGGAGAAAAGACAGCCTCTTCAATAAGTGGTGCTGGGAAAACTGGACAGCTACATGTAAAAGAATGAAATTAGAACAGTCCCTAACACCATACACAAAAATAAACTCAAAATGGATTAAAGACCTAAATGTAAGGCCAGACACTATCAAACTCTTAGAGGAAAACACAGGCAGAACACTGTTTGACATAAATCACAGCAAGATCCCTTTTGACCCAGCTCCTAGAGAAATGGAAATAAAAACACAAATAAACAAATGGGACCTAATGAAACTTAAAAGCTTTTGCACAGCAAAGGAAACCATAAACAAGACCACAAGACAACCCTCAGAATGGGAGAAAATATTTGCAAATGAAGCAACTGACAAAGGATTAATCTCCAAAATTTACAAGCAGCTCATGCAACTCAACATTAAAAAAACAAACAACCCAATCCAAAAATGGGCCGAAGACCTAAATAGACATTTCTCCAAAGAAGATATACAGATTGCCAACAGACACATGAAAGAATGCTCAACATCATTAATCATTAGACAAATGCAAATCAAAACTACAATGAGGACTCCCTCTTGTGAGAACACCAGAATCACAACTATCTGCTGGACAATCATCGACAGGAAGACACTGGAACTCACCAAAAAAGATACTCCACATCTAAAGACAAAGGAGAAGCCACAATGAGATGGTAGAAGGGGCGCAATCAGAGTAAAATCAAATCCCATAACTGGTGGGTGGGTGACTCACAGACTGGCGAACACTTATACCACAGAAGTCCACCCACTTGAGTGAACGTTCTGAGCCCCACGTCAGGCTTCCCAACCTGGGGGTCTGGCAATGGGAGGAGGAATTCATAGAGAATCAGACTTTGAAGCCTAGTGGGAATTGATCGCAGGAGTTCGACAGGACTGGGGGAAGCAGAGACTCCACTCTTGGAGGGCGCACACAAAATAGTGTGCGCATCGGGACCCAGGGGAAGGAGCAGTGACCCTGGGGGAGATTGAACCAGACCTACCTGTTAGTGTTGGAAGGTCTCCTGCAGAGGCGGGGGGGTGGCTCTGTTTCACCGTGGGGACAAGGACACTGGCAGCAGAAGTTCTGGGAAGTACTCCTTGGAGTGAGCCCTCCCAGAGTCTGTCATTAGCCCCAACAAAGAGCCCAGGTAGGCTCCAGTGTTGGGTTGCCTCAGGCAAAACAACCAACAGGGAGGGAACACAGCCCCACCCATCAACAGTCAAGTGGATTAAAGTTTTACTGAGCTCTGACCACCACAGCAACATTCAGCTCTACCCACCACCAGAGCCTCCCATCAAGGGAGGTAGCCTCAACCACCAGAGGGCAGACAGCAGATGAAAGAAACACTATAATCCTGCAGCCTGTGGAACAAAAACCACATTCACAGAAAGATAGACAAGATGAAAAGGCAGAGGGCTATATACCAGATGAAGGAACAAGATAAAACCTCAGAAAAACAACTAACTGAAATGGAGATAGGCAACCTTCCAGAAAAAGAATTCAGAATAATGATAGTGAAGATGATCCAGGACCTTGGAATAAGAATGGAGGCAAAGATCGAGAAGATGCAAGAAATGTTTAACAAAGACCTAGAAGAAATAAAGAACAAACAAACAGAGATGAACAATACAATAACTGAAATGAAAACTACACTAGAAGGAATCAATAGCAGAATAACTGAGGCAGAAGAACAGATAAGTGACCTGGAAGACAGAATGGTGGAATTCACTGCTGTGGAACAGACTAAAGAAAAAAGAATGAAAAGAAATGAAGACAGCCTAAGAGACCTCTGGGACAACATTAAACGCAACAATATTCGCATTATAGGGGTCCCAGAAGGAGAATAGAGATAGAAAGGACCCGAGAAAATATTTGAAGAGATTATAGTCGAAAACTTCCCTAACATGGGAAAGGAAATAACCACCCAAGTCCAGGAAGTGCAGCGAGTCCCATACAGGATAAATCCAAGGAGAAACATGCTGAGATGCATAGTAATCAAATTGGCAAAAATTAAAGACAAAGAAAAATTATTGAAAGCAGCAAGGGAAAAATGACAAATAACATACAAGAGAACTCCCATAAGGTTAACAGCTGATTTCTCAGCAGAAACTCTACAAGCCAGAAGGGAGTGATATGATATACTTAAAGTGATGAAAGGGAAGAACCTACAACCAAGATTACTCTACCCATCAAGGAGCTCATTAAGATTTGATGGAGAAATCAAAAGCTTTACAGACAAGCAAAAGCTAAGAGAATTCAGCACCACCAAACCAGCTCTACAACAAATGGTAAAAGAACTTCTCTAAGTGGGAAACACAAGAGAAGAAAAGACCTACAAAAACAAACCCAAAACAATTAAGAAAATGGTCATAGGAACATACATATTGATAATTACCTTAAACGTGAATGGATTAAATGCTCCAACCAAAAGACACAGGCTTGCTGAATGGATACAAAAACAAGACCCATATATATGCTGTCTACAAGAGACCCACTTCAGACAGAGTGAAAGTGAGGGGATGGAAAAAGATATTCCATTCAAATGGAAATCAAAAGAAAGCTGGAGTAGCTATACTCATATCAGATAAAATAGACTTTAACATAAAGAATGTTACAAGAGACAAGGAAGGACACTACATAGTGATCAAGGGATCAATCCAAGAAGAAGATATAACAATTATAAATATATATGCACCCAACATAGGAGCACCTCATTACATAAGGCAACTGCTAACAGCTATAAAAGAGGAAATCGACAGTAACACAATAATAGTGGGGGACTTTAACACCTCACTTACACCAATGGACAGATCATCCAAAATGAAAATAAATAAGGAAACAGAAGCTTTAAATGACACAATAAACCAGATAGATTTAACGGATATTTATAGGACATTCCATCCAAAAACAGCAGATTACACTTTCTTCTCAAGTGCGCACAAAACATTCTCCAGATAGATCACATCTTGGGTCACAAATCAAGCCTCAGTAAATTTAAGAAAATGGAAATCATATCAAGCATCTTTTCTGACCACAACGCTATGAGATTAGAAATGAATTACAGGGAAAAAAAGTAAAAAACACAAACACATGGAGGCTAAACAATACGTTACTAAATAACCAAGAGATCACTGAAGAAATCAAAGAGGAAATCAAAAAATACCTAGAGACAAATGACAATGAAAACACGACGATCCAAAACCTATGGGATGCAGCAAAAGCAGTTCTAAGAGGGAAGTTTATAGCTATACAAGCCTACCTCAAGAAACAAGAAAAATCTCAAGTAAACAATCTAACTTTACACCTAAAGGAACTAGAGAAAGAAGAACAAACAAAACCCAAAGTTAGCAGAAGGAAAGAAATAATAAAGATCAGAGCAGAAATAAATGAAATAGAAACAAAGAAAACAATAGCAAAGATCAATAAAACTAAAAGCTGATTTTTTGAGAAGATAAACAAAATTGATAAGTCATTAGCCAGACTCATTAAGAAAAAGAGGGAGAGGACTCAAATCAATAAAATTAGAAATGAAAAAGGAGAAGTTACAACAGACACCGCAGAAATACAAAGCATCCTAAGAGACTACTACAAGCAACTCTATGCCAATAAAATGGACAACCTGGAAGAAGTGGACAAATTCTTAGAAAGCTATAATCTTCCAAGACTGAACCAGGAAGAAACAGAAAATATGAACAGACCAATCACAAGTAATGAAATTGAAACTGTGATTAAAAATCTTCCAACAAACAAAAGTCCAGGACCAGATGGCTTCACAGGTGAATTCTATCAAACATTTAGAGAAGAGCTAACACCCATCCTTCTCAAACTCTTCCAAAAAATTGCAGAGAAAGGAACACTCCCAAACTCATTCTATGAGGCCACCATCACCGTGATACCAAAACCAGACAAAGATACTACAAAAAAAGAAAATTACAGACCAATATCACTGATGAACATAGATGCAAAAATCCTCATCAAAATACTACCAAACAGAATCCAACAACACATTAAAAGGATCATACACCACGATCAAGTGGGATTTATCCCAGGGATGCAAGGATTCTTCAACATACGCAAATCAATCAATGTGATGCAACATATTAACAAATTGAAGAATAAAAACCATATGATCATCTCAATAGATGCAGAAAAAGCTTTTGACAAAATTCAACACCCATTTATGATAAAAACTCTCCAGAAAGTGGGTATAGAGGGAACCTACCTCAACATAATAAAGGCCATATATGACAAACCCACAGCAAACATCATTCTCAATGGTGAAAAACTGGAAACATTTCCTCTAAGATTAGGAACGAGAGAAGGATGTCCACTCTCACCACTATTATTCAACATAGTTTTGGAAGTCCTAGCCACGGCAATCAGAGAAGAAAAATAAATAAAAGGAATACAAATTGGAAAAGAAGAAGTAAAACTGTCACTGTTTGCAGATGACATGATACTATACATAGAGAATCCTAAAAATGCCACCAGAAAACTACTAGAGCTAATCAATGAATTTGGTAAAGTTGCAGGATACAAAATTAATGCACAGAAATCTCTTGCATTCCTATACACTAATGATGAAAAATCTGAAAGAGAAATTATGGAAACACTCCCATTTACCATTGCAACCAAAAGAATAAAATACCTAGGAATAAACCTACCTAGGGAAACAAAAGACCTGTATGCAGAAAACTATAAGACACTGATGAAGGAAATTAAAGATGATACCAACAGATGGAGAGATATACCATGTTCTTGGATTGGAAGAATCAATATTGTGAAAATGACTCTACTACCCAAAGCAATCTACAGATTCAATGCAATCCCTATTAAATTACCAATGGCATTTTTACGGAACTAGAACAAATCATCTTAAAATTTGTATGGAGGCACAAAAAACCCCGAATAGTGAAAGCAGTCTTGAGGGAAAAAAACGGAGCTGGAGGAATCAGACTCCCTGACTTCTGACTATACTACAAAGCTACAGTAATCAAGACAATATGGTACTGGCACAAACACAGAAACATAGATCAATGGAACAAGATAGAAAGCCCAGAGATAAACCCACACACCTATGGTCAACTAATCTATGACAAAGGAGGCAAAGATATACAATGGAGAAAAGACAGTCTCTTCAATAAGTGGTGCTGGGAAAACTGGACAGCTACATGTAAAAGAATGAGATTAGAACACTCCCTAACACCATACAGAAAAATAAACTCTAAATGGATTCAAGACCTAAATGTAAGACCGGACACTATAAAACTCTTAGAGGAAAACATAGGAAGAACACTCTTTGACATAAATCACAGCAAGATCTTTTTTGATCCACCTCCTAGAGTAATGGAAATAAAAACAAAAATAAACAAATGGTATCTAATGAAACTTCAAAGCTTTTGCACAGCAAAGGAAACCATAAAGAAGATGAAAAGACAACCCTCAGAATGGGAGAAATTATTTGCAAATGAATCAACGGACAAAGGATTAATCTCCAAAATATATAAACAGCTCATTCAGCTCAATATTAACGAAACAAACAACCCAATCCAAAAATGGGCAGAAGACCTAAATAGACATTTCTCCAAAGAAGACATACAGATGGCCAGGAAGCACAAGAAAAGATGCTCAACATCACTAATTATTAGAGAAATGCAAATAAAAACTACAATGAGGTATCACCTCACACCAGTTAGAATGGGCATCATCAGAAAATCTACAAACAACAAATGCTGGAGAGGGTGTGGAGAAAAGGGAACGCTCTTGCACTGTTGGTGGGAATGTAAATTGATACAGTCACTATGGAGAACAGTATGGAGGTTCCTTAAAAAACTAAAAATAGAATTACCATATGACCCAGCAATCCCACTACTGGGCATATACCCAGAGAAAACCATAATTCAAAAAGACACATGCACCCCAATGTTCATTGCAGCACTATTTACAATAGCCAGGTCATGGAAGCAACCTAAATGCCCATCGACAGATGAATGGATAAAGAAGTTGTGGTACATATATACAATGGAATATTACTCAGCCATAAAAAGGAATGAAATTGAGTCATTTGTTGAGACGTGGATGGATCTAGAGACTGTCATACAGAGTGAAGTAAGTCAGAAAGAGAAAAACAAATATCGTGTATTAACGCATGTATGTGGAACCTAGAAAAATGGTACAGATGAGCCGGTTTGCAGGGCAGAAGTTGAGACACAGATGTAGAGAACAGACATATGGACACCAAGGGGGGAAAACTGCGGTGGGATGGAGATGGTGGTGTGCTGAATTGGGCGATTGGGATTGACATGTATACACTGATGTGTATAAAATTGATGACTAATAAGTACCTGCAGTATAAAAAAACAAACAAACAAAACAACTAATACTAAACTTTCATTGGGTTATTTGTATGGAAATATGTTAATATAAATGTTTCAGACATTACGTGAAATTTCTAAAAATCTTATATGTTCTGGTATAATGTTATAAGTCATAATTCTAGTTATTACTTTAAAATGTATATCTCAGAAATAACTAAAAAAAAAAAAACTACAATGAGATATCATCTTACACCGGTCAGAATGGCCATCATCAAAAAATCTACAAACAATAAAAGCTGGAGAGGGTGTGGAGAAAAGGGAACCCTCTTGCACTGTTGGTGGGAATGTAAATTGATACAGCCACTATGGAGAACAGTGTGGACGTTCCTTAAAGAACTAAAAATAGAACTACCATACGACCCAGCAATCCCACTACTGGGCATATACCCTGAGAAAACCATAATTCAAAAAGTGTCATGTACCACAATGTTCATTGCAGCTCTATTTACAATAGCCAGGACATGGAAGCAACTGAATTGTCCATCAACAAATGAATGGATAAAGAAGATGTGGCACATGTATACAATGGAATATTACTCAGCCATAAAAAGGAATGAAACTGAGTTATTTGTAGTGAGGTGGATGGACCTTGAGACTGTCATACAGAGTGAAGTAAGTCAGAAAGAGAAAAACAAATGCCATATGCTAACACATATATATGGAATCTAAAAAAAAAAAAAAAAGGTCATGAAGAACCTAAGGGCAAGATGGGAATAAAGATGCAGACCTACTAGAGAATGGACTTGAGGATACAGGGAGGGGGAAAGGTAAGCCTGGACAAAGTAGGAGAGTGGCATGGACATATATACACTACCAAATGTAAAATAGATAGCTAGTGGGAAGCAGCCTCATAGCACAGGGAGATCAGCTCGACGCTTTGTGACCACCTAGAGGGGTGGGATAGGGAGGGTGGGAGGGAGGGAGATGCAAGAGGGAAGAGATATGGGGACACATGTACATGTATAACTGATTCACTTTGTTATAAAGCAGAAACTAACACACCATTGTAAAGCAATTATACTCCAATAAAGATGTTAAAAAAAAGTAATAATAATAAAAAAAAGAAGAGGGCAACCAAACAAATAAAGAAATCCACCAATGATAACAGGTGCTAAAAACTATGCTAAGATAAACATAAAAATCAGAAACAAATCATTCACAGACAGCAAACCCCAAGTCCACAGTTGTTCCCAAAGTCCACCGCCTCAATTTTGGGATGATTCATTGTCTATTCATGTATTCCACAGATGCAGGGTACATCAAGTTGTTTGTGGGGATTTAATCTGTGGCTCCTAAGGCTTTATGGAGAAATTTCCCTTTCTCTTCTTTGTTTGCACAGCTCCTGGGTTTCAGCTTTGGTTTTGGCCCCACCTTTGCATGTAGGTTGCCCTCAGGCATCTCTTCCCACCCAGACAGGATGGGGTTAAAGCAGCAGCTGATTAGGGGGCTCTGGCTCACTCAGGCTGCGGGGGCGGGGGGTGAGGGAGGGGTACGATAGTTATAATTGGAATGCAGGGTGAGCCTGTGGCGGTAGAGGTCAGTGTGACGTTGCAACAACTTGAGGCATGCTGTGTGTTCTCCTGGGGATGTTGTCCCTATATCATGGGACACTGGCAGTGGTGGGCTGTACAGGCTCCCGGGGGTGGGTGGGGGATATGGATAGTGACCTGTGCTTGCATACAGGATTCTTGGTGGCTGCAGCAGCAGCCTTAGCGTTTCATGCTCATCTCTGGTGTCCGAGCTGATAGCCGCGGCTCACGGCCGTCTCTGAAACTCATTTAGGCGGTGCTCTGCCTTCTGTGGGCAGACAGGGAAGGAATCCCCTCTTCTTGCACACCCGGAAACAATGGTCTCTTTCATCTTAGGCAGATCCAGACTTTTTTCCGGACTCCCTCCTGGCTATCTGTGGCTCACTAGCCCCCTTCAGGCTGTGTTCATGCAGCCAACCCCAGCCCTATACCTGGGATCTGACCTCCGAATCCTGAGCCTCAGCTCCCAGCCCCCACCCGTCCTATAGGTGAGCAGACAAGTGTCTCAGGCTGGTGAGTGCTGGTCGTCACCGATCTTCTGTGAGGGAATCTCTCTACTTTGCCCTCTGCACCCCTGTTATTGCACTTTCCTCTGTGTCTCTGAAGCTTCCCCCCTGCCCACCCCTGTCCCCACCAGTGAAGGGGTTTCCTAGTGTGTGGAAACTTTTCCTCCTTCACAGCTCCCTCCCAGAGGTGCAGGTCCAGTCACTATTCTTTTGTCTCTGTTTTTTCTTTTTTTTTTGCCCTACCCAGGTATGTGGGGAGTTTCTTGCATTTTGGGATGTCTGAGGTCTTCTTACTCCTCTGCCATCTTGAAGGTCCCCCCCCATATTGACTTTTTAAAAACTCCTTTTGAAAGTAGAAAATATCTGAAAATGATCATTTTCCCCCCAATAGTCATTTGAGAAGAAGTACCACAAAAAGCACACAATTGCACCAGGCAGAAAGGATTCAGGTGGATCAATACACCTGGCCAGATCCAGGATGTATGGTCTGGTTGAAGCAATTCCCTTCAAAAATCATATTAACCTTTCAGTGATTCATACTCACTTCTTAGTACTTGAGAGCTAGAAGACAATAAATTATCCCTAAATTTTCAATGAGTCATAAAACCAAGGCCTTGGACTTTAGATCAGCTTTTAGCCCTGATGTGCATTTATTTCTTATTTTATTAAGGCAGAATAAAATAGTGAATTCCTAAGGTTTCTGTCTTTATGACATGCTTGATATAAATCATCTGGAATATTTTAATATTCCCATGTAGCACCTATTGTTCTTTTAGTGCAAGGTTAAAACAATTCAATGTTGTAAGAGATATACGAATATCATTTTTAAAAACTCCTACTTATCCTTTTTGATTTCATCTTAAATGTTGTGTCATTCTGGAAGCATTTCCTGGCCCCTAAATTAGGTCATGTTCCCTAGCTATGGAAAAATCTATACCTTCCTATAATAATTCTCATCACATTCTATTGTAGATCCTAGTTATATTTGTCTATATTTCCTTCTAGTCTGTCTTCTAGTCTGTAATATTCACCACTTTATCTACAGACCCTCTCTCAGGGCCCAGCACATAGTTAGTGATCAAGTTAACAATAAAAGGTGCTTTTGCTTTTAACCATTGGCTATTCTTAAAATTCCTTTAGTAAATTTTATTCATATACTATCCATTCTAGAAAAGGATTCGAGGTGGTCCTGAGCACTGTTAGGTGCTCTTTTATCTACCTCCATCATCTTGCCCTCTTTTCTTTTTTCTTTCTCCTTTTAGAGCAGGAGGTGTAAATTGGTTTCACTTTCACTAGATCTATGGCCTTGAACAAGTTATTTAATCTTTCTCAAGTCTTCTGATACGCAAAATTGGAATAAAGGTACTTATATCACAGTTTTGAGGAAGGTTAAATGGAATGAAATAGTGTATGTAAAGATATTGCCCATGATAGATATTCAATAAATGTTACTTCTCTTACTCCAGGCTGAGAAAAAAATTGGACTTAGAAAGAGATTATATGCTACACTCATCATTATGTAATGGCTCATGTACCAGAAAACTAGTATGGCAGATACTAGGGTTCAGGACTTTTGCTGTGTACTTAAATAAGCCTACCAGATAATCTGCTCTGCTCTAGTGGTAGGAAATTTCATGAAAAAAAGTCATCCATTAGCTCACAACCTCACTAGCAAAAACAACTCTATTTCCCAAAGTGCACCAAACACTAGAGTTGGAATATTACAGTGTGGTGAGTAGTGTAGGTCTGGCATAGAACTTCTGGAGTTCAGCTGTGGTATTTAAACCTTTTTACAACTTAATTTCTTCATCTGTAAAATGGAGCTAATAACAGCACCACCTCATATGGCTATTATGAGGACTGAGTTACATATGTGTGGGTTTAACACAACACTTGCACATAGCAAAGGCTCAATAAAGATGAACTTTTAAAAATAAAGTATATAATAAAAATTTATTTTTTGCATTCTGATGTAGGATTTATTTTTCAAAGTTCTCATGCATTCTCTAATGGAAGAGGAAAAATACCTCTCCAGTCAATGAATTCTAAAATTGGTTTTGGTCACCAAGATAAATCACTGATCAAAAAGTAACATACAATTATGTGTGCTAGCTGTGAAATAACAGTGAAAAATTGTTTTTGTCATTCTGAATATAGAGGTTTTATAGGAATTGATAGTGATACATATACTACCACTAGTAAAAAATACAACTTTTGATGACAAATATGAAAAAACAAACCAGCTCAGACTACTACTATGTGTGTATTCCCAAAGAGCATAATTCTTTTACTTTTACATATGGTTAAAAATAGTTAAAGAATATTCTTTCCTGCTTTTAAATAATATTGACTATCGAGCTACCTTGCCCAGTTCTTTTTCTCTAAAGTACTTCCATGCACTATTGAATTGACAATGCTGCATGGGTTGATAGATCTCTTAAAATAGATCTCTCTTTTCTGTCAGGGACCAGAGAATGGAAGAGTCTGTCACTTTTCATAAACAATCCTTAGAAACTTTTCTCCTTCATAGCTAGTGAGAGAGAATATATACATTAAGAAATTACTTAAGAATAGACAATAGTCTCTCCCAACATTAGAAAAATTATGTTTATTTTTCTTGACTGGAGTGTAGTTTTCTCTACATGCAAACCTAAAGAGACGATACAGATGCAAGACCTCAAGGTCATAATCCTGGGCTTATGGGACTACACAGACCTGCATAATATCTGTGCTCAACACCCCTCTCCCCTCACCTTCATGCCAAAACCTATCACTTTAAAATTCTGGGTGCCTGATAAATTAACACAGACCACATCCCTGTCTTTGGAGTAATAAAAGCACTGAACATGTAGTATAGCTAGGGAATGTGTCTACATCTATAGGATTCTAATCACAACAGCCATTATTAAACTTTTCTGAGAAAAAGCTTCCTCTATGAAAATTTCCTTTGTGCTATGAGTTTAGACAGATGAACAGGAGCTGACATGCAGGTGAGTCTCAGCTTCTATCATACAGGCAGTGCCTATAGAATAACTACATGATACAGAGATGGAAGGTATTTCTTATCCTTGTTTCATGTAAATGTGACTGATCATACAAGATCTATACAATATATAATATACTTAAGGTATTAAGAAAAAAGTGATTTTCTGTAGATACCCAAGATTTTAAAATCCAAATTTCCACTAAATGTAAATGCAAACATCCAATTTCCCAAAGCAGTATGTGCTATAAATATTTGCCTCAAAATAAAATAAAATAATAAAGCATGGTATGTGCTGCTTTTCAATTAGTTAATTTATACATTAATTTCTTTTTTGTTGCATATAATGAACTTATTAGGATCACTTTGTCCATTTTCTTTCCGTCTCCATCAGTTGCCATCCTTCTGGATGGGTATCTTTTCCCCACGAGCATAAATGTTTACTTTTCTATAAACATCATTTTTTTTCTTTGGAAAATGATTTCTGAGCATCTTGTCCCTGGGCTATGTGCTGAAAGTACAATAATTAATAGGACCAAGTTTCAGCTCAGGTGTACCCTTCAGCCTGGTTTATGATACAATTTGAATGTTGCCTTTCTCTGCCAGTCATATTCATTCAATTATTCAATAACTCATTGATTTATACATGCATAAAAATTTCACTTTTCACATATTACATAACGGGTGCTTTCAGAAAACCCCTGTGAAGTAGGCATTAGTTTTCCAGAAATCACAATTTAGAAAATCCTACTTAGCCATACATAATGAAATATGCCCATGAATTATTTTTTTTTTAAATTTCACTGAGATAGTAACTAATTTTGAAGAAATTAAATTATGTTTTCAAAGTACATATTTCTAAAATTTTGACCTAGGGAAAGTACTTACAGGTTTAGTATTCCCTTCAATAACTTCTTCTAGAGGTTCAAGTTTAAGATCCTTTGGTTACAGTAAGAAATGGGTAGAAAACAAGAAATTAGTTAATTAAACAAAACATCATATATTTGAATGGTAGCACTTTTTTGGCTAATATTAAACCAAAGGAACTTCATGATCTGAAAGGAGATGAAATAATTCTGATTTTTTAAAGTGGGTTGTTCCAATAAAGATTCTTTTACCCATTATATCAATTATAAGGAGCCATTTCAGATGTGTTCAATTTGTTATTACTTTGAGTGTACATCACTGATGCCATTAAAAGAGAACAAAGTGGAGAGAAGATTCATTAAAGCAGAGAGGGAAAGGATATAAACAGTAAAAAGGAAAAGTTAGGATGACTAGGCTGATTTCTTTTGCTGTGGTTATATGGCAATATACTTGAGATATCATGATAGACATTTACACTCTAGTGCTAATTTTGCTTTGTTAAGGAGTGAAATAAAAAGCAAATGAAATCATATTGATATTTGTTAAAAATGAAGGGTTACCAAAAAGACCTTAGAGTTTTCTGCAGTGATCAATGTATAATGCTAATGGCCCCATAGAAACCAAGAATGTAATATCTGAGGACTTCATTCTAAGAATATATATCCTAGAGAGTGACATCACCAAAATGGTGACATAGGTTGTTCCTGGCTTTGCTCCCCCTCACAAGAACAACAACTAACAACTATTGAGAACAAGACACCTCTGAGGGAATCCTAGAACAAGGCTGAAGCAACCTCCTGTACCACAGAGACCAAGACAGGCTTCATTAGAAGGTAAAAGAAGTGGCTATACGTTGACAGCATTGCCCCATCACCAGGCCAGCACAGCACCACCTGGACAGATCTTCCCTGAGCCTCTGGTTCCCTCAGTGGGAAAAGAGATCCCAGGAGAGACAACTAGCCCCACCCAGCATTGTGGGTCATTTTGTGAAAGCCCCTACTCTGGTCTTGTACCACAAAGATTGCAGGGAAATCTGTGGGGCTCAACCACAGGGAATCTGACTGTGACAGAGAAGAGGGGAGTGGCTTGCAACAACCAGCACACAGATCTTGGCAGACCAAGCTCATACTGCAGTGCCCAAGTAGTAATCCCAACCAGCAGCTTTGCTCATCTGCAGAACCAAGCTGGGAACTTGGAGGAGAGCAGATCTGCCTGATTCGGATCTTCAAAGGAGGAGTTTTGTTGACCTTAGAGCCCAGTTTGCCCACGCCCAAGCAAGGAGCTGAATCATATTCCCACCCACTGTGGTGAGTGTCTTCCAGGCCGATCTTACCAGAGGAGCTGGCAATAACTCCTGGAAGCAGTGTGGCCCAGCGGGGCTCAAGCCAAGAAGTGGGTGAGCAAATCTGATTACCCACGAAGCAAAACCAGTAGCAGGTATGGAATGCTCCCATGCTATGCACAAGCAGATGGATTAATTCATAGCAAAACTGAGGGTAGGACCTGGCATCTCCCTATCTGAGACCTTATTTGGGAAACTAAGAATAGCCTGGAGCTAAACCTCCCCCTCTTGCCTAGGCAGGGGAGGTGAGACACAGCCCCACCTGCTGTGGAGAGTGTCTTCTGAACCCATCTCACCAGAAGGGCTGGTGACAAATCCTGGAAGCTGTGCATCCCAGTGGCACTTGAGCCAAGAAGCAGGCAGAGCCAATAGTTTGCAGAGTAAAGCCAGCAGACATGTTCGGTCAGGGAACTTGGAGTGTGGGTTGGCTTGAGTTAACAACAAAGAGCTCCACCAGCTTTAGAGCTGCTTGTCCTGCTACACCCAGGCAAGTATTCTAATTCATAACTCTGTTCATTGCCAAGTACAGCCTCCAACGTGTCCAAGCAGGGAACCTAACTAGAGCACACAGGAAGCTACACAGCTCATTCAACACCCCTACATGCAGTGGCACTTGAACAGAGAGCACAGACCATGGCTTCCCCCATCTGCAGAGAAAAACCAGTGGCCTCACCTGACCAGGGAAGTCAGTGCACACTATGGACTGGCTTGGGTCCCCCAAAAATGAGATGTATAGGCTCTGGGTCCTGTACTGCTGCCATGCCAGGGCACAGAAGTCCCATTTACTACTGGATATAGTAACCAGTCCCAATCATCTAGTAAGTCTGACCAGAGAATCCAGGCAACCATGGAGCCCATCCTACAGCCTCACTTGTGTAGGGGACCAAGCCAGTAGTACTATCCAACAGTTCTCAGCCAGTGGCACAACCCCTATCCCTATCCTCAGAGCTGAAACAATTACCCTGCCCCCAATAAAGCATAATAGCAGGCCCCTCCTGCCCAAAAACATTACCAGCAGACATACCCCAAAACCCAAACTGAGCTCACTGCTGAAGAACTGTCTCTGCCAAAGCCAACTTGTAGAGTCTGGAAGGGGAGCCCAATTACTCAAATGCACAAATATCAATGTAAGGAATCAAAGATTATGAAAAATCAGGTAAATATGACATCACCAAAAGAAACTAATAAAACTTCAATAACTGGCCCTAAAAATGAACACCTATGAAATGCCAGAGAAAGAATTCAATAAAATCCTCTTAAGGAAATTCCTCTTAAAGAACTGCAAGAAAAAACAGACAGCTACACAAAATTAGAAAAACAAAGCACATACATAATGAGAAGTTTGACAAGTAAATCACAACCATCAAAAACCAAACCAAAATAAACAAAACTCCTAGAGATGAAAAATACAATAACTGAACTGAAAAATTCAATAAAGAATTTCAAAAGTAGACTCAACCATGCAGAAGAATCAGTGACCTCGAGGGTACAACACTGGAAGCTACCCAGGAAGAGGAGCAAAAATAAAAAAAGAATGAAAAAGTGTGAAGAAAACCTATGGGAATTTGGGAGACACTGAAAAGGAAAAAGTATTCACATAATGGGAATTCCAGAAGAAGAGAAAGAGAAAGAGACAGAATGCCAATTTAAAGGAATAATGTCTGAAAACGTTCTAAATTTTGGGAGAGATATGAACATCCAGATCCATGAGGCCCAAAGGACCTCAAATAGATTGAATCTAAATAGGGCTACTCTGAGACACATTAATTAAATTGTCAAAAGTCAAAGACAAAAGAACTGTAAGGGCAGCAAGAGAAAAGAGAGAAGTCACATACAAGGGAACCCCCATAAGATTATCAGAAGAACTTTTCAGACCAGGAGAGAATGGGATGACATATTAGAAATATTGAAAAAAAAACTGTCGACTAAGAATTCTATACTTGGTGAAGTTTTCTTTCAGAAACAAAGGACGGGTAAAGACTTCACTGAACAAACAAAAGCTGAGGGAGTTTACCACCAGACTTGCCTTACAAGAAATGCTAAAGGCAGTTCTTTGAGTGGAAGTGAAAGAATGTTAATAACATCATAAAAAGGTAGTGTAAATCTCACTGGTAATAAGTATATAGTCATTATTTCTGCAATATGGTAATAGTGATGCATAATTCACTTAACTTTTGTTTAAAACTTATAAAATAAAAGAGCATAGCAAAAATAACCATAACTGTAGTAATCTGTTGTCAGTTACATAATATAAAAACATGTACATTATAACAGCAATAACCTAAAAAGTGAGGTGGAGGTAAAAGTGTAAAGTTTACAAATTCAATTGAAGTTAAGTTGTTATCAGTTTAAAGTAGGGTGTTATATTTTATGTAAGCCTCACGGTAACCACAAGTGAAAATCTTGTAGAAATTACACAAAAGAACATGACAAAGTCAAAGCATACTGATAACATACACACAAAAAAAGACAACAGCATGAGAAACAAGGCACAGTAATCTACAAAACAACCAGAAAACAATTAACAAAATGGCAATAGTAAGTCCTTACCTATCAATAACTACGTTAAACGTAAGTGAATTAAATTCTCCAATGAAAAGAGATAGAATGGACCACGCTGAGCCTAAACCCTGCCTCCCAAAACCCCAAGGCCTTTTCTGGCTGTGTGGATTCTGAGACTAGCCTCCACCCCCACCTAAACCCTGCCCCGCCTAAGCCCCACCCCTGCCTAAGCCCCGCCCCCTTGGTGTTGTTGTTTCATTTATATTTTTATTTTTTCTAATATATTTTTCTATTTTTATTTTATTTTTTTATTCTTTGTTATTGTTCTGATCCTTTTTTTTTTTCTTTTTTTGCTGCACTGCTTGTCTTGCAGGATCTTGGTTCACAGGCCAGGGGTCAGGCCTGAGCTCCTGTGGTAGGACCACCGAGTCCAAACTGCTAAGCTGAAAGAGAACCTCAGACCCCAGGGTATATTAATCTGAGTGAAGTCTCCCAGAGATCCTCATCTTGGCACCAAGACCTAGCTCTACACAACTGCCTGCAAACTCCAGTGTGGAAAGCCTCAGGGAAAGCAACCTGTATGACAGGAACATAGCCCCACCCATCAAAAAAAATGAGATAACAAAAAAATTATGTTACAGATGAAGGAGCAAGGGAAAAACCTAGAAGACCAATGAAGAGGAAATAGACAACCTACTTGAAAAAGAATTCACAGTAATGACAGTAAAGATGATCTAAAATCTCAGAAATATACTGGAGGCACGGATCGAGAAAATACAAGAACTGTTGAACAAAGACATAGAAGAACTAAAGAACAAGCAAACAGTGATGAACAACACAATAACTGAAATGAAAAATACACTAGAAGGAATCAATAGCAGAATAATTGAGGCAAAAGAATGAATAAGTGAGCTGGAAGACAGAATGGTGGAAATAACTGCTGAGGAGCAGAATAAAGAAAAAAGAATGAAGAGAATTGAGGACAGTCTCAGAGACTTCTGGGACATTAAATGCACCAACATTCGAATTATAGGAGTCCTAAAAGAAGAAAGAAAGAGAAAGGATATGAGAAAATATTTGAAGAGATTATAGTAAAAAACTTCCCTAACATGGAAAGGAAATAGCCACCCAAGTGCAGGAAGTGCAGAGAGTCCCAAACAGTATAAACCTTAAGAGAAACATACCAAGACACATATTAATTAAACTAACAAAAATTAAATGCAAAGAAAAAATATTGAAAGCAGCAAGGGAAATGCAACAAATAACGTACAAGGAAATCCCCATAAGGTTATCAACAGATTTTTCAGGAGAAACGTTTCAAGCCAGAAGGGAGTGGCAGGATATATTTAAAGTGATGAAAGGGAAAAACGTACAACAAAAATTACTCTACCCAGTAAGGATCTTATTCAGATTCAAAGGAGAAATCAAAAGCTTTATAGACAAGCAAAAGCTAAGAGAATTCAGCACCACCAAACCAGCTTTACAACAAATGCTAAAGGAACTTCTCTAGGCAGGAAACACAAGAGAAGGAAAAGACATACAAAAACAAATCCAAAACAATTAAGAAATTGGTAATAAGAGCATACATATTGATAATTACCTTAAATGTAAATGGATTAAATGCTCCAACCAAAAGACACAGACTAGCTGAATGGATACAAAAACAAGACCCATGCTGTCTACAAGAGACCCACTTTAGACCTAGGGACACAGACACACTGAAAGTGAGGGGATGGGAAAAGATATTCCATGCAAATGGAAATCAAAAGAAGGCTGGAGTAGCAATACTCATGTCAGATAAAATAGATTTTAAAATAAAGACTGTTACAAGAGATAAGGAAGGACACTAGATAATGATCAAGGGATCAATCCAAGAAGAAGATATAAAAATTATAAACATTTATGCACCTAACATAGGAGCACCTCAATATATAAGGCAAAGGCTAACAGCCATAAAAGGGGAAATCAACAGTAACCCAGAAACAGTGGGGGACTTTAACACCCCACTTACACCAATGGACAGATCTTCCAGACAGAAAATAAGTAAGGAAACACAAAGTTTAAATGACACAGTAGACCAGATAGATTTAATTGATATTTATAGGACATTCCACCTGAAAGTGGCAGAATACACTTTCTTCTCAAGTGCACACTATTCTCCAGGATATATCACATATCAAGCCTTGGAAATTTTAAGAAAATTGAAATCATATCAAGCATCTATTTCAACCACAACGCTATGAGATTAGAAATTAATTACAGGAAAAAAAATTAAAAAACTAAAAAACACAAACACACAGAGGCTAAACAGTGTGCTGCTAAATAACCAAGAGATCACTGAAGAAATCAAAGAGGGAACTAAAAAATAAACAGAAACAAATGACAATGAAAACACAATGACCCAAAAACTATGGAATTCAGCAAAAGCAGTTCTAAAAGGGAAGTTTATAGCAATACAATCCTACCTCAAGAAACAAGAAAAATCTCAAATAAACAATCTAACCTTACACCTAAAGCCACTAGAGAAAGAAGAACAAACAAAACTCAATGTTAGTAGATGGAAAGAAATCATAAAGATCAGAGCAGGAATAAATGAAACAGAAATGAAGAAAACAATAGCAAAGATCAATAAAACTAAAAGTTACTTCTTTGAGAAAACGAAATTGATAAACCTATAGCCAGATTCAATAAGACAAAAAGGGAGAGGACTCAAATCAATAAAATTAGAAATAAAAAAGGAGAAATTACAACAGACACTGCAGAAATACAAAGGATCATAAGAGATTACTACAAGCAACTCTATGACAATAAAATGGACAACCTGGAAGAAATGGACAAATTCTTGGAAAGGTACAACTTTCCAAGCCTGAACAAGGAAGAATTAGAAAATATAAACAAACCAATCACAAGTAATGAAGCTGAAACTGTAATTAAAAACTTTCCAACAAACAAAAGTCCAGGACCAGATGGCTACATAGGCAAATTCTATCAAACACTGAGAGAAGAGCAATCAACTATCATTCTTAAACTCTTCCAAAATAATTGCAGAGGGAGGAGCATGCCCAAACTTGTTCTATGAGGCCACCATCACCCTGATACCAAAACCAGACAAAGAGATCACAGAAAACAAAATTACAGACCAATATCACTGATGAACATAGACACAAAAATCCTGAACAAAATACTAGCAAACAGAATCCAACAACATATTAAAAGGATCATACACCATGATCAAGTGGGATTTATCCCAGGAATGCAAGGATTCTTCAATGTATGCAAATCAATGTGCTACACCATATTAACAAATTAAAGAATGAAAACCATATGATCATCTCAATAGATGCAGAAAAAGCTTTTGAAAAAATTCAACACTCTTTTATGATAAAAACTCTCCAGAAAGTGGGCATAGAAGGAACCTACCTCAACATAATAAAGGCCATATATGACAAACCAACAGCCAACATTGTTCTCAATGGTGAAAATCTGAAACCATTTCCTCTAAGAACAGGAACAAGACAAGGATGTCCACTCTCACCACTCTTATTCAACATAGTTTTGGAAGTCCTAGCATGGCAATCAGAGAAGAAAAAGAAATAAAAGTAATATGAATTGGAAAAGAAGAAGTAAAACTGTCACTGTTTGCAGATAACATGATACTCTACATAGAAAATCTTAAAGATGCCACGAGAAAACTACTAGAGCTAATCAATGAATTTGGTAAAGTGCAGGATACAAAATTGATGCACAGAAATCTCTTGCATTCCCATACACTAACAATGAAAAATCAGAAACAGAAATTAAGGAAACACTCCCACTTACCATCGCAACAAAAAGGATAAAACACCTAGGAATAAACCTACCTGAGGAGGCAAAAGACCTGTTGTCAGAAAACTATGAAACACTGTTGCAAGAAATCAAAAAGGACACAAACAGATGGAGAAATATACCATGTTCTTGGATTGGAAGGATCAATATTGTGAAAGTAACTGTACTACCCAAAGCAATGTACAGATTCAATGCAATCCCTATCAAATTGCCAATGGCATTCTTCACAAAATTAGAACATAAAATTTTACAATCTGTATGGAAACACAAAAGACCCCAAATAGCCAAACCATCTTGAGAATGAAAAACGGAGCTGGAGGAATCAGCTCCCTGACTTCAGACTATACTACAAAGCTACAGTAATCAAGACAGTATGGTGCTGGCACAAAAAGAGAAATATAGATGAATGGTACAGGATAGAAAGCCCAGAGATAAACCAACGCACCTATGGTCACCTAATCTGTGACAAAGGAGGCAAGAATATACAATGGAGAAAAGAAAGTCTCTTCAATAAGTGGGGGTGGGAAAACTGGACAGCTACATGTAAAAGAATGAAGTTAGACCACTCCCTAACACCATACACAAAAATAAACTCAAAATCGATTAAAGACCTAAATATAAGACCAGACACTATAAAACTCTTAGAGGAAAACATAGGAAAAACACTCTCTGACATAAACCACAGCAAGATCTTTTTTGACCCACCTCCTAGAGTAATGAAAATAAAAACAAAAATAAACAAATGGGACCTAACTGAACTTAAAAACTTTTGCACAGCAAAGACAATAAACAAGACAAAAAGACAAACCTCAGAATGGGAGAAAATATTTGTAAATGAAACAACAGACAAAGGATTAATCTCCAAAATATACAAACAGTTCATGGAGCTCAATATAAAAAACAAACAAACAACCCAATCAAAAAATGGGCAGAAGACCTAAATAGACATTTCTCCAGAGAAGACATACAGATGGCCAAGAGGCACATTAAAAGATTCTCAACCTCACTAATTATTAGAGAACTGCAAATCAGTATTACAGTGAGGTATCACTTCTCACTGGTTAGAATGGCCATCATCAATAAATCTACAAACAATAAATGATGGAGATAGTGTGGAGAAAAGGGAACCCTCTTGCACTGTTGGTGGGAATGTAAATGGATGCAGCCACTTTGGAGAACAGATGAATTGATAAAGAAGATGTGGTACATATATACAATGGCATATTACTCAGCTATAAAAAGGAATGAAATTGGGTCATTTGTAGAGATGTGGATGGACCTAGAGTCTGTCATAAAGGGTGAAGTAAGTCAGAAAGGGAAAAACAAATATCGTATATTAATGCATATATGTGGAATCTAGAAAAATGATACAGATGAACTGGTTTGTAAGACAGAAATAGAGACACAGATGTAGAGAACATATATATGACACCAAGGCAGGAAAGGGGAGGGTGGGATGAATTAGGAGATTAGGATTGACTAATATATTCTACCATGTGTAAAATACATAGCTAGTGGGAACCTGCTTTATAGCACAGGGAGCTCAGCTCGGTGCTCTATGATGACATAGATGGGTGGGATGGGGCGGTGAGAGGCAGGTCCATGGGGGAGGTGATATGTGTATACATATAGCTGATTCACTTCATTGTACAGCAGAAACTAACACAACATTGTAAACCAATTATAATCTGATAAAAAAGAAAAGACATCGAATGGCTGAATGGATTAAAAAAAAACAAGATCTAATAATATGCTGCCTACAGGAGTCTTACTTTAGCCTTAAAAGCACATATAGACTGAGAGTTAAGGGATGGAAAGAGACATTTCAAGCAAATAATAACAACAACAAAAAGCAGAGGTAGCTATACTTAGACAAAATTGACTTTAAACGAAAAATAGTGAATAAAGACAAAGGATGTTATTATATAATGATAAAAAGATCAATACATCAAGAAGATATAACAACTGTAAATATTTATGCACCCAACATTGGAGTACCTAAATATATAAAGCCAACTAACAGAGCTAAAAGGAGAAATAGACAGTAATACAATACTAGTTGGGGGCTTTATTACCCTACTTTTATTTTAATTATTTATTTATTGTATTGGAGTATAATTGCGTTACAATGTTACATTAGTTTCTACTGATTCACAACGAGGTGAATCAACTATATGTATACATACATGTCCTCCCTCTTGGACCTCCCTCCCACTCCCCCACCCCCAATCCAACCCATCTAGGTCACCACAGAGCAAAGAGCTGAGCTCCCTGTGCTATACAGCTGGTTCCCACTAGCTACTTATTTTACACATGGTAGTGTATATATGTCAATCCTAATCTCCCAATTCATCCCACCCTCCCCTTCCCCCACCCCATGTCCACACGTCTGTTCTCTATGTCTGTGTCTCTATTTCTGCCCTGCAAATAGGTTCATCTGTATCATTTTTCTAGATTCCACATATATGCGTTTATATACAGTATTTGGTTTTCTCTTTCTGACTCGTTTCACTCGTATGACAGACTCTAGTTCCATCCACATCTCTACAAATGACCCAATTTTGTTCCTTTTTTATGGCTGAGTAATATTCCATTGTATATATGTACCACATCTTCTTTATCCATTCATCTGTCGATGGACGTTTCATCCAGACAGAGAATCAGTAAGAAAACAACAGATTCGAACAACATTAAAGACTAAATGATCCTAATATTCATATATAGAACATTCTAACTCTCAATAGCAGAATATATATTCTTCTCAGGTGTACAACAAAATTCTAGAACGGACCATACGTTAGGCCACGAATCAAGTCTTAGCAATTAAAGAAGACTAAAATCATACCAAGTATCTTCTGTGACCACAATGGCATGAAAGTAGGAATCAATAATAAGAAGAAAACTGAAAAATTCATGAAAACAAGGAAATTAAACAACACTGTCCTAAACAACCAATGGATCAAAGAAGAAGTTAAAGAGGAAATAAAATTTTTGAGACAAACAAAAGTGAAAACACAACACACCAGAACCTGTGGGATGCAGCAAAAGCAGTTCTAAGAGGGAGGTTCATAGCAATAAATACCTACTTAAGAAGTAAGAAAGATATCAAATAAACAACCTAATTTACAGCTTCAAAAACTAGAAAAAGAAGAACAGAGCACAAAGTTAACAGAAGAAAGAAAATAATAAAGATTAGAACAGAAATAAATGAAATAGAGAACAGAAAAAAATTGGAAAGATTATCCAAACTAAGAGTTGGTTCTTTGAAAAGATAAGAAAAATTGACCAACCTTAGCTAGACTAACCAAGGAAAAAAGAGAAAGGACACAAATCAACAAAATTATAATTGAAAAAGCAGACATTATAACTGATACCACAGAATTCAAAGGATCATAACAGCCAACTATATGCTAACAAACTGGACAACCTAGAATAAATGGAAAAATTCTTAGAAACATATCATTTACCAAGACTGAATTAGGAAGAAATATAAAATCTGAATAGACAATTTACTAGTAAAGGGAATGAATCAGTAATCAAAAACCTCCCAACAAACAAAAGTCCAGGACCAGATGGCTTCACTAGTGAATTTTACCAAACATTTAAAGAAGAATTAACACCAATCCTTCTCAAATTTTTCCAGAAATAGAAGAGGAGAGAGTACTCCCAAATTCGTTTTATGAGGCCAGCATTATCGTGAGACTAAAACCAGAAAAGGACACTAGTAGAAATGAGAGCTATAAGTCAATACCCCTGATAATTATAGATGCAAAAATTTCAATAAAATACTAACAAACCAAATTCAGCAGCACATTAAAAGAATCATTTATCATGATCAAGTGGGATTTATCCCTGGAATGCAAGGATGGTTCAACATATGCAAATAAATCTGTGTGATACATCACCTTAACAGAAAGAAAAAAATCATATAATCATCTCAATAGACACAGAAAAATCATTTGATAACATTTAACATAAATTCATAATAAAAACCCTTAACAAAAAGTCATAAAAGGAACATATCTCAACATAATAAAAGTCATATATGACAAGCCCACAGCTTCCTCAACATCATACTAATGGTGAAAGGTTGAAAGCTTTTCCTCTAAGGATCAGGAATAAGACAAGGGTGTCTATTCTCACCACTCCTGTTCAAAATAGTACTAGAAATCCTACCTAGAGAAATCAGGCAAGAAAGAGAAATAAAAGTAAATGAAGAAGTAAAACCATCTCTATATGCAGATGGCTTGGTTTTATATACAAAAATCGTAAAGATGAAACAAAAAAAACCTGTCAGATCTAATCAAGGAATTCAGTAAAGTTTCAAGATATGAAATTAACATACAAAAATCAGTAGCATTTCTATATGCTAACAATGAATTTTCTGAAAAAAATAAAGAAATCAATCCCATTTACAATAGCATAAAAAAATAAAATACTTAGGAATAAATTTAACTAAGCAAGTGAAATTTCTCTACTCTGAAGACTGAAAGACATTGATGAAAGAAATCAAAGAAAATACAAACATACAAATAAGTAGAAGGGTATTCTGTATTCATGAATTGGAAGAATTAATATTGTTAAAACGTCAATACTACCAAAAGTCATTTATAGATTCAATAAAATCCCTATCCAGATTCCAATGGCATCTTTTACAGAAGTAGAAAAAACACTCCTAAAAGTTATATGAACCACAAAAAACCCTGAATAGCCAAAGAAATGCTTAGAAAGAAGAAAAGAGCAGGAGGGATCACACTTCCTGATTTCAAGTTATACTATAAAGCTAAAGCCATCAAACAGTATGCTACTAGCATAATAACACACAAAAGAACGATGGAATAGAATTGAGAGCCCAGAAATAAAACCAAGCATATACAATCCACTAATATTTAATAGGGAAGAATACTCAGTGGAGAAAAGAAAGTCTTTTTAATAAATGATTCTGGGATAATTGGATATTCACATGTAAAAGAATGAAATTGGACACATATCTTACACCACTCACAAAATTAACTCAAAATGGACTAAGGACTTAAATGTAAGACCTGAAACCATGAAACTCCTAGAAGAAAACATAGTAATAAAGCTCCCAGACATGATTCTTGGTAATGATTTTTGGATATGTCACCTAAAGCACAAACAAATAAATAAAAAATAAACAAGTGGGATTACATCTAACTAAAAAGCTTCTGCACAGTAAACAACAACTACAAGGAAAAAAACCATCAATAAAGTAAAAAGACAAAATTTGGAATGGGAACAAAATATTTGAAAACCATATATCTATCTGATAAGGGTTAATGTTCAAAATACATAAAGAACTCATATAACTCAATAGCAAAAAAAAAAAAAAAAAAAAAAAAAAAAAAATAGGCAAAGGACCTGAATAGACATTTCTCCAAAGAAGATATATGAAAGGTCAACATGTACATGAAAAGATGATCAACATCATTACTCATTAGGGAAAAGCAAATTAAAACCACCCTGAGATATCACTCATGTCTATTAGAATGACCATCACAAAAAAGACAAGAGATAACATGATGGCAAGAATGTGGCAAAAGGGAATGCTTGTGCACTGTTGGTAGATTGTAAATTGGTGCATCCACTATGGAAAGCAGTATGGCTTTCTCAGGTTCCTCAAAAAATTAAATACTGAACTACCATATGATCTAGCAATTCCATTTCTGGAAGTATATTCAAAGGTAATGAAAACACTAAGTTGAAAAGATATCTGCACCCCTATGTTCATACCAGCATTATTTATAGAGGCCAAGACATGGAAACAACTTAAGTGTCCATCGATGGGTGAATGGATAAAGAACTTATGAGATATATATATATATATATATATATATATATATATACATATACATATATAATGGAATATTATTCAGCCACAAAAAACAAGGAAATCCTACCATTTGTGACAACAGGAATGAGCCTTGAAAATATTATGCTAACAGAAATAAGACAGAGAAAGACAAATACTGTACTGTATGATTTAATTTATATGTGGAATCTAAAAAAATAAAAACAAAAACCCCAAACTCATAGAAAAAGAGATCAGATTTTTGGTTACCAGAGGTAGAGAGTGGGAGGAGGGGAATAGGATGAAGATGGTCAAAAGGTACAAACTTCCAGTTATAAGATAAATAAGTATTAACGATGTAATGTTACAACATGATAATAGTTAACACTGCTGTATGGCATGTAGGAAAGTTAAGAGAGTAAATCCTAAGAAGATAAACATTTTTCCCTTCTTTTTTTCTTCCTTTCCTTTTTATTGTATCTGTACGAGAAGATGGATGTTAACGAACGTATTGTGGTAATTATTTCACCTTATATGTAAGTAAAGCCATCATGCTGTATGCTTTAAATTTAAATAGTGATGTATGTCAATTATTTCTCAAAACTGGAAAACAAGTGAGCATTATGCACAATAATTCCTTCAAATAGATAAGAAATAAATAGAAAGTTATAGAAATCCAGACTGCCTGAAATAGTATAAGCCTGTTAATAACAGAGCTACATAGCTCTAGCTATGCTGTTCTCTCTTTTTTTTTTTTTAAACATCTTTTTTGGAGTATAATTGCTTTACACTGGTGTGTTAGTTTCTGCTTTATAACAAAGTGAATCAGTTATACATATACATATGTTCCCATATCTCTTCCCTCTTGCGTCTCCCTCCCTCCCACCCTCCCTATCCCACCCCTCTAGGTGGTCACAAAGCACCGAGCTGATCTCCCTGTGCTATGCGGCTGCTTCCCACCAGCTATCTATTTTACATTTGGTAGTGTATATATGTCCATGCCACTCTCTCACCCTGTCACATCTTACCCCTCCCCCTCCCCATATCCTCAAGTCCATTCTCTAGTAGGTCTGTGTCTTTATTGCTGTTCTCTTGTGGGTGAACTTTATGCAAGTTATTTAACTTCTCTGCAATTCACTTTTACTATTTCCACTGCCTTAAATTCTCTATCCCTAGGTTTTCCTCTAGTTGGCTCTTTCTTATTTTTCTAACTTCAACTCAAATATCACATCCTTAAAGTGGCCTTCTCAGATTACTCACCTTAAGTATCCAACCTTCCATCTTCATCACATTGTCCTACATTTTCTTCATAGTACTTTACACTATCTGAAATTACTTCATTTCATGAATTTGTTTACTTGGGGTTTGTCTGTCTCTCCAGAGACCAAGGACCTTACCTGTTTTGAGCACTGCTATATTCTCACTGTCAGAGTAGTACCTTGCATAAAGTGGGTACTCAATAAATGTTAGTTAAATAAACAAGTGGCTGAATGAATGCCCATTTAAATCCTAGCTCTTCTGTAAAGACAAACTTATATAACACATATAGATGTGAACTGAATCTTTAAAAGTACTCTGCATATAGAAACTGTAACAATAGTGATCTCTTTGACTGCTGTTTCCCTAATAACAACTCAGGCACACTTTTCAGTTCTACTTTTTTAACCTAAGGTAAAACAACTTAAAACAAGTTGTATGAGTGTGACATTCTTAATTATATCCCTTTTAATATGGATATCCTGTGATTTGATAGTATACTTAAGACTTCATGAAGATTAAAGGGACTTTGTTGTTGTTTTGTTTAAGCATTGAACACTGGTTTCTGCAGAGTTCAAGCAAAACATGAGATATAATCTCAATATATCCCATAAATACTCAGAGAGGCTGAAGTGGAAAAAATGAATGTCTGAAGAAACTTGTAGAAATTTCAAAGGTTATTGTTCCCCCATATAAATGGTATTGGGCTTGGTTTACAGTGCAGGAAAGATTTATCATAGATACTTAGTGGTGAGAAAAGACAGTATGGCTTCCACTGTAACTACATTCCCTTTTAATGTGGAGATCAAACCTAGTGCTAACAACTAGACAAGACAGCCAGCAGTAAAATATAATATGCACTTAGCTTCTGTTTGGCAATTGGATAGTTTTTCCTCTAAAAACCTAATTCAGCACAGTACAGAACAAGTTGTAGAAAAAAACCCAACTTGCACTGCTTCTCCTTTCATTAAGACAGATCGTGCTGAGCCCCACACAGCTGGATCCCCATGTTGAAGACCATCACATTGTACTTTCAGCAAACCTCTCAGCCACTGTTCTCATAATGAAACGCTTTCATAGGAATGAAGGGAGAAAAAAGCCTAGGAAAGAAGGAGACATGACAATACTTTGATTTTAAGTTGGAAAAAGAGCCATGACCTGAGTTTGAGCTACCCCTTTAAAAAGAATGACATACATTTATGACACCAGAAGAAAGACAGCTTTGCCAAGGACTTCCAAACCATTTACAAAAGAGGTATTTGTATTCTTTAAATGAATCCAAACTTATTTAACAGCTGAATCCTTATGTTTTAACAAGGTTTGGTTTTTAAATAGGGTCCTGCATTTCCAAGACTTCCACCATTGGAAAACTAATTTTTATGGCCACTATTTTTATTATCAATCATTTTAGTCTCAATTCACACATCAGCTAATGAAATTAGAAAGGAGGAAAGTTGACTTGCAGCAAACTCTTAGTTTATGTTATTTGTCCCCATAAGTGGTCAATTTAAATTTAGTGAACAATGATGTGGTAGCAGAGGGACTGGAACTCTCCAAAGTTGTTTCCTCTAGACGTGGTTCTTCTTTGTACAGAATCTCCTTTTCAGAGACCTTACGCATCCTTAGGACTTGATGTCTCACCTCTGGGAGATGGCTCTCAAGATCTCAATCTGTTGTCCTGTCTTCTTAAATACTAATCTGACTGGGTATTTCTACTTAGATGTCCTATTATATCTTGAAATTTAATAAACATGTTCACCTCCTCACCTCACCTCACCAATTATCTCTCACTGTCTCTCCCTTGTCTGTTAGTGGTATAATTGTCTCAGACACTTGGGCTCAAATCCTCAGACTCCTATTTGAAACTACCCTGTCTTTTACTCATCATACCCATTCAACAGTCCTGTTAATTTCACCTCAAGTCTTTCAAATCTACCATTTTCTTTTTTAGTCACTTAGTCCAGGCCCATCTTTTACTATACTTGATCCCAGTGGGCTCAGGTTTACAGCCTGCCCTTTAATGTCACTGTTATAGCTGGCTTTGGTGGCTCTGACTTTGAATCTTCTTGTTTGAATCCATTTCATATTCTTGCTGTCCAATTTTCTATCTAAAGGATCTTTTTTTATGTCACTTATCTATTGAAAAATAATAAATGCCTCCTGTTGTCTCCAAGATCAAGTCCAAATTCCTTAGTCTGTTATTTAAGGCCATCCATAATTCAGCCCCATCCATTCATATAATCTTATTTGTCACTATGTCCCTAAATGGAAGACTCTAACCAGGTTGGTCTACTTAATTTTGCTCATGCCATCACCTTACCTGAATGCCCTCTCCAACTGCTCTCTGCTTACTAAAAATTTATTTTCCTATAGCAAATACTTATTAGTTTGTTAGCTGACTAACATTTATTCTGATTTTAATGACAATACAATTTCCTTCAGTGAATGATCTCATCTCATTTTAATACTTGACTGTTAACCAAGGTTTTCTCTCCTTCCTTATCTAAGAGACCAGCATGCAACCATAACAAGACAAACCAGACCCTCCCTCCTGGAAAGTGGAATCTTGAGCAGAATGCCCATAGACTAGAAATTGTTGAAACTCATTTATTCCAGTGGAGACAACCTGAAAGACTGGTGAGTATTTCTTGCTTACCTTCATCTCTAGACTTATCTTGTCTACTGACTTCCTAAGTCTAGATTCTAGACTGTCTGTTGATTCTGTGAACACTCCCATTTCCTTCTAGAGATTTCTTTTTTTATTAAAGAGGTAATTTCTGTTACTTGCACTCAAAATTCCTAATTGTCATCATTTTTAAAGTCCCCTTAAGCCCTTCCTGCCACAAGAGGTCTTTCCCAGCTTGCAGTGATCATTCCTTCAGGTTAGCAACTGTAGATTTTAGTATATGCTCCATTCCTTTGGCATGTCTCAGTCAGTCACTAAGTATTTACTGAGCATTAACAACGAGCTTGGTTTTGTGCAACTGCATACTTTAAAAAATCTGTTAACTCATTTTTTGAATATAGAATATTTTTACGGGTAGACTCTGGGTTCTTCAAAGTCAGAAACTCTCTCTCAAGCATAAACGTTCCTTCCTTCGTGCTTGGCATGCACAGAAAACACATATTCTTACTGATTAACAAAAGCAGCCTCTTCCATTAAAGCTGCTTAAGAGGAATATAACTATAATATTAGGACTACTTGGTACTAATTGAATTAGTCAATAAAAATACAATAACTGGAAACATAAAATATAGTTCTGAAGAACTCTTCATCATATCCTAACTTGCTTGCTAACTTGGTAGTTTTCATGCTAAAAATCATCAGTTAAGATGCTAATTTCTAGAAGTTGAGTGTGCAATATCATCTTTTCGTGTACCACACAGCCATTTCCCTGAATCACTTTGAAACATTCCCAAGACATCAACCAGGTCATTCCTAAGAGCTGCCATTTGCATCATTCAAGCACACTGCTACCTTACATGATTGATAAACTAAAAGTCAGACAATGCAGTAGATTTATTTAACTTTAAACCCTATATCCTATTTTAACTATAATTAGGGATTGGCGTGGGAGGGGATGAGAATTAACATTATATTTGCTTTAACAAAAATCCCAAATAATTATCAAGCAGTATAATGGAGATCCTTGTTGCTATTCTGTCTAGGCAGACATGAATATTGGGGCAATAAGGAAAAATGAGTCATAATCTACTGAAAACTAAGAGGGAGAAGAAAGAAAAGGAAGCACTCACCTTCTTTTCCAGTCTATCAATTAATTTCTGGAGTCTGTTTATCTGGGTTATCCATTGGTTATCTTCTTCTAATAAGCCTTGAGGGGAAAACCATGAGGGCAATATATTAAACTCTAGACAGATAGGAATGCTTTGGTGTCTCAGAGCTTTTCTTTTACCCTGAAGGAAGAGCACAGTGTCATTGGCTAATCACCACATATATATATATATATATATATATATTCACATGAGTTCTTTCTAAGTTATTGATTTCCATAGATCCATGTATCCCAGTGGGTTCATTTTTACAAGTCTATTTTGTTTATGTTGTTGCCTATACTGGCCTTTGATATTCAAAAGAACAGATCTTGCTGAGCCATTTTTACCACCACATAATGTAGCTGATTTTTCTTTTAGAAAAAGGAAAGCACCAAGAAACAATTCTAAACTTACTTCTGGGGCAGTAGCAGAAGCCAGGGAAATCATAGCTATGAACACAGCAAGGGATAAATTATTAATCAAAAAGAAGTATAAGGGCAAGGTAGCTGGTATCTCCTTCCCTAGGGACTAACCTGAGTGGACACTATGGTCATGGCATAGCAGTTAAGAGTACAAACTCTGGAGCCTGCTGATTTTGGTCAAATTACTTAACATCTCTGGTCTCATTTTTCTTATTTTTAAATGGGCATAATAATATCACAAGCCTCACTGTGAGGATTGTGTATATATACACATATGCATACATACATATGTGTAGATATATATATACACACACAAACGTACATGTACTATGTATGTAGTATTTTTAATATGTTCTGTATACACACACACATCTCTATCTAACACCAGGTTAAACATTATGTAAGTTCTGCTGCTATTATTGTTGCTATTATATATGTTATTATGCAAAGGCAAGAAGAAGTTGTGGTCTGAGCCCCTGCACAAACATCCTGGGATCCTTGTGTATCCTTATGGCAGCTTGCTCAAAATATTTTCACAGACATTTGCTGAAGTAATACTTTTTAATATTTCCTGATAGGAGAATGTGATTGAATTTAAGACTCTAAAGCCTTGTTTTAGCTTTGACTGTTAGGAAGATAAGACCTAAATTATAAGGGGGTAGTACTTTACATTAGAATTCAATTCTCCACCTGCCGTCTTCGGTGAAGCTCCTCTCAAACCCCACCAAATAAATTATGATGCAAAAAGAAGCAGTAGCATTGCCACAAGGAAGTGGCTACTAAAAATGAGTGCTTTTACAATAAAAATAATACTATAAATGTGTAAACAAAGTTTATGTTTATATTTTAATTTGCAAAGTAGTTAACATCTTTCCATTCTAGGTTGCTCCTAAAAGAATTTAAGGCAGCTATCACAACAAAGTCCCATAGAAGGATATTTTGGGCTTAATACTGTTTTCTAAATGACTAAAATGGAAAGAACAATCTATGGTTTAATTTAAAAAAAAATTTTTAAACATCTTTATTGGAGTATAATTGCTTTTAAATGGTGTGTTAGTTTCTGCTGTATAACAAAGTGAATCAGCAATACATAAACATATATCCCTTGTTTAATTTTTTATATTCCACATACAAGTGATAATATTCAGTATTTGTCTTTCTCTTTCTGACTTATTTCACTCCAGGTCCATCCATGTTGTTGCAAATGGCAATATTTCATTCTTTTTCATGGCCGAGTAATATTCCATTGTATACATACATATGTGTGTGTGTATGCATATGTATATATCACATCTTCTTTATCCATTCATCTGTTGATGGACACTTAGTTTGCTTCCATATCTTGGCTATTGTAAATAATGCTTCTATGAATATTGAATGTACCTTTTTGAATTAGTGTTTTCATTTTCTTCAGACATAATCCCAGGAGTGAAATTATTGGATCATTTGGTAGTTTTATTTTTAGTTTTTTGAAGAAACTCCGTACTGTTTTCCATAGTGGCTGCACCAATTTACATTTCCACTAATGGTGCACTAGAGTTCCCTCTTCTCCACATCCTTGCCAACATTTGTTATTTGTGGGTTTTTTTGACAATAGCCGTTCTGAAAGGTGTGAGGTGATATCTCATTACAGTTTTGATTTACATTTCCCTGATGATTAGTGATGTTGAACATCTTTTCACGTGTATGCCGTCTTTGGAAAAATGTCTATTCAGGGCTTCTGCCTATTTTTCAATCTGGTTGTTTGGGTTTTGTGTTTTTTTTTTTGATGTTGAGTTTTATGAGTTCTTTGTATATTTTGCATATTTAACCTGTTATCAGATACATCATTTGCAAATATTTTCTCCCAGTCAGTAGATGGACTTTTGATTTTGTTGATAACTTTCTTCACAGTGCAAAAGATTTTTAGTTTGATGTAGTCCCATTTGTTTATATTTGCTTTTGTTTCCCTTACCTGAGGAGAGATAATTATTAAGACTAATGTCAAAGAGTACACTGCCTGTGTTTTCCTCCAGAAGTCTCATGGTTTAAGGTCTTACATTTAAGTTTTTAATCTACTTTAAATTTATTTTTGTGCATGGTGTGAGAGAGTAGTCCAGTTTAGTACTTTTGCATTTAACTGTTCAGTTTTCCCAACACCATTTATTGAAGAAGCTGTATTTTCCCCACTGTATACTCTTGCCTATTTTGTCATAGGCAAGATTATTTGCCCATAAAAGTGTGGGTTCATTTCTGGGCTCTCTATTCTGTTCCATTAATCTATGTGTGTGGGTTTGTGTCAGTACCATACTGTTTTGATTACTGTAGATTTGTAGCATAGTTTGAAATCAGGGAGTGTGATACCTCCAGCTTTGTTCTTCTTTCTCAAGATTGTTCTGGTAATTTGGGGTCTTTTGTGTTTCCTTCCCCTTTTAGAATTATTTGTTCTAGCTCTGTGAAAAATGTCACTGATATTTTGATAGGGATTTCACTGAGTCTGTAGATTGCCTTGGGTAATATGGTCATCTAAACAGTATTAATTCTTCTAATCCACAAACATTCTATATCTTTCTTTTTTTTAACATCTTTATTGGAGTATAATTGCTTTACAATGGTGTGTTAGTTTCTGCTTTATAACAAAGTGAAGCAGCTATACATATTCTATATCCCCATATCTCCTCCCTCTCCTCCCTCTTGCACCTCCCTCCCACCCTCCCTATCCCACCCCTCTAGGTGGTCACAAAGAACCAAACTGATTTCCCTGTGCTGTGCAGCTGCTTCCCACTAGCTATCTATTTTACATTTAGTAGTGTATGTATGTCCATGCCACTCTCTCACTTCGTCCCAGCTTACACATCCCCCTCCCCATGTCCTCAAGTCCATTCTCTACGTCTGTGTCTTTATTCCTGTCCTGCACCTAGGTTCTTCAGAACCATTTTTTTTCTTTAGATTCCATATATATGTGTTATCATATGGTATTTTTTTTTCTCTTTCTGACTTATTTCACTCTGTATGACAGTCTCAAGGTCCATCCACCTCACTACAAATAACTCAGTTTCATTCCTTTTTATGGCTGAGTAATATTCCATTGTATACATGTGCCACATCTTCTTTATCCATTCATTTGTTGATGGACAATTCAGTTGCTTCCATGTCCTGGTTATTGTAAATAGTCCTGCAGTGAACATTGTGATACATGACTCTTTTTGAATTATGGTTTTCTCAGGGTATATGCCCAGTAGTGGGATTGCTGGGTCGTATGGTAGTTCTATTTTTAGTTTGTTAAGGAAACTCCATACTGTTCTCCATAGTGGCTCTATCAATTTACATTCCCACCAACAGTGCAAGAGGGTTCCCTCTTCTCCACACCCTCTTCAGCATTGATTGTTTGTAGATATTTTGATGATGGACATTCTGACTGGTGTGTGGTGATACCTCATTGTAGTTTTGATTTGCATTTCTCCAGTGATTAGTGATGTTGAGCATCCTTTCATGTGTTTGTTGGCAATCTGTATATCTTTTCTGGAGAAATGTGTATCCATCTGTTTGTCTCATCTTCAATTACTTTCATCAGTTTTTGAAGTACAGGTCTCGTACCTCCTTAGTTAGATTTATTTCTAGATATTTTACTCTTTTTGATGGAACCATAAATGGAATTGTTTTCTTAATTTCTATTCTGATACTATGTTTTTAGTGTATAGAAATGCAACAGATTTCTGTATATTAGTTTTGTAACCTGAAACCTTACCAAATTCGTTGTTGAGTTCTGGTAGCTTTTTGGTGGTGTCTTTAGGATTTCCTATGTATAGTGTCATATCATCTTCAAATATTGACAGTTTTACTTCTTACTTTTCAATATGCATTCCTTTTATTTCTTTTTTTAGTCTGATTTCTGTGACTAGGACTTCCAATACTATGTTAAATAGAAGTCGTGAGAGTGGGCGTCCTTGTCTTGCTCCTGATCTTAGAAGAAATGCTTTCATCTTCTCCTCATTGAGTATGATGTGGGTTGTCATATATGGCCTTTGTTTTGTTGAAAAATGTTCTCTCTATACCCACTTTCTGGAGAGTTTTTATCATAAATGGATGTTGAATTTTGTCAAAAACTTTTCTGCAGTTATTGAGATGATTATATGAATTTTATTCTTCAGTTTCTTAACATAATGTATGACATAGATTGTTTTGCAGATATTGAAGCATCCTTGCATGCCTGGGATAAATATTACTTGATCATCACTCACGATTCCTTTCATGTATTGCTCAATTTGTTTGCTAACATTTTATTGAGGATTTTTACATCTATGTTCATATTGACCTGAAATTTTCTTTTTGTGTGTGATATCTTTTCAGGTTTTGGTATCAGGGTGATGCTGACCTCATAGAATGAGTTTGGAAGTGTCCCTTCCTCTACAATTTTTTGGAATATCTTGAGAAGAATAGGTGGTAACTCTTTTCTAAATATTTGGTAGAATTCATCTGTGAGGATAACTGGGCCTGGACTTTTGTTTGTTGAGGGTTGTTTTATTACTGTCTCAATTTCATTACCAGTATTTGGTCTGTTCATATTTTCTGTTTCTTCTGAATATGTTCATTTCTTCTACATTGTCCATTTTATTGGTGTATAATTGTTCATGGTAACCTCTTATGATCCTTTGTATTTCTCTGGTGTTAGTTATAACTTCTGTTTTATTTCTGATTTTAATGATTTGGACCCTCTCTTTTTTTCCTTGATGAGTCTGGCTAAAGGTTTATCAATTTTGTTTATCTTTTCAAAGAACCAGCTCTTGCTTTCGTTGGTCTTTTGTTTTTGTTTTTACTGTTTTTAAGTCTCAGTTTTGTTTATTTCCTCTCTGATCTTTATGATTTCTTTCCTTTTACTAAATTCAGGTTTTGTCTTTTCTTCCTTTCCTAGTTCCTTTAGGTGTAAGGTTAGGTTATTTATGTGAGATTTTTCTTGTTCCCTCAGGTAAGCTTGTATTGCTATAAACTTCCTCTTAGAACTGCTTCTGCTGCATCCCGTAGATTTTTGATGGTGTTTCCATTTTAATTTGTCTCCATTTATTTTTTGATTTCTTCTTTGATTTTTCCAGCAACCCATTGGTTTTTATAGGCATATTCTTTAGCCTCTATGTGTTTGTGTTTTTTTGCACTTTTTTTTCTTGATTTCTAGTCTCATAGCATTGTGGTTGAAAACTTGCTTAATATTATTTCAGTCTTCCTAAATTTACTGAGACTTATTTTGTGGCCTAGCATGTGCTCTATCCTGGAGAATGTTCCATGGGCCCTTGAAAAGAATGTGTAATCTGCTGCTTTTGGATGGAATGTCCCATATATACATCTGTTAAGTCCATCTTGTCTAAGGTGTTGTTTAAGGTCAGTGTTTCCTTATTGATTTTCTGTTTGGATAATCTGTCCATTGATGTAAATAGGGTGTTTAAGTCATCCCCTAGTATTATTGTGTTATCATCAATTTCTCCCTTTATGTCTGTTAATATTTGCTTTACATATTTAGGTGTCCTACATTGGGTTTATATATATTTACTTTTGTTATATCTTCTTCTGGGATTGATCCCTTGATCATTATGTAATGTCCTTTTTCTCTTTTTACAGTCTTTGTTTTGAAGCATACTTTGTCTAATATAAGTATTGCTACCCCAGGTTTTTTTGCATTTCCTTTTGCATGGAATATCTTTTTTCCATCCCCTCATTTTCAGTCTGTCTGTGTCTTTAGATCTGAAATGAGTCTCTTATAGGCAGCATACATATGGATCTTGTTTTGGTTTCCAAGCAGCCATTCTATGCCTTTTGATTGGAGCAATTACTTATTGACATTTAAAGAGATTATCAATCGGTGTGTACTTATTGCCATTTTGTCAATTGTTTTGGGATTTTTAAAGTTCTTTTTTGTTCCTTACTTCTTTTTTTTTTGCTCCCTTCCCTTATGATTTGATGACTTCCCTTGTGATTTGATCTTTAATGTTATGTTTGTATTCCTTTCTCTTTTTTTGTGTGTGCATCTATTATAGATTTTTGTCTTGTGGTTACCATGAGTTTTATATATATACATATATACATATATATATATATATATATATATATATATATATACACACTGGTATATTGATATATATATATCTGTGACTATTAAAAGTTGTTAATCTTTTAAGTTCAAACCCATTTTAACAACTCTGCATTTTTACTCCCATGCCCGCATTTAATGTTTTTGACATCATATTTTACATTTTTGTTTTTTATATCCCCTGTTGTGGATATAGATGATTTTACTACTTTTATCCATTAACCTTCCTACTAGCTTTATATGCAGTTGATTTATTATCGTACTATATATTTCCCTTTACTAATGAGATTTTTCCTTTCATAATTTTCATATTTCTAGTTGTGGCTTTTTCTTTTCTGCTTAGAAAAGTCCCTTTAACATTTCTTGTGAAGCTGGCTTGGTGGTGATGCTGTCTTTTAGCTTTTTCTTGTCTGTAAAACTTTTGATCTCTTCTTCAAATCTGAATGAAAGCTTTGCTGTATAGAGTATTCTTGTTTACAGGTTTTCCCCTTTCATCACTTTAAATATATCATGCCACTCTTCCTGGCCTGCAGAGTTTCTGCTGATAAGTAAGCTGATAGCCTATGGGAGTTCCCTTATATGTAATTTGTTGCTTTTCCCTTGCTGCTTTTAATATTGTCTCTTCATCTTTGATTTTTGCCATTTTATTATAATGCTTCTCAGTGTGTCACTTTGGGTTGAACCTGTTTGGCACTTTCTGTCATTCCTGGACCTGAATTACTGTTTCCTTTCCCAAATTAGGGAAGGTTTCAGTACTGTCTTCAACTATGTTCTCTGCCTCCTTCTCTCTCTCTCTATTCTCTTCTGGGACCCCTATAATGCAAATGTTAGTACACTTGATGTAGTCCCAGTGGTCTCATAAATAGTTCTATTTCATTTTTTCCCTTTCTTCCATTCAGCTTGAGTGATTTCACTACTCTGTCTTCCAGCTTGCTGATTTGTTCCTCTATAGTATCCAATTTATTGTTGATTCCTTCTAGTGCATTTTTTATTTCAGTTTTGTATACTTCATCTCTGTTTGGTTCTTCTTTATATTTTCTATCTCTTTGTTAAAAACTTCTGACATTTCCCTCTGTTTATCCAAACTCTTCTCTCAGGTTCTTTGAACATCTTTATGATAATTAACTTGAACTCTTTATCAGATACATCACTAACCTCCACTTCACTTAGTTCTTCTTCTGGAGTTTTATCTTGTTCCTTCATTTGGGACTAATTCTTCTATCACCTCATTTTGCCTAATTTGCTGTTTTTATTTCTAAGTATTTGGTAGGTTTGCTACATTTCCTGACTTTGGAGAGGTGTCCTTTTGTAGGAGATGTCCTATGTGTACCTGTGGTGCACTCCTCTATGGTCACCAGAGCTACATGCTTTAGGGGTGCCCCCTATTTGTGTTGTGTGGGTCCTTCCATTTTGGCTGACTGACTACTGTGGCTGGTCTGGTAGGTGTGGCTAGCCCCTGTCTGGTTGATTGCCAGGTCTTGCCTTGGGCAGAGGATGCCAACTACTTGTGGGCGAGGGCTGGTCATGACATGGCTGACTGCAGTGTCCTGGGATTCCTGGGGCTAGTGCTGGATCAGTGGCAGGTGGATCTTGGTGCTGGGGTGGGTGGCTGTAGGGCCACAGGTGCCAGATCTAGTCTTGCCCTACTCGTGTATTAGGCAAGTTCCAGACATGGTTTGCTGCAGGGTCCAGGGTGTCCCAAAGCTGGTGTCAGCCTGCTCGTGAGCGGGGCTGGATCCCAGGGCAGCTGGCTGAGGGGTTCAAGGTGTCTCAGAGCTGGTGTCTCAGAGCCGGGGCCTAAAGGGTTGGAGTCAGCTTACTAGTGGGCTGCACTGAGGCCTTGAGCATACCAATCCTAATGCCAGCTCACTGGTGGGCAGACCCGGGTTCCAGGGTCTCTGAATGCTGGGTCCTGAGGGTACCAGAGTTGATGTGTAAGCCTGTTGGTGGGTGGTTCTAAGTCCCAGGGGATCCTGGGGCTGGTGCCTGCTCAATGGTGGGTGAGGCTAGTCCTAGGGCTAGTGCCAGCCCATTGGTCAGTAGAACTGTGTCTCAGGGTCTCTGGCTGCAGACCCCTGGGGAGGGGGTCCCAAATTTGTTGTCAACCCACTGTGGGTGAGGTTGGGTCCCGATGGCAGACTGTGGGACCCTGTGGTTTCTTGGGGCTAGTGCCAGTGCTTTGGTGGGTGTAGCCAGGTCCTGAGCCCTCTGGTGGGTAGGGTTGGGTCCTGGAGCAGCTGTGGACTCAGGGATTCTTAAGTCAGCCAGCTTGCTGTTGGGTGAGCCTGTGTCCCCACCTGACTAGTTGCTTGTCTTGAGGCATCTTAGTACTAGTGCTCACAAGCTGGTGGGCAGGGACAGGTCTCAGCACTAATTAGCTAGAAGAAGGATTCCAAAATGGTGCCTGCCAGCACCAGTGTCCTTGTGGTAGAATGAGCTCCCCAAAATAGCTGCCACCAGTGCATGTCCCCAGGATGAGTTACAGTTGCTTCCTGCCTCTCCAGGAAGCTCTCTAAGATCAGCAGGTAGGTCTGACCCATTCTCTTTCCAAGTCACTACTTCTTACCTGTATCCCAGAGCATGTGAGAATTTTTGTGCACATTTTAAGAGTGGAGTCTCTATATCCCACAGCCTTCTGGCTCTCCCCAAGGTGAACCCTGTTGGCCTTCAAAGTCAAATGTCTGGGGGTTTGACTTCCTGGTGCAGAACCCCAAGCTGTAGACTCTGATGTGGGGCTTGAACCCCTTGCTCACTTGTGGAGAAGCTCTGTGATTGTAATTATCCTTTCATTTGTGGGTCACCCTCTTAGGTATATGGATCTTGACCATACCACTTCTCTGCCCCTCCTACCCATCTTGTTGTGATTCCTTTTCAATGTATCTAGTTGCAGAATATCTTTTCTGCTAGTCTTCTTGTCTTTCTCATCAATAGTTGCTCTGTAAATAACTGTAATTCTGATGTGACCATGGGAGAAGGTGAGCTCAGGGTCTTCCTATTCCACCATCTTGGTCACTCCTACAGTGGTTCTAAATGAGCTTCATGATTTTTCCTGTACTTTTGATACTGATCAGGAGAAGATATTGCCCCAAGTAGTCCCTGATCCTAAGAAGCTACATGAGGAGTAGAGCTGAATCCAACCTGCAGGCTGGAGCCACATCCAGCTGAGATCACTCAAATCACAGTCAAACATAGACCCATGAGAGAAAAGAACCAAATATTTCCAGTTGTAATCACTGAGATTTTGAGGTTGTTTCATTGTAAAAAATGACTAATAATCCATTACCCCTAAACAAACAGCTTTACTTTCTGGGGAGATGGAGATACTAACATCTATCTTATAAGGTGTTAGGATAAAATAAGACAGTGTTCAAGAAAGCACTTTGAAATCTTTCAAGTACAATCTGTGTAAATACAGGCTATATCTATACATTGATTTTCTGAAATGGTAGATATTTAAATATTCATTTATGTTAAAATGACATGTTCAAGTGATATGTGCAGGTACTTACAGATACATATATACATACATATGCATATATATTCATACTTTATAAAAATTACTCTATTTAGCAACATAAGTTTTCATATTTCAAACTGATTTTAAAGTAATTAATATAGATTACATGGTTAAAATATGATGACCTAATGAATATTATTAAGGTCTCAGTCTCATAAATCATATACTACATTATGCACTTCAAAAGCCACCATAACTTTAGTCCTGTTATGAAAGGAACCAATAACCTTTTCCTAAAATGAATTTAGAGTATGCTTAACCAGGCTTGGGGATCTGGGATTAGGGTGCAGACTAAAGGGCACCTCCTTTGTTTGGAGATGATGATGATTTCTATAGGTCTTAAATCTTTCACATTTTAGGTGATTGAGTCACTTTCTTCCCTACCCATCATGTCTCTGCGTACTGCCCAAGCACAACTGCTAGGATTCTGACAGAATTGATGATTAGGATCACCACCCTAGTCCTTAATATCTTAGACTCTTTACCACTTTGGTTTCAAACAAATTTGTTTGGTGTAAGAAAAGCATTCCATGATTATTGTTTTAGCGGCCTTTTGGTCCTTTTTAAATAAGTCAATATGAAGATACAATTGAGTCAACTTCAAGAAAAATGACAAAGCTTCATTACCTGCACCATAGACATTAAACTGAGGGCTGTTGGGAGAGAAGCTGTTGTGTCTCTGGACTCGATGACTTGATCGTTTTCCAGGCCATTGAATCGACAGGACTTCTGGTTTGGTTGGCCCTTGTCTTGAACAACAAAGACAATATTTAACCTCAGTGTCAGGGCTTCAGTCTTTTACCTCAAGGAACAGATCTTCAAAGATCAGTCACAAAGATTTTCTAGTGTAGTGAAATGAAAACTTACGAGAACTATGGCTTGGCAACGCGGTCTAGAGATACATGGTAATGTGGCATTATAAGTGAAACTAAGGAAAAGAGGGGGGAACATGGCAGAGTAGAAGGACCTTGAGCTCACCTCCTCTCACTAAACTCAATATTTTGTAATAATCTATAAAGGAAAAGAATCTGAGAAAGAAAAAAAAAAAAAAAAAATATATATATATATATATATATATATATAAAACCGAATCACTTTGCTGTACACCTGAAACCAACACAACATTGTAAATCAACTATACTTCAATAAATTATTTTTAAAGTTATTAAGCAGAAAAAAAAAGAAAAGACATTGGGCTTTTTTTATTCTTGTAATTTAAAAGTTTGAGTAAAAAATCATACCTTGATTTGTAATTTAAGAAAAACTACTTTCTTTTATTGCCCAAATTATCAGTGGAAAGAATGCTTATTTGTATGCTTCCATTGTATTTTGTTTAGTTTGAGAACACCTATGGAGTTTTTTTTCCCCTTTTATTCAGTTTTTAACTTAACTGCTTAAATCAAAGCTAAATATCCAAATAGTTAAAAAGTCAAATAATTCTATAAACTTATTTCTACAAACAGGTTCTCCCCTTCACCATATTGTGCCCTCATTCTCCTTACACAAAGACAACACTTTTCAACAAGTGTTTATTTGTGTTTATCTATATATAACAATACTATCTCTTGGGGAGGTGTGACCAAGATGGTAAAGTAGGGAGACACTGAGCTCACCTCCTCCCATGGGCACAACAAACTTACAACAATTTACAGAGCCACTATTGAGAGCAACAACCTGAAGACTACAAGAAAAGATTTTCCACCACTAAAGGAACCACAATGAGATGGGTAGGACAAATGGAGATGCAGTATAGTCAAGATCCACACCCTTGGGTAGGCAACACACAAAGAGAAAGAAAACACAATTGCAGAGGTTATTCCCAAGAAATGAGGGGTCCAACTACCACATTGAGCTCCCAAGCCTGGGGGTTCTGTACTGGAAAGATGAGCCCCCAGAACATCTGGCTTTGAAGGCCAGTGGGGCTTGCATACAGGAGAGCTGGAAGGCTCTAGGCAACAGAGACTCCAGTCTTAAAGGGCACAAACAAAATCTCACACAATCTGAGATCCACAGTGAAAGAGTAATTTAAAAGAATCCTGGGTCAGACCCAAGCTCTCCAGCTGATCTTGGAGAGCTTCCCAGAGAGGCAGGAGGTAACTGCAACTCTCCCTGAGGACACAGAGAGTGGTAGCAGCCTTTTTTAGGAACTTGCTCTACCACAAGGACACTGGTGCTGGCAAGCACCATTTTGGAGTTCTCCCTCTCACATATTAGCGCTGGGGGTTTACCTGTATTTTAGCAAATTGGTATTCGTCCTGGGAACCACAAACCCAGCAGCCAGCCACAAGAGACCCAGCTCTGCCTGCCATCTGCCCCAGGACCTGGCCTGTCCCAGTCCCAGGTACCTTGGACCCCACAGTTAGCCACCCTGAAACCCAACGCTGCCCAACAGTGGACTGGCACCAGCCCTGGGACTCCCCAGACCATGCAGTTAGCCACACTGGGACCTGGGCCTGCCCATCAGCTACTACAAAGCTGGGCCTAGTAGCCAACTGGACCAGAGAAAAGCCCCACCTGCCAATACACCCATAGTAATTGGTCCCACCATAACAGAAGGGTCCATGCAGCCCACATAGTGGGTATGCCTAGAGTATATAGCTCTGGTGAACAGAGGGAAGTGTTTTGCCAGGCCCAATATGATGTCTCCTATAGAAGTCCACTTCGTCAAGATCAGGAAACATAACTGACCTACCTAATACATAGAAATAAAACAAAGAATTTGGCAAAATGAGGTGACAGAGGAATATATTCCAAACGAAGGAACAAGATAAGACCCCAGAAGAAGAACTAAGCAAAGTGGAGATAAGCAATCTACCCAATAAAGAGTTAAAGCTAATAACCATAAAGAGGCTCAACAAACTCAGGAGAAGAATGGATGAACACAGTGAGAAATTTCAGAGTTAGATTAAAAAAACTAAACACAGCTGAAGAATACAATAACTGAAATAGAAATACACGGAAGGAATCAACAGTAGAGTAGATGATACAGGAGGAATGGATCAGTGCCTGGAAGACAGAGTAGTGGAAATCACGCAGGCTGAACAGAAAAAAGGAAAAATAATTTTAAAAAATGAAAATAGATTAAGAGACCTCTGGGACAACATCAAGGTAACTAACATTACCATTACAGAGGGCCCAGAGGAAAAGAGAAACAGAGGAAGAAAACTTACTTGAAGAAATAAAGGCTAAAAACTTCCATAATCTGAGAAAAACAACAGATATCCAGGTCCAGTAAGAATAGAGGATCCCAAATAAAATGAGCTCAAAGAGATCCACACAAAGACAAATTGCAATTTAAATGGCAAAAGATTATAGATAAAAAGAGAATCTTAAAATCAGCCAGAGAAAAGCAACTAGTTATGCACAAGCGAACTCCCATAAGACTATCAGCTGACTTTTCAGCAGAAACTTTTCAGGCCACAAGCAAGTGGTAAGATACATTTAAAGTGATGAAAGAAAAAACTTACAATCAAGAAGACTCTACCCGGCAATGCCATTATTCATATTTGAAGGAGAGATAAAGAGTTTTACAGACAAACAAAACCTAAGAGTTCAGCATCACTAATCTAGCTTTACAATAAATGTTAAAGGGACTTTTCTAAGTGAAAAAGAAAAGACCATAACTAGAAATATGAAAATTATGAAAAGAAAATCTCATTGGTAAAGGAAAATATGCAGTAAATGTGGTAGATCAACCACTTATAAAGCTAGTAAGAAGGTTAAAAGACAAACGTAGTGAAATCATTTATAACCACAATAAGTAGTTAAGAGATTTGCAAAAGAAAAGGATATAAAATATAAAGTCAAAAACATTAAATGTGGCATGGGGAGTAAAAATGCATTGTTGTTAGAATGTGTTTCAACTTAAGAGATCAGCATGCTTAAATAATCACGGATATATATAGGTTGTTATATATAAATGCCATGGGAACTACAAACCAAAAATCTATAATAGAGATACACACACAAAAAAAGAAAGGAATCCAAACATAACATTAAAATAGTCATCAAATCAAAAGGGAAAATAGCGAAAGAGCTAAGTTACTAAAAAGAACTATACAAAACCCCCAAACAATTAACAAAATGGCAATAAGTACATATCTATCAATAATTAATATAAATGTAAATGAACTAAATCCTCTAATGAAAACACAGAGAGTGGCTTAATGGATTAAAAAAAAACAAGACCTGTATAAGCTGTCTACAAGAGACTCACTTCATATCTAAAGATACAGATGCTGAAAGTGAAGGGATGGAAAAAGTATTCCATGAAAATGGAAATGAAAAGATAGTTGGGTTAGCAGTACTTACATCAGACAAAATAGACTTTAAACAAACTATAAAAAAGAGACAAAGAAGGACATTACATAATGATAAAATAATCAATTCAATAAAAAGATATAGCAAATGTACATGTACACACACCCAACATAGGAGCAATTAAATACATACAGCAAATATTAACAAACATAAAGGGAGAAATTGACAGTAATACAATAATACTAGGGAACTTGTAAGAGCTGGTTCTTTGAAAAGATAAACAAAATTGATAAACCTTAATCCAGACTCATCAAGAAAAAAAGGGAGGGCCCAAATCAATAAAACCAATAAAATCAGAAGAAAAAGAAGGGGGGAAGCTACAACTGACATCACTGAAATACAAAGGACCATAAGAGATTACTAGAACAAATACTTCCCAACAAATTGGGAAACCTAAAAGAAATGGACAAATTCCTAGAAACATACAATCTCCCAAGTATGAATCAGGAAAAAATAGAAAATATAAACAGATCAATTACCAGTAATAAAATTAAATCAGCAATCAAAAAACAAAAAAAACAAAAAACCTCCCAAATAACAAAATTCTAGGAGCACATGGCTTCACAGGTGAATTCTAGCAAACACTTAAAGAAGAATCAACACCAATCCTTCTCAAACTATTCTAAAGATTTGCAGAGGAAGTTAAGCTTCTGAACTCATTCTATGAAACCGGCATCACCATGACACCAAAACCAGCCAAAGACACCTTGAAAAAAGAAAATTACAGGCCAATATCACTGATGAACATAGATGCAAAAATCCTTCACAACTTATTAGCAAACTAAATTCAACAAAAGACTCATACACCATGATCAAGTGGTATTTATCCCAGGTATGCAAGGATAATTCAATATCAAAACAATCTATATGATACACTACATTAAGAAATTGAAGAATAAAATTCATATAATCATCTCATAGATACAGAAAAGTCTTTTATCAAAATTCAACATCCATTTATGATAAAAACTCTCCAGAAAGTGGATATAAAGGGAATATTCCTCCACAAAATAAGGTCATATATGACAACCCACAGCTAACATCATACTTAATGGTGAAAAGCTGAGAGTATTTCCTCTAAGATCAAGAGCAAGACAAGGATGCCCACTCTCACGACTTCTATTCAATATAGTATTGGAAATCCTAGCCAAAGCAATCAGACAAAAAAAAAAAAAAAAAAAAGAAAAAAGAAAGAAAGGGAATCCAAATTGTAAAGGAAAAAGGAAAACTTTCACTGCAGATGACATGATACTATATATAGAAAATCCTAAAGATGCCACCAGAAAACCTAGTAGAACTAATAAATGAATTTAGTAAATTTGCAGGATAAAAAAAAATAATATACAGAAATCTGTACACTAACAATGTTTCTATATACTAACAACAAACTATCAGAAAGTGAAATTTAGAAAACAAGCCCATTTATTACAATTGTATCAAAAAGATTAAAATTTCTAGGAATAAATCTAACCAAAGAGGTAAAAGTACTACAGTCAGAAAAATGTAAGATATTGATGAACTGAAGACAACACAAATGAAAAGATATACTGTGCTCAATGATTGGAAGAATTAATATTGTTACAGTGACCATACTACCCAAGGAAATATAAAGACTCAGTGCAATCTCTATCAAAATAAGAATGGTATTTTTCTCAGAGCTAGAATAAATAATTCTAAAATTTGTATGGAAACACAAAAGACCCTGAATAACCTAAACGATCTTGAGAAAGAACAAAGTTGGAGGTGTCATGCTCTCTGAATTCAAAATGTACTACAAAGCTATGGTAATCAAAACAATATTGTACTGGCACAAAAACAGATAGCTAGATCAATGGAGCAGAATAGAGAGGTAGAACTAAACTCACCCTTACATGATTAATTAACCTAGGACAAAGGAAGGAAGAATATACAATGGGGAAAAAACAGCTTCTTCAGTAAATTTTGGGAAAACAGCTATGTGCAAAAGAATCAAACTGGACTACTTTATAACACCATATACCAAAAAGAAAAAATAAAGAAAAATGAAAATCGATTAAAGTCTTAAATGCAAGACCCGAAACTATAAAACCCCTAGAAGAAAACATAGGCAGTAAGTTCTTTGACATCAGTCTTAGCAATATTTTTCATACCTGTATCCTCAGCAAGGGAAACAAAACCAAAAATAAACAAATGGGACTGCATCAAGCTAAATAACTTTTGCAGTGAAGGAAACTATCAACAAAATGAAAATGCAGCCTACTGAATGGGAGAAGATATTTGAAAATGATATAACTAATAAGGGGTTAATATCCAAAATACACAAAGAATTCGTACAACTCCTCAACATCAGAAAAACAAACAAGTCAATAAAAATGCGTGGAGGACCTGAACAGACATTTTTTGAAAGAAGACATAGCAATGGCCAGCAGACATATGGAAAGATGCTCAACATCACTAATCATCAGGGAAATGAAAATCAAAATCACAATGAGATATCACCTCCCACCCTTCAGAATGGCTGTTATCAAAAGGGCAACAAAAAACAATTGTTAGTAATGTTGTTGAGAAAAGGGGGGCCTCGTGCACTGCTGGTGGGAATGCAAATTGGTACAGACACTATGGAACACATTATAGATGCTCCTCAAAAAACTAAAAATAGAACTACATATGATCTATCAATTTCACATCTGAATGTTTTTCCAAAGGAAAAAAAAACTATAATTTGAAAAGTTGAAAAGAGGGACTTCCCTGGTGGCACAGTGGTTAAGAATCTGCCTGTCAATGCAGGGGAGGTGGGTTCGAGCCCTGGTCCGAGAAGATCCCACAAGCCATGGAGCAACTAAGCCCATGCACCACAACTACTGAGCCTGTTCTCCAGAGCCCGTGAGCCACAACTACTGAGCCCATGAGCCACAAATACTGAAGCCTGCATGCCTGGACCCCATGCTCCACAAAAAGAGAAGCCACCGCAATGAGAAGCCTGTGCACTGCAATGAAAAGTAGCCCCCGCTCACCTCAACGAAGATGCAACACAGCCCAAAATAAAATATAAATAAATTAATTAATTTTTTTAAAAGTTGACAAGATATACGCACCCCTGTGTTCATTGCAGTATTTTTTTTTTACAATAGCCATGATATGGAAGCAACCTGTGTCCATCAGTAGATGAATGGATATGTGTGTGTGTATGTGTGTCTGTGTCTGTGTGTGTCTATTTACATATATGATATACGTGTATATATATACATACATATGTATATATATTTGTGTGTGTTTATATATATATTCACGCACACACACACAATGGAATATTCCTCAGTCATCAGAAAAGAATTATGCTAAGTGAAGTATGTCAGAGAAAGATAGACCATATGATTTCGCTTATATATGCAATCTCAAAAACAAAATGAACAATCATACCAAAACAGAATCAGACTCATAGTTACTGAGAAAAAACTGGTGGTTGCCAGAGGGGAGGAGGGATGGGAAGAGTGAAATAGGTGAGGGAGATTAAGAATTACTAATTTCCAGTTACAAAATAAATGAGTCACAGCGATGAAATGTACAGCATGGGGAATATAGTCAATAATATTGTAATAACTTAGTATGGTGACAGATGGTAATTAGACTTATTGTGGTGCTCTTTTTGCTATCTCTTTCTTTTTCAGTTTTAGGCTTTAGCTATCAAATTCCCTATATGAAAAGCTCAGGCCAAAGATATATACATGGAAATGTAAGGAACTTCCAGGAAGGCTGTTTAAAAGGAAGAATTGAGCTGAGAGGCTGCATATTCTTTCCTTATACTTGTTTCCTGGTTGGAATATGAACATGGTATCTGGAATTCCAACAACCAGCTTTGGCATGAGGCAAACTTGCAATTGAAAGTCATGTACGAAGATGTGAAAAAGATAGGAAATCTATGATAAATCTGTAGAGCTTCCATATTTGCCTTAGACTGCCCACCACCAGGCTCTTTAGCAGGAAATAATAAGCTCTTATGTGGTTAAGCCACTTTTCCCCCTCTGTTATATGCAGCCCCCCCCACCCAAAATTTAATGCTGATTTATTATCAGCTGCGGAAGATTCCTTTAGCCTCTCTCTTATTTTGGATTCTCCCTCCCCACCCCACCTCTGACCTTTATCTTTCTTTTTTTTTTAAACTGGATTTCATTTTTCTCTTAGTTTATTCCTTTGTTTTGGAGACAAAATGCCTCTAATTGCTTCATAAGAAATGGAATACCATAGAGGCAAAATTCTTGAGACACTGCATGTATAAAAATACTTTAATTTTATCCTCCAGCATTATTAGTGGTTTTATGGAGTAAAGAATTTTAGGTTGCAAATCTTTTCCGTTCAAATTTTGAAGAAGTTGCTTGATTGAATTTTAGCTTCCAGTCTCATTATTGAAAAATATAGTGTTTTCTTTATCATTTGGGTTTTTCTCTCTGGGAGTTTTTAGACACTTCTCTTCATCTCCAGTATTCTGAAATTTCATAATGGCATGCCTTGGCATGTGACTTTTATTATTCATTTTAATGGCTCTTAGTCTGTTCTATCAACCTGGAAACTCATGTTCTTGTTCTGAAAATTATTTCTTTGATAATGTCTCTCCTGTGTTCTATTTCTAGAAAATGTCATCACACTTTTATCTCCAAATCTTCCTCATAGGTTTTCATTTCTACAACCAGAATTTCCAAGAACTGTTTTCTGTGCTTTCAATATTCTTTTTTTTAAATAACATCCTGTCCTTAATTCATAAATGCAATATCTTCTCTTTGATTTTTGAGGGTATTGATGATTTACTTTTTGAAGTTTTCTGCTCCCTGGATATTTCTGTTTCAAGTTTTGTTTCTTGTGTTTGACTTGTTCTCTTGGTTGTCCCTGCCTATCTCAGATGAAGGAACCACAGGAATGATTGGAATCTGTATGTGTATGTTGGGGACTGCCAACTTGCAGCCTCCATTGTAGGGTGGCCTGGCTTGGCCTGTTCATTGGAGGACACTGACTCCCAGTACTTTTAAGTCTTTTCTCTAAGACTGATGAGATCGCTAAAAGAAGGAGGTCCCAACTGGAAGGAATAAGCCCAACTGCCAGTCCTCTGGGAACATAGGATTCTGAGGGGGTTTCGAATCTCACTGTTCAGTATGGAGACTTTTACTTAGTGCCTCATTTTTTAGTATTGTGCTCTGACACCCTGTTGTGCCAGTGTATATCTGTTCACCTACTCCAGAGAGTATACCTCTAGGCTTCCTCAAGGATTGGGGAGAGGCAGTCAATATAAAGCATTGGGTGGAGCTTTCAACAATATGTCAACCTCACTTTCATCCCCACTATCAGTTGCACATGGTGAAGCTAATTTTTGAGGCTTTCTGAGGTTTTGTGATACCAGTTGGATTGCATCTTGGCTTCTTACACTACCTGCTTATGCTTCAGCTTTCTCAGATCTTCTAAATCAGTTACCGCTAGATTCACCTTTTTTTCATGTTCCAAGCTTCTATACCATTTTTCTTCTATCCGTCTTATCTTTGTGGGTTTATGACTCCTTTTTATCCAGACTCTCTTAATGCCATTTTTGAAGGGTTTAGGGAGGGAGCAAAACTAATATTCTATGTTTGCTCTCCAATCTAACTACACTTCCCTCTAGATTTTCCTATGGCATATTAAAAAAAATCAACTTTCTAGTGACTTCTCCTCTCTCCCAAATCTTTACTACATAGGAGGAAGTGATTTAGAGCATTCCTTCTTTATGTTCAAGCTAAGGGAATTTAAGTTGTCTGAACTTTATAATCACCTATATGTGAAATTACAGCCTTCCCTTACTTCTGTAATAAACAACCATGAAAAGGAGAAAAATAACTTCCAAGCCAGAAGGAATTAGTTGTCTTTCTGAATAAAGAAGAACTTTGGAAAATAGAACGAACTTGCAGATTTCATTATAAAAAAAGAAATTCACATATAACTAAACTGTGTTCCTAGAAACCTAGTTTGTTTGAGGAAGAAAGGTTTATATAAGAAGACAAGAGTCCCCTAGAGGAAAACTTTAGTATAAAGTAATGATAATTCTTGTCATCTATTAGGTAATTTCAAAAGACATGGGATTAAAGTGGCTTCCATTTAGCTAGCTTGCCAGGGCAGATATAAAGAGTGTTGTAGAACACCATCTGAAAAATCTCACCTCTGTGGCATTCCAGCTGTATGCATCTCTTCTTTCTGAATTGCCATTTTCACATGAATACACACAGACATTTTGCTCAACACAGCATGTCTAACTCATTACTGCAAGATGAATGATACTGTGTGATTCCTCCTTGGGGTTGATAGCCAGAATAGATGACTTCTCAATTTTTTCTATATTTCAGCAAGTCATTGTATCCTTAGGTTTCACAAATATTAAGTCCCAAAATAATATTGATGCTGAGAGGAAGCAAATTATTACAAATGTGGAATTTTGAAAGATATCTGTGGGTTGCAACTTTTGACTGCACAGAGAATCATGGAATCTTCCTTTATGGTATAAAAAAACTAATAAATTTTTGGATATACTTATTTGACCTCTCCTCTCTGAGCTTCTTCTCCTCTCCCCCAAATCTTTACTACATACTACTGTGAGACTATTTCACTTAAACTTCATTTTTATTATATTTCTCCTTTATTTACAACCACCAATGATAATCTCTGATCATATGAAGTCTAAATGCATCTGTCTAGCTTTGAAGACCTATCCTGACCCTAGAGTCCAGGTAAGTTGGTCTTTCCACTGTCCCAGGTCCATATCCACTGCTCTTCTATATGGCTCCCTTTACCTGGAATCCCCTTTGATTTATTCAGTTTTATATATTTAACATGTAGTTGTGCCAGGTATAGGGAAACAAGGCAAAACCCCTGGCATCTAGAAACTCAAAGTCTAATCGGGGAGATAAGTAAGGAACTGAGATTGTAAGTAGATATAAGTAGAGGGTACTAAAGGCAGTAGTGGAGTGGGAGGTAGGTATAAAATTCTGTTTTGAGAGCAGTGAAAGCTTCCTAGAGAAAGTTCTGTCCAAACAGAGACCAAACAAACTAGGAGGATGAGTTAGCCAGATAAAAGAAGATGGATAATATAGGGTAGATGAGGACACCCCTCCCTTCAGGGAGATATCATTCTGACATTAAATCTACCCAAAAGATCCAATTCAAGTCTTATCTCCCCATGAAGCTTCTTCACTGGTTTCTTATTTGATATCATAGGAAAAAGGGCAGCCATCTTTCTTCCCTCTGTCTTTTTTCCAATGATGAGGCCCCTGGGGCTCTCTTCACTTTGGTTTCTGGTGGTTAGCTGATAGGAAGATGGAGTCTTGGGAACAGAGATATAGTCCCTATATGCTTGGGCCTAATTTTCATGCTTCAGTCTGAGTAACCAGAGACTTCACGTTGGATATTATGGACACAAACCCATAGTGGAACCTTGTTTTCTACTTGCTTGTTTGTGTATTTTTTTCTAGAAACCTCTCTGGGAAGAGTATCGTGGATTTGTGGTGGGATTTGGGCATCTCTGGGTACCTTAGCCAAATTCTATTCAATAGCACTCTCCCAAACTGATATTAGACCTGTAATGTTCTCCATTCTTCCAAGCTGTTTTTGAGCTAGAAACCTAGAAATAAAAGATTCATTAATTCTCTAGTGTCTTCTAATTTCCTTAAACTCTCATGCTCCTTCTCATTAAACACAGCTGCACTGCAGCTGTTGGCAGCAGTAGCAGGAGTTCAAGGCTAGCCTGTGACCTAACACAAAAAATAGTTTTTCATTATGCATTCACTCTATGGTGGTGAATGTAGAATACAAGTTTGTACAAAGTGACTATAGAAAATAAAAACCAAAGTGCAGGTGAAGAAAGGGAACAGAATCCTTTTTCAAGCCTCTTCTCAGGTGGCAAATGATTGAGTCTAAAAATGGAGAATCCGTTTTATGTCAAGAAAACCTGAGCAAAAGACAACAAATCAGGCCTCATTTTCTCATCAGGAACATGAAATCAATTTCATTGTGCTTCAAGACATTCAGTTATCCTCTGTTCAAACCTGAGATGGGTTGTTGCTTCTCTAAAGCCAATTGTTACACTTTGCCATTTGATATTGAATCACCCAATACAGTGAAGAAAATACTAAGTTTATAAGTGAAATGCCACGCAGATCCATTGGAGAGTGCATATCAATGTTCTTCAGCTGCACAAGCTCATTAGATCTGAGATTACAGTCTTTTTTGTTAGAATTTGGTGGTGCTAACTCATTTTGACATTATAAACATAAAATTGAAAATTCCACTGTTTTTCTGAGATGTCCTAATAATTATGTACCCATTAATTTGTCTTAAAAAATTGGCCTACTGAGCAGTCTCTTATCAGCCTGTTCAAAAAACTTACTGTGTGGTTCTCCATAACTTAAAATGCAGAAGTTAAATAAGCCATTGCACGTGCAAAAATTTGTTGCATAAGAGAGAGTTTTGCCAAGCTCTTCTCTGGCTTGCAAGGTAAAAATTATAACTCAAGAAATTACCAACTGTTGGTTGGAATTATTCTGATGTCTGCTTAACACATTTCTAATTCAAGTTTATCTTTAACATTAGTGCCATTATTTATACAACTACTATATTATCACTACTTATCTTCTCAATTGGTGGCATTGAATTTTGAAATTTTTTCCCATCATTCACTTTTCTCTATTTTCTTAAATAATTAGGCTTATTGAATTCTCAACTCTCCTGCTATATCTAGATTCACTGAGCCTGTAAGATTTTTCCCCATCATTTCTGTATTTTCAAGTGTACTCATTAAGAAGATTAGCTCAAATGTCATCAGGAAACTCCATGAAACTGTCTTTCATGTCTATCTATATTAAATCTTTTACTCCTCTGAAATCTCTTGGCAATATATTTCCCCTTCTCTGTGGTATTTATCACTTGTACCTTGCATTATAGTTTTAGTGTTCATATTTTATTTATGTAATAGACTTTAGCCTCCTTAAGAATTGGGACTTTGTAAAATGTATCTTTACATTATCACAGTGGCTTGTAAAGTCTTCTCCATCTACTAAATTCTCAATTAAAATTTGTTGAATAAATGATAGATAGTAAAAGAAAAAGGAGAATGGTCTTTTCTAGAGGCAAATATAAGGCTAGTATCCATTGGAGGTCCCTGCCATTCCATTTAAATCTATTCATTCTCATTTTGGTTTTTACTAGTTTAAGTATAATGCCCTTCAACTGGTCTGTCATAAACATGGAGTCACTAAAGAGACATCATATGAAAGCATTTAACTTGCCTTTCTTGACGAGTTTGCTCCTCAGTAATTTCCATGGCACATTCCAGAGAGTTCTGGAGAGACTGCAGTTGATTCAAGGTCTCTTTCAATAAAAATCGAGTTACAAATTGTTCCAAATTGGAGGCCTCTTGGTAGTCCTAAGGATGACAAAACAAATGCAATTAGAAATATGGTAGGAAAAAATAGCCAGGAGTGTTTTTTTTCCCCATGTACCCATCAATTTCAGATTAATCCTTGAGAAAAATAGACAAAGAGGAGAGAAAACATGTTGGGTCCTGGAAGTTGGGGCAGAACTCTATCTACCCACCAGAAGTTGAATTAAGAGAGCTGCAGAAATGACTTGAATATCTCATCTCCAATTGCACCTGCTTCAAGATTAGAAAAAAGGACAAAACCCAGTCAAATTATGGAATAGACATCTGTAGAAAAGGAAAAAAATTACCTGGAGGAAAGGTTGGAATGTGACTAATTCTGGGTGTTTTTTTTTTTTCTCTTACCAATTAAATGTACTCACATGTTGACAATAGGCTTAATTCCCTCTTGATGTATTTATTATGCTTGATCTGTATTACACTGAAGCCAAAGGAACTTATGTGTTGTTATTTCAAAATTCAGAAAATGTAAGGCTTGGAATATTTAAACACTTTACTAAATCTGCTTACGTCCCCCCTTCAGGAAATTTACCTGAAGCTCAGCTGCATCTAACTTCTAGTACAACACCTCAGCCACAAAAGCACCTTCACTCAAACAACCCCAAGTCTACAAGAGATCATCAGAAACATAATCACTATACCTGCCAAACTTAGTCTAGGTATACAGGTGGGTTGTGGATGGTGCTACTTGTTGCTCTTGTCTTCTTCTTTTTTATTTTATAAATTTATTTATTTTATTTATTTATTTTTGGCTGCATTGGGTCTTTTTTGCTGCACACGGGCCTTCTCTAGTTGTGGCGAGCAGGGGTTACTCTTCGTTGTGGTGCATGGGCTTCTCATTGCGGTGGCTTCTCTTGTTGTGGAGCATGGGATCTAGGCACGCAGGCTTCAGTAGTTGTGGCACATGGGCTCAGTAGTTGTGGCTTGCAGGCTCTAGAGCGCAGGCTCAATAGTTGTGGCGCATGGGCTTAATTGCTCCGCGGCATGTGGGATCTTCCCAGACCAGGGCTCAAACCCATGTCCCCTGCATTGGCAGGCAGATTCTTAACCACTGAGCCAGCAGGGAAGTCCAGTCTTGTCTTCTAAAGTCTCAGAGAGAACCAAGGCAGAAAATAAAATCAGGTTGGCATGGAATGAAATGGTGAAAGAACCACTTTTTCAGGTCATGGGACCAGCCAGCTAAACCTGATTTCCTAGAGTCTCAGGTGGGAAAAATAGACAAAAGTTCATCCAAGGAAAGGATTTATTTGGCTCCATTCCTAAACAAAATGATTATTTCATGATTGAAAATACAAAACTGAAAGGAATGATGGTGACAAGATAATGCTAGGAAATACAGCGTGCTGGGGAATCTTGGGGCATGGTTGCAAACCCAAGCAAACAAGATTTAATTAATCTCTCTGGGTCTCAGCTTTCTCAGTTACAAATCAGACTAAGCACTCTGGCATACATTCCAACTCAAAAATATTCTAAATTAGGAAATATTGAGCTTCTGGACTCCTGATACAAGTTACTTTGTTATTTTTCTTCTGTTAACGGAACAACCTAATGTTGTAGAAAACTTCATTTCTTTCCTAATTTGAAATCATAAAAGGTTTTGATCATCAGCCTCTTTTTTAAGTTCATTTTTTTTTGCAGCTGAACAGCACAGGAGATTTTCTTATCACCATATCTTATTTAAAAATTAAAAATTTTAATGTCTTTAAACTCCACCTAACAAATTAACCATAAAATGAAACAATACATGCTATAATAACCATTAGGATTTTTGGTGAGTTAATTCAAGATAAAAAATATACAAAATATTTAATTTGATCAACTACCTTGCCACTCAGCAGCAATAAAAGATTCAAAAATTATTTCTCAATGTGTTTTTTAAAATTGAGTAAAGTTTTACTCTGAGATGAAAAGGAAACGTGATGACAGAAAAAAAATTCTGTTTGATCCATTCCCCACAGTTATTCCATTTTGCTAAAACATATTTTTAAAATAAAATGTATTAAGACGATGAGAAGATGTAATTGTGTAGTCAGAGATCATGCTAATTGTATTTGCACCTCAGTATACATTGCACTAACCTACAGCAAATGATATTGTACTTATTTGAGGACAGCAGGTAAAAGTGAAGGAACTATGCATTTATTGAGCTATGCAGCACTACATTGGCCTTATTCTTTTCTCATTTAAATGTTAAATATTTGTCATGTCAGAACTATCTATAGAAAGGAGATTTTGTTTTTTGGATTATCCAATTTAAACACTCTGTCATTGAGATTAGATTTTGGCTTCGGAGACACAAAGGTCTACTCTTCTGTATGCCCCATGGTGCCCAGAGCAAATGCTCATCCAACACTTGAATGTTTGCAGATAAGCTAACTGAGAATTGATTGTGTTTGTTATTTTGGTCTTACATATAAAGACTGTGGTGATGTTAGAGTTTTGAGGACAGTTAAAGTCAGTCAACTGGCTACTCTGTCATTTTCCATCATAGCAAATTAAGAAATTGTTATGCTGAGACTTGCATCTTACCTTGAGAATTTGTTATCCTCATTAGTAACTCTCCAGATAACATTAAGAGATGGCACAACCCAAATGGTACATTTGACAGAAATGTTGATGCCTTGACATTGAGAGGATGGTGGGTGGGTTTAAGACTTTGGGGGATTAGGTTTTTTGAGTCAATTATGAAGATTTGCTGTTATGTGCTGCCCTTGATGATAAGGAGAAAAAAGAGCTTGTTTTCTAATATTTATCATCCCAAACTCAGCTCATGGTATCATCTGTGTATTCTTTCCTCCCCTTGAACCACTATTTCTTTTCACAGGATTAGGCACACATCCTTTCGCTCTGTGTGCTCTTGTAACAATGTTTCCTTACCTAGGGTATAATTTTATCATTTTATATTGTAATATGTTGTTTACTAACATGTCTTGATCATCTCTGCCTCCAGAATACTCAGAACAAAGCCTGGCTCACAGAAGCTGATCCTTAAATGCTTAAAGACTACATGAGGTACAGGGAATCACATGGAGATTCAGGCACCAGAGGGAGTGTCTGAGCTCTGGAAACTGCTCTTGCCTCTCCCCAATTACCAGGTGCCTTCCCCTGCATCTAGCCCTTGCTGGTGGTAGATGCTACTGTGCAGCTTGTCCAGTCATGTGGGCTCTAGAATAAAGAGAAATACAACTTTATTTTTAACAGATTGCCCTCATTTTATTCTCTATACCATTTGTTCATCTTCTTCCCTTCCCTTAATCTGGATCCCAAGGTTTAGGACTGTAGACCCAGGTGGCTTCGATCCAATCTTCCTTTCCTTCCCTCAGATATGCAGCAGATGTTCCTTTGGAAGGCAGTGGCAAAAGAAACAGATGGAAAACTAAATAGATAACAAGCTGGAAAATGTCAAAGCCTGGCCCTTTTTATTCTCAACAAATGTGTTGGCTGAGAAGGTACAGAAAGGGATCTTTTCATACTGAACTCCCAGAAGACTGATATATTGGCTTAAGGCATGTATTCCTTTGGGCAAAATCTGGACTCTGAGAGATTGGTAGAAAGAACTAATAAAGCAGTAAAAAAAATGTACAGATGGTACCTGATATCCAGATTCTGCCTCTTTTTCCAAACACAGGTTATTCTTTCATGTCTATTAAAAAAGGATATGGGCAAATGAAGGCTTAGAGTATGTTTCTCAGGTTCCAATAATGTTCACTGAATTCATTGATAATTGTTCAAGTGATAATTAAGTGGAAATTGTTAATAAAGTAGCATTAATATTTCCATTTGTGCCTTTGGAAAGTCAGAATGTAAATATTTCAATCCATGTATTTCCTTTGTGTGGAGCTGGAACAAGGCTAGGAGTCATTCAAGTAAAATCCTTAGCATTAGAAGCATGGTACTTTGAAAAGCAGGCTCCTTAGAGGACTGCCTGTGCATTTTTACTGTCAGGTCATCGTCAGAAAGCAAGCTTTTTCCCATCCGGGTGATGGAAGAGTGGAAATCTTAGCTATTAACCCACTATGAATCATCTCAGTTTATGATGAAAATGAGAGCATAGTCTTCCCTGTTTGTATTTGCCCTACTTGAAAATTAATCAAGTCAGTGACAACAAGTCTCAGTGTCTTTTGTTTATGAGATCAGACACAATCACACTTAGCAGGGGATACTGCTTCTGACTGCCTTTTAATCTAAGCTCCTGCTGCTCTACCTGTTGTGTCAGACATCTGTGCCAGCTTCTATAACAGGAAGAAATTTACTTTTACAAAAATAATGTTGTTTTATTCTCTTTTCCTACTTTCCCCCAAACTGTTACTTTTTAAATACTAACTGGCTTACACTATTATCTATGTCCTATTTCTTTAAACATTCTTAGGCTTTCATCTTATTATTTTTATTTAAAAAAATTTTTATTGGGGTACTCTGATGCTTTTGCAAATATGTATAAAACGGTTTCATCTTCAAGGAATTCATGGAAAAGACTCTGACAAGTACAGGTTTCTGGTAACTGACTGTACTGCTGAACTGAATGAATAAGCATTTTCAGAACTCTAATGAAAAACTGATGAACTCATAAAAGTGCTAACAAAAGATCGATGAAAAAAATTAATTACATGGGACTGAGTGAACTGATGAGGATGATTATAATTTTTGTGACTTTCTGTTTGAATTAAAAAAACAAAAATTTTTATTGGGGTATAGTTGATTTGCAATGTTGTGTTAGTTTCAAGTGTGCAGCAAAGTGAATCAGTTATACATAATATATATATATATATATATATATATATGCTTTTTTTTTAGATTCTTTTCCCATATAGGCCGTTACAGAGTACTGAGTAGAGTTCCCTGTGCTATATAGTAGGTCCTTATTTGTTACCTATTTTATATTAGTGTGTATATGTCATCCCCAATCTTCCAGTTTATCCCTCCCCACCTTACCCCCTGGTAACCATAAGTTTGTTTTCTACATATGTAACTCTATTTCTGTTTTGTAGTTAAGTTCATTTGTACCCTTTTTTTTTTAAGATTCCACATATAAGTGATATTATAAGATATTTGTCGTTCTCTGTCTGACTTACTTCACTCAGTATGACAATGTCTAGGTCCATCCATGTTGCTGCAAATGGCATTATTTCCTTCTTTATGGCTGAATAATATTCCATTGTATATGTGTACCACATCTTCTTTATCCATTCCTCTGTTAATGGACATTTAGGTTGCTTCCATGTCCTAGTTATTGTCAATAACTGCAATGAACATTGGGGTGCATGTATTTTTTTGAATTACAGTTTTCTCTGGATATACGCCCAGGAGTGGGATTGCTGGATCATATGGTAGTTCTATTTTTAGTTTTTTAAGGAACTTCCATACTATTCTCCATAGTGGCTGTATCAATTTACATTCCCATCAACAGCGCAAGAAGGTTTCCCTTTCTCCACACACACTCCAGCATTTATTGTTTGTAGATTTTTTGATGATGGCCATTGACTGGTGTGAGGTGATACCTCACTGTAGTTTTGATTTGCATTTCTCTAATAATTAGTGTGTTGAACATCTTTTCATGTGCTTTTAAGCCATCTGTATGTCTTCTTTGGAGAAATATCTATTTAGATCTGCCACCCATTTTTTGATTGGGTTATTTGTTTTTCTGATGTTGAGCTGCATGTGCTGTTTGTATATTTGGGAGATTAATCCTTTGTTGGTTGCTTCACTTGCAAATATTTTCTCCCATTCTGAGAGTTGTCTTTTTGTTTTGTTTATGGTGTCCTTAGCTGTGCAAAAGCTTTTAAGTTTAATTAGGTCCCATTTGTTTATTTTTGCTTTTATTTTCATTATTCTATGAGGTAGGAACCTACCTCAACATAATAAAGGCCATATATGACAAACCCACAGCAAACATCATTCTCAATGGTGAAAACTGAAAGCATTTCCTCCAAGATCAGGAACAAGACAAGGATGTCCACTCTCACCACTATTATTCAACATAGTTTTGGAAGTCTTAGCCACAGCAGTCAGAGAAGAAAAAGAAATAGAAGGAATGCAAATTGGAAAAGAAGTAAAACTGTCACTGTTTGCAATAACATGATACTATACATAGAAAATCCTAAAGATGTTACCAGAAAACTACTAGAGCTCATCAATGAATTCAGTAAAGTTGCAGGATACAAAATTAATAGACAGAAATCTCTTGCATTCCTATACACCAACAACAAAAGATCAGAACGAGGAATCCCATTTAACATCCCATCAAAAAGAATAAAATACCTAGGAATAAACCTACCTAAGGAGGCAAAAAACCTGTACTTAGGAAACTATAAAACACTGATGAAAGATATCAAAGATGACACAAACAGATGGAGAGATATACCCTGTTCTTGGATAGGAAGAATCAATATTGTGAAAATGACTATATTACCCAAAGCAATCTACAGATTCAATGCAATCCCTATCAAATTACCAATGGCATTTTTCTCAGAATTAGAATAAAACATTTTACAGTTTGTATGGAAGCACAAAAGATGATGAATAGTCAAAGCAATCTTGAGAAAGAAAAATGGAGCTGGAGGAATCAGGATCCCTGATTTCAGACTGTACTACAAACCTACAGTCATCAAAACATTATGGTACTGACACACAAAAAATAAATATAGATCAATGGAACAGGATAGAAAGTCCAGAGGTAAACCCACACACCTATGGTCACCTAATCTGTGACAAAATAGACAAGACTCTACAATGGAGAAAAGATAGCCTCTTCAATAAATGGTGCTGGGAAAACTGGACAGCTACACGTAAACAAATGAAATTTGAACACTCCTTAACATCATACACAAAAATAAACTCAAAATGGATTAAAGACCTAAGTGTAAGATTGGACACTATAAAACTCTTAGAGGAAAACATGGGCAGAACACCCTTAGACATAAATCGCAGTAGTCTTTCATTTTAAATGATACACTTTTTAAACTAGGAGAACACCATATCAAGTTTAATCCTTATAAAATTAAGAGAAAAAAAAAACTGGTCCTTAATTAAGTGTCTTAAAAATGGACTGAGGTTAATTCCAGATAGGTCTTTGGAAAGCTTAAAGACAGAGCAAGAGATTAAAATATTTTCAAACTGCAGATCCCCGTGTATTAAGAGAATTATAGTTTTGCAGTTTAGTGAAAGAGAAACAAGGCTCTAATTTTGTAATAAAATGTTATTAAATAACCAAGAAATTAAAAAAATATCTAAATCCTATCATAACTAGATATTTTCTAGTTTGAAATCGGAAAATACTGTAGAGATGTTATATTATTTAAGACTTTTAAGTTGACAAACTCCATTATAAAGGGCCCATCCTGGAATTGTCAAGGATTTTTTTCATGTAGGTTTCTTTCCTCTGGCTCCTTCTATTGCTCTGTCTCACACAAGCAGCCCCTAACAAGAACATATGGCCCCTTGAATGTCTTTGCTCAAAGAACAATGCCAAAGTAATCTCAAAGTAACCCTCTTCAAAAAAGTAGAATTTCAGGAAAATATGCATGGGTATGAAGATGGGAACATATATGGAGTTAACCCAAACTTGGAGATTAATAACAGATGAAGACACAGATCACATTCATGTGCATCTAACAACATAGTGTGGTAGTTAAGAAACTGGGTCTGGGGACTTCCCTGGTGGCCCAGTGGTAAGAATCCATCTTACAATGCCGGGGATGCAGGTTCGATCCCTGGTTGGGGAACTCAACACCTACATGCCACGGGGCAACTAAGCCCACATGCCACAACTACTGAGCTCGTGCACCTCAACTAGTGAGGCTGCATGCTGCAAACTACAGAGCCCATGCACCCTGGAGCCTGTGTGCCACAACTAGAGAAGAGAAAACCCTCATGCCATAACTAGAGAGAAGCCCATGAGCCAAAACAAAGAGCCCGTGTGACACAATGAAAGATCCTGCATGCATCAAAGAAGATCCCGTGTGCCACAACTAAGACCTGATGCAGCCAAAAATAAATTAAATAAATAAATAATAATAAAAAGAAACTGGGTCTGAAGATATTTACACTGAAGTTCTAATATGTGCTTGTACCACTTAACAGCATTGTGAACTTGGGAAAAATTAAAATTAAAAAAAAATTAAAATTAAAAATTTCTAAGTTCCTGTTTTCCTAACTGTAAGATAAGAACAGTATCAATCTCATAGCTTGTTGTGAGGAGTAAATGAAAAATACATGGCATGTAAAGTGCACTGTATGATGTCTAGCTTGTAGTTTTTGATAAATGAATGTTCACTATTGTTATAAATCCATTGGTGGAAGGATATTACAAAGTGTAATGAACAGATCATTGGCCTAAAATTCACAAGACCTGGGTTTAAATGGTGTGATAATAGTTCAGTTCACAATTATTGTTAGGATAAATATATGGTTCGTTTGGTATGTAACAGGTTTTCCACAAATATTAATTTTTCTGAGTTCTTTCTACATATAGTTAGTACTGCACATCTGTTACCTTGATTGTTCAGAAATGTATAATTTTTACATGCGTATTTGTTACCACATTGAAGCTGTGGCCCATGAAATTTGGTCTTTGAGGAGTTACAATGTAGAGTTACAAATGTATAGTTCAACTGCAAAATTAATTTAAAAGTGTTTCTGTCCTTGACTTGTTTCTCATCAAGGATAGTATATGAGATCCAATTTATAAATCTAAACAACCCTTCTTGCATTATCTCTTTTATCTACTCTGAATTCTGTCAACCATATCCTCTTCCAGACCATTTCATTTCCCAGAATCTGTTCAAAATTCTTTCTCAGTCTCTAGTGTGATTTTACTCCCTCCTTTTCTTTTCTCTCCCAGACCTTTTTATGTATATTGGCTAAGATTTCTTCCCTTCTCCTCAAGTCATTATGAGTGTGGTTCTATTCATCTGGGCCCATTCCTTTATTATGCTTCATAGGAACATAGAAACCAGAAAAATAATGGCAGGAAGATTTGGGGAAGATGTCCATGTTGGTGGCATTGTTTTTGAAACTTCAGGAATTCTCACATAAAAACCAATAATGCAAATAGATAACAACAACAACAAAACTCCATAGACAACAAATAACAACAAAACCAGAGTTTAAGGTATCATCATGAACCACAAGTTACAAGTGGTTAAGGACAAAATCACTGATAGCCAGAAGGTCTGCATTGCATGATATCACTGGCTGGATGTATAGGAAGAAACAAAGGGAAGCAATAGGATACGTGACAGACCTGAAGACAAGAGAACTCCAAAATAGCTAACAAATGTTCACAAGAAAGCATAATTGGCTAGCTTGAGAACAGCTAAACCTGGGAGGATTTTTATCCCAAAATAGGTGAGCATAAAAATCTTAGTAAAGTCTAAAGAGGCTGGAACCATGATCTCCTGTGAACTCTTGAAATTAATTAGCTAAGATGGTATGCTAGGAGGGTCCCACACTGAAGATAAACTGCAGGGAGTCAAATCAAAACTGAGCAGGACAGGTTCACAGAGATCAAGAAGAGAAGATTCAAATAAAAGTCAGGGAGAGGTACAGAGCCAGAAATCTCAGAAGGAAAGACACTATAGTTTTCAATACCACAAGATAACCAAGAGGGAGGTCTTTGAATTCAGAAAAACTATTCTGAATACAACCTTCTTTGGAAAATCCAGGAAAATTAGTATTTTTTTAAAAAACAGGCAATAGAAAATTATTAAGGTCAAATTCTATATAATTTTATTATAAAAAAGGGATATGAGCAAAATAACATTCCTGCAGACACTGAATGCACACCAGAAAGACAAGCCCACCAAACAGATCAAAAGTATAACCAAGTATTTTAAAATGAGACAAAATACATTAATAAAAAATTGAAGAAAAAAGAAAATAAGGAAAAGGAATAAAAAGGATTTGAGAGGAAGTAACAAATATTGTAGATATGCAAAGAAGATCCAAAAATAGAGTCCCTAAAGAATAAGTATAGAAGTCAACAAAGAAACAGAACAAATACTAGAATCTAACATTCAAGAATGCTTTTCTGAAATAAAAGATTTGAAATTAGGTATAAAGCCATACTACATGTGTAAGAATATCAACTCAGAACAAACACATCAAGACATATTTTAGTAAAATTACTGGACTTTAAAAGGCAAAGCAAAAAGTCTTTGTGCACTTATACATAAAGAGCAAATGAGTCCCAGAGTTAAAAAAAAACCTAGATTATGTTGAGGCTTTCCAAAAGCAATGCTTTTTTACCAGAAGAAAGTACAGAAACATATTTCAGGTATACAAAATAAGAAAATGAAGCCAAGGATTTTACATCAGGAAGAATTGACTTCTAAGTGTAAGGGGCACAGAAAAATTGTCAATATGAAAAACTTAGATTAAATTGTTCCCATGAGCTCTTCCTGAGGAATCAACTAGAGAATGAGCTTCATACAGCCAAAATTACTAGAGTGTTCAACATAGAGACCAATGATGTAGACCAGGTACTGGCAAACTATTTTGGAGAGGCCTACACAGTAAATATTTTAGACTTTATGAACCAAGAGGCCACAAATCCTGCCAATATAGCATGAAATCAGACATAGATAATTATTAAATGAATGAGTCTGGCTGTGTTTGTAGACCATATTAAACATGTGCTTGGCAGATTTTGGCAGATGGCTGAAGTTTTCTGACCCCTAATTTGGGCACTGAACATCAAAAGAGGCCAACGTCAAAAGAGACAATCAGATAGTATGTGCTTCCTGATGAGATAACACACTATCAGGTATAGTCTTGTCAAATGAGACTTTGGATTCAGCTGACAATTTGAAGTAAAAACAGAGTTCAGAAGAACATGATGAATTGTACCATGAGACGGCAACAGCAGTCTAGATGGTGAGCATCTCTCTAAAGGATTTCAAGGTAACCTGCAAATTAAAAGAGATGTAACAGACATAAAAATAGGCGCAAATAAACTATAGTTTTTAGGGATGAACATTTGTATGATGAAACCATAATAAAATGCAAGGAAATGATTACTAGAGAGATCAGTTTGGTCATTATTTACAGGGGAGGGAGGAGATTATAATTGGGACAAGGCACATGGAAGGTCTAGGGTGGTTAGTAAGTTTGTATTTTTGATCTGAGTGGTAGTTAAGAGTGTTTGGGTATAATTATTAAGTTCCACATTTGATTTCTGTGGCTTTTCTCTTTCTCATTTTATTTTACAACAAAAGGGTTAAGATATGTGTATGAACAAGTCTGGTGGAGGTACACTATTCTCATGTTTGAGAGGTTGTGGGAATAGACAGATATGGGCTGTAAAATACAGGACTGTTTGGCAAGCAGTAGAAACACATACAAATTAGTAATTTTTATCACTTCTCATATACTGTCTTCTCAACTGCTGGTCTGCATTTTTCTGGAGTGTAACACAGAAACAAATGTCAATTTTTTTTCAGTATAAAGAACCCAGAGCTATATTTCTGCATAAATTGAGCTCAATATGTTTGTTGATACTGATAATAAAATATAACCAAAATTTCTTCTCCCAAAAAAGGATGCTTTCCATCTTACTGCTCACACACTTTCCTTTGAATGTCATTTTTAAGCACATGAAATACCTCAAGGGTAACATTCACTTGTAATTTGTCTCCTCCTAAACACCATGTATATGAGATATCTAAAATATGCAAATTAAAATAATGAAAGAGTGGAATGGTGGTTGTCAGGAGCTGGAGTGGGGGGGAGAGGAAAATGGGGAGTTAATAGTCAACAGGCCTAAGTTTCAGTTAAGCAAGATGATTAAATTCTAGAGTTCTGCTGTACAACATTGTACCTATAGTCAATGGTAATGTACTGTATACTTAAAAATTTAAGAGGATAGATCCCATGTTACTAACATAATAAAATAAATAAATAGATAAATAAGTGGATACATTTTTTAAAAGTCTGAGAAACACTAAAAAGAACAAACATTTCCAAACCTCTATTTTGAAATTGATTTTATCACACACAGAGCATCTTTTTTAAAAAAAGTAAAGCTTTACTTTCAAGCTCATTGATTAATCTTTACTTTGGGGAAAAAAAAGAATAAAATTTGTAGATTAGTAACTCTATTATTTAATGAATATCCCTTTGTAAATACAACTGTGTAAGGTGAATTTAAAAAGGAAATAAAACAAAACAGCCTGATTTTGCAGTTGTTATAGGTTAAAATGCATTCATTTCACGAACACTTATCTTACATTAACACACAGAAAACACTGATAAAGTACAAATAAGGTTTTAGCCGAACACTAAATACACATAGGGTTTACTAATTAGGACACATTTCCATTCCCCTACAAAATGAATATAACTACTAAAAGTCTCACTTGGCATGAGAGAGAGTATTTAATTTTTAACAAGAACATGGTATCTATAGTCTGTTGATCTGAGAAACAAACTTCAGTATCAGAAAGTCACTGAATTTCATAGGCAAGCAGCTAATCAAAGACAACATATTATAGAGCTAGAAGGGAGCACTGAATACAAATTCCTCATTTCCAAAATGAGGTATAGATTAAGGATACTTGTTCAAGCTCACACAGCCCTCCTAGAGTAGACTAGAATACAGTTGTCTTTTTCCTGCTGCTTCACATCAAAAAGTGTTTAAAACACAAAAATCCTCTTGATCATTTCTGGGTCTGTGGAGAGAAACAGCAATTTCCAGCCTCTTGAGGCTGTGAAGGGCAGAGGCTCTTGACTCTAAAACTGCCCTTAAGGGCACTTCTGGAAGGAAAGCTTTTCAGAGCAAAGAATGAACAATTAAAATGGAGGGGAAATGTCATCTAAATTGCAGCTGAACTTCTATTTAAACTGATAGTAGCAAAAAGGCAGCATAAATTTCCGAAAATCAGTTTTTCTTGATCACAGACACAAATCATGTCATCTTCAGAAGGTTTTTCTCAGAAACATTTAAGACCTTCACGTAAAGATTCATCAAAGTCCATGCTGAACTGAGTATCTCCAGGCTGCCAGTTATTTCAATTATAATTTTATATTCTTCTTTCATATTTGAGATAGATTTTCTGTGTTCTGTATTGAATCAAACACTCAAAAACTTTAATATTAGAAGGTAAAATTTAGATTTTAGAAGAAATGAATAAGTTATAACCTTACTATCCATCAACCTATTTTTCATCACTGAAATCAAAACATTTAAATATTTAGAATGATTAAAGTATGTTTATGTTGCTGAAAAAAAAACCAAGAAACTGATAGAGCAAAATTAATTCATTTTTTATGTAAACAACGAAAAGCAAATTTCGATTAGGCATTTTGAGCTCCAGAGTTGGGGTACTATGGAAAATGAAAAGACTATAAGACAGTGATGAAACTCATAAGAATCTTGATGGTTTCTTACAAAAGGATACATTTTAATCGGAAGCTTAGAGTTTGCTCCTTTGCCATGACAACCGATGTAGAGTCCTGTAGTTGGAAGGTTACAGTGATAACCTTCATTATGCTCAGAAGTGGCCCCATGTTAACAGTTTAGTGATTGGACTGCAAGGAACTGATTTGAGTATTTCTACCCAATTCTGAATAATATTTTTTGATCCTCATGGAGGATGTGATTCCATGTTGACAGGCTTGGCCATGAACTCATAGTGTGACTTTGGGTAAGTCCATTAACTCTCATGTGTTTGTTTCCTCAAATCTATGAAATGGGAACACTGGGCTCAGCTTCCACCCCAGAACAGGCTAAGTCTGTGTTCACTGGTTCGTCTAATGCTGGTTGGAAAGAAAAGAACCGATTTTTCCTCTTCTTTGCATAGCTTAAGCAATTCTCTTGTACCCACTCTACCCTTCTCTTCTTGCTCTATGGTCTCAAAAAAGGTCAATGCAGGGAGATACAGAGCTTACCAAATTATGATCATTCTGCTGCGTGCATCTTGATATTTCACATGATCCTTGAATCTTACCACTTAGGTAAATAAGAACTAAAGTCAGCTGCTTTGCTGATGAGCAACTTTTTATTTTCTTAATGAAATGAAGAAAATAATTCTAATAATGAAAATGTGGAAACAGTAGAATCCCAGAGAAAAGCACAGGGAAGGTTTTATTCCTTTTAATTAGAGAGGATACCTTTACAGTACCCAGTTAAATACTAACGTGGTCTTCAAAGTTTCACATCAGGTACTCAGTGTTTGTGTAGCAACACTGATTATTCTTACTAGTGTATCTGACTCTAGGGAGGAATGTTAGGTTTCCTTCTCCCGTACTGTCAACCCTGGGTCTCAGAATATTTCCAGAACATTCTAAGAACTATAATGTTCAACCTCATTATAAAACTGTATCAAGAATAAGGACCTACCTGAGTTACATATTTCCTATGACAAAGAAAAAAAGCATTGTAAACCTTTCTGGATCAAACCAGGGTATAATAAATATACACAAAAATCAAATGTACTATATAGTATTATATACACCAAGGATGATATATGAGCATCAGTATATATAGACCTAGGCAATTTGTTTTTGATGCAGTCACTATCCTTTTCTGCACATCTCTCTCTGTCTCAGAGTTTCTCACCTTTCTCCAGCTCAGAAATTTTGGATCCCATCCTTTCACTCTTAGCAAGCTTCCCACTATCCTTTGCTAAGTTATTAGATAACAAAGACATTAGGTCTTTCCCTTCCCATGGACATTTTCTTTTGAGACTTAAGAGAAATGGATCATTAAAGGTGAATTTTTAAGGATTTGTGAATCTTTGCCCATGATCCTGAAATCATATTCTGGTATATAGTAGGTACTATGGCAGCCATGGAGGTGCTATCAGAGAAAACCTGTCAAAAGAACATACTTATTTGACAGCCTCCAGCTACTACACCTTAGGGATCCCCTGAAATGTTAATGCTGAAGCCACATTCTCTCCAGGCTATTCCTAACTAATGATTAAACATAGTGAAGGTTCAAGAACTGGGCCATTTCTGCCTGATGTGGAACTCTTTTATGGGCAGGCTTTGCTCTGGGGCTCCCCATTGGCCTGGTCAGGACTTTCTTAGAGGTATTTGCTGCTCAACTTTCATGTCTTTCTCCAGATGTCAGATAAGCATCACAGTGCAAAGGTTCTTCCCACTATTCCTGCTTCCTCTCCCCTTTACCCTTCAGAGGCATTTCTCTCAACAAATTTCTTGCACTCCTAGATCCATCTTGGCATCTGCTTTCCAGAGGATTTGAGCAGACACAGCACTCCATAAATATTGGTTGGGTCAGATAAAGGAATCTCAGGATGAAATACATGAACTATTAGAGGAGGTGAAGAGAGCAGTGAGGAAACAAGATTGAGTACCTACCATTTGCCAGGTGCTTAGCTGTAAGAGAATCTCATGCAGTTGGACTAAAAGATTAGTTGAGATAATGTATGCTCAGTAACTGATATGTATTAAATGCTCAATAAATAGCAGATATTCTTATTATAAAGAATTACATTAGATTCTATATGAAAAGGTCAAGTGGGTATGAGATATCAAGAGTCATGAAAGAGGCAAAGAATCAGGCAAGAAAAGAGGTCAGGGATCTGAAGGGAACATAGTCCAAGCAGTAATCTGGGTTCAGTCATCTTGACATGGCTGAGAAGAACTCCCTAGGAGCTGCTGTTACTAATGAAGTTTTAGGTCTTCTGGGGATATTCACCCTTGGTGGCCCCAAATATTAATTTTTTTTTTCATTTTTCAGGGTTCTGTGGTTTTGCAGGTCCCTAAATTGTTAATATAGTGTCTGATTTCAGTGAATGAGGAACTATTGGTATCAATTTATAAGTGGTCCTACAAGGCTGTAGTTTTAAATTTGGATTTGGGGCCCTGAGTGGTGGTGGGTGGAAGAGGGGAAGAGAGAGCATACAGGGCCTTGGTGTGAGATCTTGACTTCCTTTCTATCTGAACTTATTCTCATTGAGAACTCCAAGGCTTAGCAGTTAGCTTTTTCATCTGCTTAAAATGCAACTCCATAGTTAGGTGTGTGATTATGGGCTTTTCTTAACTGTAGTTTGATTAAAGAGACTTTCCAGATGTAAGACAAAATTTTGAGGTCACATTCTTTACCTCCTAAGAAGATATAGGTTATAAGTAGAAAAGTTCCTCCAGAACACTACAGAGGATAAAAAGCTTGTAAAGAATCAATAATTAATCTCATCTTGTAGCAATATAAAAGGAATTATTCTTTAGACCAATTGATTATGCTCAAAGCCATCTAAGTGATCTGTCATCAGTGACTTTCAGAAGGTAGCTCCTGATTCCTCTTAGTAAATTAAGCCTACAAGTGAAAGCATTCTTAATTCATTACATGCCAGTACACCTGCCACAAATATAATTAGTCCAGTCTCATAAGGGTGTCATTTTTGAAAGGTTAATAAATCCATCCATACTTTCCGCAATGCCCCAGGGGTCAGTTTTCAATTGCCTATTCATGATGTGTTCTGCTGCTCTTGAAATGCAATGAATATCTCAAATAATTGGTAGTTTGTTTTTAATGTAAGATAGTATTGCATTTCAGCATTGCTGAAATATACAATCTGGTGGTCTGAACGACTAATTAGGAGATCTATTACCATACCATATACAATGATATAGCCATCTCAACTTGATCTTTTATTGAAACTATCAGGGCCAAATGTGTTTCAAACTTCAGAAATTTTCAGAATCTAGAAAGGTAATACTCAGTATATACCATGTATCATATAAGATCCTTATCAGGGTCTGGGGCAGCACCCAGCACCCAATGACTATATTGATATTTTTGCAGCATAATACTGAATATTAAAATAGGTTTTGCTACCAAGTGAATTTAGGTACTAACCTTATCAAACAACATCAACAACAAACAACAATAAAAAGAAAGCCAAGACATTCAGTTTTCAGAACTTTGTGGATTTTGGAATTGCAAATAGGAATGGTAGTGAATTTGCATCCTAACTCCTCCTCAAGCAATCTCCATGAAGATTGTGGGAACAGAAGAGAAAGAGTTGCCAAGAATTTAGCTTGAAATTGAAGTAGGTGACATTTATTGCTGCTTTCTACCTGTTAATTCTATAAGACTCATTTTCAAAATTTCTCTTAGGCTACATAAAATATGGACTCTCTACATAATGCTTTGTCTAAAATGAGTAACTTGGATGAATTATTCTTTTACCGATAATCAGCTCATTGAGTTTTACTTGTGCCTCTGATATGCATGAGAAAATATAAAAAGGAGTGGAGAGTAAGAATTAAAGGAAGAAAACAGCTCCTTCCAGTTACTGCCCTTTACCTATGGCCACAGGTCCATCCTCACAGTAGTCTCATCTTTGCAAAGAGGCTGAAGAGTTGACTATTTTGCATTAATACATTGTGGCACAGGGAAAGGGGATTAAAATTTTTCCTACTGTTTCTCTTTCTTAGATCAACAATCACTTTTTTTGTGTGTGAGGAATCTTTTTCTTTTTTTTTTCTTTTTTTTTTTAACATCATTGGAGTATAATTGCTTTTCAATGGTGTGTTAGTTTCTGCTTTATAACAAAGTGAATCAGTTACACATATACATATGTTCCCATATCTCTTCCCTCTTGCGTCTCCCTCCCTCCCACCCTCCCTATCCCACCCCTCTAGGTGGTCACAAACCACCGAGCTGATCTCCCTGTGCTATGAGGCTGCTTCCCACTAGCTATCTATTTTACGTTTGGTAGTGTATATATGTCCATGCCACTCTCTCACTTTGTCACAGCTTACCCTTCCCCTCCCCATATCCTCAAGTCCATTCTCTAGTAGGTCTGTGTCTTTATTTCCGTCTTACCCCTAGGTTCTTCATGATCTTTTTTTTTTTTTCTTAGATTCCATATATATGTGTTAGCATACGGTATTTGTTTTTCTCTTTCTGACTTACTTCACTCTGTATGACAGACTCTAGGTCCATCCACCTCACTACAAATATCTCAATTTCATTTCTTTTTATGGCTGAGTAATATTCCATTGTATACATGTGCCACATCTTCTTTATCCATTCATCTGTTGATGGACACTTAGGTTGCTTCCATGTCCTGGCTATTGTAAACAGAGCTGCAATGAATATTTCTCTATACCTTATTTGGTACATGACTCTTTTTGAATTATGGTTTTCTCAACAATCACTTTTTCTCTCAGCCGAAAAAATCTGGCAACACAATGATCAAGATAGTAGAATAGTTATTAATAAAAGTGTTTTTGTTATCATCACTCTTGGGTAACTTTTGTTTCCTATTACAGTCTTCTTGGTGCTTAAGACCTGGTAACACCTTGAATGTAGTATGTGCTCTTAGTGTGCTTATTAAATTGGATTGAGAAAGCATCCTTATGCCCTTCACACCACACCCTTATTTTGTATGTTTGTTTGCTTATTGCTTTTCAAAAGAAGTCTGTGTTTCCTATTGTTAAAGCTACTTTTCCTGTTTTCTCTCTAGGATTCAGAGGCATTGGATTCTGCTCCTGAAGCTATTTATATCCTTTGTACTTCCAAGGGGGTTGTAGGAGTATATAATCTATCACTGCAAATGATCTGTTTTGATCACATAAATGAAGAGATGGCTGACTAAGAGTTGTGCTTCTTTTTCAGTTATTCTCCTATATTGTTATGAATTAATTTCTGTTGGATTTTGATAATTCTGTTATTGACAGACATTTGTACCTCCACATAATCATGTGTGTCTCTACCCATAAGTAGCAGTTTGGCCTGTCACTCAGGGATATACATGCACTTCTATGCATTCACCAGACTGAAGTTCTCCCATAAACAAGCTCATTTTGCTTCATCATTATTAAAAATATTTATGTGGGAAAAAAGTGTTTAGAACTGTTAAGAAATATATAACTAAATATGTTATCAATGTACTTTATATGAAATTTATGCTATATGTCTCTTTTTCCTCCTTGCTCTTTATCAGCATGAAAATGAGGCTTCTGTTTCTAAGAAACTCTAAAAATATTGCTCACCTGCACCTATCCTGTTCTGCCACACTATAATCTTGGTTATAGCTCTCAAATGTCAGAACAGAAGATCATGAACTGAAGATGTGTCATAGACAAAACTGTTTTAAAGGCATGTTCAACATAATGGACTAAGGAAAAAAATCCAGCCATGAGAAAACTTGACTTAATTAAAAAAAAAAAAAAGCATCCTTTATAAAATACAAACTGTATGAGCACTATAATTAAAACTGCTAATCCTTTTATTTTTTTCAGTCCTCTCCAGCTGGCTACAAAATGCCTCTGGCCCCTTGCCAGGGAGCCCTGAATGTCTTTGGCACCAATGGAACCCAAGCAGGCTAGAGATAGGCAGTTCTCACTTCACGCTTTGGTAAATTCAGAAATAGTATGTTGCTGCCCTGGGCAGCTAAACATTCCAAATTTCAGAAACAGCTCTTGGTGGAAATTTTGTGAATCTGCTCCCTTCTCACGTTTTCCCTAGTTCCTTGGAATGAACAGTCACTTTGGCTCTCCAGCTTGACAAGAACTGTATTGCAGTCACTGAGCCCCTCTTTCCTTCCAGCTGATGCAAGATCAGCAGTGACCTGCGGCATATCCTTGCCTTTCCTGTGATCTAATATATTTCAAAAAATGTTACTGAGTGCCTTAACTAGCCCTAGCACTATAAGATACTTCAAGATAGTAAATGGCTGAGTATGGTTGGGGACAGAAATCACATAGGACTGGCTAAAGGTGGGCGTGGAGAGATGAGCAGCAGTGCCAGATGGACAAGAGGGCCAAGTCTTGTGTGCCCTGGACAAAGAGTCTGGACTTTTTCCTGAGAGCAGTGGAGAGCCATTGCAAGGTTTTAGGCAGATGAGGGAAAGTCTTATTTTTTAGAAAGATTTCTCATCCTGCAGGATGGAGCATGACCTAAAGACAACATTGGGAGCAGAATAATGAATTTGGTGTCTGTGGCAAATAATTCCAGTGAGAATCATGGCAACTCTGCCGACCATGGCCCAGACAGTGAGTTGAGAGAGAAGAGGATGTGAACAATATTAAAGAGATTAAATCAGTGGGACTAGGTGATTGATTCTACCACAGGGGATAAAAGAAAGAGTAGAAGGTGACAAAGAACTGAAGGGGACACAAATTTGAAATTAGCCCTTTTATTTGAGTGTTAGTCATATGGGTGATTTATTTTCATTTAAACTATTTTTTTATTGTTATAATGTCATTTTAAATATTGTATATATTACAAAGAAAATTTGATAGGTGTGATATTTAGTGATATAATGTTTTTCTTAAGATAGAAGTCATGATGCTAACACATTTACTACAATAAGATTGTTATTATTGCCCATATTTGACTGAATCATAAGGCAAATCAAAATGCATTTCTCTGCTTTAATAGAGATAATACCTGTGAGTTACTCCCTCACCTACCCGCATTTCATGTAATTGAGATACTGATTTTCAGAGTAATACAGAAAAATGATATGACCATGTGAGGAAGAAAGAATGATCACTTACATATTTTGATATTCCTGAGAAAAGAAAGAAAAATCTTCACATAAATATTTTCTGAATATTTTGCATAACTGTTTGCTGTTGTAAGCCAAAAATTCTTGGTCTTTATCCACTACTTTTGGAGCACACAAAAATATACCCAAATAGGAAAACAGTGCTGGCAACCTTGTCTTAATTCATTTTGACTGTTAACAACCAAAAAAATAATCAGATCAAGAATAACACTTTTTAAAAATAGTTATTTTTAAAAATAGTTGCATTATATTTTTTCTGTGTGGGTATGTAATTCTTGTTGAAAAATTTGTAGAATTCATAAAAATCACCTAAATTCACATACACATAAATATGCACAAAATGGCAAAATGGACACAGTAACTTTTCTTTAAAAGAATAAAAATCAATACTATGACTGAAGTAAATATTATCTTGAATTTAGAGGTTACAGCTGGGAAACCAAATAAATATATATGAGAGAAATAAAAGCTCACTTAATTGACCTCCACTGTACTGACTATTCCCTCTGTTAAAATTTCAATGTCCCTCCACTGCTTAGCAATTAAACTAAATTTCCAACCAGTTTGCCTTTCAGCCTGAACACCCACTAGCAACCAAAATAGCCTTATGCTTCAAACATGCATTATTCCCTGTATTTCCATGAAAATACACTGTTTCTCACACATTTGCTTATGTTATTTGTTTTCCTGAAAGTGAATTCCATTCCCACTATTACTCCAGCAATCTCTACCCATAGACAGAGAATTCTGTTCTTTGAAGTTCAGCTGAAATGCCATTTACTCCTGGTAAATTTCCAGATTAGCTGGACAAAGAGATGCATTCCTATTTTCTATTCTTACCATGTGGTTTGAACCATTCTTATCAAATCTGTTCAAAGTTTTGCATTACAGACAGTCCTGCATTACCCATTCTACTCTATGGTAAGCCTCTTGAGGACATTGTGTGGTAAAACTTAGATTCCTTTCTACTTCCTAGCACAGCATTTCTGCTGAATGGATTCATTCCTAAAAGACATGGATTTTCAGTTATTAAAAAAAAACTGAAACACTCTTTGAAAGCTGGTACTTATGAAGTACTTCCTTAAAAGCTTATTTTAGACTAGTCATCTTTAATATTGATTCAAACACATAAAAATGTATTTCCTTTCTTGTTATGCATGTTTTGGCTCTTTTGATACCTATTTCATTATACATACATTTGTATATGTGGCTTGAGGCACAGTTCTAAAAACATAATTGATTCTCACTATCTTTCAGCATTATTAATACTCAACTAAGACGAGGAATGGACATGTATGTCGGTTTTAAAAAATCAATTTGGTTTCTTTTAATGGAGGCAAATATTAATAGAGAAAAAAACCAGGTAAAGATTCCCTTTCACCACTCCATCTCAACACACACACACACACAAACACAGTTAAAAGTTAACTATTACAGTGGTTTTAAAGATATGTACACATACTCTATGATACATTTCCCTTGAATAAGTGGAGTTTAATTCTCTTCCCCTTGAGGAGGGCTAGATTTAATGACTTGCTCCTAATGAACAGAATGTGGTAGAAGTGATAGGATGTTACTGCCAAGGTTATATTATAATCATAGTCTCTCTCTCATCTTAATCTCTCTCTCTGTATGTCTCTTTTCCTGACTGTCTTTGTCTTTTCCTCTTTTTGGGTCTTGCTCTGGAGAAAGCCAGCTGCCATGTCATATGAGCTGCACTAAGGAGAGGCTCACATGATGAGGAACTAAAGCTACATGACTGACTCTCTATTCCCTCTGAATATGCCAACAGATGTTCAGAAGCAGTTCCCCAAGCTCCTACAGATGACTGCAGTCTCAACTCAAATCTTGACCATAAGCTCTGAGTCAGAATCACCCATTTAAGCAACTCCTGAATTCCTGACCCTCAAAAACTGCATGAAATATCTGGTAATTTAGGGGAAAAATTTGTTACACAGCAGTAGATAACTGTTATAACTAACAAGTCCTAAAATATTTCTTCTTTTCTCTCTAACCAATCATATTTTTTTGTCATCTTTTCAAGAAATTGACTAGAAACCATGGTAGATTCAAACTAAGAAAGCTAGGAAGAAATTCATAGGGCATCAGTTTTGAGATTACTGTCTACATCTTAGCTGTATGACCTAACACTTTTTTCCTCAGTTTCTTTATTCACTATAGGAACAAAGCAGAACTTACCTAATAAAATATTAGAATTAAATAAGATACTAAACTAAAATGTTGGCATAGTTTTTGGTAAGTTGTAATTACTTAATAAATGTTAGCTTTATTATTATTATTCTGGTTTAAAAAGAAAAGCTAAGAGGTTGCCTGAATAGACATTCAATCTCACAGAGTAAAAACACACAGCTAGTATTCAGACACATAAGTGTAAAATTAATGAAAACAAACTCCTTCCCATACTGTCAGAAGTCAAGCCACTTACAGGGCTAGTGATAGTCTTGAAAAGTGAATATGATCTATAACAGAAATTCAAACTGAATACTGTCCAAGTTCAAAGAAACTCTAAGAGTGTGTCACTTTTGAACCACACCAGAGATCTCAGACCATGCTACAGCTCTGTAGGGCCATTAGAGCTACAGGCCATGTGCTAGCACACAACAGTCAGATCACTAAATAAATCATTCCAAAGGGGACATCATACAACACTATGTGGCCATGAGCTTTATTACCTTGTAGCCACACAGGAAGCACAGGTATAATGTACCACATATTTATTTTGTTTTTGAATATACTATTCAAATAAGGACTTTGGAAAAGGTAAATATTCTTCAAATAATATTTAGCATTTTTTGTATGCAATAGCAAACAAGAAAGGGAAAGAACAACTTCAACATGATAATAACTGATGCTTGTTGGATCTGAGAAATACAACACAGACCAAGTTTTAATCTCTCCCTCTGCACTTTTACACTTTAGGCAAAAGAAATGAGTCATATCAAATTTTATTCTCATGACAGAAAGAATCACATGCTGATCTGTGTACCCCCTAAAAATGTTTGTATTAATTTCTCTTTACCTTATCTAGCTTTGAACATTTCAAAGATCAGTTCCTCAGAAATAGGGCTATTACTTCATGAAGGCAACTGTAGTTCAGAGATATATCCTTAAGCAAACCTCCTTTTCTGTTTAAATAAAGTAGTATACTTTGTACTCATTACTTTGTTAGGCAGAAAATTAACTCCCAACTTCTATTATGAACATAAGTGTTCCAGTCAGCGATTTAATAAAGATAAATTTTAAAAGATTCCCATGAAGGAGATAAACAGCTCCAAAACTATAAGAAGTACATGACACAAAATACAATAATTTCTCACCATATCTTTTTTCTGGTTTGGTGAAGGAAAGGGAGTAGAGTTGAAAGGATTGGTAGGATTGTCTAAAAATAAAAAATGATCATGAAAAAAAAGAGATTATTTATAAGGATCCCTATGGCATTGGGTTACACCAGAGATTTACCTGGAGCCTCTAACTGTCACAGTTCTAGGAATTTGTTGAGTTGTTTTTTTCAAGTCCTCTCAACTCAAGATTATATGCAAGATTACTGCTTGCTGTTTACACACTCATTCAGGAAACAGTAAATAAGGTAAAATGTAACAAACTGCAGTCAACATAACCAGACCCTATCCACTGATAAACCATAGCCTCTTCTGGACATGAGTGAAAGCCTTTGGCAGAACCAGGCTCTCAAACTGCCTACTTAAAAGGTCAAAGATGTGCAGGCTCTTCTAGCTTCTTTCTCTATTAAAGTCCTGCCCATTCTCACCTTCTTGCTTAAGTCTCACCTCCACTCACTGAAGTTTTACCTGACTATTGTTTTTGAACATCAAGTTTATTCATAGCCTATATTAATGCATTAGCAGTTAATTAAATATGTTATTTGTTCACTGTTTTATTATTTGTTTTTCCTCTTCCAATAAAAATATAAAGAATCTATTTATGTTTTCTACAAGTTTGTATTTGTGGTATTTTGTGAAACCATTTTAAAGCTTTATTTGATAATCTGGGAAATTATCTCATTCCACTAAGATATAAGATTTTAAATGTAGAGTCACAACTTATTATGGCCTGTGGCACTGAAGAAGATTTTGAAACTTTACATAATAACAATAGGCATAAAGTGAAGCTTTAAAGTTCAGATTAGAAAAATGGGATACAGTGAGCCAGAAAGCTCAAGACAATGTAGCGACTGGTTAGATTTTTCTGGAAGACAGATGAGATAAGTTGGTCCTTTCACTAAGTGGCAATGGATCTCAGTGTTCAAGCCTGCAATATCAGTTAAGGAAGATAAATAGGCTGTCACAGATGGAGCAGCTACTCAAGATAGTAGCTAACCTAGTTACCAAATTTATATACAAAAAAATCAATCATTTTCCAATATACCACCAATATAAAGGTAGGAATATGGAGAGGCAGACCATTTATAAAAGTGATAAAAATATAGAATATCTATAAGTTGATTGAACAAGATATTTTTTGAAACTATATGAAGTATCAAAAATTTAATGAGACCTAAAAGGAAGCTTGGATAAATGAAGAAATATGTATGTACCTGCACAGGAAAGCATAAGATGACAATCTCTCAAAATCACTTTACAAAAGGAATACAAATCCAATAAAAATTCCCATGGAATTTTTCCTTAGAATTGGAAAAAAACAATATAAAACTTATATAATGGCAAAACAAACCAAAAAAAGACAATTCTTTGGTAAAGAAGGACAACCAGGGTAGACTTGCACTTTCACATTTTCAAATATACCCAAGTATTCAAGCAAGAATTCAATGTGTTAATAAAACTAGAATATACAGTTTTATCAGTGGAACAGGACATTTAGCTTGGACACAGACTCAAGTATAAATATGTATATAGCAAATGGTAAATGTGGTATTTTAAGTGAGTAGATAAAGAATGAAAAACATTGAAATAGTTAGGTGGCTATTTGGAAAAAACTCAGTTGGACTTCTACTTGGATGCTATTGGATCCTTTATAAATCTACCCAGAGCTCAGAGGGCCACCAATATTTTTGCTTATTGGTCTCAGGCATATTAGCTTTTCTTTTGGATATATTTATTCTCCAAGTAAAAAGCTAAATATGGCATGTAACTTCCCTTGTTTTCCAATTAAAGCTCCATCTATTTCTCTGATGACATTAGACTATGTATTTTAAAATGTATGAACTCCCTTGTCTAGAATGTTGCATATGTATCATTCATCTTTTGATTTTAGCATTTAATTATTTTAGCATTTAATTATCATCTACTTCTGACTATAATTTCTTACATACTTTCTTCATATATTACCCTAAGCTCTGGGCACCTATTTGTTCACTTTCAAAATTGAAAGTAACTTTATCAGAGAAGCTGGAAGTCTCCAGCCTTTGCTGATCCACAGCCAAATGCTGAAGAGTTTAATTGTTTCAAAGGGCAAATTTATCTAACAACAGAAATTTTTTGTGCCATGATACAACTTAGAATTACATGTTTGTAATACGTTTAATATAGAGCCACATAAACCTCAAAAAATTTCAAATGAAAATCACTTGGCTTAAATCTCACTAAATTTATGGTATTAATAAATCAACTAAGCACCTTGTGACTCAGTTTCCACATTTTTGAAATAAGTATATTTTCATTTGCCTAACATTCCTCACTAGGATGTTACAAAAAATAAATGAAATAATGTGTATTAAAGGATGTTGAAAACTCTAAGGCACTATATAAATGTTAGCTGGCACTTATTGTTAATTCTCATTCCCTTTTTGGTCAAAGCTACTCTAGCCTTAAACTAACAGGAAAGAAGACACATTAGGCTTTGGTAACTTGGCTCAGGGAAGTCAGTCAGTGGTCAGGTAATTTGGCAGGGCTGCGGCAATAGAAAAAACTAATGATACGGTTGTCAAGTGGGTGCCAATCCAAGTTCTGAGCCTGCTCAGACTTCACTGTGAGCTTTTGTCCCTTACCTTCCTAACTACCACCTTGCTGATGTTCTTTGCCTGAACTAATCACCCACCCCATGGTCTGTACCCTACCTGTAATCTCACCTTTAAATTACCCCAAAAGTCATACTCACATGAACTGGGTCAGATGATCTCAGTTCTGCCCCCTCCTTCCCCAGACAGAGAAGGCAAGTTCCTCTACCCAGGATTCTCACTCTATAAGTCAGGAAATACTTCAGACTCCTTCAGGAGACCGGGGTCTCCTAGAGGACTCTGTCCTCCATGACTTAATGAAGCAGGTTTTCCAAGGACCTGGGATTCCCCTTTGCCAGGCTGGGCAAAAGTCTGGCCAAGTTTGAAAGAGATTCTAAGGCTTAGGCCTGACAGAGGGCTTCTCTGCTATAGAGCCAAATTTGCAACCTCAAGACATTTCTCTCCTATTTTCCATGCCCTGAGTCTCTAACTCCCATTCCCTAAACACATTACACTAAAGATCATTTTAAAGAGCAAATGGGATGTCAAATAAGCTTTTTGGAAAATGTTTTCCTATGGTTGCTCTGACATCTAAGAATATATTTTTCATTTTATTTTTAATGAATACTTAAAAGGATTGTAATGAAACTATAATGAAGAATGAAAAGTGCCTGCCTTCTATAAACCTAAGAGGGTGTTTCTTCTATGAGCTTAAGAGGGTTTCACTATTCCATACATGGTAGTATTTCAGCGTCTATACTTTGCCTGAAATAAGGGAAATTTATAATGATAAATCCAATATAAAAATAGTAATTAATGATGTTTTCCCCAGATAGGAATTCTGAGACCTATTGCTATTTCTTCTTTTTTTAATAATAAGACTTGTCATAAAGGAAATGATTATAATTTTTAACTAGTGAAAGGATTATGGAGCCCTGGGAGGCTCAGATGCTAAATATAAGGAAATAGGGATAGAAGAGAGATAGAAAGGTTGAAATGAAGACTTCTACAGATGCCAGGGAGACAAACAATTTGGATCCCAAAGGCAGATGTAAGAAGCAAGGGAGAGACAGATGCTCAGCAATGATAGGACTCAAGTCTATTTTTTCTTAAAACCATTGATGATGTATTGGAGGATGTGCTTATTTGAAAAATAACTTTTAGGAGAAAACTAAATAATATATATATGCATTTTATATATAGATGCAGCTTCACTCAGCAACGTGATCATCACACCCTAAATAATTATTTTAAGAACACCATTCTTCATTTTAACTTATGATAATCTCCTTTTAAGCCTTACTAATAAGCCTTAAGGATATCCCATTTAAATTTTAGCTTAAGCATCAAAATTCTACATGTGCTTTGAGATTACAAGCACTTCACATACTGATGGTATAAGTTACTTATCACCCCACTATAGAAAGAAGAAAAACAAATTGACAAATCCAATTGTGTGTGTGTGTGTGTGTGTGTGTGTGTGTGTGTGTAATTCAAATTCAGGAAGTTCTGGTTTTAGCTACCTTCAAGGCTTTCAAGACCATTTGAAATTTGACCTGTGGTGCTTGTTCCAGAAAAATAAGCAAAGTAAAATAATCCAGGTAACTCTTTAAGGATCTATTGAAGGCCTGGGGTTAAAGGAGGAGGAGGAGGAAGGGAAAATAATGATAACAGATTATATCTGTCCTGAGTTACCTCCTGGGATTTAAGTTAAGCAGCTGGAACCCATTTTGTCCATTCTCCCACACAGCAGACAAATGTATTGTCAGTGAAGATAGACCACATATGGCTTGCATTTCATTTTTCTTAAAAACCTAGAACAGTCAGCCCTTCCTACTGAGACAGGGCTTTTCATCTGGGTAAAAATATATAAGGACTCTCAAAAGAGAAATACTGGATTTCTCAGTCAGAAGCGTTCTTTGTGCTAGACAGTATGGAGAAAATGTCAGTTTAACAGTGGCTTGAAAAATGTCAAAACTCCTGTGTTTCACTCATTTTGAGATATCATGCAAGTAACCTTTCTAATTTTATTTTTGACTATTTCTGATTTTCTTTCTTTTTTTTTAAATCAAAGAGCTTATCCTTGATTAAGTAGAAATTTGAAAGCTTCTGAAATGAACTTAGGAACAATTTTTCTTTTAGGAGCAAAATTATTTAGCCTTTGGAGCTGTATGAATATCTATTTCATCAATTATTTAGCCAATCAATAAATTTTTATTGAGTTCATTTTGTCAGGTTCATTTCAATTGCTAGACTCTGGGTATTCAAAAAAGACACTGCCTTTCTCCCTCCTTATAGACAGCAAATAAACAAAAAAATATATAGTTACTCATGCTGATAATTGCCAGCAAGGAACAAATGAGTTACTCTAAAAAGACAGCCTCTCTTAGATAAGATAGTCAGAGAAGACCTTTATGAGAACATTGCATTTAAGATAAGATCTAAACAAAGAGAAGCCAGCCATATCAAGCAGAGGTTTCAAAAATTACCATTTCTGGAGAGAAGGTCCCAAGGGATAAAATTTTATGCAGTTTCCAAGTGCTCCTTAAGAGGTCAAGAGAAAAAGTATTTAGATATCATTTTCCTGTTTTCTTTTTCTGAAATTTGTTGTTTGGATATAGGACATCCTAGACTGATATTCCATTTTTTCATCTACTATTTTGCTCTACTTTTTGGCAGACTTTTTAAACTTTATTTTCCAAAATTCTGTTAAGTCTTTATTTCTGCTTTCTTGTTTAAATTTCCAAAAGCACTTTCTTATTTTCTGGCTGCCCACTGTTCGTCATACTATTCTTGCTTCATGAATGCTATATCTTCTCTTATCTCTTGGAAGAGGTTGAGGACATTACCTTGAAGTTTTCATCTTCCTGCATAGAACACTGTCTTAGTCCCTCCCTCCCTCCTTCTTCTTTTTCAGTTTGTTTTGGTCTCTTTCTTTCCTGTAAGAAGTTTGATGGTACTTGGCTGACTGCATATATAAGGATGGGGTACAAACAAGCTGATTACACAATGGGAGGAGAGATCAGGTCAAGCTCCATCACTGGAGGATTCGTAGGTCTTTTCTCTTGTATTGGTTAGACTTCTCAGAGACAACTTCTTCCTTTCTGCCAGGAGGATATATTTCTGGTTGCCACACTCGGAGTTAAGTTACGGAAAAGAGCTAGATGTCTTTTCATGCAGTATATAAACTTTTATTTAATCCTTCAGCTATGACGAATGCCACCTCAGGGCTCTCTTTTACCTTTTCAGAGAGCAAGAGTATGTTTTCTACCTGGATTGATAAAGACGCAGTTGCTTAGCTGGGTAGAGAAGATCAGGGGATCGGGGGAATCTAACTGCTTCCTACTCAGATTTCTAATAAGTCACCTTGTTTTAGCCCTACTATTCCCCTTGTTTCCCAGTGGCAGCTAGTGACACTAATTCCTGAGCCTTTCTACAAATCAAGTTGGTGGTTTCTCCTTTTGCTCACTCCAGGCCAAGCAGTCAAATATCTCAGGCCTTCTATCAACTACTGGTTGTCCATTTGCTTTTCAGTTTCCAAATTTTGCTGCTATAAATTTCCCCATTAAAAAATCTAATTTCAGTCTTTTTCATGGAGCTTCAAGAGCAAGCTGAACTACTTGTATGTATTAATCTGTGGTGTCTTTATCCAGAAATTCTGTATATTCTTTAATTTTTTAAATTTCTTGTTATGCACTCTATATGCTAAAATGTCTTTTTTGACTTACTGATAGTGGAAATAATTCTCATCTCTCTTGACCTCTTCATAGAAGTCAACACTATTGTCCACCTCCTGCTTTATGAAACTCTCTTCTTCAACTCTGGACACTATACTCTCCTGTCTTTTCTCCTATCTTTCTTCCCATTCCATCTCAGACACTCTTGCTAGCTCTTTCCCCTCTACTCACCATCAAAGCTGAAGTTCCTTAAAGCTCAGTGTTAGGTTCCCTCCTCTTTTTACTTTATAGTCTCTCTTCAGATGACATATCACTCAAGTTCTTTGCCTAAGCACTAACAGTTCACATATTGTATATCTCCAGTCTAGACTTCATTTCTCAGGTCTATATCTATGTATCCAATGGCTCATTTGACTTTCCTTAGATGTCTCAAATGTAGTTTAGATCCAATATGTCTAAAAATTAACTTATGATCTTATCTCATTAAACTTGGTCCTCTTTTAGCATTCTCTGTCTAGATAGTGCCACTGTCCAGGAACACAAGCTGAAAACTAAGATTCATTCTTGACAATTCCTTCTCTCCCAGTCCGCATATTCAATCCTTCTTCAAATTCTATTGATGGGATCTCAAATATATGTGCAATTCACTTATATTTCTCCATTTGTTCTGCCAGTACTGCCAAACTACCAACATCTCTCATCTGGATTAGTGAACTAGTCTCCTACTCATCTTCTTAATTCTATTCTTCCACATTCTCCACCCTAATCCCAAGCTAATTCTTACACAGTCTTTTCAAAAGACTACATGAGTTTTTATATCTCTGCTTAAAATGGCTAATTTATTTGCATTTAGGATACAACTCTAAATCCTTAGGTTTACCAGCAACATTGTGAAAGATGCGACCCCTCCCTACAATACCAGTTTTACCTCACACATTGCCACTCTTGGATTTTCTGTATTTTAGCCTTATTGGCCATCTTCAATTCCTAGAATGCCCTGTGTCCCTCTTGACAGAGGGCCTTTGTACCTGATGTTACTTGTATCTGGTTCTCTTTGGCCTAGCTATAACTATTTCTTTTAATTCAAATTGCACAGATGTCATCTCCTCCAGCACGAATAAGGTATTCTATCTTGTAATTCTCTCTGATGTGCTATATTGTAATCACTTGTTTACACACTTATCTCCCCATCAGAATAAGAGCCATTTGAACAGCTCTTTGTGTCCTTAACATGAAGCACAGTATCTGGCATCTGGTAAGTTTTTTGTAATTGTATTGTGAATGAATAAAATAGCTCATTTATATCAAAAAAATAATCAGTCACAAAAACAAATCTATACTTCTATGATACATTAGGAACTAGTTATGATTTTCAAGAGAAAGATATTTTGAAGAGATTTTATAGACAATAATCAAATTTCCTTACCTTTTTTGTTTTTCCCATTGCCTTCAGGATGGAAAGATTTAAGTCTTCAAGTGCTGCTAGTACATTCTCATACTCGCCCAAATGCTGAGAAAAATATTCTGAAAAGTAAAAATATTGAAATAAATACATGTTTGCCTTTAGGTAATGATAAAAACAAAATATCAACTGAAGATTTACACAATAAATGAGTAAAACAAATGGATGAAACTGACAAATTTTCAAATGAGACTAACTAAAGTGTCAATATATTTTCATTTAAAAAAAAAAAAAACCCTGGAGGGTTACCATTATCCTTTTTATCTTACAAAAATAGGGAAAAAATTAAGCTGGATTTACATACACAACTGTTTCAATAAAAAGTTGTTCCCGAGAGACCTTCAAGATGGCAGAGGAGAAAGACGTAGAGATCACCTTCCTCCCCACAAATACATCAAAAATACATCTACATGTGGAACAACTCCTACAGAATACCTACTGAACGCTGGCAGAAGACCTCAGACTCCCCAAAACGCAAGAAACTCCCCATGTACCTGGGTAGGGCAAAAAAAAAAAAGAAAAAACAGAGACAAAAGAATAGGGATGTGACCTGCACCTCTGGGAGGGAGCTGTGAAGGAGGAAAAGTTTCCACACACTAGGAGGCCCCTTCATGGGCAGAGTCGGGGGGTGGTGGGGGAGAAGCTTTGGAGCCACGGAGGAGAGCACAGCAATAGGGGTGCAAAAGGAGAGATTCCCGCACAGAAGATCAGTGCCGACCAGCACTCACCAGCCTGAGAGACTTGTCTGCTCACCCGCTGGGGCCTGTGGGGTCTGGGAGCTGAGGCTCCGGCTTCAGAGGTCAGATCCCAGGGAGAGGACTGGGGTTAGCTGTGTGAACACAGCCTGAAGGGGGTTAGTACACCACAGCTAGCCGGGACGGATTCCAGGAAGAAGTCTGAAACTGCCTAAGAGGGAAGAGACCATTGTTTCAGGGTGTGTGAGGAGAGGGGATTCAGAGCACTGCCTAAATGAGCTCCAGAGATGGGCACGAGCTGCAGCTATCAGTGCGGACCCCAGAGATGGGTATGAAATGCTAAAGCTGCTGCTGCAGCCACCAAAAAGCCTGGGTGCAAGCACAGGTCACTATCCACACCTCCCTTCCCAGGAGCCTGTGCAGCCTGCCACTGCCAGGGTCCCCTGATCCAGGGACAATTTCCCTGGGAGAACACATGGCGTGCCTCAGGCTGTTGCAATGTCACGCTGGCCTCTGCCACCACAGGCTCGCCCCACAGTCTGTACCCCTCCTTCCCCCCCTGGCCTGAGTGAGCCAGAGCCCCTTAATCAGCTGCTCCTTTAACCCCATCCTCTCTGAGTGAAGAACAGATGCCCTCAGGCGACCTACACACAGAGGCAGGGCCAAATCCAAAGCTGAACCCCAGGAGCTGTGCGAACAAAGAAGAGAAAGGGAAATCTCTCCCAGCAGCCTCAAGAGCAGTGGATGAAATCTCCACAGTCAATTTGATGTACCCTGCATCTCTGGAATACCTGAATAGACAACGAGTCATCCAAAAATTGAGGCAGTGGACTTTGGGAGCAACTGTAGACTTGGGGTTTTCTTTCTGTCTCTAAATTTTTTCTGGTTTTATGTTTATCTTAGTTTGGTATCTAGACTTTATTACCATTGGTAGATTTGTTTGTTGATTAGGTTGCACTCTTCCTTTTTTTTTAGATATATATATATATATATATTTTTTTTTTTCCTTTTTCTCTTTTTAGGAGTGTGTATGTGTTTGCTTCTTTGTGTGATTTTGTCTGTATAGCTTTGATTTTACCATTTGTCCTAGGCTTCTGTCTGTCTGTTTTTTTTTTTTTTTTTTCTAGTATAGATTTTAGTGCTTGTTATCATTGGTGGATTTGTTTTTACGTTTGGTTTCTCTCTTCTTTCTTTGTTTCTTTCCTTTTTTTATTACTTTTTAATTTTTCAATTTTTAATATTTTTATATTTTTTAATTTTTAATTTTTTAATAACTCTGTCTTTCTTTCTTTCTTTCTTTTTTCTTTCTTTCTTTTCTTTCTTTCTTTCTCTCTTTTATTCTGAGCTGTGGGGCTCACAGTGTCTTGGTGCCCTGCCAGGGTGTCAGGCCTGTGCCTCTGAGGTGGGAGAGCTGAGTTCATGATATTGGTCTACCAGAGACCTCCTGGCTCCACATAATATCAAATGGCAAAAGCTCTCCAAGGTATCTCCATCTCAATGCTAAGACCCACCTCCACCCAACGACCAGCAAGCTACAGGGCTGGACACCCTATGCCACACAACTAGAAAGACAGGGATACAACCTCACCCATTAGCAGGGAGTTTGCCTAAAATTATAATAAGGTGACAGACAAACCAAAACACATCACCGGACATGGTCCTGCCCACCAGAAAGACAAGATCCAGCCTCATCCACCAGAACAAAGGCACCAGTCCCCTCCACCAGGAAGCCTACAGAACGCAATGAACCAATCTTAGAAACTGGGGGCAGACACCAAAAACAATAGGAACTACGAACCTGCACCCTATGAAAAGGAGAACCCAAACATACTAGGTTAAGCAAAATGAAAACACAGAGAAACACACAGCAGATGAAGGAGCAAGGTAAAAACCCACCACACCAAACAAATGAAGAGGAAAAAGGCAGTCTACCTGAAAAAGAATTCAGAGTAATGATAGTAAAGATGGTCCAAAATCTTGGAAGTAGAATGGAGAAAATACGAGAAACATTTAACAAGGACCTAGAAGAACTAAAGAGCAAAAAAACAATAATGAAAAACACAATAAATGAAATTTAAAATTCTCGAAAAGAAATCAATAGCAGAATAACTGAGGCAGAAGAACATATAAGTGACCTGGAAGATAAAATAGTGGAAATAACTACCTCAGAGCAGAATAAAGAAAAAAGAAAAGATGTGAGGACAGTCTCACAGAACTCTGGAACAACATTAAATGCAACAACATTCAAATTATAGGACTCCCAGAAGAAGAAGAGAGAAACTAAGAGACTGACAAAATATTTGAAGAGATTATAGTTGAAAACTTCCCTAATATGGTAAAGGAAATATAGTCAATCAAGTCCAGGAAGCACAGAGTCCCAGAGCTAACACATGTATTAATCAAACTAACAAAAATTAAATACAAAGAAAAAATATTAAAACAGCAAGGGAAAAACAATAAATAACATACACGGGAATCCCCATAAGGTAAACAGCTGATCTTTTAGTAGAAACTCTGCAAGCAAGAAGGGAGTGGCAGGACATATTTAAAGTGATAAAAGGGAAAAACCTACAACCAAGATTACTCTACCCAGCAAGGATCTCATTCAGATTCGACAGAGAAATTAAAACCTTTACAGACAAGCAAAAGCTAAGAGAATTCAGCACCACAAAACCAGCTTTAAAACAAAAGGAACTTCTCTAGGAAGGAAACACAAGAGAAGGAAAAGACCAACAATAACAAATCCAAAGCGATTAAGAAAATGGTAATAGGAACATACATACCGATAACTACCTTAAATGTAAATGGATTAAATGCTCCAACTGAAAGACATAGACTGGATGAATGGATACACAAAAAGACGCGTATGTATGTTGTCTACAAGAGACCAATTTCAGATCTAGGGAAACATACAGACTGAAAGTGAGGGGATGGAAAAAGATATTCCATGCAAATGGAAATCAAAACAAAGCTGGAATAGCAATTCTCATATCAGTCAAAATAGACTTTAAAATAAAGACTATTACAAGAGACAAAGAAGGAGACTACATAATGATCAAGGGATCAATCCAAGAAGAAGATATAACAATTGTAAATATTTATGCACCCAACATAGGAACACCTAATACATAAGGCAAATGTTAACAGCCATAAAAGGGGAAATTGACAGTAACACAATCATAGTAGGGGACTTTAACACCCCACTTTCACCAATGGACAGATCCAAACTGAAAATAAATAAGGAAACACAAGCTTTAAATGATACATTAAACAAGATGGACTAAATTGATATTTATAGGACATTCCAACCCAAAACAACAGAATACATTTTCTTCTCAAGTGCTCATGGAACATTCTCCAGGATACATCATATCTTGGGTCACAAATCAAGCCTTGGTAATTTTAAGAAATTCAAAATCGTATCAAGTATCTTTTCCGACCACAACACTATGAGACTAGATGTCAATTACAGAAAATAACCTGTAAAAAATACAAACACATGGAGGATAAAAAATACACCACTAAATAACCAAGAGATCACTGAAGAAATCAAAGAGGAAATCAAAAAATAACTAGAAACAAATGACAATGAAAACACGATGACCCAAAACCTATGGGATGCAGCAAAAGCAGTTCTAAGAGGGAAGTTTATAGCTATACAATCCTGCCACAAGAAACAAGAAACATCTCAAATAAACAACATAACCTTACACCTATAGCAATTAGAGAAAAAGAACAAAATTACCCTAAAGTTAGCAGAAGGAAAGAAATCATTATGATCAGATCAGAAATAAATGAAAAAGAAATGAAGGAAATGACAGCAAAGATCAATAAAACTAAAAGCTGGTTCTTTGAGAAGATAAACAAAATTGATCAACCATTAGCCAGACTCATCAAGAAAAAAAGGGAGAAGACTCAAATCAAAAAAATTAGAAATGAGAAAGGAGAAGTAACAACTGACACTGCAGAAATACAAAGGATCATGAGAGATTACTACAAGCAACTCTATGCCAATAAAATGGACAACCTGGAAGAAATAGACAAATTCTTAGAAAAGCACAACCTTCCAAAACTGAACCAGGAAGAAATAGAAAATATAAATAGACCAATCACAAGCACTGAAATTGAGACTGTGATTCAAAATCTTGCAAGAAACAAAAGCCCAGGACCAGATGGCTTCACAGACGAATTCTATCAAACATTTAGAGAAGAAGTAACACCTATCCTTGTCAAACTCTTCCAAAATATAGCAGAGAGAAGGAACACTCTGAAACTCATTCTACAAGGCCACCACCACCCTGATACCAAAGCCAGACAAAGATGTCACAAAGAAAGAAAACTACGTTCCAATATCCCTGATGAACATAGATGCAAAAAGCATCAACAAAATACTAGCAAATAGAATCCAACAGCACATTAAAAGGATCATACACCATGATCAAGTGGGGTTTATCCCAGGAATGCAAGGATTCTTCAGTATACGCAAATTAAACAATGTGATACATCATATTAACAAATTGAAGTAGAAAAGGCATATGAGCATCTCAATAGATGCAGAGAAAGCTTTTGACAAAATTCAACACCCATTTATGATTAAAAACCCTCCAGAAAGTACACATAGATGGAACTTATGGCAACATAATAAAGACCATATATGGCGAACCCACTGCCAACATTGTTCTCAATGGTGAGAAACTGAAACCGTTTCCTCTAAGATCAGAAAAAAAGAAGGTTGTCCAGACTCACCACTATTATTCAACATAGTTTTGAATGTTTTAGCCACAGCAATCAGAGAAGAAAAAGAAATAAAAGGAATCCAAACTGGAAAAGAATAAGTAAAGGTGTCACTGTTTGCAGATGACATGATAATGTACATAGAGAATCCTAAAGATGCTACCAGAAAACTACTAGAGCTAATCAATGAACTTGGTAAAGTAGGAGGATACAAAATTAATGCACAGAAATCTCTTGCATTCCTATACACTAAAGATGAAAAATCTGAAAGATAAATTAAGGAAACACTCCTATTTACCATTGCAACAAAAAGAATAATATTCCTAGGAATAAACCTACTTAAGGAGACAAAAGACCTGTATGCAGAAAACTATAAGACACTGATGAAAGAAATTAAAGATGATACAAACAGATGGAGAGATATACCATGTTCTTGGATTGGAAGAATCAACATTGTGAAAATGACTATACTACCCAAAGCAATCTACAGATTCAATGCAATCCCTACCAAACTACCAATGGCATTTTTCACAGAACTAGAACAAAAAATTTCACAATTTGTATGGAAACACAAAAGACCCCAAATTGCCAAAACAGTCTTGAGAAAGGAGCTGGAGGAATCAGGCTTCAGACCTCAGATTATACTACAAGGCTACAGTAATCAAGACAGTATGGTACTGGCACAAAAACAGAAATATAGATCAATGGAACAAGGTAGAAAGCCCAGAGATTAACCCACACACATATGGTCACCTTATATTTGATAAAGGAGGCAAGAATATACAATGGAGAAGAGATAACCTCTTCAATAAGTGGTGCTGGAACACCGGACAGCTACATGTAAAAGAATGAAATTAGAACACTCCCTAACACCCTACACAAAAATGAACTCAAAATGGATTAAAGACCTAAACGTAAGGCCAGACACTATAAAACTCTTAGCGAAAAACATAGGGAGAACACTCTTGTTGTGACATACATCACAGAAAGATCCTTTCTGACATACCTCCTAGAGAAACGGAAATAAAAAGAAAAATAAACAAATGGGACCTAATGAAACTTAGAAGTTTTTGCACAGCAAAGGAAACCATAAACAAGATGAAAAGACAACCCTCAGAATGGGAAAAATATTTACAAATGAAGCAACTGACAAAGGATTAATCTCCAAAATTTACAAGCAGCTCATGCAGCTCAATATCAAAAAACAAAAAACCCAATCCAAAAATTGTCAGAAGACCTAAACAGATATTTCTCCAGAGAAGACATACAGATGGTCAACAAACAGATGAAAGGATGCTCACCATCACTAATCATTAGAGAAATGCCAATCAAAACTTCAATGCGGTATCACCTCACACCAGTCGGAATGGCCATCATCAAAAAATCTACAAACAATAAATGCTGGAGAGGGTGTGGAGAAGAGGGAACCCTCTTGCACTGTTGGTGGGAATGTAATTTGATACAGCCACTATGGAGAACAGTATGGATGTTCCTTCAAAAACTAAAAATAGAACTACCATACGACCCAGCAATCCCACTACTGGGCATATACCCTGAGAAAACCATAATTGAAAAAGAGTCATGTACCACAATGTTCATTGCAGCACTATTTACAATAGCCAGGGTATGGAAGCAACCTAAGTGTCCATTGACAGATGAATGGATAAAGAAGATGTGGCACATATATACAATGGAATATTACTCAGCCATAAAAAGAAACGAAATTGAGTTATTTGGAGAGAGGTGGGTGGACCTAGAGTCTGTCATACAGAGTGAAGTAAGTCAGCGAGAGAAAAACAAATACTGTATGCTAACACCTATATATGGGATCTTAAAAAACAAACAGAAAAATTTCTGAAAAACCTAGGGGAAGGACAGGAATAAAGACGCAGACTTAGAGAATGGACTTGAGGACACGGGGAGGGGGAAGGGTAAGCTGGGATGAAGTGAGAGAGTAGCATTGACATATATACACTACCAAATGTAAAATAGATAGCTAGTGGGAAACAGCCGCATAGCACAGGGAGATCAGCACAGTGCTTTGTGACCACCTAGAGGGGTGGGATAGTGAGGATGGGAAGGAGATGCAAGAGGGAGGAGATATGGTGTTATATATATATGTAAAGCTGATTCACTTTGTTATAAAGCAGAAAGTAACACACCATTGTAAAGAAATTATACTCCAGTAAAGATGTTAGACCAAAAAAATAATAAAAAGCTGTTCCCAACAGCATATCATTATAATCTTCTCTAGGACGGTAATTTTTTAAAAATTAAGTGAAATGTTATTGCTTCTTCTGGGAGACATTTTAGAAAGGTATGCTCTCTTCAAAGGTAAGAATTTAAACACAAGGGCAGTATCCTATGGCACCTTCCATGTAATTATTCCTGTCCTTATCTAATTATTTTTAAATAATTTAGACAGAGGAAAAGGCATGGTTAACACATTTTTCAGTTGGTTAGAATAAATGTTACATTGGATGCTACAATTAAAATTAAAGATATGGAATACATATTGATCCCAAGGTAGTAAGTTGAAATATAATAGACATAAATGTAAAAGCTTATATTTGCTTATAGAAATCAATATTTTTCTGAAATGCCAGAGATCTAGGCTACCAGAAATTCATATATTGAAAAGATGTAGAACTTCCAGTTACTAGAACATCAATAGCCCTCACCATTCTGTAAACTCATCTTTGAATGAACTGTAGTTTATTATTGTCTCTCTTCAGTGTGCCCTAAGTATCTATGTAATTAAATAGAATTATTAGTATAATCACATATATGTCACTCAATATCTCTGGAATAAATTTCAGCATGTTTGAGGGAAATTTTCTTAATTAATTTATTTAATACTGCAGGTGGAATTATTTGTTAACATTGATATTAATAACAAATGGGAAGTACTGTTGCCTGACTTATTAGTAAATGTTCAGACTTCTCCTGAGAAAAAAGAAAAAAAAAACAAACAAGCAAGCAATACATTCTAGATTATGATTGTCAAAATATAGTCTGTGTACACATGGATTAAAAACAAATGACAGGTTTTTGACAAAGGCAAATACATTCCTGATTATGCATTCCTTAAAAAACACTGTGGTACATAGCTCATATAAAGGACCTTTTAGGAAGGGATTAGTTGGAAGATAAACAAGAAAGCAGATACCTACTCTAAAATAACATTTTAATTCTTGGTTATGATGTTGACTTTCTGATAGTGTTGATAAAGATGTCTGACCTTATCCATTCAATTATTCATAATAAATTAAGTCCTTGTGAACAAAACTCTTGATAAACCACTAAGTAGTTAATGTGTCTATAGAGTATTCCTAAGTTGGAAAAATAATAATTATCATAGTAGAGTCCATACTCAATGGAAACAAGCACAAGTGTAAAGAAAAATGTGAAAAGGTGACGTTGTTAACACATTTTAATTTTAATATATACAAAGACTCAAAGAAGATTGTAATGGGGATTTTAAATGAAAACAAGCAGAAATATATAAAGTGAAAACAAAAAAGAATTTGGTGCTAAAAGCATGGTTATTTTAAAAAAGAAGGAAAGCCATCTTTCAAAATAAATATTTCAGGGAGGAGGATCAAGATGGCAGAATAAGAGGACATGGAGCTCACCCCTCCCCATAAACACATCAAAAATACACTTACATGTGGAAAAATTCTCATAAAAAACTAATTGGAAACTGGCAGAAGAACTCTTATACAACCAAGGATTCAAGAAAGAGTCCCATGTAACTGGGTAAGATGGGAAAAATATCATCTGGTTGTGACCTGTGCCCCTGGGAAGGATTTAAGAGGAAAAGAAAGACTGCATAGGCAGACTCTGGCCCTGGGGAGTGAGGGGATCAAGCCACAGACTGGGTGTCCCCGTCCTGGGCCCGATGTGGAGGAGATAAGCACATCTTATCTTCCTTTGGCTGCTGGGAGAACCATTGGGACAGATAGAAAGGCTGGAGAAGCCTAGACTCCACTCACAAAGAGGGTGTGTGTGCTGGCTTGCCAATAGACAGGTCAGAGAGAAGTCTGCCCTAGCAGCTGATGCCTCACCATACTCCCCAATCTGAGTTAGGTGAATATCCCAGCCCACTCACTCCATGCCACAGCCTTGGTACAGGCTCTGAGCTTGGTATAGGACCTGGCTCCTAGGGCAGCCAGGTCCTGAGAAAAGACCTGATCTAGCAACACAGAGATTGCCTGGGGGCCTGAGGTGTGGTCCAGGTGGGACGGCAGCAGCCAGCATTGCCACTTACCCAAAGAGTGCCCCAGAAGCAATCCAGACCTCTACCAGCAGCTCAGCCACTTCAATTCCTCTAACCACAATGCCCCTACCCCCAGTCCTAGCCTAGTGAATTCTCCTGTCACATGCAATCCTAACCACAAACTTGCACTAGATCTGAGATAACCACAGCAGGGGAAAAGATGTGACTTTAACATGTTGATGAGGGGAGCTGCAGATGCACACACAGGCAACATACCAGACCATTATAAGCGCATGAGTCCCACTTACTTCAGCACTCCACTTCTTTGAGGCAAAGGCCTCAGTACAGGGAGAAGGAAAAACACACACTTAAAGGGAAGAGAGCCAGCTCCAGCCTGAACCTCAAGGCTTCTACTCCAGCAACTTGGGAGCAAACCCCACCCCTGACAGGGCAGAGACAGCCACGGAGCAGAGAGGAAGTCCTGCCTCACACTCTGCACAGGCTTTATATACTCCAACACCAAACACACCCTCTCTAAAGGGGATAGCAGCCAGCACACCCTGAGGAAAGATGTGGCTGGCACCCATATCAAAACCAGACCTTACACAAAAGACAGTGGACACAAAGAGTCTACACATTGATGCTCCCACATAAAAACACTCCTTCAACACCTCAATAGTTTACTGTTTCTCCTAAATGCACAAGACAAAGTTAAGTATAATGAAAAGGCAGAGGAACTAGTTCCAATTGAAAGAGCAAGAGAAAACCCTGAAAAAAATAAATAATGAAACAGAGATAATCAGTCTACCATACACAGAAATAAAAAGTTGGTAATAAAAATGTTAATTGAATAAAGAAAGAGTATTGATTAAGAGTAAAAAAAAAAGGAAAAAAAAAACTCCAGGGGAGAAATACAAATGTGTGATATCACTAATATGTGGAAGCTAAAAAATGGTACACATGAATTTATTTACAAAACAAAAATAGAGTAACAGATGTAGAAAACAAACTTATGGTTACCAGGGGTAAAGTGGGGGGGGGGGAGGATAAATTGGGAGATTGTGATTGACATATATACACTGTTATGTATAAAATAGATAACTAATAAGAACCTGCTGTTTAAAAATAAATAAATAAAATTAAATTAAAAAAAAAAAAAGAGTAAACTCAGACCATTTTAACAAGGAACTGTAAACTATAAAGAAGACCCAATTGAAAATACACAATTCAATTTCTGAGATAAAAAAACACTCTAGAAGTAATGAATAGCCAACTAAATGACACAGAAGAATACATAAGTGATCTGGAAGATGAAATAATGGAAATCACCCAATCAGAAGAGCAGACAGAAAGACAAATGAAAAAGAAAAAACAAAAGCAATATATGAGACCTATGAAGTAATATAAAATGTGCCACTATACACATAATAGGGGTTCCAGAAGGAGAAGAGAGAGAAAAAGGGATCAAAAATGTATCTGAAGAAATTATGGCTGAAAACTTCCCAAACCTAAAGAAGGAACAGATATCTAGGTACAGGAAGCACAGAGGATCCCAAACAAGATGAACACAAAGATCACACCAAGACATATAATTAAAATGGTAAAAGTTACAGGAGAATTCTAAAGGCAGCAAGAGAAAAACAAAGAGTCAGTTACAAGGGAACCCCGATAAGGCTATAAGCTGATTTCTCTGTAGAAAATTTGCAGGTCAGAAGACAGTGACATTCAAAGTCCTGAAAGGTAAAAACCTGCAACTTAGGATACTCTACCTAACAAGATCATCATTTAGAATAGAAGGAGAAATAAAGAATTTCTCAGACAAGCAAAAACTAAAAAAATTCAGCAATATTAAATATACCATAAAAGAAATTTTGAGGGGTCTTCTCTAAATGGAAAAGAAGGAAGAATCTATAGGAAAGGGAAAATTCCAATAGGAAAGGCAAATGTGTAATAAGGATTGAAGATCACTTAGATAAGCTAGTAGGTATATTGAAAAATGAACAAAATGTGTTTAGAATGTGTTTGAACCAAACGATTATCAGTTTAAAGCAAGTAGGTATAATTATGGGGAACTCATGGTAACCTACAATAGGTACACAAAAACCAAAAAGAAAGGACCTCAAGAATACGACAAAAGAAAGTCATTAAACCACAATGAGAAACTCAAAAAGAAGAAATGAACAAAGAAGAGCTGCAAAAACAACTGGAAAAAAGGAATAAAATGGCAGTAAGTACATACCTATCAACAATTACTTTAAATGTCAATGGACTAAATGATCCAGTCAAAAGACACAGGGTGGTTGATTGAATAAAAAAACAAGACCCTCCATTATGCTGCCAACAAGAGACTCACTTCAGGGAGAAAGACACACACAGACTTGAAGTGAGAGGATGGGAAAAGATATGGAAATGACAAGAAAGTGGGGATAGCAATACTTATATCAGACAAAATAGACTTTAAAACAAAGGCTATAACAAAAGACAAAGAAGGGCATTATATAATGATAAATCAATCAATGTGATAGACCACATTAACAAAAGGAAAAACAAAAACCACATGATCATCTCAATAGACACAGAAAAAGCATCTAACAAAATTCAACATCATTCATGATGATTCATGTACCTCATCAAAGTAGGTACAGAGGGAACATGTCTCAACATAATAAAGGCCATTTATGACAAACCCACAGCTAACATAATACTCAGTGGTGAAAGCTTGAAAGCCTTCCCACTAAATTTAGGAAAAAGACAAAGATGTCCACTTGCACTGCTTCTATTTAACATAGTATTGGAAGTCCTAGCTACAGCAATCAGACAGGAAAAAGAAATAAAAGGAATTCAGATTGGAAGGAAAGAGGTAAAACTGTCACTATTTGCAGATGACATTGTGCCCTATCTAAAGAACCGTAAAGTCTCCACACAAAAACTATTAGAACTAATAAATGAATTCAGCAAGGTAGCAGGATAAAAAATTAATATACAGAAATCTATTCTGTTTCTATACACTAATAGTGAACTAACAGAAAGATAAAGTAAAAAATAATTCCATTTATAATCACATCAAAAAAAACCACTAGGAATAAACTCAACCAAGGAGGTGAAATACCTATACTCTGAAAATTATAAAAAGTTGATGAAGGAAATTGAAGATAATTCAAAGAAATGGAAAGATATCCCATGCTCTTAGATTAGAAGAATTAATATTGTTAAAATGGCCATACTACCCAAATCAATCTACAGATTTAATGCAATTCCTATCAAAATAACCAGGACATTTTTCAGAGAACTGCAATAAATAACCCTAAAATTTATATGGAATCACAAAACACCCAAAGACAAAGCAATCCTGAGAAAAAAGAACAAAGCTGAAGGTATAACCATCCCAGACTTCAGACTATACTACAAAGCTATAGTAATCAAAATGGTGTGGTATTGGTACAGAAACAGAGACATAGATCAATGTAACAGAATAGAGAGCACAGAAATAAACTCACATGAGGTCAATTAATCTATGACAAAGGAGGCAGGAATATACAATGAAGGAAAAACAGTCTCTTCAATAAGTGGTCCTGGGAAAACTGGACAACTACGTGTAAAACAATGAAATTAGTATATTTCTTGACACTACATAGAAAAATAAACTCAAAATGGTTTAAAGACCTAAATGTAAGACATGAAACCATAAAATTCCTAGAAGAGAGCATAGGCGAAACATTCTTTGACATAAATCATAGCAATATTTTCCTGGTTCAGTTTCCTAAGTCAAAAGAAATAAAAGCAAAAATAGACAAATGGGACTTAATTAAACTTAAAAGCTTTTTCATAGCAAAGAAAACCAGCAACAAAACATAAAGACAACTTATGGAATGGGAGAAAATATTTTCAAATGATGCAACTGACAAGGGGTTCATATCCAAAATATACAAACAGCTCATGAAGCTCAATATCAAAAAAACAAACAATCCAATCAAAAAATGGGCAGAATATCCAAACAGACATTTCTCCAAAGAAGACACACAGATGGTTAAAAAACATTTAAAAAGATGCTCAACATCACTAATTATTAGAGAAATGCAAATCAAAACCCCAATGAGGTATCACCTCACACTTGTCAGAATGGTTATCATCAATAAGTCTTCAAATAACAAATGTTAGAGAGGATGTGGAGAAAAGAGAACCATCATACATTGCAGGTGGGAATGTAAATTGGTGTAGCCACTATGGAAAACAGTATGGAGGTTCCTTAAAAAACTAAAAATAGAACACCATGTGATCCAGTAATTCCACTCTTGGATATACATCCAGAAAAAACAAAAACACTAATTCAAAGAGATGCATGCATCCCAATATTCATGGTAGCACTGTCTCCAATAACTCATTCATGGAAGCAACCCAAATGCCCATTAACAGACAACTGGCTTAAGAAGATGTGTGTGTATATATATATGTGTATATGTATATATATATATTTTTTATTTATATATATATACATATATATACAGTACTACATTACTCAGCCATAAAAAAGAATGAAATACTGACATTTGCAGCAATGTGGATGGACCTAGAGAATATTATGTTTAGTGAAATAAGTCAGTTAGAGAAAGAAAAATATTATATGATATCACTTATTTAAGAATCTATAAAATAATGCAAATGAATCTATATACAAAACAGAAACAGACTCACAGACATAGAAACCAAACTTGAGGTTACCAAAGGGGAGAGAGAAGCAGGGAGGGACCAATTAAGGTTATGGGATTAACAGATACAAACTGCTATATATAAAATAGATAAGCAACAAAGACATATAGCACAGGGAATTATACCCATTATCTTCTAATAACCTATAACGGAATATAATCTGCAAAAATACTGAATCTCTATGCTGTACACCTAAAACTAACACAATATTGTAAATCAACTATACTTCAATTAAAACATAAATAAAATAAATATTTCAATTCATATAGAAGACATTTGGCTCAATCAGTAAAGATCCCTGGAAAGAACATAAGTTGCCTTTCCAATTTGAAATCAAATGTATGCAGGCGTGTACTGATAAAGCACATGAGAAGACAATGATTAGAGGATTCGGAGGTGACTATGTAGCCTTCCTTCCTTCCTTCTTTCCTTCCTTCCTTCCTTCCCTCCTTTCTTCACTTGTTCTTCTGACCTATTCAAAGTAGTTAGGAAAAAAAAAAAAAATCACTCCCCAATCACAAAGGAAGTAACTGAGAAGAGAGAATTACAACACCCAAGCTCTGAACAGGAGCTTAAGTTGTGAATCTAATTGTAATGTTTATTTTGAGGTGGTACAGCACAGTGTCATTCAAACTGTTTTAAAGTTACACACTGCAGGACATGTGCCAGGGCAAGTAGGGGTCCAATGAACTCAAAGAGGGAAGTTAGGTGAAAAAGTCAGAGACATTTAACATAGATAAAAGGAGATAATTCCCTCTCCACTTCTTCATGACAAGGGTTCATTTACTCATTCTATGACTTAACACACACACTTAGTGCCTTCTATGTGTCAAGTGCTATACTAAGAACTTGGAATACAATGATAAAAATACAGAGCCTCTATTTTAAGAAGCCTACAATCAGGTAGGGGAAATAAACACTCCAACAAGCAACTGTCATACACATGATCATTGTTCAAGACAATGGTTCAAGAGCCAGGTATAGTATGCAATCTAAATACAGAGCAAAGAATGTCCAAGTTCAAGTGGAGTAAGTCAGAGAGAGCTTCACAGAGGAGACATCAACAAGGTCTGAATTAACAGATAAATAGTAATCTGCTGGATAATCAGAAGGAGGGTAAACAAAGGCATGGAAGCAGATGATATCTTCTCATGTTTGTAGGAGTATATGTTGTTCAGCATTGGTAGGATATAAGGGACAGGATTGGGAGATATTTAAGGAGAAGAGACAGCAAGGAAGCAGGATGCTACACATCAGTTATGAGACAGGAAGCTGAATGTTTGGAAATATTCCTTGCTAGGTACTCTAAATTTTATCCTGAAGTCTAGGTCAGTGTTTTTGACCATCTTCATCAGATCCTCCAGAGAATTCCCTAGAACCTCACTGCTCAAAATTTGGCCTGTATACCAGCAGCATCAGCATCATCTGGGAACTTGTTAGAATGCCACCTCAGACCTACTGAGTCAGAATCTGCATTTTAATAAACCCCCAGGTGAGTTATAGGCACATTGAAGTTTGAGAAGCACTGCCCTGATGTACTTGTTAGAAATGAATATTATTGATAGTTCTCATCTATTAAATCAGAATCTTTCAGTTGAGGCCCAGGCCTCATCATTTTTCTTTTCTTTTTTTTTTTTTTACAGGCTCACTAGGAGATTATATGGCATATTAGATTTGAGAAACACTATGTGAAATGGGGAGCCATGGAGCAACTTTGAAAAGGAGAATGACATCCTCAAATTTTTCTATTAAAAGTGTTATCTGAACACACTATGGAAGGTTTGGGGAATACTGGTGATACACCATCAGGAGAGGCAAGAGTAGAATCAATTGCCAGGAGTAATTTAGTCACAGAAAAAGGACCATAGGTCATATCAAAGCTTTGAGGTGGTAGTGGGTAGGAGCCTGAAATTTCAGCAGTACATCTGTATACCCCAAGATATGGCAAGCAGGGAGGGAAGGTCAGGGATGGCTTTGGAAGTGGCTAAGCTTGAGCTAATTAATGTTTTATTCCTGTTACTATGACTCATGTTCCTTATTTGAATCATGTTACCAATGTGAGCTGGGCAAATGTGTTTAGCATTAGAGAGAGAAAAATTTAAAACAAATATTTACTCTTTCAAACTCTTGTCCTTTGTAACTGGGATAACCTCCAGGAGAAAAGACCTACTTTTATTGAAACCTGTATGTGGGTTTGGAGAAGGTCATGTAGAGGATGTGACCACTGGTTGAACTGCAAGTTATACCTAGGCAATTGGAGGCTCCTCATCCACTTTCTTGTCCTTGAAATGTATGCTTTCCCCAACATTCCCACAGTGGGAGACATTTTCAAGGACACTACCTTGAGAGAGCAATCTGGACGTTGTATGTGACTGAATCCAGTTAAGACCTCTATATAAATTTAAGATTCTGGTGGAGGGTGCAGAGATCTACTCGTTTTCTAGCTGCCCAAGACAAGCCTTGTATGTAAACCTTGTATGGAAGGGTAAGTTCCCTTGTCTACTAAACCTGCCTCCTACCAATGTGGAGTGGTTTGCCTCTTTCTTTGGTTTCCCTGTGCCCTCTGTGTACAAGGACCAATTTGCAAACCAATAGGGTTTCATGGGCAAGAGCAAAACAGAACTGTATAGCACATATGGAAATGTTTGAGAACCAATTCTCCTCAGTTTAAGTGAAGAGGCTTTGAAAAGTAAGAGTCTGGATATTGAGTATAATTAAAAAATAGAGCAAGAGTTATAAACAGATGCATTTAATAAATTATCTGTAAGAAAGGAAATTTTCTCCTCATGGATGTTCAATGCAACATCTTCTCTATTAAAATGTTGACAAGGGAATTCCCTGGTCGTCCAGTGGTTAGGACTCTGCGCTTTCACTGTTGAGGGCATGGGTTCAATCCCTGGTCAGGGAACTAAAATCTCACAAGCTGCGTGGCCAAAACAAAAAACAAAGAAATGCTAACCAAAGGTTAGTTTCTCCCTTCCTCCTTCACTACTGCACTTAATTGGTGGTGTCACATCACCAGATTACAGAGTTTTGTTCTATTCTGCATCTCAGTCCTCCAAGTTGTTGAGTTTTTGGATCTGACCCAAGAATTCCAAGTCAGAACCAGAGAACTAGCTGCCACAAAGATCACACTGGGAACTGATCTCACAAAGCATTTTCATGAGTTTAGATGAGGCCCACAGTGTGTACCTTGCTGTAACTTCCCAAGAATTGTATTAGATAGGAAAGAAAATAACTGAGATGACCAAGACAAAAAGAGAGAGTTAGAACACCCATGTTGTGAATAAAGGCATCAGTTGGAGATCTAAGAATGAGTTGTTTTGAGGGGATACAGATCAGTGTCACTCAAACTGTTTTACAACTCTTTTAGGTGATTTTATAAATGTGCCAAGTAGTCACAGCTCTAAAAGTCTGGAGTAGAGACTTCATTTTCTAGTACCCAGACTCAGCTGGCACAAGTCCCTCAGCACTGCCCAGGATCTGGCAATGTAAGGTGGTGCTCCTATACAGTCTGACTAGGGGGAATTTGGGCACAGCAACTTAAAGGAACCTTGCAATAAGGCTTATACAATTTTTATGGGAGTTTCCTCAGTTTTATCAATCTTATTTACAGAATTTAGCTAACTTTTAAAGTAATTGGTAATTGGCAAAAACTAACTAGATGAAAACTTAGACTACTGAATATATTCAAACTTGCTCATAAAGCTTTCTATATGCTTTCAGATCAAGCACTCTAGCTACATGAACTTTCATTGCAATTATTCATCACCCATCCATAAGTATCTTAAAATACTCAGGTACCAAGTTGAAGATTTGCAAAATAGTTCAATAAAAATGAGTAAGAGTAGAGAGAACGTTTTGGCTGAGAGAGAAGTGCAACTGCACTGGTTTATGAACAGAAGATATTCAAGATTTTAAAACAACCACTCAAGAGGGTCTGAAACTACATTCTATGTGTCTTCTGAGAATAGCTCTGCAAGGTGAAAATAAAGTGGCAACTCTCAGTTAAGGAATTCAGCGATAAGCAAGCCAGGGGTAGCTCCTGAGCTCCTTTGGTGGGAGCACTGAGTCCAAGCTGCTGGACTAACAGAGAACCTCAGACCCCAGGGGATATTAATTGGAGGGAGGTCTCCTGGAGGTCCTCATCTCAGCACCAAGACCTGGCTCTAGTCAACTGCCTGCAAACTCCAGTGAGGAAGGCCTCAGGCCAAACAACCAGTAAGAAGAAACACAGCCCCACCCATCAAAAAAATGAGACAACAAAAATATATGTTACAGACGAAGGAGCAAGGTAAAAACATACAAGGCCAAATAAATGAAAAGAAAATAGGCAACCTACCTGAAAAAGAATTCACAGTAATGAGAGTAAAGGTGATCCAAAATCTCAGAAATACAATGGAGACATGGATCAAAAAATTACAAGAAATGTTTCACAAAGAACTAGAAGAAATAAAGAACAAACAAATAGGGATGAACAAAACAATAACTAAAATGAAAAATACACTAGAAGGAATCAATAGCAGAATAACTGAGGAAAAAGAACAAATAAGTTAGCTGAAAGATACAATGGTAGAAATAACTGCTGAGGAATAGATTAAGAAAAAAGAATGAAAAGAATTGAAGACAGTCTCAGTGACTTCTGGGACAATATTAAATGCACAAACATTCGAATTACAGGGGTCCCAGAAGAAGAGAAAGAGAAAGGGTATGAGAAAATATTTGAAGAGATTATAGTCAAAAACTTCCATAACATGGGAAAGGAAATAGCCACCCAAGTCAAGTAACTGCAGAGAGTCTCAAACAGTATAAACCCTTGGTGAAACACACCAAGACACATATTGATCAAACTAACAAAAATTAAATTCAAAGAAAAAATATTAAAAGCAGCAAAGAAAAGCAAAAAATAACATACAAGGGAATCCCCATAAGGTTATCAGCAGATTTTTCAGCAGGCCAGAAGGAATGGCAGGATATATTTACAGTGTTAAAAGGGAAAAACCTGTAACCAAGATTACTCTACCCAGCAAGGATCTTACTGACATTCGACAGAGCAATCAAAAACTTCACAGACAGGCAAAATAAGAGAATTTAGCACCACCATACCAGCTTTACAACAAATGCTAAAGGAAATTCTCTAAGCAGGAAACACAAGAGAAGAAAAAGACCCACAAAAACAAACCCAAAGAAATTAATAAAATGGTAAGAGGAACATACATATCAATAGTTACCTTGAATGTAAATGGATTAAATGCTCCAACCAAAAGACCCAGGCTGGCTGAATGGACACAAAAACAAGACTCATATATATGCTGTCTACAAGAGACCCACTTTAGACCTAGGGACACATACAGACTGAAAGTGAGGGGACAGAAAAAGATATTCTATGCAAATCAAAAGAGAGCTGGAGTAGCAATTCTCATATCAGAGAAAATAGACTTTAAAATAAAGAATTTTACAAGAGACAAATGAGGACACTACATAATGATCAAGGGATCAATCCAAGAAGAATATATAACAATTATGAATATGCACCCAACATAGCATCACCGAAATACATAATGCAAATGCTAACAGCCATAAAAGAGGAAATTAACAGTAACACAGTAGCAGTGGGGGACTTTAACACCCCACTTACACCAAAGGACAGATCATTCAGACAGAAAATAAATAAGGAAACACAGTTTTAAATGACACAATAGACCAGATAGATTTAATTGATATTTATAGACATTCCACAAAAAAGCAGCAGAAGACATTTTCACCTCAGTGCACACAGAACATTCTCCAGGATAGATCACATCTTGGGTCGCAAATCAAGTTTCAGAAAACTTAAGAAAATTGAAATCATATCAAGCATCTTTTCTGACCACAACACTATGAGGTTAGAAATCAATTACAGGAAAAACCTGTAAAAATCACAAACACAAGGAGGCTAAACAGTGCACTGTTAAATAACCAAGAGATCACTGAAGAAATCAGAGGAAACAAACAAAAAAAAATACATAGAAACAAATGACAATGAAAAGACGATGACTGAAAACCTATCAGATGCAGCAAAAGAAGTTCTAAGAGGGAAGTTTATAGAAATTCAACCTCATCTTAAGAAACAAGAAAAATCTCAAATAAACAGTCTAACCTTACAACTAAAGCCACTAGAGAAAGAAGAACAAACAAAACCCAATGGTAGTAGAAGGAAAGAAATCATAAAGATCAGAGAAGAAATAAATGAAATAGAGACAAAGAAAACAATAGCAACGATCACTAAGACTAAAAGTTGGTTCTTTGAGAAGATTAAAAAAAAAATTGATAAACCTTTAGCCAAGCTCATCAAGAAAAAAAGGGAGAGGACTCAAATCAATAAAATTAGAAATGAAAAAGGAGAAATTACAATGGACACAGCAGAAATACAAAAGATCATAAGAGACTACTACAAGCAACTATATGCCAATAAAATGGACAACATGGAAGAAATGGACAAATTCTTGGAAAGGTACAACTTTCCAAATGTGAACAAGGAAGAATGACAAAATATAAACAGGTCAATCACAAGTAATGAAATTGAAACTGTAATTAAAAATCTTCCAACAAACAAGAGTCCAGGATCAGATGGCTTCACAGGCAAATTTTACCAAGCATTTAGAGAAGAGCTAACACCAATCCTTCTCAAACTCTTCCAAAATATAGCAAAGGGAGGAACACTCCCAAACTCATTCCACAAGGCCACCAACACCCTGATACCAAAACCAGACAAAGATATCACAAAAAAGAAAATTACAGATCAATATCACTGATGAACATAGACACAAAAATCCTGAACAAAATACTAGCAAACAGAATCCAACAACACGTTAAAATGATCATACACCATGATCAAGTGGGATTTATCTCAGGAATGCAAGGATTATTCAATATATGCAAATCAAACAATATGATACACCATATTAACAAATTAAAGAATGAAAACCATACGATCATGTCAATAGATGCAGAAAAAGTTTTGACAAAATTCAACACCCATTTATGATAAAAACTCTCCAGAAACTGGGCATAGAGGGAACATACCTCAACACAGTAAAGGCCATATACGAAAAACCCATAGCAAACATCATTCTCAATGCTGAAAAACTGAAATCACTTCCTCTAAGATCAGGAACAAGACAAGGATGTCCACTCTCGCCACTCTTATTCAACATAGTTTTGGAAGTCCTAGTCATGCAAATCAGAGAAGAAAAAGAAATAAAAGGAATACAAATTGGAAAAGAAGAAGTAAAACTGTCACTGTTTGCAGGTGACATGATACTATACTTAGAAAATCCTAAAGATGCCAAAGAAAACTATGAGAACTAATCAATGAATTTGGTAAAGTTGCAGGATATGAAATTAATGTGCAGAAATCTCTCACATTCCTATACACTAACAACAAAAGATCAGAAGGAGAAATTAAGGAAACGATCCCATTTACTACTGCAACAAAAAGAAAAAAAACAGCTAGGAATAAACCTACCTAAGGAGGCAAAAGACCTGTATGCAGAAAAGTATAAAACACTGGTGCAAGAAATCAAAGATGACACAAACAGATGGAGAAATATGCCATGTTCTTGGATTGGAAGAATCAAAAATGTGAAAATGACTATACCACCCAAAGCAATCTACAGATTCACTGCAATACCTATCAAATTACGAATGGCATTCTTCACAGAATTAGAACAAAAAATTTTACAACTTGTATGGCAACACAAAAGACCTCGAATAGCCAAAGCAATCTTGAGAAAGAAAAATGCATCTGGAGGAATCAGACTTCCTCACCTCAGACTATACTACAAACCTACAGCAATCAAGACAGTATGGTACTGGCACAAAAACAGAAACATAGACTAATGGAACAGGATAGAAAGCCCAGAGATAAACCCATGCACATGTGGTCACCTTATCTTTGACAAAGGAGGCAAGAATATACAATGGAGAAAAGACAGCCTCTTCAATAAGTGGTGCTGGGAAAACTGGACAGCTACATGTAAAAGAATGAAATTAGAACATTACTTAACACCATACACAAGAAACGCATAATGGATTAAAGTGCTAAATGTAGGACTGGACACTATAAAATGCTTAGAGGAAAACACAGGAAAAACACTCTCTGAGATAAACCACAGCAAGATCTTTTATGACCCACCTCCGATAGTAATGAAAGTAAAAACAAAAATAAACAAATGAGCCCTAATTAAAATTAAAAACTTTTGCACGCAAAGGAAACTATAAACAAGACAAAAAGACAACCCTCAGAATGGGAAAAAAATATTTGCAAACGAAGCAACGGACAAAGGATTAATCTCCAAAATATACAAAGAGCTCATGCAGCTCAATATCTAAAAAACAAACAACCCAATCCAAAAATGGGCAGAAGACCTAAATAGACATTTCTCCAAAGAAGACATACAGATGGCCAAGAGGCACATGAAAAGATGCTAACATCACTAATGTTTAGAGAAATGCAAATCAAAACTACAATGAGTTATCACCTCACACAGGTCAGAATGGCCATCATCAATAAATCTACAAACAATAAATGCTGGAGATGGCGTGGAGAAAAGGGAACCCTCTTGCACTGTTAGTGGGAATGTAAACCGATACAGCCACTGTGGAGAACAGTATGGAAGTTCCTTTTAAAAACTAAAAGTAGAACTAGCATATGACCCAGTATGAGCATATACCCTGAGAAAACCATAATTCAAAAGACACATGTACCTCAATGTTCATTGCAGCAATATTTACAATAGCCAAGACATGGAAGCAACCTAAATGTCCAACAACAAATGAATGGATAAAGAAGATGTGGTACACATATACAATGGAATATTACTCAGTCATAAAAAGGAATGAAATTGGGTCATTTGTAAAGATGTGGGTGGACTTAGAGTCTGTCATACAGAGTGAAGTAAGTCAGGAAAAGAAAAACATATATCGTATATAAATGCATATATGTGGAATCTAGACAAATGGTACAGAAGAACCTATTTCCATGTCAGGAATAGAGTTGCAGACATAGAGAATGGACATGTGGACACAGAGGGGGAAGGGGAGGGTGGGATGAATTGGGAGATTAGGACTCACATATATACACTACCATATGTAAAATAGATAGCTAGTGGAAGCCTGCTGCATAGCACAGGAAGTTCAGCTCGGTGCTCTGTGATGACCTAGATGAGTGGGATGCCGGGGTGAGAGGAAGGTCCAAGAGGGAGAGGATATATGTATATATATAGCTGATTCACTTCTTTGTACAGCAGAAACTAACACAACATTGTAAAGCAATTATACGCTAATAAAAAATTGAGTAAGAGTACAAAAACAGTTATAAGCTGTGTAAGATTAGGAAAGTAATAATTTTGCTCCCAATAGATATTAGATAATAGCTAAAGATGACACAAATAGGAAACCAAAGACTCAATGCTAAAGTTCATACACAATTACCTAATTAAAGTCAAGTTATGTATTGACTGGTAGGAATAAGTTATGGCCTAAAGCTGCTATTTATGAAAGTGAGTAATCTTGACTTGCCTATATACTGATGCTGGGCGTGCACACTGGAAGAATCTTTGACTAAGTAACTACACTTTTGGGAATCTATCTTACAGAACTACTTGTATAAGAGTGCAAAGAGAATACAAACAAGGATATGTACTTCAGTGCTGTTTGTCCCAGTGGAAATTTGGAAACAACCTGAAAATCCAAAACAACTGAAAGGGATTTGGTTAAAAATTTTAAGGTAAATGGGGCACTATGCAGCCTTTTTAATAAAATGATATAGAACAGTGTGCACTTGTATTGATCATATAGTATACACATTGTTGGAAAAAAACATACACATATATATATCAATGTCATTACATGTGTAAAAATGTTTGGAAGGATACATTCCAAGAATTTAGCAGTGGAAATCAGTATCAGGGGAAAGAGAAGTGAGTGAGAGCCTTTGACATTTTCTCTTATACACCTATATAATTCTGTGTTGCTAAATTTTAAAAAATAGTTAAATATTACTTTCATAAATAAAATAAGAAATATCTATACTTTATTTTAATAAAGCATTTATTAAAGTATTTTGAATTCTAGGTCCATAATTTAGTAAACTGACAAACTAAATAAAAGCAACAGAATGAAAGTTTTAGATACTTGGACCCGTTAATTGGCTTCTACTAAAGAGCACAAGAAATCCATTTTCCATGTCAATCAAACACTGCCCCTCCCACATAAAAGGGAGTATTTTTGCTGGGTGTGAGTCTACATATTTCATTTGCTAACACCGAAAATTTTGGTTTTAATTAGAATCCATTTTGATTAGAATATGTTTACTTTATATTCACAAAATAATGAAAAATGAAACTTCACTCTGGAAATTAAAATGCATATTCTTGAACAGAGGGGGAGTATTATAACACACAATTAGGAGTACAATCATTGGGTTTAAAAATATAGAGCAATTCTGTTGAATTAAAACCCCTTAACTAGTTCCCTAACCAAAATTATGCAGGAAAATCATAGTCAAAGCTTTTTAAATAAATATAGAGTAGGTCCTTAATCTTGTTCTATTATTAGAGAAGACAAATTTTTGAGAATGAAGAAATAATCTCAAAAGTATTTGCCTTTTCATATTTCTAGCCTATTACTTTTGTTTCCACCCACAAAAACGAAGAAAATAAATGAAGAGGCCACTAAATCAGGAATTTGTTAAGACATCTCTCCCCACTGAATCACTTGTTTTGCAAGTGACATTCCAGAATGGTTTAGGCAAGGTATGGGACAAAGTTGTTTTTACATATCAAGGGATCAGCTTTGCAATAAAATAATCAAAGGCTCTGCACAATATATTTGAAGTCAATAATGAAGTTGTATTAAACAACAATTTAAAAATATATTCAAGCTGGTGGAATATATTCTTGTGAAACTTATTGTACTAATTACAATTCTCCTGCTATGAACAAATTAATAAGGGCCAACTCTTTCTTCAGTGAAATACATGCTTGAGCAAAACTCATGGATAAAGATAAATTCCTTGAGATCTCAACTATCTTTTACGTTATTCCAGAACTCCTAATCTATGACATTAATTTCAGGGTTTGTAGAAATATGTAAGACAGTGTTCTTTTTTATTCTAAAGCAAGTAATGGGTTTGATTGGCTTTAAATAAACTTACCACATAGTTCTTCTGTGTCAAGATTGCTGAAAAGATGAAAAAAAGTATTATTATTTAGGTAATATTTAAGTTATTAAATAGTTAAATACAGTTATTCCCCAATCTGTATTGTTATATTAATAGATGATATGTAGTTATGGTATTTTCTCTTATAGATTCTACACTGTTTAAGTAGTCAACCAAATATTAGCAATGATTGTCAGATTTTGTCTTTAAACAGATAATTCTTGGGATTTGTGTTTCCCCCAGGTCATGCTGGGGGAATACTGCATAATTTTAAAGAATGTAGGCTCTGAAGCCAGAACGCTTGAGTTGAAATCCTAACTCCACCATTTACCATCTATGTGACCCTGAGTACTCTGCATCTATGTGTCTCAGTTCCTCAGTCCCAAGATGGGGATAATAATAATTTCTGTTTCATAGGAATGTCATAGTATTTAAATTGGTTAATAAATATAAAGCAGTTAAAAGGTAATTGGCACAAATTAAACACTTAATAAATGTTAGCTGTCATATTCCTGACTTGGTAGAACTGTTAGAACTTCCATATCTAAATTCAACTTTTGGGTTAAGTTTGATTCAATGCTTATTTCAAATGATTTCTAAAATATAATGAAGAGTTACATTGCTTAATATTTACATGTAAACAATAGAAACACATTACTATAATGAAAATAACTTCAAAAGAGCCAGCTGAACTGTTAGCAGATATAATACATTACTATCAGAAGAATAATGCCTTGACCAAGGAAGATATGGTACAGGAATTCAAGAATGGTCCAATATCAAGCAATACATCAATATAACACTACATCATAATTTAAAGGAGAAAAACCATCATATTAACAAATACTAAATGGGAATTTAATAAAATTCAACATTCATTCTTATTTTTTAAAGTTTAAGTGAAATAGGAATACAAGTAAATCTTTTGAAGATGAAGACTAATAAAAACCAACTGCAAACAACAGTTAACAGAAAATCTTTGACTACACACAGATGGTACATGTCAAAACTCAATGTAAATAAACTTCATAATTCAGTCCTCCTTTAAGAAGTAGTCAGGTTGATAGACAAGAGGGACACTGGTGTAAGCATTTCAAACACCAGTCCTTTTACCAGTTCCATCACTAAATTTGTTATATAATTTTAAATTCAGGATTTTATCTTAGGACATTGAATATTTGATCCTGGGCAAATGACATCTCCATACTAGAGTAAATCTTTTTGTAGAGTAGTATTTGCCATCAGATAGAATATGCAAAGCCTTCTGTAATAGCTTTGGTGTGGACTCCTCTTTGTTCATTTATTTATCTCACAAACATATACTGCTATGTGTCAGGCATTGTTCTAACTGCCATAGATAAATAGGTTGCAAGAACTACTGAGATGAATATCTCAGATCACTAGTCTCTAGCAGCTCAATTTAGAGGTAGACTTATGCAATAAATAAATAAAATGCAATAAAATAGTCAGGGGGGAAGTGGTTAACTGGCAAAAGTTATCAGGGACTATATAATAGAGGATAAAATTTGAAGACTAATTCTCAAAGGTTAAATACAAGTAAAAAAGACAAAGAAAGGAGGAAAATTCCAGTTAGAGAAATACCATTTGCAATAAAAATTTGAAGTGTTAAGAGTATGTTACAAAATTTCTAAATTACTAAACTGCTCAGAAAACTGAGTAATTCCTGTGGCTAGAACATAGCTCGTTATGAAAAAAATCAAACTAAAAAATGAAAAGCCTCATGTGATAGTCTAAGAAATTTCTACTTTATCTTTTTGTCTATTTGGAATCAAAGAATTTAAAGGTGAATGGTATGAACTACAGTCTGGGCAAGAATGTGACAAGGAGTGCTCAAGACCATCCACGGGGGCAAGAAGAAATACTTTTTATTTTTCTGGAAAAATGTATTTTATTTATTTATTTATTTTCCTAGAGTTTCATTGAGATATAACTGACATATAGCACTGTATAAATTTAAGGTATACAGAATAATGATTTCACTTATATACATCAGGGCATGATTATCATAATATGTTTGGTGAACATCCATCATCTCATACAGATACAAAATTAAAGAAACTAAAATTTTTTCCTTGTGATGAGAACTCAGAATTTACTCTCTTAAAAAATTTCATATATAATATACAGTGTTAATTATATTTATCATGTAGTACATTACATCCCTAGTACTTATATACCTTGTAACTGAAAGTTTGTACTTTTTGACTGACTTCCTCCAATTCCCCCTTCCCCAACACCCTGCCTCTGTAACCACAAAACTGATCTCTCTTTCTATGAGTTTGTTTGTTTGGGAGTATAATTGACCTACAACACTATGTTAGTTCCTGTTACACAACATAGTGATTCAGTATTTCTATACATTTAGAATAATCACCACCATAAGTCCAGTTAAGTTCTGTCACCATACAAAGATATTATATAAGTAATGACTATATATCCCACGCTATACATTTCATACATGTGACTCATTAATTTTGCAACCAGAAGTTTATACCTCCTAATCTCCCTCACCTATTTCTTTCCTCCCCCCACTCCCTCCCCCTGGCAATCACCAGTTTGTTCTCTGCATCTGTTTCTGTTTCTGTTTCATTATGTTTGTTCATTTGTTTTGTTTCTTACCTTCCACATATAAGTGAAACCATACAATATTTGTCTTTCTCTGTCTGCTTACTTCACTTAGGATAATACTTTCTAGGTCCATTCATGTTGTCTCAAATGGCAAGACTTTATTCTTTTTTAATGGCTAATATTCATGTATATTTATGTATATATGTCACATCCTTTATCCATTCATCTATCAATAGACATTCAGATTGCTTCCATATCTTAACTATTGTAAATAATGCTGCAATGAACATAGGGATGCATATATCTTTTCTTTTTTCCAAAAATAATAACCAGCATTTATTGACTGTTTACTATGTTCCAGGTACTGCTATAAGCATTTTATGTAAAAAATTATGTAACTTTTTATTATGGGAAATTTTAAACTTAAGAAATAAAGAAAAGATCATTATGGATAAACAACAAGATCCTCCTGTATAGTACAGGAAACTATATTCAATATCCTGTGATAAACCATAATGGAAAAGAATCTGAAAAAGAATATATATATATCTATAACTGAGTCACTTTGCTGTACAGCAGAAATTAACACAACATTGTAAATCAACCATACATCAATAAAAATTTTTAAAAATTAAAGATCATTAAAAAAACTTTATGTATGCACTGCCCACTTTAAATCATTATCATCAACATTTTAACATTTTGCCATATATGTTTTATTAACCACCATCATTCTCCTCCCTCAATTTTTTTTTCTGGAGTATTTAAAGCAAATGCCAGATGTCCTATAATTCACTCATAAATATCTTAAATACATTCTTAACTTTTAAAATATATTAGCTATTTTAGTCGTCAAAAGCAGATACTACTATTATTCCCATTTTACATATGTGTAAACTGAGGCAAATGTTATTGAGTGATTCAAACCCTGGAGTCTAATGGCCAGCCTCCAAGGTGGCCCCTGACCCCTGCCTCCTGGTATTCACATTTTGTGTAAGTGCCCTCACACGTTACACCAGGGTGGGTCTGGGAGACCATGCATATATCTTTTCTAATTGGTGTTTTTGTTTTCTTCAGGAGTGGAGTTAGTTCTATTTTTAATTTTTTGAAGAATCTCCATACTGTATTCTACAGTGGCTGCACCAGTTTACATTTCCACAAACAGTGCATGAAGGTTCCCTTTTCTCCACATCCTCACCAATACATGTTATTTATTGTATTTTTTATAATAACCATTCTGACAGGGGTGAGGTGATATCTCATTGTGGTTATGCTTTGCATTGCTCTGATGATTTGATGTTGAATATTTTTCATGTACATGTTGGTGATCTGTATGTCTTCTTTGGAAAAATGTCTATTCAGATACTCTGCCCATTATTAATTGGGTTGTTTGCTCTTTTGATATTGAGTTGTATGAATTCTTTGTTATTTTGGATATTAAGCCCTTATCAGATATATCACTTGCAAATATCTTTTCCTATTCAGTACAATGCTTTTTAATTTTGTTGATAGTTTCCTTCACAGGACAAAAGCTTTTCAGTTTCATTTGTTTATTTTTGCTTTTATTCCCTTGCCTGAGGAGAAAGATTAATAAAAATTACTAAGGTTGATGTCAAAGAGCATACTGCCTGTGTTTTCTTCTAGGAGCTTTGTGGCTTCAGGTCACACATTTAAGTCTTTAATCCATTTGAATTTATTTTTGTGCACAGAGTGAGAGAGTAGTCCAATTTGATTATTTTGTACGTAGCTGTCCAGTTTTCTGACCACCATTTATAGAAGAGGCTGTCTATTGCCCATTGTATATTCTTGCCTACTTTATCATAGATTATTTGACCAAATAAGTGTAGTTTCACTTCTGAGCTCTCTATTCTGTTCCATTGATCTATTTGTCTGTTTTTGTGCCAGTACCATATTGTTTTGATTACTGTAGCTTTGCAGTATAGTTTCAAATCAGGGTGTGTGATACCTCCAGCTTTGTTCTTTCTCAAGATTATTTTGGCTATGCAGTGTCTTTTGCATTTCCTTGCCATTTTAGAATAATTTGTTCTAGGTCAGTGAAAAATGCCATTGGTATTTTGATAGGGATTGCATTGAATTTGTAGGTTGCCCTGATTTGTATGGTAATTTTAACAATATTAATTCTTCCAACCCAGAAACATGGTATATCTTTCCAGCTGTTTGTGTCATCAGCAATTTCTTTCATCAGTGTCTTATAGTTTTCCAAGTACAGGTCTTTTACCTCTTAGTTCAATTTATTTCAAGGTTTTTTATTCTTTTTGATATGATTTTGAATGGGATTATTTTCTTAATTTCTCTTTCTGATAGTTCATTGTTAGTGTATATAAATGCAACAAGTTTCTATGTTTAATTTTGTATCCTGCAACTTTACCAAATTCATCAATTATTTCTAGTAGTTTTGGGGTAGTGTATTTAGGATTTTCTATGTACAGTATCATGTCATTTGCAAACAGTGACTTTTTACTTCTTCCATTTCAATTTGGATCTTTATTTATTTCTTTCTCTTGTGTGATTGCCGTGGCTAGGTTTTCCAATATTATGTTGAATAAAAGTGGCAAGATTGGACATCCTTGTCTTGTTCTTGATCTTGTTCTTAGAGATTTTCACCATTGAGCATGATGTTACTTGTGGGCTTGTCATATATGGCCCTTTATTATGTTGTGGTATCTGTGTCCCATAACCACTCTGTTGAGAGTTTTATCATAAATGAACGGTAAATTTTGTCAAAAGGTTTTTATGCACCTATTAAGAGGATCATATGATTTTTATTCTTCAACCTGTTAATGTGTTTTATCACATGGATTGATTTATGGATATTGAACCATCCTTCCATCCCTGGGATAAATCTCACTTGATCATGGTGCATGAACTTTTAGATGTATTGTTGAATTTGGTTTGCTAAAATTTTGTTGAGGATTTTTACATTTATGTTCTTCAGTGATATTGGCCTGTAATTTTCTTTTTTTGTGATATCTTTTTGGGTTTTGGCATCAGGGTGATGCTGGTCCTATAGAATAAGTTTGGAAATGTTTCTTCCTCTGCAATTGTTTGGAATTGTTTGCAATAGATAGGTGTTAACTCTTCTCTAAATGTTTGTTATAATTCATCTGTGAGGCCTGAACTTTTGTTTGTCGGGAGTATTTTTTATTACTGATTCAATTTCATTAAGAGTAGTTGGTCTGCTCATATTGTCTATTTCTTCCTCATTCACCCTTGAGAGATTGTGCATTTCTAGACATATGCTTTCTTCAAAATTGTCCACTTTATTGGCAATTGTTCATAGTAATATCTTATGGTCCTTTGTATATCTGCGATGTTGGCTGTAACTACTCTTCTTTCATTTCTCTTTTATTGATTTAGACCCTTTCTCTCTTTTTCTTGATGAGACTGTTAAAGGTTTATCAATTTTGTTTTCCTTTTCAAAGAACAGCTCTTAGTTTCATTTATCTTTTTTCTTTTTTAGTCTATTTCATTTCTTTCTGATCTGATATTTATGATATTTATAATTTGCTTCCTTCTACTAACTTTGGGTTTCTTTTATTCTTCTTTTTCTAGTTCCTTTAGGTGTAAGATTATGTTGCTTATTTAAGATTTTTCTTGTTCCCTGAGGTAGGCTTGTATCACTGTAAACTTCCCTCTTAGAACTCCTTTTGCTGCATCTCATAGATTTTGGATTATTATATTTTCATATTCATTTGTCTCCAGGTATTTTTTTATTTCTTCTTTGATTTCTTCAGTGATCCTTTGGTTCTTTAGTAGCATTTTGTTTAGCCTCCACGTGTTTGTGTTTTTTTGCAGTTTTTCTCTTTTAATTGATTTCTAATCTCAGAGTGCTGTGGTCAGAAAAGATGCTTGACATGATTTCAATTTTCTTAAATGTCCTGAGACTTGTTTTGTGACTGAGCATGTGATCTATCCTGGAGAATGTTCCATGTGCACTTGAAAAGAAAGTGTGTTTTCCTGTTTGGGGATGAAATGGACATTTGGCCTGAAGTGTCATTTAAGGCCAATGTTTCCTTATTGATTTTCTGTCTGAATGATCTGTCCATTGATCTAAGTAGGGTATCAAAGGCCCTTACTAACATTTTGTTAGTGTCAGTTTCTCCTCTTATGCCTGCTGATATTTCCTATGTAATTAGGTGCTCCCATGTTGGGTGCATATATATTTATAATTGTTGTATCTTCTTCTTTGATTGTTCCCTTGATCATTATGTAATGTCCTTCCTTGTCTCTTGTTACAATCATTGTTTTAAAGTCTATTTTTCCTTATATAAATACTGCTACCCTGGCTTCCTTTTCATTTCCTTTTGCATGGAATACATTTTCCCATCCCCTCACTTTCAGTTTTTGTGTGTCTTTAGATCTGATGTGAGTCTCTCATAGGCAGCCTAGATATGGGTCTTGTTTTTGAATCCATTCAGCCTCTCTATGTCCTTTGATTGGAACATTTCATCTATTTACATTTATAATTATTGATAGGTATGTACCTATTGCTGTTTCATTAATTGTTTTCAGTTTGTTTTTGCAGTTCTTTATTACTTTTTCTTTTGCACTCTTCCAAGGTGATTTAATGACAATGGTTAGGGTTATGTTTGTATTCCTTTCTATTTTTTGTGTATCTATTATAGATTTTTGGTTTGTGATTATTGTAAGGTTTATATGTAGCCATCTATGTATGTATGTATGTATCTATGTATGTATCTATGTAGCTATGATTATTTTAAGATGCTGATCTCTTAATTTCAAATATATTTTAACTACCATACATTTTTACTGCCTCCCACATCACATTTACTGTTTTTGACATCATATTTTACATATTTTTGTCTTCTGTATCCCTTATCTATTTATTGTGGACAGGTATGATTTTACTACTTATGTCTTTTAACCTTCCTCCTAGCTTTATATCTGGTTGATTTACTACCTTTACTGTAATTTGCTTTTAACAATGAGATTTTTCCTTTTATACTTTTAATATTTCTAGTTTTGGCCATTGTGTTTCACTTAGAGAAGCTCCTTTAACATTTCTTGTAAAACTGGTTTGGTGGTGCTGAACTCTTTTTGCATTTGCTTGTCTGTAAAAATTTTCATCTCTCCTTCAAATCTGGAGTAAGCCTGGCCAGATAGAGTTTCTTGTTGTAGGTTTTTCCCTTTCATCACTTAAAATATATCATGTCACTCCCTTCTGGCATGCAGTGTTCCTCCTTAAAAGTGAACTGATTGATAGACTTATGGGAGTTCCCTTGTATGTAACATGTTGCTTTTTCCTTGCTGCTTTTAATAGTATCTCTTTAATTTTTGTCATTTTAATTACGTGTCTTGGTGTGTGTCCTAATGCAACCAGCTTCCTGGTAGGTGGGGCTGTTTCTCCAACTGGATTTTTTTTTTTTTCTTGAGATCTGCTAGTACTGGTGCCACAGACTTGACAGTGGGTCAGGTCCCATTGCTAAAAAGCTAGACAGAGGATTCCAAAAGGGCACTTGCCAGCACTTTGTGGTAGAATGGGCTCCAAAAAAAGGCTGCGGCCAATATCTAGGTCCCCAATGGTTCCATACTAAAAAAACTACTAAAGTACTAAAGTGTTTCTCACCTCAAACATTACCTTATTTAGCTGTTTACCTAAGCCATTTAAAGATTCAGTGCAAAGGAAACTCTCCCATTTACCATTTCAACAAAAAGGATAAAATACCTAAAATGAACCTACCTAAGGAGACAAAAGACCTGTATGCAGAAAACTATAAGACACTGATGAAAGAAATTAAAGATGATACAAACAGATAGAGAGATATATCATGTTTTTGGATTGGAAGAATCAACATTGTGAAAATGACTATATTACCCAAAACAATCTACAGATTCAATGCAATCCCTATCAAACTACCAATGGCATTTTTCACAGAGCTAGAACAAAAAATTTCACAATTTGTATGAATACAAAAAAAGACCCCAAACAGCCAAAGCAATCTTGAGAACGAAAAATGGAGCTGGAGGAATCAGGCTCCCTGACTTCAGACTATATTACAAAGCTACAGTAATCAAGACAGTATGGTACTGGCACAAAAAAAGAAATATAGATCAATGGAACAGGATAGAAAGCTCAGAGATAAACCTATGCACATTTGGTCACCTTACCTTTGACAAAGTAGGCAAGAATATACAATGGAGAAAAGACAGCCTCTTCAATAAGTGGTGCTGGGAAAACTGGACAGCTACATGTAAAAGAATGAAATTAGAACATTCCCTAACACCATACACAAAAGTAAACTCAAAATGGATTAAAGAGCTAAATGTAAGGCCAGACATTATAAAACTCTTAGAGGAAACATAGGCAGAACACTTTATGACATAAATCACAGCAAGATCCAAAATAAACAAATGGGACCTAATGAAACTTACAAGCTTTTGCACAGCAAAGGAAACCATAAACAAGATGAAAAGACAACCCTCAGAATGGGAGAAAATATTTGCAAATGAAGCAACTGACAAAGGATTAATCTCCAAAATTTACAAGCAGCTCATGCAGCTTAATATCAAAAAAGCAAACAACCCAATCCAAAAATGGGCAGAATACCTAAATAGACATTTCTCCAAAGAAGACATACAGATTGCCAACAAACACATGAAAGGATGCTCAACATCACTAATCATTAGAGAAATGCAAATCAAAACTACAATGAGGTATCACTTCATAACAGTCAGAATGACCAACATCAAAAAATCTACAAAAAATAAATGCTGGAGAGGGTGTGGAGAAAAGGGAACCCTCTTGCACTGCTGGTGGGAATGTAAATTGATAGAGCTACTATGGAGAACAGTATGGAGGTTCCTTCAAAAACTAAAAATAGAACTACCATATGACCCAGCAATCCCACACTGGGCATATACCCAGAGAAAACCATAATTGAAAAAGAGTCACGTACCACAATGTTCATTGCAGTATTGTTTACAATAGTCAGGACACGGAAGCAACCAAAGTGTCCATCAACAGATGAATGGATAAAGAAGATGTGGCACATGTATACAATGGAATATTACTCAGCCATAAAAAGAAACGAAAGTGAGTTATTTGTAGTGATGTGGATGGACCTAGAGTCTGTCATAGAGAGTGAAGTAAGTTAGAAAGAGAAAAATAAATACTGCATGCTAATACATATATATGGAATCTAAAGAAAAAATGGTTCTCCAGAACCTAAGGGCAGAACAGGAATAAAGACACAGACATAGAGAATGGTCTTGAGGACACGGGGAGGGGGAAGGGTAAGCTGGGAAGCAATGAGACAGTGGCATTGACATATATACATTACCAAATGTAAAATAGATAGCTAGTAGGAAGCAGCTGCATAGCACAGGAAGATCAGCTTTGTGCTATGTGACCACCTAGAGAGGTGGGATTGAGAGGGTGGGTGGGAGATACAAGAGGGAGGGGATATGGGGATTTATGTATATGTATAGGTGATTCACTTTTTTGCACAGCAGAAACTAATACAACAATGTAAAACAATTATACTGCAATAAAGATGTTAAAAAGGGGAAAAAAAGATTCAGTGCAATCACTATCAAAATTCCAATGGCATTTTTCACAGAAATAGAACAAACAATTTTAAAATTTGTATAGACCCACAAAAGACTCTGAATAGCCAAAACAATCTTGAGACAGAACAAAGTTAGAGGTATCACACTTCCTGATTTCAAACTATATTACAAAGCTATAGTTATCAAAGCAGTATGGTATTGTCATAAAAACAGACATGTAGATCAACGAAACAGAATAGAGAACCCAGAAATAAACCCATGCACATATGGTCAATTAAGTTGTGATAAAGGAGTTTAAGAATATACAAGAGGAAACAACAGTCTCTTCAATAAATGATGTTGGGAAAGCTGGACAATGGCATGCTGAAGAACAAAACCAGACCACTATCTTAGACCATACACAAAAATCAACTCAAAATGTATTAAAGACTGGAATATAAGCCTGAAACCATAAAACTCCAGCAAGAAAACATACGGGGTAAACTCCTAAACACTGGTCTTGGCAATGATTTTTTTTAATTTGACAAATTAAAAAATGCAAATGCAAAGACAACAAAAGAAAAAAAAGAGGAAAAAAATGGAGCTACATTAAACTAAAAAGCTTCTGCAGAGCAAAGGAAACCATGAACAAATGAAAAGTCAATCTACACAATGGGAGAAGATATTTGTAAATCATGTATCATGATATATTATATATAATCATATATACATAAGGGGTTAATATCCAAAATATATGAAGAATTTATACAAGTCAACAGCAAAAAAAAAAATCTGTTTAAAATGTCATCAAAGGACTTATACATTTTTCCACAGAAGACACACATATGGCCAGCAGGTACATGAAAGGTACTAAACCTCACTAATCAGGGAAATCAAGTCAAAATCACAATGAGATATCACCTCATACCATCAGAATGGCTGTCATCAAAAAGACAAGAAATAAGTGTTGATGAAGATATGGAGAGAAGGGAATCCTTGTGCACTGTTGGTAGGAATGTAAACTGGTACAACCGTTATGGAAAACAGAATGGAGGTTCCTCAAAAAATTAAAAATAGAACTGCTATATAATCTAGCAATTCTACTTCTGGGTATATATCCAAAGGAAATGAAATCACTATCTTGAAAAGATATCTGCACCTCCATGTTCAATTTAGCATTATTTACAATAGCCAAGATATGGAAACACCCTAAGTGCCTGTAGAAGGATGAAAAAAGAAAGTGTGATGTGTGTGTGTATGTATACATACATATATATATGAATATTATTCAACTATAAGAAGAAGAAATCCTGCCATTTGCAAAAACATGGATGAACCTTGATGGCATTAAGCTAAGTGAAATAGGTCAGATAGAGAAAGACAAATACCTGCTTATATGTGGGATCTAAAAAAAACCCAAACTCTTAGATACAGAGAGCAGATTGGTGGTTGCCAGAGTGAGCGGTATGGGGTGGGGGAAATGGGTGAAGGGGGTCAAAAGGTAAAAACTTCCAGTTAAGATTTAAGTTAAGGGGATGTAACATATAGCACAGTGACTGTAGTTAACAAAAATGTATTGTATATTTAAAATTATACCCAAGAAAAAAAGAGTGTAATGATGCGAGGTGATAGACGTCAACTAAACTTATGGTAATCATTTTGCAATATATACACATATCAAACCAACAAGTTGTACATCTTGGACTAATACAATGTTGTGTGTCAATTATTTCTCTATAAAACTGGGGGAAAATGAGCTATGGTGATTAAAACAAACAAACAAACAAATCCTCAGTGGAAGATCTACTGGGAAGTAGCCTAAGTAGAATGGCCAGAGGAGATTGTTGTCTCAGAAGTCAAGGAGAAGAGAGTTCCAGGAGTTCACTATACTGAAGAAAAGCACAATAAGGTATGAAGAAGAACCACTGCAATTTACACTTACTGTCTTTGGCAACTTTTGAAACAATAGTTTCAGTCCTTTCCTGAAATTAGAGCCAGGGCAATGCAAGCATAGCATAACCATCACTCTCTGGAGAAATGTGGCATGAAAGGAAGAAATAATGTAGGGTTGTGGAGACATAGGGAGATGGAGTCAAATGAAGGGAGGAAGTTATATTTACAGACTGGAACCAAGACACTGAGAGGAAAGAGGAGGTAACAGATGGAGAGACGCCAAGCAGAAACAGGAAGGAGGGGTTTGAAGCACAGCTGTAACCTCAAAGCCGAGAAGGTATATTCCTTTCTCCTAGCCTAAAAAAACTTTTTTTAAAGGCAGAAATCTAATCAGTTCATAACCATGTCTATTTTCTAGTTTAGAGTTTTCTAAATCTGGCTGAGCATTTGGACCACATGAGGAATTTTTAAAATGCAGATTTCCAGGCCAAACCCTTAAGGTTCAAGGTGTGACTTAGGAATCTCTTTAAAGAAGTTGCCAAGGTGATTTTGGTAGTCAGTCCTTCCCTCTCAATACTCTACCTTTAACACTTTCTCTCAAATCAAATAAACTATTTCTTAGAAAACTAGCACACCCTTTTTTGTAAATATACAAAACATTGGGAAATTGTCCAAATTTAAGAAAGTTTGATATGACTAGCAATGTTTCAATCTTTTCAAAAAATGAAAAAAAAAATTCAGAGAAATAAAATGGTTACTTTGGAGAGTAGGAAAAATGATGGGTTTGGAGCATGTTTATACCTTTCTTTTTATGCAACGAAATGCATTGTTATGCATAATTCTAGCATGCCTCATAAAATCCTTGATCTTTCTACTAATATTTCTAAAATTCAATCTTGAGTGCTTATTTCAAATATCACTTTGCTTTGAGAATTCAGTCTTTGCCATCAGACAGACAGTATAAGAAAGGCAAGAAGAAACATTCCAGGAAATTGTTCAATACAGTGGAGAAAGCTTTATTAGTGAAAAATGAATTCTTCCCTTTTTTCTTTTTTTTTTTCTTAAAATCAATATTGTGTTTTCATCAAAATCCATTCAAGTTATTGATATGGACATGAGGGGAAAATAAGTTGTTTTGGAGTTCATATATATTTATGTTATTGGAAAGGGCAGAAATTACAAAAATTAAGCAAAATGTTAATTATAAGTGAAAAAAGAGGGAGGTTATTATGTGGAACCAAGACACAAGGGATCTATTCCAACATTCTGAGGTACTATTAGCAATTATATGATGTTCTGAATTTTGTATGTGAGTTAGGGGAGGGAAAATAAATACTTTGTAGAAACATTTTGGACTTTGCATACATTTTATATCACCTATATCCAATATAATCTCTTCCATTCCACTGATTAATTTAACCACTCAAAAACATGTCTGGGTAGTGATCCTATATTTTAAAAAATCAGACTCAAAGAAAATCCATACAAATTTAAACATAATCACATGTAAAAGTCTGCATACATGTGCTGAGCAATATATTCCCTCAATGGCCTGCTTATCCCCCTTCAGGATCAGTACATGAACCTGTTTCACTGGTTTGCCTTATAAAATATCTCATTTTACTAAGATTCCTAAAACTCAAATTTGCAAGCTTATTTCAAATATCCCTGTTGCCATTGAGAACTTTGTCTTTGTCATCATGCAGGCAGTGTCCTTGTCTGTTTAGGCAGGTAATAATTATACGTACAAGACATAACATTCAAAAGGTAAAATGGATTTGCCAGTGAAAAGTCTGTCTTCCTCCTACCTCAACCCCTAGCCACACAGCTCACTTCTGGTAGGGCATATATTATTTCCAGTTTCACGTGTATCTTTCCAAGAATATTCTTATATTAACTAACAAACTCATGCATATATAGTTTTTCTTTTTTTAATCAAAAAGTAGCATGCTGTACAGGTTATTCTATATGTTGCTGATTTAATGACAATATATCTTGGACATCTTTCTTATCCATATATATAGTGTTGTCTCATTATTTATAGTGTTGTCTCACTATTTTATTATAGTGGTTTTCTACCAAATGAACGTACAGTAATTTATTTATGAAAGCCCTACTCAATGAGTATAACTGTTAAGACAGGCTACCTCCAAACTAACTGAAAGGTAATTTTACGTATAAAGAAGTCCCACATCAGTGCGCTCATCTCTAATTACTCCTCCTAAGTCCAGGCAATTCCCTCTCCAATTCATTGCTATCAGATGACATCCCATTCTCAATACATAGTCTCATGTTTGAAACCTGGGTTTAACTCTGTACTGTGAGGCTGTATCTTGTAGCAGCAGAGAATCAGGAGATGTGAGTTTTTGCTTGGATCCACCATTGACTAGATGTGCTACTGAACTTAAATAAGTTGCTTAGATTTCTAAGCTAGAGTTCCCTCATGTATAAATTAGGGATAGAAATAATTATACCTTTCTCAATGGATTGTTTGTGAAGATTGAATAACCTAATATATATAATGCCTTTAGCCCCTTGCCTGGCACATAACTAGTATCCCCCAAAGCGGTAGCTCTCATTCCAAGGGACACTTAGATAATTATGCTTTAGCAGACCAAAGGAGTGAAGGATTCTTAGTCATTTACCATGTGCCAGCATTTCCTTTACCTTTAACCATATAGAACTGATTACCTATTATTAGGAGAGAATGACACCATTTTGAAGGACTGGGTCTTTCTATTTCCAAGTAATATTATGATATTATGACAAGGGAAAGAGGATAAATGCATGAGATACTCTTTAGACTTTATATCTTTCCCTATGTCAGGGAAATTTTCCATGCTTGTTTATTTGCCAGAAGCTCAAATGAAGAAGAGAAAGGTGAAATTGTATGTCATCATTGTCAGTCACATTGGGTTACCTTGAGGGAGAGAAGTTCCTGTTTTCAGAGCTTGCCTGTGGGTGAAACTCTCCTTGACTGTCTCTCCTAAGATCAGAGAAGACATTGTGGGGAGTGTATTCAATTCTCCTTGGACATAAAAACAGCTCCAACAGAGACCTCACCATCGTAGAAATCTGAAGAGCCAGTCAGGGTGTTACCTCATTGTTACTGAATGCTATCTTGAACAGAAAATAAAGGGATTTGTAGAAACCCCTTTGGGCTGACTGATGGCATCTTCTTAGAATTCTGAAATTTTTACTCACAGTCTCATAAATTGAAGCTATTAATTAGTTCGAGATCTATAAGGAAGAAAAAAAATCATCCTTGATGTTTAATTAAAAAATTCTCCCCAAAAGCCCAAAGCCTAACTTCTCTCATAATACTCTTCTACTAGCAGACATATTCCTACTTCCATAATTTTTCCTTCTCTTCCCTGGACCTGGAAAGACAACTTTCTTCCTCTCATATCATCATGTTAGACCCTGCAATGCCCTGCGTGTGTTCCATCTTCTTCACAATGCTGTTTTTGACCACTCCAGCCAATCTTTGACTTTCACTCTTCTGAACCGTCAACTGTCATTCTTAGCCTTTTCTGCATACTGACCCTATTGAGAATCTTTAAAACCAGGAACCATCTCCAACTACTTAGCCACCTAGAAATGGTATATAAATATACACAAAACTAGATTGGTAGTTTGAGAACCCTCAAGACCTATCCTTGCAATCCTAGGTTCTTAGCATTTTTCTCTGAATCAACCCACTTGGTACTGCCTTGTATTGTTATTTAGCTGGTAAATGTAATGCATGTATTATCTCCCTCCTAGGTTAGTAAATTCTTGAGCACATGGGTAGTAAAATTCTTAACTTATTGGTATCATTCTCAGTGTTCTATAAATATCTCAAATAGAGGTGCCTCCCAGAAGGGAGTGGCATATCAGGAACAGCAATGGGTCATTGTGCAGTGATTCTCACCCTTGGCTGCACATTAGTATCACCTAGAAAGCTTAAAAAATACTGATGCCAAAGCCCTGCCACTGGTTCTTATTTATTTGGTCTTGGGTACAGCCTTGGCCTAGTAATTTTTTTAAAAGCTCCCAGGGTAATTCTAATAGGCAGACAAGGTTGAGATCCACCAGTAGGTGACTAATAGTAAACTCTCCTGAATCAGACTGATTAGGTTTGAATCTAACTCTTACACATTGTAGCTGTGTGATCTTAGCCAAGTTACTTAACTGCTCTGAGGCTCAGTTTACTCACTTGTAAAGTGAAGATAATGATAAATTTAGCCTTACAGGTTGTTCTGAGAATTAAAGGAGATAAATCTTCAAACATTTGACAGGGTCAGGCAAAGAGTAAGCACTCAATAGATATCAGCTGCTACTATTACTTTAAATAATAAACATACACACACAGATACTTTGGTATACACCTCACAACAAAGACCTAAGTGCCTTATCCGCTTAGAAACAACACAGGTGATTCCCATTTAATTATAAGTGCCATCCTTCTAGCCATTATTCCCAGAGAGCTGTTTCCATGTTTTTGTGCTACAGCTCAGCTATATCATAAGATCCTGTTTCTGGGTGAGGCAGTAGAAACAGCAGAGAAAGCTCCAATGGAGATAATAAGTGAAAGAAGCTGGGACAGGTACAATATAGACTGTAATGGTCTATCTGAGTTAGCATCTTTGACTTGATGATACCACCAAATGAACTTCAGCAGGTGTATTCACAGAGCACATGCCTTCATAGCGCTCTCTGAGATTCCTTCTTTAAGCATTTTGCTGTGGGAGTTTGGCTTCAGGGGAGATTAATTACTTGGGAACATTTTTGTGCAATAATAATCCATGTATAACTATGTTTTTCTCAGCTTCAAATGGTACTATATTTTAGGATAATTGCAAATTTGAACAGGCAAAGAAATAATATATTAAATACACACATCATTAGAAAAGAATGTGATCTTTGTTTCAGTTGGGTTGAATGATACTAGTTTCCTAATAGCTTTCTTTATAGATGCAATTTAAAAAATAAAATCAGGGACTTCCCTCGTGGTGCAGTAGATAAGAATCTGCCTGCCAATGCAGGGCACAGAGGTTCAATCCCTGGTCCAGGAAATCCCACATGCTGTGGAGCAACTAAGCCTGTGCACCACAACTACTGAGCCTGTGTGCCTAGAGCCTGTGCTCCGCAGCAAGAGAAGCCACTGCAAGGAGAAGCATGCGCACCGCAAAGAAGAGTAGCCCCTGCTCGCCACAACTCGAGAAAGCCCATGCGCAGTGATGAAGACCCAACGCAGCCAAAAATAAATAAAATTAAATCGTAAAATATAAATAAATAAATAAATAATAAAATCAAGTATGGTTTTTAATCTTGTATCCCCTCCCCAAAAAACTTAAAAAAATACTCTAAGAAGTATCAGTGTCTTGCTATGAATGAAAGAGCATGGCTTAGGCAAATTAGTCAATCATTCACAGCCTTAGTATTTTCTGTTTAAAATGGTTGAGGGATGAGTGGGAAAGCATGTTATTATGAGAAAATTTAAATTTTGAAACCACGAAGTTCTGGTTTGATTCCCTGATCCATCCTTTACAAGTTATGTGACCCTTGAACTTTTGAAGGTCACATTGAACTTTTCAGGGCCTTGATAAGCAGTGGTAATTTAAAAGGAGGTAAAAGCATAAAACATTTAAAACAGTGCTTGGCAAAATGTAGGAATTTGGCAAATTTTAGCTTGTACTCTTCCTGACAAACATTCATTTAAGGTGAAATCAGATATTTCTCCACAATGCAAGTAAGGTATCCAGGAGAGACTTTAATGGATACATTTCTCTCAGAACACTTCTTCCCCAGCAATAAAACTATAAACAACAACAAAAGTATATTCATTCATTTTAACTAAATTTAATGAAGGAGACACTGGATCCTGTGTACTGGGGAAGGAAAGAAATAAACACAATTAAAAAATAAATAAGAATTTAATGATTTCAATGGAAAAAAGAGACTTGAACTCCACTAATGAGATATAGACAAAGTAACAAAACCCAAGATCTCCTGTTTCCTAATCCAGTGCTCTTTCCTCTGAGCTGTCCAATAAAGCATACATTGTGATTTTTATGGTGTTTCTGTATCATGTATTACATATTTATCAGCTCTCTGTATTTATGACAAATGGTCATTACATGATTCATTTTCCCCTTCTCTCCAGGATTCACTATCTGCTCCAGACTGTCAGTTCCCCCAGCCTCTTTGACATTATGCCAGATTTCTTCAAGCTTAAATCTTCTTCCTATTCTCCATTAATTTATAACATGCTTTGGGGAAATGTGCTGCTTTGTGCACAAAGCCATATTTAAGTTATTGAAATGAATATCAAGGGGCATTGCTTTTCCTATCCCTTTCTTACCTTACTTACCTTTCTTTTAAACCATCTAGTTTCTCCCTTCCACATCTCCATTTTTATCTTCCTCTCTCTGTTCCTTTCTGACATCCATAAGAGAAAATTTAAATGATTTGAAGTGAATTAGCAACTACTTTATTTGACAGGTCACACTGAATTCCCTTTTTCCTTGTATAATTTTGGCATATTAAATCAATTCTAGACTATAGTTCATTCTAGTCCCTTCTCTCTCTGCTTTGGAGAGTTCAAACACAAAAGAAAATAATTTTATTACAAAGATGGAAATTATTACTACATGCAATGATCAACTATGGCTGTTTTGTTAAAAGCTTTATTAAAAATGAATAATACAGGGAAATTTTAACTTGTTTTTTGAGTATTCTACCATAAAATAACAAATCTGAGTAATAATCTAAATTATTCTAAGGATAAATGGCCAAAGGTGTAGGCTTAAGAAGACCTTGAGCTCACCTCCTCCATGTGCACACCAAAATTACAACTATTTGCAGAGCTACTATTGATGAGAAAGACTGAAGACTAGAAAAGATATTCTACAACTAAAGATGTAAAGAAGGAACTACAAGAAGATGGATATGAGGGGTGGAGACACAATATAGTCAAGACTCAATCCCTGAGTAAGTGACCCACAAATGGGAGGATAATTACAATTACAGAAGTTCCCCTCAAGGAACAAGGAGTCAGCCTCACAAAGGGCCCCCCATACTGGGAACTCTGCACCAAAAAGATGTATCCCCAAGAACACTTGGCTTTGAACGCCAATGGGGCTTATTTTCGGGAGAGTCAAAAGGCTGTTTGAAATAGAAACTCCACTCTTAAAAGGGGTACACAAAAACCTCACATGCCCTGGGACCCAGGACAGAAGCAGTAATTTGAAAGAAGACTGGGACAAACCCACCTGCTGCTCTTGGACAGCCTCTGGAGAGACAAGAGGAAACTGGAGCTCATCCTGGGTATATAGACACTGGCCAAAGTTATTTTGGGGAGCTCATTCTACAATGAGGACACTGGTGCTGGCAAGTGCCCTTTTGGAATCCTCCATCTAGCCTATTAGCACTGGGATCTGGCCCCACTGACCAGTCTGTGGGCACCAGTACTGGGATGCCTCAGGCCAAGAAGATAGCTAGGTGGGGACACAGCCCCACCCAGAGCAGGTTAGCTGCCTTAAGATCCCCTGAGCCCACAGCCACCCTGGAGCCCAGTCCAGTCCACCAGAGGGCCCAGGACCTAGCCCCTCATACTAGTTCACTGGCACTATCCCCAGGGCACCTGGAGCCACACAGCCAGCCACTGAGACCCCTCCTCACCCACCAGTGGGCTGGCACTATCTCCAGGGTCAGCCTCACAAACCAGTGTGCAGGTACCTGCACCAGGACCATCTGGACCACAGCCGGGACAATCAGCAGGCCAATACCAACTTTGGGATACCTTAGGCACCTCAACCAGCTACCCATGATTCAGCCCCACACACCAGTGAGCCAACACCAGCTTTGGGAAACCCCGGACCCTGCAGCCAGCCTTGTACAAAACTGGTCCTGCCCACCAAAGGATCAACTCCAGCTCCTAGACACCCAGGGCCCTGTAGCCAAGACCCCAGGACCTGGTCCACCAATCAGTGAGCTGGCAGTAGCCCCTGGACCCAAGAACCCCAACCCTGCCTACCAGCAGGCCAACAGCTGCTCTAGGAAATCTTGGACCACTCAGTCAGTCAACTAGGGATCCAGCCTCACTCAACAGCAGGCAAACAACAGCTCTGAGACACCATGGACCCCACAGCTAGCAGTGTCAGGAACCACCCTACCAGCCAGCAGGCCAACACTACACATGGGACCCTCAACCCCACAAACACCAACCCCAGAACTCAGTTCCACTCACCAGTGAGTCAGAAGTAGCCCTACTTGAGAAAACATTTGCAAATGATATGACCAATAAAGGATTAACATCCAACATATATAAACAGCTCACACAACTCAACATCAAAAAAACAAACAACCCAATTAAAAAATGGGAGAAGAACTGAATAGACATTTTTCCAAAGATGAAATGTACACATCCAACAGGCACATGAAAAGACACTCAACATTGCTAATTATCAGGTAAATACAAATCAAAATAACCATGAGATATTACCTGACTCCTGTCAGAATGGCTTTCATCAAAAAGACCACAAATAACAAATGCTGGCAAGGATGGGGAGAAAATGGAATGCTGTTGGTGGGAATATAAATTGTTGCAGCCACTGTGGAAAACAGTATGGAAGTTTCTCAGAAAGCAAAAAATATAACAACCATGTTGGAGACACCTTCAAGATGGCAGAGGATTAAGACGTGGAGATCACTTTCCTCCCAACAAATACATCAGAAACACATCTACATGTGGAACAACTCCTACAGAACACCTACTGAATGCTGGCAGAAGACCTCAGACTTCCCAAAAGGCAAGAAACTCCCCTTGTACATGGGTAGGGCAAAAGAAAAAACAGAGACAAAAGAATAGGGACATGACCTGCACCTCTGGGAGGGAGCTGTGAAGGAGGAAAAGTTTCCACAAATTAGGAAGCCCCTTCACCGGCAATGAGGGGAGTGGCGGGGGGAAGCTTTGGAGGCGCAGAGGAGAGCACGGTAATACGGGTGCAGAGGGCAAAGTGGAGAGGTTCCCACACAGAGGATCGGTGCCAACCAGCACTCACCAGCCTGAGAGGCTTGTCTGCTCACCAACAGGGACGGGTGGGGGCTGGGAGCTGAGGCTTGAGCTTCGGAGGTCAGATTCCAGGGAGAGGACTGGGGTTGGCTGCATGAACACAGCCTGAAGGGGGCTAGTGCACCACAGCTAGCCGGGAGGGTGTCTGGGAAAAAGTTGGGAACTGCCTAAGAGGCAAGAGACCATCATTTCAGGGTGCGCGAGGAGAGGGGATTCAGAGCACCGCCTAAAAGAGCTCCAGAGGTGGGCGCAAGCTCCGGCTATCAGTGCAGACACCAGAGATGGGCATGAAATGGGAAGGCTGATGCTGCAGCCACCAAGAAGCCTGTGTACAAGAACAGGTCACTATCCACACCTCCCCTCCCAGGAGCCTGTGCAGCCCACCACTACCAGGGTCCCGTGATCCAGGGACAACTTCCCCAGGAGAACACATGGCGTGCCTCAAGCTGTTGTAACGTCACGTTGGCCTCTGCCGCCGCAGGCTCACTCTGCATTCTGTACCCCTCCCTCCACCTGGCCTGACTGAGCCAGAGGCCTCTAATCAGCTGCTACTTTGACAGATGCCCTCAGGCAACTACACATGGAGGCGGGGCCAAATCCAAAGTTGAACCCCAGGAGCTGTGAGAACAAAGAAGAGAAAGGGAAATCACTCCCAGCAGCCTCAAGAGCAGCGGATTAAACCCTGCAATCAACTTGATGTACCCTGCATCTCTGGAATACCTGAATAGAAAATGAATCATCCCAAAATTGAGGCAGTGGATTTTGGGAGCGAATCTAGACTTGAGATTTGCTTTCTGCATCTAATCTGTTTTTGGTTTTATGTTTACTGTAGTTTAGTATTTAGAGTTTATTATCATTGGTAGATTTGTTTACTGAATTGGTTGCTCTCTTCCTTTTTTTTCTGTGTATACATATGTATATATTTTTTCCTTTTTCTCTTTTTGTGAGTGTTTATGTGTATGCTTCTTTGCGTGATTTTGTCTGCATAGCCTTGCTTTTACCATTTGTCCTAGGGTTCTGCCTGTCCATTTTAAAAATTACTTTTTAATTTTTTTAATTTTTTAAGACTATTTTTTATTTTTTATTTTAATAACTTTATTTTATTTTATTGTTTCATTATTTCTTTCTTTTTTTCTCCCTTTCTTCTGAGCCGTGTGGCTGACACAGTCTTGGTGCTCCAGCCAGGTGTCAGGCCTGTGCCTCTGAGGTGGGAGAGCAGAGTTCAGGACATTGGTCCACCAGAGACATCCTGGCTCAATGTAATATCAAACGGTGAAAGATCCCCCAGAGATCTCCAACTCAACGTTAAGACCCAGCTCCACTCAAAGACCAGCAAGCTACAGTGCTGGACAATATATGCCAAACAACTAGCAAGACAGGAACACAACACTACCCATTAGCAGAGAGGCTGCCTAAAATCATAATAAGGTCACAGACATGCCAAAACACACCACCGGATGTGGTCTTGCCCACCAGAAAGCCAAGATCCAGCCTCATCCACCAGAACACAGGCACCAGTACCCTCCACCAGGAAGCCTACACAACCCACTGAACCAATATTAGCCACTGGGGGCAGACCAAAAAGAATGGGAACTACAAACCTGCAGCCTGCTAAAAGGAGAAAACAAACAGAGTAAGTTAAGCAAAATAAGAAGACAGAGAAACACACAGCAGATGAAAGAGTAAGGTTAAAAACCCACCATACCAAACAAATGAAAAGGAAACAGGCAGTCTACCTGAAAAAGAATTCAGAGTAATGATAGTAAAGATAATCCAAAATCTTGGAAATAGAATGGAGAAAATACGAGAAACATTTAACAAGGATCTAGAAGAACTAAAGAGCAACCAAACAAGGATGAAAAAAACAATAAATGAAATGAAAAATTCTCTAGAAGGAATCAACAGCAGAATAAATGAGGCAGAAGAACGGATAAATGCCCTGGAAGATAAAATAGTGGAAATAACTACTGCAGAGCAGAATAAAGAAAAAAGAATGAAAAGAATAGAGGACAGTCTCAGAGAACTCTTGGACAACATTAAAGGCACAAACATTCAAATTATAGGGTTCCAGAAGAAGAAGAGAAAAAGAAACGGACTGAGAAAATATTTGAAGAGATTATAGTTGAAAATCTCCCTAATATGGGAAAGGAAATAGTCAAGTCCAGGAATCAGAGAGACTCCCATACAGGAAAAATCCAAGGAGAAACACGCCAAGACACATGTTAATCAAAATATCAAAAATTAAATACAAAGAAAAAATATTAAAAGCAGCAAGGGTAAAACAATGAATAACATACAAGGGAATCCCCATAAGGTTAGCAGCAGATCTTTCAGCAGAAACTCTGCAAGCCAGAAGGGAGTGGCAGGACATATTTTAAGTGATGAAAGGGAAAAACCTACAACCAAGACTACTCTACCCTGCAAGGACCTCATTCAGATTCAATGGAGAAATTAAAATCTCTACAGAAAAGCAAAAGCTAAGAGAATTCAGCACCACCAAACCAGCTTCACAACAAATGCTAAGGAACTTCTCTAGGCAGGAAACACAAGAGAAGGAAAAGACCTACAATAACAAACCCAAAGCAATTAAGAAAATGGTAAAAGGAACATACATATTGATAACTACGTTAAATGTAAATGGATTAAATGCTCCAACTGAAAGACATACACTGGATGAATGGATACAAAAACAAGGCCTGTATGTGTGCTGTCTACAAGAGACCCACTTCAGATCTAGGGAAACATACAGACTGAAAGTGAGGGGATAGAAAAAGATATTCCATGTAAATGGAAATGAAAAGAAAGCTGGAATAGCAATTCTCATATAAGTCAAAATAGACTTTAAAATAAAGACTATTACAAGAGACAAAGAAGGACACTACATAATAATCAAGGGATCAATCCAAGAAGAGGATATAACAATTGTAAATATTTATGCACCCAACATAGGAGCACCTCAATACATAAGGCAAATGCTAACAGCCATAAAAGGGGAAATCGACAGTAACACAATCATAGTAGGGGACTTTAACACCCCACTTTCACCAATGGACAGATCATCCAAAATGAAAATAAATAAGGAAACACAAGCTTTAAATGATACATTAAACAAGATGGACTTAATTGATATTTATGGGACATTCCATCCATAAACAACAGAATACATTTTCTTCTCAAGTGCTCATGGAACATTCTCCAGGACAGATCATATCATGGGTCACAAAACAAGCCTTGGTGAATTTAAGAAAATTAAAATCATATCAAGTATCTTTTCCAACCACAACACTATGAGACTAGATATCAATTACAGGAAACAACCTGCAAAAAATACAAATACATAGAGGATAAAAAATATACTACTAAATAACCAAGCAATCACTGAAGAAATCAAAGAGGAAATCAAAAAATACCTAGAAACAAATGACAATGAAAACACGACGACCCAAAACCTATGGGATAAAGCAAAAGCAGTTATAAGTGGGAAGTTCATAGCAATAAAATCCTTTCTCAAAAAACAAGAGGCATCTCAAATAAACAACCTAACTTTACACCTAAAGCAATTAGAGAAAGAAGAACAAAAAAATAAAACCCCAAAAGTTAGCAGAAGGAAAGAAATCATATTGATCAGATGAGAAATAAATGAAAAAGAAATGAAGGACACAATAACAAAGATTAATAAAACTAAAAGCTGGTTCTTTGAGAAGATAAACAAAATTGATAAACCATTAGACAGACTCATCAAGAAAAAAAGGGAGAAGACTCAGATCAATAGAGTTAGAAATGAAAAAGGAGAAGAAACAACAGAAACTGCAGAGATACAAAGGATCATGGGAGATTACTACAAGCAACTATATGGCAATAAAATGGACAACCTGGAAGAAATGGACAAATGCTTAGTAAAGCACAAACATCCGAGCCTGAAGAAGGAAGAAACAGAAAATATAAAACAGACCAATCACAAGCACTGAAGTTGAGACTGTGTTTAAAAATCTTCCAGCAAACAAAAGTCCAGGACCAGATAGCTTCACAGTAGAATTTTGTCAAACATTTAGAGAAGAGCTAACAGCTATCCTTCTCAAACTCTTCCAAAATATAGCAGAGGGAAAAACACTCCCAAACTCATTCTACGAGGCCACAATTACCCTGATAACAAAACCAGACAAAGATGTCACAAAGAAAGAAAACTACAGGCCAATATCACTGATGAACATAGATGGAATAATCCTCAACAAAATACTAGCAAACAGACTCCAATAGCCTATTAAAAGGATCATACAACATTATCAAGTGTGGTTTATCCCAGGAATGCAAGGATTCTTCAATATACGCAAATCAATCAATATGGTACACCGTATTAACAAATTGAAGGAGAAAAACCATATGAGCATCGCAATAGATGCAGAAAAAGTTTTTGACAAAATTCAACACCCATTCATTATAAAAACCCTCCAGAAAGTAGGTGTAGAGGGAACTTTCCTCAACATAATAAAGGCCATATATGACAAACCCACAGCCAACATCGTTCTCAATGGTGAAAAACTGAAACCATTTCCTCTAAGATCAGGAAGATGACCTCCACTCTGACCACTATTATTCAAGATAGTATGGAAAGTTTTAGCCACAGCAATCAGAGAAGAGAAAGAAATAAAAGGAATACAAATTGGAAAAGAAGTAAAGCTGTCACTGTTTGCAGATGACATGATACTATACATAGAGAATCCTAAAGATGCTACCAGAAACTACTAGAGCTAATCAATGAATTTGGTAAAGTAGTAGGATACAAAATTAATGCACAGAAATCTCTTGCATTCATATACACTAATGATGAAAAATCTGAAAGAGAAATTAAGGAAACAGCCCTTTTTATGATTGCAACAAAAATAATAAAATACATAGGAATAAAACTATCTAAGGATACAAAAGACTTGTATGCAGAAAACTATAAGACACTGATGAAAGAAATTAAAGATGATACAAACAGATGGAGAGACATACCATGTTCTTGGATCGGAAGAATCAACATTGTGAAAATGACTATAATACCCAAAGCAATCTACAGATTTAATGCAATCCCTATCAAACTACCAATGGCAATTTTCACAGAACTAGAACAAAAAAAATCACAATTTGAATGGAAACACAAAAGACCCCGAATAGCCAAAGCAATCATGAGAAAGAAAAACGGAGCTGGAGGATTCAGGCTCCCAGACTTCAGCCTATACTACAAAGCTACAGTAATCAAGACGGTATGGTACTGGCACAAAAACAGAAGTATAGATAAATGGAACAGGATAGAAAGCCCAGAGATAAACCCATGCACGTATGGTCAACTTATGTTTGATAAAGGAGGCAAGAATATACAATGGAGAAAAGAGAGCCTCTTCAATAAGTGGTGCTGGGAAAACTGGACAGCTACATGTAAAAGAATGAAATTAGAACACTCCATAACACCATACACAAAAATAAACTCAAAATGAATGAAAGACCTAAATGTGAGGCCAGACACTATAAAACTCTTAGAGGAAAACATAGGCAGAACACTCTATGACATAAATCACAGCAAGATCCTTTTTGACCCACCTCCTAGAGAAATGGAAATAGAAACAAAAATAAACAAATGGGACTTAAAATGAAACTTAAAAGCTTTTGCACAGCAAAGGAAGCCATAAACAAGACCATAGCCATAACAAGCAACCCTCAGAATGGGAGAAAATATTTGCCAATGAAACAACTGACAGAGGATTAAACCCCAAAATTTACAAGCAGCTTATGTAGCTCAAAACAGCAACAACAACAAGAATGTAATCTATAAATGGGCAGAAGACCTAAATAGACATTTCTCCAAAGAAGACATACAGATTGCCAAGAAACACATGAAAGGATGCTCAACTAATCATTAGAGAAATGCAAATCAAAACTACAATGAGGTATCACCTCACACCATTCAGAATGGCTATCATCAAAAAATCTACAAACAATCATTGCTGGAGAGGGTGTGGAGAAAAGGGAACCCTCTTGCGTTGTTAGTGGGAATGTAAATTGATACAGCCACTATGGTGAACAGTATGGAGGTTCCTCAGAAAACTAAAAGTAGAACTACCATATGACTCAGCAATCCCACTACTGGGCATATACCCAAAGAAAATCATAATTTAAAAAGAGTCATGTACCACAATGTTCATTGCAGCTCTGTTTACAATAGCCAGGACATGGAAGCATCCTAAGTGTCCATTGACAGATGAATGGATAAAGAAGATGTGGCACATATATACAATGGAATAATACTCAGCCATAAGAAGAAATGAAATTGAGTTATTTGTACTGAGGTGGATGGAACTAGAGTCTGTCATACAGAGTGAAGTAAGTCAGAAAGAGAAGAACAAATATTGTATGCTAACACATATATATGGAATCCAAAAAAAAAGTTTCTGAAAAACCTAGGGGCAGGACAGGAATAAAGATGCAGATGTAGATAATGGACTTGAGGGCACAGTGATGGGGAAGGGTAAGCTGGGATGAAGTGAGAGACCAGCATGGACTTATATACATTACCGAATATAATATAGATAGCTAGTGGGAAGCAGCCACATAACACAGGGAGATCAGCTCTGTGCTTTTTGACCACCTGGGGGGGGTGGGATTAGGATGATGGGAAGGAGTCACAAGGGGGAGGAGATATGGGTATATACATATATGTATAGCTGATTCACTTTGTTATAAAACAGAAACTAACACACCATTGTAAAGCAATTATACTCCAATAAAGATTTTTTTTAAAAAAAGAGAATAACCATATGATTCAGCAATTCCACTCCTATTTATATAACTGAAAAAAACAAAAACACTAATTCAGGAAGATACATGCAGCCCAATGTTCATAGCAGCATTATTTACAATTCCTAAGATATGGAAGCAACCTAAGTGTCCATTAAGAGACGAATGGGTAAATAAGATGGGGCATACACACACACACACACACACACACACATATATACACACAGTGAAATACTACTCAGCCATAAAAAAGAATAGAATTTTGCTGTTTGCAGTAACATTGATGGATTTGGTGGACATTATGCTGAGTGAAATACCTCAGAAGAGAGAGACAAATAATGTATGATATCACTTATATGTGGAATCTTAAAAATACAACAAACTAGTGAATATAACAAAAAATAAGCAGACTTACAGATACAGAGAACTAAATAGTGGTTACCAATGTGAGGTGGTTAGGGGCAATATAAGAATGAGGGAGTGGGAGGTACAAATTACTGGGTATATGATAAGCCCAAGGATGTATTGTACAACACAGGGAATATAGCCAATATTTTGTAATAACTGTAAATGGAAAGTAACCTTTAAAAATTTATATTAAAATAAAACTAAATTAAAAATAAAATAAAAGTGATAATAAAAAAAGAGCCACCTTGTGACTCACCAATGCCCACCATTGTCCTGCAGCCTCTGCACAACACATGACCTGAACCAACCAGACAAGGGGCCAGTCACACCTACCAGACTGCTTACAGTAGTCAGCCCACCACAACAGAAGTACCCATGCAGCCCACATAGGGGACACCCCTAAAGCATATAGCTCTGGTGATCAGAGGGGAGTGCACTACTGGGACACATAGAATATCTCCTACAAAAGGCAACTTCTTGAAGGTCAAGAAACATAAGCAACCTACCAGATACACAGAAATAAAAACAGCAACTTAGGCAAAATGAGGTGACAGAGGAACATATTCCAAATGAAAGAGCAAATTAAAACCCAAGAAGATGAACTAAGTGAATGGAGATTTGCAGTCTACAGAGAAAGAGTTCAGGATAATGATGGTAAAAATGATCAAAAAACTGGGGAGAAGAAAGGATGCACAGAGTGTGAAGTTACAGGTTTTAAACAAAGAGTTGGAATATATAAGGAACACTCAGAGATGAAGAATACAATAACTGAAATAAACATACACTAGAAGGAATCAATAGTAGTTTAGATGATGCAGAGGAATGGATCAGTGAGTTGAAACACAGAGTAATGGAAATTGCTAAAGGTGAACAGAAGAAAAAAAAAGGATAAAAAGAATGAGGACAGTGTAAGACACCTCTAGGACAACATCAAATATACTAACATTCACATTTAGGTGTCCCAGAAGGAGAACAGAGAGAGAGAGAAAGAGGCAGAGAATATATTTGCAGACATAATAGCTGAAAACTTCCCTAACTTGGAAAGGTAACAGACATCCAGGTCCAGGAAGCACAGAGTCCAAAACAGGATGAACCCATGAGGACCACACCAAGACACATTGTAATTAAAATGGCAAAAATTAAAGGTAAAGAGACACTATTAAAAGCAGCAAGGAAAAAGTAATAAGTTGCATACAAGGGAACTCCCACAAATCTATCAGCTCACTTTTGAGCAGAAACACTGCAGGCCAGAGGGAGTGACATGATATATTTTAAGTGATGAAAGGGAAAAACCTAAAACAAGAATACTCTATCTGGCCAGGGTTTCAACCAGATTTGAAGGAGAGATGAAAAGTTTTACAGATAAAAAAATGCAAAAACAGTTCAGCACCACCAAACCAGTTTTACAAGAAATGTTAAAGGAACTTCTCTACATGAAAAACAATAGCCACAACTAGAAATATGAAGTAGGAAAAGAAAATCTCATTGGTAAAGGCAAATATACTATAAAGTTAGTAAATCAACCAGATATAAAGCTAGTAGGAAGGTTAAAGAACAAAATTAGTATAATCATCTATATCCACAATAAGTAGTTAAGGGATACACAAGACAAAAAGATGTAAAATATGATGTCAAACAGTAAACCTGGCTGGGGGAGGGGAGTAAAAATGAATGATTATTAAAATATATTTGAAATTAAGAGATCAGCAACTTAAAATAATCATATATATATTATATATATAATGCTTCTCATAAACCTAACAGTAACCATAAATCAAAAGTCTATAATAGATACAGACACAAAAAAGAAAAAGGAATCCAAAAATAACATTAAATATAGTCATCAATCACAAAGAGAGCAAAAGAAGAAGAGAACAATAAAGAACTATGAAAATAAACCAAAACAATTGACAAAATGGCAATAATTACATACCTATCCAAAATTACTTTAAATGTAAATGGACTAAATCCTCCAATCAAAAGACACAGAGAGTCTGAATGGATACAAACCCAAGACTGATATATATGCTCCCTACAAGAGACTCACTTCAGATCTAAAGACACACACACTGAAAGTGAGGGGATGGGAAAAGGCATTCCATGAGAATGGAAATGAAAAGAAAGCCAGGGTAGCAATACTTATTTCAACAAAATAGATTTAAAACAAAGACTGTAACAAGAGACAAAGAAGGACATTACATCATGATCATATATATTTTAACATTTCATCCAAAAGCAGCAGAATACACATTCTTTTCAAGTGCACATGGAACATTCTCCAGGATAGATCACATGCTTGATCACAAAGCAACTCTCAGTAAATTTACAAAAACTGAAATCACATCAAGCACCTTTTTGGACAATAACGCTCTGAGACTAGAAATCAACTACAAGAAAAAACTACAAAAAAACATAAACACATGGATGCTAAACAGTATGCTGCTAAGCAACCAATGAACCACTGAAAAATCATAAAAGAAAGTTTAAAAATTTAAAAATAGCTGTAGACAACTAAATATGGAAACACACCAATCCAAAATCTACAGGATGCAGCAAAAGCAGTTCTAAGAGGGATGATTATAGTGATACAACAAAAGAAAAATCTCAAATAAACAACCTAATCTTACACCTAAAGCAACTAGAGAAAGAAGAACAAAGGAAACCTAAAGTTAGAAGGAAATAAATCATAAAGGTCAGAGCAGAAAAAAAAAAAAAGAAAAAAAAAGAACTAGACACTAAAAGAAACAATAGAAAAGATCTGTGAACCTAGAGCAGGTTCTTTGAAAAGAGAAGCAAAATTGATGAACCTTTAGCCAGACTCATCAAGAAAAAAAGAGGGAGGGCATAAATAAATAAAATCAGGAATGAAATAGAAGTTACAACCAACACCACAGAAATACAAAGAATCATAAGATATCAATACAAACAATTAAATGCCAATTAAATGGACACAAAAAATGGACACATTCCTAGAAATGTACAATTTCCCAAGAATGAACCAGGAAGAAATAGAAAATATGAGCAGACTAATTACTCTTAATGAGGTTGAGGAGAACTTCCCTGGTGGTTCATTTGGAAGACTCCATGCTCCTTATGCAGGCGACCCAGGTTTGATCCTTGGTTGGAGAACTAGAGCCAGCATGCATGCTGCAACTGAGAGTTTGCATGCCACAACTAAGAAGCCCACATGCTGCAACTAAAAGATCCTGCATGCTGCAATGAAGATCCCAGTTGCCTCAGTTAAGACCCAGCACAGCCTAAATAAATAAATAAATATTTTTTAAAAAAAGAAATTGAATCAGTAATAAAACAATCCCCAACAAACAAAAGTCCAGAACCAGATGGCCTCACAGGAGAATTTTAGCCAACATTTTAGAGAAGAGTTAAAACCTATCCTTCTAAAACAATTCCAAAAAATTGCAGAGGAAGGAATACTTCCAAACTCATTCTATGAGGCCAGCATCAGCCTGATACCAAACCAGGCCAAAATATCACATAAACCATAAAATTACAGGCCCATATAACTGAAGAACATAGATGCAAAAATCCTCAACAAAATTTTAGCACATGGAATTCACAGAATTCAACAATACATAAAAGGATTACATACCATGATCAAGTGGGATTTATCCCAGGATGTAAGGAAGGTTCAATAACTGCAAATTGATCAATGTGATATACCACATTAACAAATAGAAGAATGAAATATGATCATCTTAATAGATGCATAAAAACTTTTTGACAAAATTCAACAGCCATTTATGATAAAAACTCTGAAAAAAGTAGATATAGAGTGAACATACCTCAACATAATAAAGGGTCATACATGACAATCCCACCTACATCATACTCAATGGTGAAACGTAGAAAGTATTTCCTCTAAGATCAGGAACAAATCAAGGATGCCCACTCTCACCATTTTAATTTAACATAGTATTAGAAGACCTAGCCACAGCAGTCACACAAGAAAAATAAATAAAAGGAATCCAAAATGGATAGAAAGAAGTAAAACTGTCATTGTTTGCAGATGACATGATTCTATACACAGAAAATCCTAACAATGCCACCAAAATGTTACTAGAACTCATCAATGTATTCAGTAAAGTTGCAGGACACAAAATTAATATACAGAAATCTGTTGCATTTCTATACCCTAACAATGAACTATCAGAAAGAGAAATTAAGAAAACAATACGATTTACAGTCACATCAAAAAGAATAAAACAGCTAGGGATAAATCTAACTAAGCAGGTAAAGACCTTCACTTGCAAAACTAAAAGATACTGATGAAAGAAATTGACAATGATACAAACAGATGGAAAGATACAATGTTCTTGTTGACTGAAAGTATTAATATTATTAAAACAACCATATTACTCAAGGCAAACTACAGATTCAATGCAATCCCTATCAAATTACCAACGGCCTTTTTCACAGAACTAGAACAAATAATTCTAAATTTTGTATGGAAATACAAAAGACCCTGAATTGTCAAAACAATCTTGAAAAAGAAGAACAAAGTTGGGGGTATCATGTCCCCTGATTTCAAAGTATACTTCAAAGCTAAGTAATCAAAACATTATAATACTAGCACAAAAACAGACACAAAAACAATGGAACAGAATTGAGAGCTCAGAACTGAACCCACACTTACATGGGCAATTAATCTATAACAAAGTAGGCAAGAATACACAATGAACAAAAGACAACCTCTTCAATAAATGGTGTTGAGAAAACTGTACAGCTACATGCAAAAGAATCAAAATGGATTGCTCTCTCAGACCATGCACAAAAATAAATTCAAAATGGATTAAAGACTTAAATGTAATACCTGAAACCATAAAACTCCTAGAAGAAAACATAGATGGTATGGTCTTTGACATTCATCTTAGTAATTTTGGGGGACTCTGTTTTCTCAAGCAAGGGAGACAAAAGCAAAAATAAACAAATGGGACTACTTCAAGCTAAAAATCTTTTGCACAGTGAAGGAAACTATCAATTAAATGAAAAGGCAGACTACTAAATGAGAGAAAATATATGCAAATGATATATCTGATAAGGGGTTAATATCCAAAATATACAAAGAACTCATGCAACTCAATATCAGAATAACCTGATTAAAAAGTGGGCAGAGAATCTGAATAGAAAATTTCCAAAGAAAACAGACAGATGGCCAACAAGCACATAAAAAGATGTTCAACATTACTAATCATTAGGGAAATGCAAATGACGACCACAATGAGATATCACCTCACATCATTCAGAATAGCTATAACCAATAAGACAATGAATACAAGTATTTGCAAGAACGTGGAGAAAAGGGAATCCTTGTATACTGTTTGTGGGAAAGTAATTTGGTCCAGCCACTATGGAAAACAATATGGATAAATCTCAAAAATTATAAATAGAACTATCATATTATTCAGTAATTCCACTCTTGAATATATATATGAAGAAAAAGAAAACACTAATTTGAAAAGGTATGTGGACCCTTATGTTCATTACAGTATTATTTCCAATAGCCCAGATATAGAGACAACCTAAGTGCTCAGCAGTAGCTGAATGGATAAAGAATATGTGAGATAGCACAGGGAGATCAACTCGGTGCTTTGTGACCACCTAGAGGGGTGGGATAGGGAGGATGGGAGAGAGATGCAAGAAGGAGGAGATATGGGGATATATGTATATGTATAGCTGATTCACTTTGTTACAAAGCAGAAGCTAACACACCATTGTAAAACAATTATACTCCTATAAAGATGTTAAAAAAAAAAGAATATGTGAGATACACACACACAAATACACACACACACACACACACACACACACACACACACACTGGAACATTACTCAGACATGAAAAATGAAATTTTGCCATTTGCAACAACATGGATGTACCTAGAGGGCATTATGCTGAGTAAAATAAGTCAGACAGAGAAATACAAACACTATATAATTTCACTTATATGTAATATAAGCAATATAAGCAAAGCAGAAACAGAATTATAGATGCAGAGAACAAACAGGTAGTTGCAGAGGGGAGTGGGATGGCAAGAGGAAAGAAATAGGTGAGGGAGATTAAAAAGTACAAACTTACAGTTACAAAATATTTAAATGAGTCATAATGTACAGTGTGTGGAATATAGTCAATAAACACTTAATATCTTAGTATGGTGACAGGTCTTTACTAGACTTATTGTGGTGATCATTTTGAAATATACAGAAATATCAAATCACTATATTGTGTAATAGGAAGTAACATAGTGTTGTAGGTCAATTATACTTCATAAACCAACCAACCAACAAACAAACTTATAGAACAAGATTAGATTTGTAGTTACCAGAGGTGGAGGGTGGGGTCTGGGGGAATTGGAGCAAGGCAGTCAAAATGTACACACTTTCAGTTATAAGATATATAAGTACTAGGGATGTGATGTACAACATGATAAATATAATTAACACTGCTGTATGTTATGTGTAAAAGTTGCTAAGAGTAAATTCTAAGAACTTTCATCACAAGGAAAAAATTTTTTTTCATTTCTTTAATTTTGTATCTATATAAAATAATGGATATTCACTAACCTTATTATGATAATCACTTCATGATATATGTAAGTCAAATCTTTATGCTGAACACCTTAAACTTATACTGTGCTGTATGCCAATTATGTCTATTATATTTCAATAAAGTTGGAAGAAAAAATAATTATAAATAAATTATTATATTATTTTAAACTATAGGTCAATTCTAGTCTGGACAGTTTGGGTTCTGGTAAGCATTCACATAATTGTAGAATAAATGAACAAGTAGAAAATAGCATAAACTGAAAAAAATACTTGATGTTTGATCGAAGCATTCTCATCATTGAAAGTACTTAAAACTAAATTTTCTGTCTTGAATCTTTTGCTCTAAAAGATGGAAGACCAGTCATAGCTAGTCTCTTACAATAAGAACACTCTAAAACATTCACTGAAGAAGTTTTTTGAGACTTCTACAACTATCATAGTTCCATCTAAATAGAGATCAAGCAAAGTTCATAGAATAAATCTATTATGAAATAATTACTGCAGTTTCCATTTTGATGACACTAAAATGTCTGTTATTTTCTTTCTTTTTAAGGTATCAAAAGCAAGTTTAAAGACATAGTAAAATAATTGCTCCTGCAATTTCAGTGTTAAACAAAAAGCTATTTTGTTGTAATAACAGTCTTAGGAAAGCATTAGATATCAGTGGCCAAAATGTGATCAATAGCATGCATACCCAAAGGACACCTATTAAAATGCAAGTTGTAAAATTGGTGAAGTCATTCCAGTTCTAAAAGATTATCTTTTGTAAGAGACATTGAAATCAAACACCATCTTAGCTATATTCAGTGTTACATTAAATCTGGCAGGAAGGTAATTAGGTATCATTTTGTGGTAATTAAGGATATGTCATTTTTGTTCACTTAGCCCAGCTTGATCTCCGCTTCACAGAACTTAGGATGTACCCAGTGGAACTTCTGGAAAACCCTGTGGTCTCCCAGGAGCTCAAAGGGAGTCACAAGCATTACTTTGCTGGCTTTCAAAAATCACTCAGGGAAAATCTACTGAAAAATTAGAACATAGATGACACTCAAAGAAAAAAAAAACACCCAGCTGTTTGGAGCAAAAAACATTGCTCATTTTAGAAGATTTTGTCTAGAACTTTTACCAGACTAGTGTCCTTTGATTTTGCATAAAGACAAAATATGCAAACCTCAAGAAAAATTTTAAAAATCAAGTGAAAGAAATTATGCTTCAATTTTCTCAGTGACAAATATTAATGAAAAATTGCATAGTTTTCACTTACATATATAGTGCCCTACCTTGTGGTTTAAAAACAAATTTTTTTTAATTAATGGAATTCATTAATTGTCTATTGATGAAACATACAAAAAATTTATAATCAACTGAAGATAAACCAGTGTATGTGAAAATGAAAATGTACTTATGAAGTAGCATATTGAAAAATTCTAATTAATAACAGTCAAAGTAAATATATAAATACTAAAACTATGCAAGGTAGGTATTTTAAAAATATGAAACAGTCTCACGATCTGCTTCTACCTCCACAGTACCTGCCATTATTTCTTCCTACTGACTAAGCTTCTATTGTCTTGGAGAAGCAAGGATAAGGCAGACCATAAATAAGAGAGGGTGTGAGAATTAATTTTATGTGTCAACTTGGCTGGGCCACAGTACTCAGATATGTGATCAATCATTATTCTGGATATTTCTGTGAGACAGTTTTTGGATGAGATTAATATTTAAATCAATAATCTGTGAGTAAAACAGTTTACCTTCCATAATGTGGGTGGGCCTCATCCAATCAGCTAAAGGCCTGAATAGAAAAAAAAAAGACTGACGTCTCCCAAACATGAGTGAATTCTCTAGCAGGTGGCCTTTTGACTTGAACTGCAACATCAGCTTTTCCTGGGCCTCCAGCCCACCCTGCAGATTTTGGACTCACTGGCATCCATAATTGCAAGAGCCAATTCCTCAAAAGAAATCTCTATATTAATATACATCCTATTGGTTCTGCTTCTCTGGAGAACCCTGACTAATACAAGGGATCAGACTCTTGACTTTTGAAATTCAAAAGTCTAGACCTAGGTAAGATGAAAGATTTAGAAGACTACAACTCATTAATAGTTAATCCTCCCCACCCCCTAACTGGATAAGATTCCCTAGAGTAGAAGACGAAAAGAGACATAGGGAAAGTGATTCAGGGGTCATCTTCCCTGAGGTCATTTACCCTGTCTTCTCCTCAAGGCTAAGTCTGTAAGGTGAAAAAGGTGGTTTGGTGGTAGAACCATAGAGAAGTTTGAGATCTAGCATCTCCAGATAGAAAGTCCGTGTTCTCCTTGATCGGCATGGTGGGAAGCATCAAGACAACACACCTACGTGGTATGTTTGAGCAGAATCACCTGAAAGAGTTTCACAGAATTACCTGCATAGAGACTGATTTTGGAATACTACAGAGACTCCCAGGATTTGAAAGCAGCAGAGACATGGCCCAGAGAGCTGGCAGATATGAAAAGGTTAGGGGTGAGAAAAAGAGAGAATGCAGGGGACCTTCCTGAACTAATGAACAAAAATCAGGTGGAAAGGAAGATAATACTACAGATGCATCATGGAAAGGTGAACACAGAGAGGAAGAGATGCCCTTCTTCACTCGTGATTTTGTACTAGGTAAGGCCCCAGACTTATGCACAGCACCCAGAAATGGAAGAGAATTACCCTGTACTGACTGACATTAAATTTCTACCACCTGGCAGAATGGATGCTCAAAATAGAAATTAAGTCATAGGAAAAAAACCCTTACATTTCCCATCCACCTGGGTTTCATAGTCTGCTAGGGAGGCGGTAGAGAATAGAGAAGAGGGAGGGATGGGTTCAGGAGACATGTGTTCTAGTCCAGGCTTATTCAGTCATAATTATCTTCCTTGAACTCAGTTTCCTTGAAGTAAAATGAAAGAGTTAGACTAGAAGTTCCCTGCAGAAGCAAGTTTTTTTTTTATTTTCCTTGACATACATTGTCAGTGATCTTAAAATGTAAGAGGAAACATCCAGCTCAGAAGGAAGCACTTCTGTCCAAAAATATGTGAGATTTTGCATTTGTATAGTTCCTGGCCCATAGTCAGTACTTATAAACATCTGTTTGAGTGAAATAAAACAATTTCCAGGGTTCAGTGTTTAAATTATCCTCAGGGTCTTGTCACTGTTCTGATTGGTGAGCATGTAAATAGTTTCCACTAACAATAGACAATGGGACCATTGAAAAATCATCAAATTCATTTTTTCTGCTATATGCTGAGAAAATATTAAAGATTTTCTACTCACGATCCTGCAAATCATAGCTGCTTCAGAAATAAATTATAAAAAAGAATGCAAGGAGGAAACATAGAAAGATTTTTCCTCCTTCTTTTAATTAGGGAAGTATTTACCTATATCTCTCTTGGATATGAAAAGGAAAAGAAGACCAGTAATTATCCACTCATTCAACCAAAGGAATGATTCTGGAAGGGGTACAAACCAGTAAAATGTACATGTTTCTGTCTATCCTCATCTGCCACATTCCAAGGCAACTTTTCTAGCACTTACAATCATGTACCATTTATACTGTCCCCAAAGGCATTAGCACCTTTAGCAAAACTCTTAAAGCACATACCATAAAAATCAGGTATAAAGTTCTGAGATCCATCGAGCAAGACAACAAAGAAATCCTCTAGCCATCTAAGTGATAGCATCGTCTCAGCATTCTGCAGCTTTATAGAAAATTCCTACATTAGAAAAGCCTCTGAGTGTGGTTAAAAAGCTCCAATCATGCACAATGCAGGGCTAGAGAGCCTAGGACTTTTATGAAGAGCAAAGATCTCTAGCAGACAAGTTGTTCCAGCCGACATCAAACAAATAGTGAACAGCAACCAAGAAGCGCCCCCCCACACACAGCCAGGCCCTTGAGAGCCTGCTGATGTGTTTCCTCTGCAGACAGCTTCTACAATGTGAGGTGCAACTTAACCAATCTTCTCTCCTACCTAGCACTTGTATTTAAGGGATTAGAAACAATGGAAAAATTTTAAAAGTAGCATCGCATGTATTTGTTAGACATATAGATTTGTACTGGATATAACTTCAAGCTCAAGGACAAAATTTGACCTTTGAGGTCAGGGCGGATGGACTTTTTAGGAGGCTCCCTGTGGCCCACCTTGTGGAATTCCTTAGTCTCTACCTTTTAGAGAATTGCATGGGGTCCTGACTGTTAAGTGTCCCAAATTACTTCTCAGGCCTGAGCTACCCAGACTGTTTTCCTTTAATTCTCAGAACTGCCACAACCCCATTATCCACCAAGAAGTTTCTTCTTTCTCAAGACCAAAACCCAGTCTGCTCAGTTCCCCTCCTTTCCTTGCAATCTTTGAAAACAAGTCCCCAGACCATTTTCACGGCTGAGAAATTAAACACTAAGAGAAGAGACATGGAGGCACAGTCCCAAACAGTTTTTAAATCCCTTTCTTAGATGATACCCAGAGGCTGAAGTGGCCTCCAGTATTCTATTATTACTAAGTCAACGTCTTTTTGACCCCCATCTATCTCTATACTATGCTAATATCTTTTTTTCAAAAGATATTTTCCAAGCTACTATCACATCCTGAAACCATGATTAGGAAAAAAGCAACTCCTGTCAACAAGAGTTCACATTACTAAGGCTCTTCAGAAAGAGAGATGTTAATCTCAAAAGGCTCTCTCCCAAAGAGAGTTCATTTCTACACACATTTTCCAGTCAGCTATTTCAGCTACTTGGTCACTAAATTGATAGGTTCATCACCACCATTTTGGTAACACCTCTTGAAATATTAGATTTCTATTTATTGAGAGTGCCCCCACCACAGATATCAGCAATATCTCCCAAAGAAGAGTTAGGGCAGTGTGCAGAGAACTGAATGAAAGTGTAGCTTCACAGCTGCCATCATTTTTCTCCTGTCTAAATCCCAGGAAGTAGCAATGAGCAATGAATTGGTGCTTCATGTGGTTCTGCACTCACAAGTACTTCTGTACTCACAAGTACTACTAACCCAAGTCAAACAAACTTCACATATTTATGTAGAACCTTCCTTGGATGGCAGACTAAACTGTTTCTTAACATTTGTGTCATGAATTTTTTACAATTTACTGCCAGAAAATATTATTAACCCCGCTTAATATTCAAAGATAGTAAAACACTGAAAAGTTTACTTGGCCAGGGATTTTGGAAACAAAATGAAGATTACCACTCTGCCAGACACCAAGGCAGTGTACATACAAAGACTGATTTAACAGGGGGCTGTATAGAGCAGTGGTTAAGAGCTAGAGTGCCTAGCCTTACCCCTTGCTCTCTGTGTGACTTTGGGACACTTATTTGATCTCTCTGTGTTTCAGTTTCCTCATGTGCAAAATGGGCTCAATCATAGGTTTGTTGTAAAGATTAAATAAGTTACTGAATGTAAAGTGCTTAAAACAGGATCTTGCACATGGTAAATTACCCATAAAGGTTAACCATGATTATTGCTCTGCAGCATCAGGGTAACTATCACAAAAAATCCTTCTGGATCAGGAAGATTTAAGCCAACTCAGAAAGACTAGATTACAGACTCTCAAAATGATGGTTCATATAAACACTTTTCAAGTACAGCTGCAGCTGAGTCTTAATTGGTGTTTCTGTCTCGAGATTTGTCAGCTGTCATCAATTCTCTTCATTTTGAGGGGATCCAATTTTCTATTATAAAACATAAACCTAATCCAGTCACTTCCATGTTTAAGACCTTTTGACAACTTCACACTGACCTGAGGGTGGAAATTCACCAGCCCCACTGGTCCACAACTTTGTGAAAGGCCTTTCACAACTCGGCTCCTTGCTTGCCTCTCTAGCTCCTCTTACCATCACCCACTTGAATTTGATGTTATGGGCATGCTGAATGTGTTCAGTTGTTCCAACATGCCACACTCTCTCTCACCTAAAGACTTCCACATATGCTATTTTCTTTGGCTAGAAACTTCTCTCATCTGCATCCCCATTCATGCCCACACCTCTTCTTGATAATATCTCATGACTTAGTTTAGAAGTCACTTCTTCCATGAGGTCTTGACTGACCTTTTAGACGAGGTCTGCCCTAACTCCCCAACCCCAAGACAGTTGTATTTCCCTGTCAAAATTAATCAAGCTATTACTTTTATATGTTGCTGCTAAACTACAAATCTCTTGTTCACCACTATATCCCCAGTACCTAGCACAATATCTGGCACTTAGTAAACACTCAGTTACTCTGTTGAAAGAACGCAAGCTCAGTTTGCATGGGCAAGACAGAATCTTAGACATGGGTTGACTTCAGAGTTCAACTTAATAGCCTTTTCGCCCTAATCTCCAGGATCCTCCTTCCTAGAATTCCCAAGAACCTTTAGTGGTTTTTTGTGGTAGCCTCTTACAATACCTAAACTCTTCTTTTTACTGTATCAAGGTTGATATAAAATTATTTTCAAAAAACTGATGACATCTGATTTAGAAATTAAGAGGGATGATGAATCTCATGTAGGGTTTCTTTGCTGTTTTGGCACTGGACATTGAATGTGTGATACAATGCATCAATCATCCCACTTTCCTTCCTACCAAAATAAAAATACTTTATATCTATAACATTTTATACTAAATTTTCAGGGATTAATGTTACCTGGATTAAGAAATATTGTGCCAAAAACTTTAAGTAATAAATCCAGGACAGAAATTTGTTGTGTGGTCTATGACAGGGGGATTTCTATTATGAGCTTTGAAATCCAATTATTTTCTTCACACTAAAGAAGAGTTCTAATCAAATACAATGAGAATAATGACTTTTCATACATTTATCAAAAGTAAAGGAAAAACACACCCTGATTTTTTGATTGGACTGGTCGCTCTGAATACACACTATTTTAAAGACATAATCTCGTTGAATGTTCATGACTACCCAGGACATAAACACATTTAGCTTCATGGGCAACAAAGTTAAATATAAAATATAAACTATATTTGAAATATAAACTATAAAAAACAAAAATCTGTTATTAAGAAAACTAAATACAAGTAGAAGTGCCTGAGGAACACAGATGTAAAAATCCTGAACAAAATACTAGCAAACAGAATCAAACAGCACATTAAAAGGATCATACACCATGATCAAGTGGGGTTTATCCCAGGAATGCAAGGATCCTTCAATATATGCAAATCAAGAGATGTGATAAACCATATTAAAAAATTGAAGGAGAAAAACAACATGATCATCTCAATAGATGCAGAAAAATCTTCCGACAGAATTCAACAGCGATTTATGAAAAAAACCCTCCAGAAAGTAGTCATAGAGAGAACTTACGTCAACATAATAAAGATCATATATGACAAACCCACAGCCAATATCGTTCTTAATGGTGAAAAATTGAAACCAATTCCACTAAGATCAAGAACAAGACAAGGTTGTCCACTCTCACCACTATTATTCAATATAGTTTTGGATGATTTAGCCACAGCTATCAGAGAGTAAAAAGAAATAAAAGAAATCAAGATCAGAAAATAAGAAGTAAAGCTGTCACTGTTTGCAGATGACATGATACTATACATAGAGAATCCTGAAGACTCTACCAGAAAACTACTAGAGCTAATCAATGACTCTGGTAGTGTAGCAGGACACAAAATTAATGTACAGAAATCTCTTGCATTCCTATACACTAATGATGAAAAATCTGAAAGAGAAATTAAGGAAACACTCCCATTTACCATTGCAACAAAAAGAATAAAAGACCTAGGAATAAACCTACCTACGGAGACAAAAGACCTGTATGCAGAAAAGTATAAGACACTGATGAAAGAAATTAAATATGATACAAACAGATGGAGAGATATACCATGTTTTTGGATTGGAAGAATCAACATTGTGAAAATGACTCTACTACCCAAAGCAATCTACAGATTCAATGCAATCCCTATCAAACTACCACTGGCATTTTTCACAGAACTAGAACAAAAAATTTCACAATTTGTATGGAAACACAAAAGACCCTGAATAGCCAAAGCAATCTTAAGAAAGAAAAACGGACCTGGAGGAATCAGGCTCCCTGACTTCAGCCTATACTACAAAGCTACAGTAATCAAGACAGTATGGTACTGGCACAAAAACAGAAATATAGATCAATGGAACAGGATGGATAGCCCAGAGATAAACCCACGTGCATATGGTCACCTTATCTTTGACAAAGGAGGCAAGAATATACAATGGAGAAAAGACAGCCTCTTCAATAAGTGGTGCTGAGAAAACTGGACAGCTACACGTAAAAGAGTGAAAGTAGAACACTCCCTAACTCCATACACTAAAATAAACTCAAAATGGATCAAAGACCTAAATGTAAGGCCAGACACTATAAAATTCTTAGAGGAAAACATAGGCAGAACACTCTATGACATAAATCACAGCAAGATATTTTTTGACCCAGCTCCTAGAGAAATGGAAATAAAAACAAAAATAAACAAATGGGACCTAATGAAACTTAAAAGCTTTTGCACAGCAAAGGAAACCATAAACAAGACAGAAAGACAACCCTCAGAATGGGAGAAAATATTTGCAAATGAAGCAACTGACAAAGGATTAACCTCCAAAATTTACAAAAAGCTCATGCAACTCAATATCAAAAAACAACCAACCCAATCCAAAAATGGGCAGAGGACCTAAATAGACATTTCTCTAAAGAAGATATACAGATTGCCAAGACACACATGAAAGAATGCTCAACATCACTAATCATTAGAGAAATGCAAATCAAAACTACAATGGGGCTTCCCTGGTGGCGCAGTTGTTAAGAATCTGCCTGCCAATGCAGGGGACAAGGGTTCAAGCCCTGGTCCAGGAAGTTCCCACACACCACGGAGCAACAAAGCCCATGCACCACAACTACTGAGCCTGTGCTCTAGAGCCCGCGAGCCACAACTACGGACACCCGCGTGCCTAGAGCCCGTGCTTCGCAACAAGAGAAGCCACTGCAATGAGACGCCCACGCACTGCAATGAAGAGTAGCCCCCGCTCACCACAACTAGAGAAAGCACGCACGCAGCAAGGAAGAGCCAACGCAACCCTAAATAAATAAATAAATAAATAAATAAATAAATAAATAAATAAATAAATAAAATTAATTTAAAAAATCATATTAAAAAAACCTATTAATGAGATTTTAAAAAAATAAAATACACGACAATGAAGTTTCACCTCACACCAGTCAGAATGCCCATCATCAAAATATCTAAAAACAATCAATGCTGGAGAGGGTGTGGAGAAAAGGGAACCCTCTTGCACTGTTCGTGGGAATGTAAATTGATACAGCCACTATGGAGAACAGTATGGAGGTTCCTTCAAAAACTAAAAATAGAACTACCATATGACCCAGCAATCCCACTACTGGGCATATACCCTGAGAAAACCATAATTCAAAAAGAGTCATGTACCACAATGTTCATTGCAGTATTGTTTACAATAGTCAGGACACAGAAGCAACCTAAGTGTCCATCAACAGATGAATGGATAAAGAAGATGTCACACATATATACAATGGAATATTACTCAGCCATAAAAGGAAACAAAATTGAGTTATGTGCAGTGAGGTGGGTGGACTTTGAGACTGTCATACGGAGTGAAGTAAGTCAGAAAAAGAAAAACAAATACCGTATGCTAACACATATATATGGAATCTAAAAAAAAAAAAAAAAAAAATGGTTCTGAAGAACCTAGGGGAAGGACAGGAATAAAGACGCAGATGTAGAGAATGGACTTGAGGACACGGGGGGGGGGGAAGGGTAAGCTGGGATGAAATGAGAGAGTGGCATGGACTTATATATACTACCAAATATAAAACAGATAGCTAGTGGGAAGCAGCCGCATAGCACAGGGAGATCAGCTCGGTGCTCTGTGACCACCAGAGGGGTGGGATAGGGAGGGTGGGAGGTAGATGCAAGAGGGAGGAGATATGGAGATATATGTATATGTATAGCTGATTCACTTTATTATACAACAGAAACTAACACAACATTGTAAAGCAATTATGCTCCAATAAAGATGTTTAAAAAAAAAAAAGTAGAATTGCCAAGAGATACTTAGAATAAATAGGAAAACAAACATTCAAAAACTGGAGAGCTCTTACAATTCATTCTATGAGTCTGGTATAGACAAGTTTTACATCACATTTGGGGATTGATCAGACCAAGACAGAGAGAAAGAGAGAAAGAGTGAGAGAGAGAGAAAGAGTGAGAGAGATTGAAAGAAACCAGGCAGAGACATGGACTCAGAGACAGTAGGTAAAATTCCATTATTTCTACTTATACTTTTGAAATAAAGGTTAAATGGTAATTCTCCCTATTTGATTCTTGATGAGTCCATAGGAAGGGCCTTGATAAGTTATTTTTTAAGTAATAGGATATCATTTCCCTTGTCTATATTATTTCCTTAAATGGTTGACCTTTGGCCAAAGTGAGACAGGTGACTCATTTCCACATAACCTATGAGTCTCTGGTTTTTTAAAGCCATTTTTTAAAAGTTAGTTTCCTACTAATAACTTTCACACAAACTAATTTTTATTAAAGGACAGGTTTTTCAAACAGTAATGAACATGTTATATTGCATTTTATCACCAAGAAATAACTATTGTAAAGATCCTAGGTTAAGACAGGCATAGAAATAGAAATATTAATAGAATATTAATAAACATATTAAGTAGGGGCCACTGACTCCTCTTTTGCAAAAAATCAACCCCCCATAAGATATTTGGAAAACAATTTTCTATCGATCAATATGTCAGCTTCCCATAAATATAAAGTAATATTTATTCATTTATGCATAATACATGGCACATGGTACCCATTGTAGTTGGTTAATAAATATTTGTTGAATAAATAAATGAATAAGTAGGTAAAAAAATGACTAATTTCTTGGAAGCAATGATCTCAACTGGAATAAAATTGTCATGTTTGATAATCCGAGTTTTCACTTAGAAACTATTCACAATTCAAAGAAAGAAAGAGAGAAAAGAGAAACTCTTTTTGCCAGTCTCAAGTCTATATCTACTAATTTCTACCTGATGGCAGTGAGGATGGGATGATAGAGGAAAAATTATTTGTGCAAATGATCACAATTCTATGGCCCTCCATAAGTAGATTTCTAATTATTCTGAATCACTGTTTTTAATCTAAAGTTGATTAAAAATAGGTTCCCAGGGAAACTTAAAAATAAAATTAAACCATTAAATCCATTAGTGAATGAAAAAGAACAATAATGTTCAGCTGATACCCATGCTCAGCTTTCTTCCTATTACAGTTTAACTGCTAAAAGCTATTGCTATTTAGTCTATTTTTTCTCCATGAGAAACCTCCTAAGATCATAAAAGAGAATATACTATTTTATGTAGTAGGAGATTCTTTTTAAGCATTGAAAACTTTTTTTACATATAAATGTATTAAATATACTGGGACAAAAAAAATTCTTAATTTGAACATATTCTGAATCTGTTAGAGTAAGGAAATAATCCACATTTACATTTTAATACTGCATTTCATGTTTTTTAATTCATAGGAGTAGATAACTATTTTAAAAAAGAAACAACTTTTGAAACTGTTTAACTGAGAGTCCAAAGCCAGATTTATCATTTATTCTGTCCCCAACGAGAAGAGTCAGTTCTCCTTTTTTATTCAACAGGATTTGTCAGTGGCATCACACTTTCTGTGGTCAGTCAGCCAGGTTCTAAAGTCTAAAAGTCACAAGCAATGTACCTTTGCATGCCTTTCTTATAGCTAATCAATATATCCGACTTCTATAACAATCCATCAAGTAACCAAGTACTTATTGAATGTATTCCAGTAATTGCTGCAGTAGTGAGAAAAATGTCCTTGCCTCAGAGGAGTTTATAGTTTAGATTTGGAGACAAGATTAATATGCTAGTGAAACAATTAGCAAAATATAAGAGATGGCATATAATTAAGTGGTACCTTATGAAAGTATAAACCATACTTATAGAAATTTGGAGAAAAAAGATGAACAGGAAAGAAGAAAAGGTTAGTGATTACATCATAATAGTAATTATTATTTTGTGGCAGGTGTTTATATACATTACTGCTAAACTTTGAAAGCTGGGTTTTTATATTGGCTCTATTTTACAGCCAATGAAATTAGGGTTCAATGAAGAACAATGACCACCCATAGTCTTCATAGCTACATAGTCAAGGGATTTAACCTTGACCAGTTCCTGAGTTCTTTCCACGTTGCAACACTGCTTTTCATGGAGTTCAGTGGACCTTGATGCCTGGAAAACTTTACTAGGCAGAGGGGAGGGGCAGGGCTAATCAAGCAAAATGCATAGTATAAGGTATGGGGTAGGAGAAATCTCTCCCTTCTCACTGAACTTGTAATATGTGCTAGATGCTATGCTAGGTCTTGGGAATCAGTGGAAAGCAAAAGAGTCATGACCTCTGCCTTCATGAAGTTTAGGCCAGGCAACATGAGTATTAATCAAACACAAAACAAATATAAAATTGTAACTGATTCAAGAGCTGCAGAGAAGAGATACATATTACAATGAGAAGGCAGAATGAGAAATTTACCCTAATAATGAAGGTCAGGGAATGCTTTCATGAGACATATAGATATATATACAATTACACAAGCATGGAAAAAAGATGCAGAAGATCACACTTTAGGTGCTGGTGAAGATTGGTTATGGAGAGTGGGTTAGGGGTAGACAGTGGAAGAGAAGAAAGTCAAAAGAAAGTAGTTCTCTGTGATTAAAACAGAATGCACTTGCATTCCTATGCACTAATGATGAAAAATCTGAAAGAGAAATTAAGGAAACACTCCCATTTACCATTGCAACAAAAAGAATAAAAGACCTAGGAATAAACCTACCTAAGGAGACAAAAGACCTGTATGCAGAAAAGTATAAGACACTGATGAAAGAAATTAAAGATGATACAAACAGATGGAGAGATATAGCATGCTCTTGGATTGGAAGAATCAACATTGTGAAAATGACTATACTACCGAAAGCAACCTACAAATTGAATGCAATCCCTATCAAACTACCAATGGCATTTTTCACAGAACTAGAACAAAAAATTTCACAATTTGTATGGAAACACAAAAGACCCTGAATAGCCAAAGCAATCTTGAGAACGAAAAATGGAGCTGGAGGAATCAGGCTCCATGACTTCAGCCTATACTACAAAGCTACAGTAATCAAGACAGTATGGTACTGGCATAAAAAAAGAAATATAGATCAATGGAACAGGATGGATAGCCCAGAGATAAACCCATGCATATATGGTCACCTTATCTTTGATACAGGAGGCAAGAATATACAATGCAGAAAAGACAGCCTCTTCAATAAGTGGTGCTGGGAAAACTGGACAGCTACATGTAAAAGAATGAAATTAGAACACTCCCTAACACCATACAGAAAAATAAACTCAAAATGGATTAAAGACCTAAGTGTAAGGCCATACACTAGAAATCTCTTACAGGAAAACATAGGCAAAACATTCTATGACATAAATCACAGCAAAATCCTTTTTGACCCACCTCCTAGAGAAATGGAAATAAAAACAAAAATAAACAAATGGGACCTAATGAAACTTAAAAGCTTTTGCACAACAAGAGAAACTATAAACAAGACATAAAGACAACCCTCAGAATGGGAGAAAATATTTGCAAATGAAGCAACTGACAAAGGGTTAATCTCCAAAATTTACAAGCAGCTCATGCAGCTCAATATCAAAAAAGCAAACAACCCAATCCAAAAATGGGCAGAATACCTAAATAGACATTTCTTCAAAGAATACATACAGATTGCCAACAAACACATGAAAGGATGCTCAACATCACTAATCGTTAGAGAAATGCAAATCAAAACTACAATGAGGTATCACCTCACACCAGTCAGAATGCCCATCATCAAAAAATCTACAAACAATCAATGCTGGAGAGGGTGCGGAGAAAAGGGAACCCTCTTGCACTGTTCGTGGGAATGTAAACTGATACAGCCACTATGGAGAACAGTATGGAGGGTCCTTCAAAAACTAAAAATACATCTGCCATACGACCCAGCGATCCCATTACTGGGCATATACCCTGAGAAAACCATAATTCAAAAAAAGTCATGTACCACAATGTTCATTGCAGTATTGTTTACAATAGTCAGGACACGGAAGCAACCTAAGTGTCCATCAACAGATGAATGGATAAAGAAGATGTCACACATATATACAATGGAATATTACTCAGCCATAAAAGGAAACAAAATTGAGTTATGTGCAGTGAGGTGGGTGGACTTTGAGACTGTCATACGGAGTGAAGTAAGTCAGAAAAAGAAAAACAAATACCGTATGCTAACACATATATATGGAATCTAAAAAAAAAAAAAAAAAATGGTTCTGAAGAACCTAGGGGAAGGACAGGAATAAAGACGCAGATGTAGAGAATGCACTTGAGGACACGGGGGGGGGGGGGAAGGGTAAGCTGGGACGAAGTAAGAGAGTGACATGGACATATATACACTACCAAATGTAAAATAGATAGCTAGTGGGAAGCAGCCACATGGCACAGGGAGATCAGCTTGGTGCTTTGTGTCCACCTAGAGGAGTGGGATAGGGAGTGTGGGAGGAGACGCAAGAGGGAGGAGAAATAGGGATAAATGTATATGTATAGCTGATTCACTTTGTTGTACAGCAGAAACTAACACACCATTGTAAAGCAATTATGCTCCAATAAAGACGTTAAAAAAAAATAAAGTCATTTTTGGAAAAAACAAACAAACTGAATGCACACATTAGAAGTAATGGTAACCAAATGCTATGGGCAGTTATCTCAAGGTGATGAAATTTCAGGTGTTTTTTTCTGCTCTTTCTTATGATTTCTATATTGTTTGAATTCTTTTTTATAGGAAGCATATGCTATTTATATAATTTTTATTGTGGAGGGAAAGTATTTTCCTAAAGAAATTGCTCTTTAAAAATATTCATTTAAGAGGTAAGCAATGACTTCCAGGTTATTTGTATTTATTTCAAGAATTTTAAAATCTCAAGATGTCATAGAGAAAAACAATTGTAACTGTTCCATCAAACAGATCATTTTGGGCATAATATAGTTGTAAAAGAGAGAAAGCAGGTACTTAAGGAATGTGGTGACAATAAAGGGAATAGATGGATTCATAGGATAAATAAACTGGAGGGGAATAAGGACAGAATTTATTGGTGCATTGGACATGGGAGATGAGAGATGGAGACTTGTCCAAGAAGTGAGCATCACGTATTTTTTAAAGATTGGGGTTAACATTTTACTGATTTGATTTCACCCACTTGGCGGGTATTGGCAATATAAGAAAGAACACTGCAGTTAGGTGAATAAATAATTCGCCTTGATTCCTCAGTAGACAATTTCTATTTTAAGCAGTAATAGATTTTGCTTCACCATTAGCAATTTTATCATGGCTGATGGGAAGACAGAGTACAGTTAAGATTGAAAGAGGGGATTTCCCTGGTGGTGCAATGGTTAAGAATCTACCTGCAAATTCAAGGGACATGGGTTCGAGCCCTGGTCCAGGAAGATCCCACATGCCGAGGAGTAACTAAGCCTGTGCGCGGCAACTACTGAGCCTGAGCTCCAGAGCCCACGAGCCACAACTACTGAGCCTGCATGCCACAACTACTGAAGCCCACGCGCCTAGAGCCCGTGCTCCACAACAAAAGAAGCCACTGCAATGAGAAGCCCGCGCACCGCAATGAAGAGTAGTCCCCGCTCTTCGCAAATAGAGAAAGCCCACGTGCAGCAACGAAGGCCCAACGCAGCCAAAAATAAATAAATAAATAAATTTATTAAAAAAACAAAAGATAAAAAGAGAATTCAAGTTCTTTATTGGGAGGAAGAGATGACAAGCAGAGAATAATTCTCTAGATAATATTAAAACTATAAAATATCTGAAAAAATTTGGAAGCAAAGGTCTTTAATAAAAATGACTAATTGAAACAGTAAAACTCTGTGAGTGCTCTGAAGAACAATGGAGAAAATGAAGCAAGTGCAGAGTGATGGGATGGAGAGTAGTAAGAGGAGTAAGTCCAAAAGCACAAGATGAATTCCAAACGTAAAGGTAGGATGGAGGGAGGGAAATGTTCCAAGAAAGAAAATAATGTCCACAGAGAAAAAGAATAACATTGCTACATTGTAGCAACTCCCACACTGTAAAAATCCTACATAATGGATATAAAAAGAGGAGAGATAAAGGCAGCAATTAAAGCAATTACCTCTATACTGTACATCCAAATATATTCTACTGCTGGAAAGAATCAAGCACCTTTTCATCAAGAATGAAACACCTGAAAGTGAATTTAAAAACTGGCCTTGGAACCTTTTGATTTCTGATATACAAAATAAATAGCTAAAAATCTGAAAATTTATTGAGGTGGCATGACAATGGAAAGAGATTTGAGTTTTGTTTTCAGGCCGCTGTGAAATAATCTCCAGGCCTTACACTACTGTCTGTGTAACCTTGGTCAAATCATTTAACTTTCTGTATCAGATTCCTTAACTGTAAGCTGTGAAAAATAATAATAATAATAATAATACCTTGTTTTTTGTTTTTTGTGAAGATTAAATAAGATGATGCAAGTAAGTGCCTGCCATATAGTCATTCAATAAATGTATTTCCCTATTTAATTAAAAATTAAACATTTCCTTTAGAAATTACATATTTTTTAGAAATTATGTACATACTGTCTTGATACAAAATTTGGCTTGTCTACCATCTTTGTCAGAGAAAATTAGAACCAATTATTTTTTCAGCAATTACAACTAAGGAGAAACCATTTCCTGTCACTTTAAAGAAAATCTCCTTAAAATTGTCTTCTTTATAAATCCCCCAAACTATGCTAATCTTCTTAATTATAAAGTAGACTTTGTTGATTCCTCACTCTCCCTACAAGGAAGAGTCCTCAGCCCCAATCAGCACTGCAAATTGTGGAATGCTCTGATTTAGGAGGAAATTGTGGTGGTGCCAATGAAATGCCTTCATAGGAAAGAAAAGAATTTTAAATGTAACTCTTAGGAAATAGCCTGTCTTATTCTCTCCATATCTTCATGAGCTAGATATGCTCAAAGAAAATAAATGGATTTCAGAAATTATTGGAGTGAATGGCACATTTAAAAATTGAGTGAATAATAAGGAAATTTGATGGCTACAGGTTAGTTCCAATGACGAAATGGAATCAATAACTGGAGAACTGGTTATAGATTAGAGTGAGTCCTGGTAAGGTTGTAAGACTTCTATTTTCAGTCTCTAAGAATGTGGCAAAAAGTGTACCTCTATAGGATGTAATAAAATAGTGCTTCTCTTAGTTATATACTCAGTTCTTTCTAATTTTTAAATTAAAAATAAATAAGGATAATGTGATATGTGAGAACTGCCCAGAAAATCTATATTAGGTGATTACGGAGAAATACTAAGAGAATAAAGACCAGGTGTTACTCACTAAGTCTGCCTAAGTTTTTTGCAGTATACAAATACAAATACAGAGCAAATACAGAGACTTTGTAGGACCAGAGCAAATACAGAGACTTTGTAGGACCATAAGGAAAAAGAAGGGGGATTATAGGCATGATTCTAGTGGAGTATGGGAAAACAGGAACATTGAGAATAGACACAATCAGATGGTCAAGAAGAGAGGCAGGTGTAGAGGGCTAGGTCCCTGGATAGGATACCTATTAAAACAAAGATTTCTCCCTGGCTTCAATCTTTTCCCATATAGATAGCTTCAGATTTTCCGGATTGACTCCACACTTTGTAGGAACTCTCTGGAGTTCAAACTCTACCAAGCCCCTTGTCCTCTAAAATATGAGATGGTAAGTGGAAGTCTTTGAGGCTGAGTAGGTGGTTATTTGATCTACAGGGGACTCAAGTTTTGCCTGCCCAGAATTTATTCCCCCTTATTTTGATAACAGCATCCTGGTTCCCTTTCACTTTATTTTTTCCTTGAAAACAGTGATTTTCCAGAGATGTGCATGAGCTCCAAGCCAGGCTAACATAATTCAAGACCAGAATTTTGCTGGTACTACTCTGAAAGAAAACCAGTCTCTTGGAGTTTTCCAAGGTGGTGGCAATATGAACCTTGAGCCTCTTGTAACCATCTTGACCTCTCAGCAAGAGAGTCTGCACAAGAGAATAGCCAACATAGAGAAAGAAGAGGTGAGAGATGATAGATTCCTAGCACCACTGTTGGAGCACTTTGCTCCAACACACATGAAGCCTACCTCTGGACTTTTCAGATACATGAACCAGATAATTATTTCTTTAAGTCAGCTTAATTTATGTTTCTGTCACTCACAACTAGTAAAGTCCTTCCTAGTACATCTTCTACCCTGCTGTGAATTCTGCTAAGTAAGGCTTAGGAGAAGTTGAGGAAAATCTATAAAAAGAATGTTATTCTCTCCCTCCTTAGTATCCTTGGCTCCTCTGGCTCCATGCCTCATTTGGCATATAAGCATGCTAAACTAACATCATTGACCACATGTGTCAGCTAACTTGTGCTTCTCTGTGGAAAACAGTGTACATCTGTTGGGCTTTGTCTTCTTATGCCAAAGAGGCAACTTAATGCCTGGACAGAGGTCAGCCCGCCATCTAGTTCTAGCAGGTAAGTCTTGATCATAAAATGCTCCATCTGGACTCTTTGTTCTCTGTGAGTTTGCTCATGAGCAGTTTGGGCTTTGTCTGAATACTTGGAGTACTCTTCTGCCAGTGTTCCTTTGCCCAATCTATATTGCTTAAAACTCAACCCTGACACACACAGTGTGTCCATCACACTTTAGCCTGTTATTCTCTGGACTTTGATTTTCACTGTGCTCTCTTGACATACAGCTACACCACCTTTTTCCATTTTCTGATTTCATGACTCTAAGTCATGCCATACTTCCTTAGCTTAGCACTTGGGATTGTAGTCTGCCCTATCCTACAGGCACTTGGTGCTGCTCTCTTAGTGTTCAGTGCTAGTTGAAGATGTATAGGCTACGTTAATAGGGAGATCTCTCTTACCCACTATTGGAACTATTGGAATTGCAATGACCTTTCTAGTCATAATGCAGTGCAGGCTTCGGTGTTCAGACCAACCTACTAAATACTTATTCCTTGGGTACTGATCCTGCTTTCTTTTCCTAAAGCCCATAAAATGTGTCTACTTAAGGAGGGTAATGGATAACTCAAGGGAGAAGGTGGTTTCATCAACCAACTAATCAAACTTTAAAATTTAACTGTTATGTACAAATATAAGATGAACAAATTTTCCTGTTTCAGAAGGAATAAAATTCTGTCATCTAAAGCAAACCCTTTGATATTATTACTCTCCAATTATTATGGGACTTTATCTCATTATTGGTGCATAAAAACTGCCTTCAAATATTAGAAAGACTTATAAAATATTCATATTCTGCATGGCCCTAAGAAATAGAACAAATTAAGTGAAACTTTAGAGAGAAAAATTTCAGTTTAGGTTAAGAAAGAAAATTTTAAACTTTCAAATCTAGCTCAAGATGGACTACGATTTTTTAGTAGGTGGTAATTTCTTTTTTATTTTTATTTTTTGCTTTGGTGTGCTTCAGTGATTTAACAAGTACTGGGTTGAAATCCCAGTGCTCAGCATCCAAAAAAATTATTTTAGTCTGGAATAAGGAACACTTGATCTGAAGACATCAGTTGTCCATCTCTATCACAGGCTCCCATCTGCAGGCCCCGGGAAAATTTCCTGTGTGTTCACTGTCTGATATAACAGCAAAACTTCTGTCTGGTCTACTCTTTGGTCTATCCTGACAATCTGGAACTCCAAATTGCTATACTGGAAGAATCATTTTTGCCTCCAGGGGATCTTTCCCCCTGCCTGTGCTGTGAATCTCTTCTACAAGGAATTATGCTAATTTCTTCATGTATTCCTCTAACTGACTGAAAAATGTAGACAAGCTGGCTTTCTGATGAGTGAAAACACTTCTTTTAATGTTGAAGAGTAATTGACTAGATTAGTTGCAGGTGTACAACATAGTGATTCAATATTGCTATACATTACAAAATAATCGTAGTAAATCAAGTTACCATTTATCATCATAAAATGTTATTACAATATTATTGACTGTATTCCCCATGCAGTACAATTCATCCCCATGACTCATAGCAATTCACAATTTTTAACAATATTTGCAGTTATTATAAAATATTAGCTATATTCCCTGTGCCGTCAACATATCCTTGTAGCTTATTCATTTTATACATAGTATTTTGTACCTCTTAGTCCCCCAACCCTATATTGACCCTCTCCCCTCTCTCTCCCCATTGGTAACCACTATTTTCTCCTCTACATCTGTAAGTCTGCTTCTTTTTTGTTATATTCACTAGTTTGTTGTATTTTTTAGATTCCACATATAAGTGATATCACACAGTATTCGTCTTTCTTATTTTACTTATTTCACCTAGCATTATATCCTCCAAAAGTCCATCCATGTTGTTGCAAATGGCAAAATTTTATTCTTTTTATGGCTGAATAGTATTATATATTGTATGTATATGCCACATCTTCCTTATTCATCCATCTATTGATGGACTCTTAGGTTGCTTCCAAATCTTGGCTATTGTAAATAATGCTACAGTGAACATGGGGGGGGGGGGTGCATGTATCTTTTTGATTTTGTTTTCTTCAGAAAAATACTCAGAAGTGAAATAGCTAGATTGTATGATAGTTCTATCATTAATTGTTTGAGGAACCTCTACACTATGTTTTCCATAGTAGCTGTACCAAATTGCATTCCTACCAAGAGTGCATAAGGTTTCCCTTTTCTCCACATCCTGACCAACATTTGCTATTGGTTGTATTTTTGATAGTACCCATTCTGACAAGTGTGAGGTGATATCTCATTGTGGTTTTCATTTGCAGTTTGCTGATAATTAGTGACCTTGAGCATATTTTCATGTGTCTGATGGCCATCTTTATGTCTTCTTTGGAAAAATATCTATTCAAGTCCTCTGCCCTTTTTTATTTGGTTGTTGTTTTGAGGTTAAGTTGTATGAGTTCCTTGTATATTTTGGATACTAACTCCTTTTCCGATATATAGTTTGAAAATATCTTCTCACATTCAGTAGACTGCCTTTTCATTTTGATGATAGTTTCTTTCACTGTGTAAAAGCTTTTTAGTTTGATGTAGTCTTATTTATTTATTTTTGCTTTTGTTTCCCTTGCCTGAGGAGACAAGTCCAAAAAAATATTGCTAAGACCAATGTCAAATAGCATACTGCCTGTGTTATCTTCTAAGGGTTTTATGGTTTAAGACCTTACATTTATGTTTTTAATCCATTTTGAGTATATTTTTAATATGGCATGAGAAAGTAGTCCAGTTTGATTATTTTGCAAGTAGCTGTCCAGTTCTCCCAACACCATTTATTGAAGAAGCTGTCTTTTCTCCATTGTATGTTCTTGCCTCCTTTGTTGTAGACTAATTGAACATATAAACATGGGTTTATTTCTGGGCTCTTAATTCTGTTCCCCTGATCTATGTTTTCGTGCCAGTACCATACTATTTTGATTACTGTAGCTTTGTAGTATAGTTTGAAATGAGGGAGTGGGATACATCCAGTGTTGTTTTTCTTTCTCAAAATTGTTTAGATTATTCAGGGTCTTTTGTGTTTCCAGGCAAATTTTAGAATTATTTGTTCTAGTTCTGTGGAAATGGCCATTGGTATTTTTATAGGGGTTACACTAAAACTGTAGATTGCTTTGGGTGGTATGGACATTTTAACAATATTAATTCTTCCAATCCCTTAACACAGGATATATTTCCCTTTGTATGTTGCTATCTTCAATTTCTTTCATCAATGTTTTATAGTTTTCCAAGTGGGTCTTTTACCTCTTTGGTTAGATTTATACCTAGGTATTTTATTAGTTTTGATGCAACTGTAAATGAGATAGTTTTCTTAATCTCTCTTTCTGATAGTTTGTTCTTAGTGTACAGAAATGCAACAGATTTCTGTATGTTAATTTTTTATCCTACAACTTTATTGAATTCATTGAAAGTTCTAGTAGTTTTTTGGTGGTGTCTTTAGAATTTTCTATATATAGTATCTATACTATATAGAATTTTCTATATGTAGTATCATGTCATCAGCAAACAATGACAGTTTTACTTATTCCTTCCAATCTGGATTCTTTTATTTCCTTTGCTAGTCTAATTGCTGTGGCTAGGACTTCCAGTACTATGTTGAATAGGAGTGGTAGAGTGAGCATGCCTTTCTTGTTACTGATCTTTGTGGGAAAAGTTTCAACCTTTCACTGTTGAATATGATGTTAGCTGTGCATTAGTTATTTATGCCTTTATTATGTTGAGGTATATTCCTTCTATACCTATTTTGTTGAGAGTTTTATAAATCATAAATTGGTGTTGAATTGTGTCAAAAGTTTTTCTCCATCTGTTTAGATGATCATATGATTTTTATTCTTCCATTTGTTAACATGATGTATCCTATTAATTGATTTGCAGATATTGAACCATCCTTGCATTCTGGGGATAAATCTGGGATGAATCCCACTTGATCATGGTGTTTGATCCTTTTAATGTATTGTTGAATTCAATGTGCTAAAATTTTGTTGAGGATTTTTGCACCTATGTTCACCAGAGATATGGGCCTATCATTTTCTTTTTCTGTGGGGTCTTTGTCTAGTTTTGGTATCAGGGTAATGCTGGCCTCTTGGGATGAGTTCAGAAGCATTCCTTCCCCTTCAATTTTTTTTTTTTTTTTGAATAGTTTGAGAAGGATAGGCATTAACTCTTCTAAATGTTTGAGAGAATTCACCTGTGAAGCCATCTGGTCCTGAACTTCTGTTTGTTTTTTACTGATTATTTTTCATTACTGGTAATAGGTCTGTTAATATTTTCTATTTCTTCCTGATTCAGTCTTGGGAGATTTATGTTTCTAGGAACTCATTCATTTCTTCTAGGTTGTCCATTTTATTGATGTATAATTGTTCATAGCAATCTCTTATGATCCTTTCTATTTCTATAACATGGGTTGTAACTTCTTTTTCATTTCTTATTTTATTGACTTGGGACCTCTCTCTTTTTTTCTTCATGAGTCTGTCTAAAGTTTTATCAATTTTATTTATCTTTTCAAAGAATCAGCTCTTAGTTTCATTGATTATTTTTATCTCTTTTTTAGTCTCTATTTCCTTTATTTCTCCTATGATCATTATTATTGCTTTCTTCATACTAACATTAGATTTTGTTGGCATTTCTTTTTCTAGTTCCTTTAGGTGTAAGATTAGGCTGTTTACTTGGGATTTTTATTCTTTCCTGAGGTAGGCTTGTATCTCTATAAACTTCCCTCTTAGAGCTGTTTTTGCTGTGTCCCATAGATTGTGGATTGTTGTGTTTCTATTTTCATTTGTGTGATTTCCTCTTTGATTTCTTCAGTGGCTCATTAGTTATTTAGTATATATAACTGTATATATTTAGGTGCTCCCATGTTGGATTTAAATATATTTATAAATGTTATATCTCTTTATTGGATTTATCTCTTTATCATTATGTAATGTCCTACTTTGTCTCTTGTTAAAGTCTTTGTTTAAAAGTCTATTTTATCTGATATAAATATTGCTACCCTGGCTTTCTTTTCATTTCCTCTTGCATGGGATACCTTTTTGCATCCCCTCACTTTCAGTCTTTGTGTGTCTTTAGATTTGAAGTGAGTCTCTTGTAGGCAGCATAGATATGGGTCTTATTTTTGTATCCATTCAGGCACTCTGTGCTGTTTGATTGGAGCATTTCATCCATTTACGTTTAGTGCATTAAGTAGTTATTGATAAGTATGTATCAATTGCCATTTTGTTAATTGTTTTCAGTTCATTTTTATAGTTCTTTATTGTTCTTTCCTTTTTCTTTTGCACTCTTCCAGTGTGATTTGATGCTATGTTTAGTGTTATTTTTGGATTCCTTTCTCTATTTTCTGTGTGTATCTATTATAGATTTGTGTTTGTGGTTACCATGAGGTTTATATATAACAATATATATATGTGTATATATATATATATATATATATATATATATATATATATACACACACACACACACACATGATTATTATACTTTACTGATCTCTTAAGTTCAAATGCATTCTAACAATCCTGCACCCCCACTCCTCATTTAATATTTTTTATTTCACATTTTGCATTTTAAAAAATATCCCTTAACTACTTATGGTGGATTAGATGATTTTATTACTTTTGTCTTTTAAACTGCCTACTAGTTTTGTGAGTGATTGATATACCACATTTACTGTGTATTTTCCTTTACTGATGAGATCTTTACCTTCATAATTTTCATATTTCTGGTTGTAGTCTTTCTTTTCCACTTAGAGAACTCCCTTTAACATTTATTGTACAGCCATTTTAGCGGTACCAAACTCTTTTAGATTTTGCTTGTCTTAAAACTCTCTCTCCTTCAAATCTGAATGTTACCCTTGTTGGGTAGAATATTTTTCATTATATATTTTTTCCTTTTGTCACTTTAAATATAGTGACATAACCACTTTGAAAATATTTGGAAAGAAAGAAGGAAAACATTGAAAATGTATCTTGTTGGTTAAATTTTCCTCTTTAACTTACAAGTTAAATTTTCCTCTTTCATCACATAAATAATATTCTTAAAATATTTTGCTTGATCATGAGAAGCAAATATTTTTTAGAAATGTAATCATAGCTGTGCCTATAGTGCAACATAATAAAGCACTTTAAATTTCAAAAATTAAGAAATCATTTCTTGTAAAATGACTCAAAAAATCCATCAGCTAAACCTACAAATTTTCAGAGCTCATATTTTATTTTGCTAGATTTGAAAATAAATCAAGTAGATCACTATATACATTGATTGTTCAGAGAAAATTCTGTGTCCTACATTACCTACATCTCTCAGGTAACACTGATTTGGAGTTCAGCACATCTGAATTGTCCAGATAATTGCTGCAGTTTCCTATTTTACTATAGTTATATTAAAATGGCCTTAGGACAATTTTTAAATGAAGCAAACTGAGATAAAATCTAAGAAACAAGGTAAAATTCTACTTTCTTATTAATGATAGAATTAGAATTATTTATAACTTATGCTTTGTTTTAATTCTGCAAACTCTTTATGAGAACTTCTTACAGAAGATCTTTATTTTCCAGTTCAAAATTCAGTTTTTCACAGCATTTCAATTGTTAGAAGCTATCTCAGAACTAAACATAGGTGTGTTACAAAATGTGTCCTCTGCAGCTTTACTCCCTCTCTGTTTCATTGGTATGTTCTTGTTTATGCCCTCTCTACTTTGTTTACAGAATCTAGTGATTAAAAAAAAGTTCCTTACTTGGTATTACGTGTATCAATGGTATGGAAGAGCTCACATAACTCTTCTCCACTCAGTACACCATCTGCAAAATATGCTTTGAATTCTTCAAAGGACAATTTTCCATCATCTAAAATGGTAAGAGCAAACAAAAGAGAAGCAAGTCATTTCAATTTTGTATGTTATTATATCTTTTAATTTTTAACATTTTGCTCAAATGCTTGAACAGGTTTGTTTGTGCACACATACATGTATTCAAAAAGGAAGAACAATTTCAGGTGTTTAAAGTAAAAATAGTTACCCACCCAGACCCAAGAATGGTCACAGGCCCCCACCCCCTCCCTCCCAGACCCAAGGAGTGGTCATGGGTCTCTGCTGTCTCCCTCTTGGAATCCAGGAGTAGTTGTGGGCCCCTGCCACCTCCCTTCCAGATACCAGGAGTCATTGCAAGCCAAGAGTGGTTGCAAGCCACCGCTGCCACCCTTACAGTCCCCAGGAGTGGTTGAGAGCCCCCACTGCCACCTGCCCAAACTCCAGGAGTGGTTGTGAGCCACCTCTGCTCCTATCCTGTGTCCCAGGGCCATTCCTGAGCCATTGCCACCACTGAGAACCCCAGGACTAGGCACCAGCAGCCACATCTGCATACTCCCTATCAAGGGGATAATGACCAGCACATGCTGAGGAAGGAGGTGCCAGGCATGCATACTAAAAAAAGCCCTCAGACCAAATATACTAAATCCATACAAGCTACACAGGGATGCTCCCACGTATAAATAGCCCTCCAAGACCAGAGTACATAATTGCTTCTCCTAAACTCACAGAGAGAAATAAAAGTAAAATGAAGCAGAGGAACCACTCTCAGTTAAAAGACCAAGAGCATTCCCTTGAAAGAACAAACAATGAAGCAGACCTCTTCAATATGATAGACACTGATTTCAAACAGGAGATAATGAAAATACTGAAGGAATTAAGAAGGGGTATCAATGGAAATACAGAGTACAGAAAAAAGAAACTAGAAACTAGAAAGAGGAACAAAGAAAAATTAGAAAACTCATTTGCCGAGATGAAAGCTGAGCTAAAGTCAATGAATAGCAAAATGAATAATGCAGAAGAACAAATAAGTGACCTGGAATAATGGAATACTGAATAATGGAAATCATCCAATCAAGACAGAAGACAGAAAGCCAAATTAAAAAAGAAGAAGAAAGCAATACAAGAGACCTATGGCATAATATAAACTATGCCAACCTATGCAAAATAGGGATTCCAGGAGGGAAAGAAAGCAAAAAGGGGATCAAAAATGTGTTTGAAGAAATTATGGCTGAAAACTTCCCAAACCTAAAGGACGAAACAGATATCCAGGTACAGGAAGCACAGAGGGTCCCAAACAAGATAAACCCAAGCAGACCTACACTAAGACATACTACAATAAAAATGGGAAAAGCTAAAGACAAAGAGAAGATTCTAAAGGCAGTAAGAGAAATCAAAGAGTTAATTACAAGGGAACCCCCATAACACTATCAGCTGATTCCTCTACAGAAACGTTGCAGGCCAAAAGCAAGTGCCAAGATATATTTAAAGTCCTGGAAGGGAAAAATCTGCAAACTAGAATACTCTACCCAGCAAGATTATCCTTTAGAAGAGAAGAGATAAAAAACTTCCCGGACAAGCAAAAACCAAAAGAATACAGCAATATTAAACTTATCCTAAAGGAAATATTGAAAGCTCTTCTCTAAATAGAAAAGAAGTAAGACTCTATAAGAAAAAGAAAATTACAATTGGGAAATAAATCACTTAAAGAAGCCAGTACACAGATTAAAACATTTTAATGAAATGTTTAATCAAAATTAATCAGAATGTTTTAAATTTTAATCAAAATATTTTAAAATCAAAAACATTTTCTGTGAAAGTGATGACAACCACAATGAATAGCAAAAGGAAGAACAGGAAGATGTAAGAGGACATCAAAATCATAAAATGTGGGGGAGGAGAGTAAGAAAACGTGGATTTTTTTCCCTAGAATGTTTTGGAGCCTATATGACTACCAGTCGAAGGCAAGTATGTATAGGAAGAGGTTAACATACTTGAAAAACAGTGTAACCACAAGTCAGAAACACACAATAAATTCACAAAAACCAGAAAGAGAACATAAGTATAATACAAAAGGAAAATCATCAAATGATGAAAGGAAAAACAAAAGGAAAAAGAAACGGACAAAGAAGAAATATAAGATCAATGGGAAAATAAGGTTTTAAATGGCAATAAATATATATCTATCAATAATTACCTTAAATGTTAATGGACTAAGTGCTCCAGTCAAAAGACAGAGTGGCAGGTTGGATAAAAAACAAGAGTGTACAGTATGCTGCTTACAAGAGATGCACTTTAGGGCAAAGAACACACATAAATTGAAAGCCAGGGGATGGAAAAAGATATTTCATGCAAATGGAAATGACAAGAAAGTGGGGGTTCCAATACTCATATCAGACAAAATAGACTTTAAAACAAAGGCCATAAAGAAAGATAAAGAAGGGACACTATATAATGATAAAAGAATCAATACAAGAGGATTTTACACTTATCAACATATATGTACCTAATATAGAAGCACCCAAATATATAAACAAATACTAATGGACATAAAGGGAGAGATTGACAGGAATACAATAATAGTAGGAGACTTTAACACCCCACTCACATCAATAGACAAATCTTCCAGACAGAGAATCAATAAGGCAACAGAGGTCCTAAGTGATACAATAGAACAGTTAGACTTAATTGATATTTTCACAACATTACATCCAAAAAACCAGATTACACATTCTTTTCAAGTGCACATGGAACATTCTCTAGAATTAACCACATACTAGGGCACAAAACAAGCCTCTACAAATTTAAGACTATAGAAATTATCTCAAGAATCTTTTCTGACCACAACAACATGAAACTAGAAATTAACCACAGAAAAGGAAATGAGAAAAAAATGATTACATGGAGACTAAACAACATGCTTCTAAAAAACCAATGGGTCAATGATGAAATCAAAGAGGAAATTAAAAAATACCTTGAGACAAATGACAATGAAAACACAGCCATACAAAATCTATGGGATACAGCAAAAGCAGTTCTTAGAGGGAGGTTTATAGCAATACAGGCCTTCCTCCAAAAAGAAGAAAAATCTCAAATAAACAACCTAACCAACCACTTAAAAGAATTAGAAAAAGAAGAAAAACAAAACCTGAAGTCAGAAGAAGGAAGGAAATAATAAAAACTAGAGAGGAAATGAATGAAATAGAAATTTTAAAAATAGGAAAAAATCAGTAAAACCAGGAGTTGATTCGTTGAAAGGATAAACAAGATTGACAAACCTCTGGCCAGGCTCACCAAGAAGAAAAGAGAGAAAACCCAAATAAACAAAATAAGAAATGAAAAAGGAGACATAACAATTGATACTACAGAATAACAAAAAAAATAGGGAATACTATGAATAATTATATGTCAAAAATTCGGTGACCTAGAAGAAATGGACAAGTTTCTAGAAACATACAGCCCTACAAAATTGAATCAAGAAGAAATAGATAATATGAACAGACTGATCACTAGAACTGAAATAGAATCTGTAATTTTAAAACTCCCTACAAATAAAAGTCCAGGACCAGATGGCTTCACAGGTGAATTCTAGCAAACATACAAAGAAGAATTTATACCAATTCTTCTCAAACTCTTACAGAAAATTGAAGAGCAGGGAACACTCCCAAGGACATTTTAATGAAGCCACCATAACCCTGATAATAAAACCAGACTAAGACACCACCAGAAAAAAAAAAATTACAGGCCAATATCTTTGATGAATATAGATGTGAAACTTCTCAACAAAATATTAACAAACCAAATCCAACAACACATGAAAATGATCATACACCGTGACCAAGTGGGATTCATCCCAAGTTTACAAGGATGGTTCAACACACACAAATCAATCAATGTGATACATCACATAAACAAAAGAAAAAACAAAAACCACATGATCATCTCAATAGATGCAGAAAAAGCATTTGACAAAATTCAACATCCATTCATGATAAAAACTCTTACCAAAGTGAATGGAGAGGGAATATATCTCAAAATAGTAAAAACTATTTATGACAAACTCACAGCCAATATAATAGTCAAAGGTGGAAAGCTGAAAGCCTTCCTGCTAAAATCTGGAACAAGACAATGTTGCCCATTCTCACCTCTTCTATTCAACACAGTATTGGAAGTCCTAGCCACAGCAATCAGACAATAAAAAAGAAATAAAATATATCCAAATTGGAAGGGAAGAGGTAAGATTATAATTATATACAGATGATACACTGTATGATACCCTAAAGACTCCACACAAAAACTACTAGAACTGATAAATGAATTCAATAATGTAGCAGGATACAAGATTAACATACAGAAGTCAGTTGCATTTCTTTACAACAACAATGAAATATCAGAAAGAATGTAAAAAAAAAAAAAAAAAAACCAAAAACAATACTTTCTAAAATCACAACCCTAAAAATAAAACATTTAGGAATAAACCTCACCAAGGAGGTGAAACACTAAGAAGCTGAGAGCTATAAAACATTAATAAAAGAAATTGAAGATGATTCAAAGAAATGGAAAGATATCACATGCTCTTGGATTGGAAGAATTAATATTGTTAAAATGGCAATAGTACCCAAAGCAATCTACAGATTTAACACAATCCCTATCAAATTACCAATGGCACTTTTCACAGAACTAGGACAAGTAACCCTGAAATTCATCTGGAACCATAAAAGACTCAGAACTGCCAAAGCAATCCTGATAAAGAACCAAGCAGGAGGCATAACCATCCCAGACTTCAGAGAATACTACATAGCTACAGTAATAAAACAGTGTGGTACTGGCACAAAAACAGACATATGGATCAATGGAACAGAGAGAGAGCCCAGAAATAAACCCACACACCACAGTCAATTAATCTTCAAAAAAGGAGGCAAGAAAGTACGATGGGAAAGGACAATCTTTTCAGCAAAGGGTGTTGGGAAAGTTGGACAGCTGTATGTAAATCAATGAAGTTAGAACACAGCCTCTCACCATACACAAAAGTAAACTCAAAATGGCTTAAAGACTTAAACATAAGACATGACACCATAAAACTCCTAGAAGAAAACATAGGCAAAACATTCCCTGACATAAATCATACAAACATTTTCTTGGGTCAGTCTCCCAAAGCAATAGAAATGAAAGCAAAAATAAACAAATGAGACCTTATCAAATTTAAAGACTTTTGCACAGCAAAGGAAACCATAAACAAAATGAAAAGACAACCTACAGAATGGGAGAAAATATTTGCAAATGATGCAACTGACAAGGGCTTAATTTCCAAAATATATAAACAGCTCATACAACTCAATTTCACAGAAACAACCCAATCATGAAATGGAAGGAAGACCTAAAGAGACAATTTTCCAAAGAAAGCATACAGATGGTCAACAGGCACATAAAAAATGCTCATTATTGCTAATTATTAGAGAAATGCAAATCAAAACTACAATGAGGTATCACCTCATACTGGTCAGAATAGCCATCATTAAAAAGTTTACAAACAATCAATGCAGGAGAGGGTGTGGAGAAAAGGAACCCTCCTACACTGTTGGTGGGACTGTAACTTGGTGCAGCTACTAAGGAGAACAGTATGGAAGTCCCTTAGAAAACTAAAAATAAAGTTATCATATGACCTAGCAATCCCACTCCTGGGGATATATCTGGAAAAGATGAAAACTTTAATTTGAAAAGATACATGCATGCCAAATGTTCATAGCAGCACTATTTACAATAGCCAAGACATGGAAGCAACCTAAATGTCCATTGACAGATGAATGAATAAAGAAGATATTGTGTGTGTGTATATATATATAATGGAAAGTTAGCCATAAAAAAGAATGAAATAAGTTAATTTGCAGCAATATGGATGGACCTACAGATTATCATACTAAGTCAGACAGAGAAAAATATTATATATTATATAACATATGTGGAATCTAAAAAACAGTACAAATGAAATTATTTATAAAACAGAAATAGACTCACAAACATAGAAAACAAACTTATGGTTACCAAAAGGGAAATTGGGGGTGAGGGATAAATTAGGAGTACAGAATTAACACATACACACTACCATACATAAAATAAACAACGAAGATTTACTGTATAGCACAGGGAACTATATTCAATGTCTTGTAATAACCTATAACAGAAAAGAATCTATCTATCTATCTATCTATATCTATATATATCTATATATCTATCTATATATATATCTGAATCACTTTGCTTGCTATACACCTGAAACTAACAATATTGTAAATCAACTATACTTCAGTTAAAAAAAAATAAATGACTTGCCATTTAACATATAACAGTTTCATCCATTCTTTCATCAAATATTTATCAAGATCCTACTATGTGCCCATACAGTTTTGTGTTAAGAATATATGTAGACAACTCCTTATTGATCTTATAATTTTGATGGAGGATGTAACAATTGAACAGCCAAATACAGTATGATGAGGGCAATTCTAGGGGACATAGGGTGATGTGAGAGAATGTAGAAAAGAAAACTAATCCACATATTAGGGGAATAGGGACATAGGGAAACCTTCTTGGAAGAAGTGAAGGCTTCTTAGAAGAAGTGACATTTCTACTGAGACACAAGTGAAAAATAAGGGTTAGTGAGGGAAGATCTGTAAAGAGGAAGAGTATTCCAGGCAGAGGAAATGCCAACTACAAAGGTAAGAGGCAAGAAAAAATATGGGTTGAAAACTGAAAAGAAAAATCAGTGTACTCAAAGAATATATATTGGAGTAGAATTGTGGTTACCAGGGGCTGGGGGGAAGGGGAAATGGGGAGATGTTGTTCAAGGGGTACAAAATTTCAGATATGCAAGATGTATAAGTTCTGGAGATCTAAAGTAAACAATGTAACTATACTTAACAATATTGTATTGTATACTTGAAATTTGCTAAGAGGGCAGAGCTTGTGTTCTCACTACACACAAAAAAAGAAAATGGTAACTATGTGAGGTGATGTGTATGTTAAGTAGCTTGATAGTGATGAATATTTTACAATGTATATGTATATCAAATCATCAAGTTGCATACTTCATACGATTTTAAACTGTCAACTCTACCTCAATAAAGCTGGGGGTGGTGGGGGGAGAGAATGAATATATATTGGAAGGAGAGGAGGAGAAGCCAGAGAGTTAGACACAGAGAGTCAATGTCATGAAAAACCTTAAAAATCATGGTAGAGTTTTGAATTTACCCAAAGAGCCACTGTCATAGTGGAAAGCTTACTGTGGCTACAGTGAGTAAAATGGAGTGGAGAGGTAAGACACTAGAAGAGAATACCCATAAGAGGACATTGTAGTAATTCCTACAAGAATCAACTTGGCATAAACTTTGGTGGTGACAGTAAAAACAAAGAGAAGTAGACAGATTTACAATCTGTTTAGGAAAAAGAATCAACAGGAACTGATGATCAGTTAGAGGTGATGGGTGAGAGGGAACAATAAATACAGAATTATACCCATTTTCCAGGACTGAGCAATCACATGGACGATATCACCATTGTAAAAGAGAACACAGGGCAAAAAGTGTGGGGTGAAGTAAACTGCTGTTTTGGACATGTTAAAATTAGATGTATCTGTGGAATAAATAGAGGCACCCAGTGAGCAGAAGGATCATACAAGTCTAGAAAAGGAGAGGGTGGGGCAGGGATGGAAGGAGTAAAGGAAAGAAGGAGTGAGGGAAGGAGGAGGAGGGAGGAAAAGAAGAAGGGGGTGAGAGAGAGAGAGAGAGAGGTAGAGAGAAAGAAAGAGAAAGGCCGACTGGAATGTATGCTTGGGAGCTATCAATGGATAGGAATTAAGGTCCTAGAAGTAAGGGAATTCATTCTCCCAAGAAGAATTCCTACAGTGAGGAAGAACAAGCCCCAGAACAGACTTTGGAAATGCCAACTAAATTCTTTAAGTTTCAGATTTTATAAATGTTTAACTGTTGCAAGGATTAACTGAGAGGCTATATACAAAACATTTAGCATGGTAACTAACACATAGTTCAACAATAGTGATCTGGGGAACAGGTTTACTAGTTCAGTCCTGGTAAGTGAAAATCATTTATGTGTTTTTAATTCCCATTTTCTTCTCTTCCTTGAAAAGTCCTTACACAGAAAATCGATATTTAACATGTTTGTTTAAAAATAGAAATTTTTATTTATTTTCTTAGGTAATCAGGTTTTGAAAATCCTAAAATTGGTACTTCTGTGAAAAGAGATTCTTTAAACACTCATTTAATTTCTCCTTCAAGTTTCATGTCCACAAATATGCCAACAACTAGAGTTCTAATCTCAGTATTTCCCCTCCTTCTATTGCAAGCTAAATCTCGTCTTTGTATTTAAAATGACTATTCTCTCAAAACACTGGCTTTTCTTTCATGTATTACAACATTTTTGAACACTCTAAATATTTTAGTTTGTCAAGATTAAAATACAAAAAAATGATCATCTTCAATAATAACAGCATCCTGGTACAAAATGAACACCTGGAAAGCATTACTGGGTTTAATACACAAAGGACAGCATATACTTTGCATGTGGATGCAAATTTTAGAGGCAGAAATTAAAAATACCAACCTCAATTCTAAAATGAAGTTCTTAAATTGTAAATTCAGAAAAATTAATAATATATTATTATTTTGTTAAATTTAAAGATTAAATACTTTCTGTTAAATGTACATGTCACCTTGCACAAGTCATTTAGTATCATTATGCATTAACTTCCTCATCTTTGAATGAAAGCCTCTATTATTCCAACCTTCTAGTTTTATATATATATATATATATATATATATTTTAAATGATTTACTGCCATTATATAAATAAAAATAAAATAGAAGCTCTTCCAATTTCAGCTCTGATATATAAAGACCTTAGACATCATCACTTCTGTCCTTAAAACAACAAAAAGCTGAACAAACTCAAAATCAATTACTTTTCTTGGACTCTTTGGAGAACTGAGGTCAAGGGCAAACTACTAGTCAAAATCTGGAGAAATAGGCAAAACCAGAGAATCACAGCCAAGATCTGTTTCCCCAGAGCAGAAGCTACGGGAGCCATAAACTGATAGGAACAGTTAAACGGTAGTTTTGATGAAATGCTGGAGACCGAGTGTAAACTAGCATGAGAGGAGGAAACTCTTTGGGGCTTTAGTCTTTGGGGAGCCTCCATACTTTAATGGGTTTTACCTCCAAGAGCCCTACCAGGCTCTTACTGAGGAGACAAGAAAGATCTGGAAGTGGAAGGGGAAGAGTAATTGTGAAATGTACATGAGTGTTTTCCATGACAATGGTCTACTCTCCAGGGGCAAAGATTTTACCAGAGACATATCCCACCTGGGGGAAGGGCATTTCCCCACTGCAGTCCCCTCTAGCCTACCTGTCTCAACTAAGAGTAGGAGGAACTAAAAAACATTGGGAAGGTCACAGCCCAGGGACACAGGCCCACTGAAAAACTTGCATTTAATCATAATAGTATAGAACACATCTGCTCCCCCATTCTTTACCATCACACCAACAGGACTGCCATATAATAATAGTACATGACAGCTGAAAGAACTGTCATGCTTCCAGAGAAGGAGTGCTTAGGGAAGGCCAAAGTCAATAAAAAAGACAAGAGAAATTTAAAGCCTCTGGCACCTACTAGTAGAGAAAACATTAAATACAGCCCAACTCCTAGTCAGATTAACATAAATCCTCATGCTAGAGGCCTAAGTACTTATCTCACTTCTTATTACCTGATACATCACATCTGGCTTTCACACAAAAATTACAAGGTATGATAAAATGCAAGAAAAGCACAGTCTAAAGAGACAAAAAAGCATAAGAACCAGACTCACCTATGACACAGATATTGGAATTATCAAACAAGAAATTTAAAATAACTATGATTAATATGTTATGGGAATAATGGAAAACGTAGACAATAATGGAAAAAGTAGACAATATGCAGAAGAGATGGGTAATGTAAGCTGACAGATGGAACTCTAAAACAACTTGAAATAAAATGCTAGAAATAAAAGACACTAACATAAATGAATGCCTTTGATGGGCTCATCAGTGGAGGATACAGCTTAAGGAAAGAAGCAGTAAGCTTGAGCTAGGTCAATAGAAACGTCTCAAGCTGAAGTACATAGTAAAAAAAAAAATACAACATCTAAGAACTCTGAGAAATTTCAGAAGGTGTTACATACACATAATTAGAATACTAGAAGAAGAAAGAGAGTATAGAGCAGAAGAAATATTTGAAATAATAATCACCAGGAACTTTCCAAAGGTCAGAAACCAAAACACAGAACCAGGAAGCTCAGACAGCACCCAACAGGATAAATTCTCCCCTCTACACCCACACCCAAAGCAACTCTGTATCTTGGCATATCATATCCAAACTGCAGAATACCAAAGACAAAGAGGAAATTTAGAAAGAGGTAGAGGAAAAATATAATCTATATAGGACCACGAATAAGAATTACAATTACAGTGGACTTCTCATTGGAAACCAGGCAAGCAAGAAAAAGGTGGAGTGAAATACTTATTGTTGAAAGAAAGTACACCACAATCCAGAGTTTCATATCCATGAAATAATTCTTCAAAATAAAGTAGAAATAAATACTTTTTCAGACAAACAAAACTGAAGGAATTCATTGCCAGAACTGCTCTGCAATAAATGTTAAAAGAAACTCTTTAGGGAGAAGGAAAGTGATATAGGTCAGAAACACGGATCCACATAAGAAAAGATGAATGTCAGAGAAAGAATAAATAAAAGTAAAATAAAATATTTTATTTTTCTTATTCTGAATTAATTAAGAGATAACAGTATAAAGTAATAATACAAACAACATATTGGTAATTATAGCATATGGATAAGTGAAATAAATTATGCCAATTTCATAAAGAACAGAAGGAGACATTGGAAATATTCTGTTATAAGGTACCTGTATTACCCATGAAATGGTACAGTGCTATTTGAAGGTAGATTTAGATTAGGGAAAAATGAATATCGCAAGCTTACATTAGGGAAAAATGTATATAGTAACCACTATTTTTTTAAAAATATATATAATTAATTTACTAAGAGAGACAGTAAACTAGAATTAGATAAAATACTGTTTAAAACCAGATAAGGCAGAAAAAGGGGAGGGGGGGAAGAACAAGTACAACTAATACAGAACAACTACTAACATGGTAGATATTAATCCAACAATATCAAAAATCACTCTGAATGTGAATGGTTTAAATACAGCAATTAAAAGACAGAGATTGTGAAAGTCAGTAAAAAAAAAAAAAAAAGCCAACAATGTTGTCTACAAGAAACCCACTTTAAATATGAACACTCATACAGGTTAAAGCTAAAAGGATAGAACAAGATACTTTTTCTTTCACTTTAAAAAAATACCATAATAATGCTAATTAAAAGAAAGCTGGCTAACACATATATATGGAATCTAAGGGGGAAAAAAAAAAAAAAAGGTCATGAAGAACCTAGTGGCAAGACGGGAATAAAGACACAGACCTACTAGAGAATGGACTTGAGGATATGGGGAGGGGGAGGGGTGAGATGTGACAGCGTGAGAGAGTGTCATGGACATATATACACTACCAAATGTAAAATAGATAGCTAGTGGGAAGCAGCCGCATAGCACAGGGAGATCAGCTCGGTGCTTTGTGACCACCTAGAGTGGTGGGATAGGGAGGGTGGGAGGGAGGGAGATGCAAGAGGGAAGAGATATGGGAACATATGTATATGTATAACTGATTCACTTTGTTATAAAGTAGAAAGTAACACACCATTGTAAAGCAATTATACTTCAATAAAGATGTTTAAAAAAAAAAAAGAAAGCTGAAGTAGATATATTAATTTCAGACAAAGTAGGCTTCAAAACAAGCAAAATAATGAAGTATAAAGAGGCACATTACCCAATTATAAAGGGGTCAATACTTCTAAAAGACAATTCTAAGCGTGTTTGTATCTAACCATAAAATGTCAAAATACATGAGGCAAATACTGATAGAAATGAAAATAAAAACAAGAACTCCACTATTATAGTTGGAGACTTTAACATGCCTCTTTAAATAATTGATAGATCAAACATGTAGAAAATCAGCCAGGATATAGTTGACCTGAACACCACTATCAATTACTTCATCTATATTTATTTATAGAATACTGCTTCCAACAACAGCAGTATATGTAATCTGCTCAAACACACATGGAACATTCACCAAGAGATGCCACATATCTTGTTAAGGTGTGGGCCATAAAATACACATTAACACATTTAAAGTATAGAAGTCATACAAAATATGTTCTCAGACCACATTGAAAGTAAACTAGAGACCTATAATTAAAAGATAGCTGAAAATCTGCCAGTATTTGGAAATTAAATATCACCTTGCTAAATAATACATGAGTTAAGAAGTGTCAAGAAAAAATGTTTAAATATTTTGAACTAAATGAATATGAAAATACAACAAATCAAAATTTATAGGATGCAGTGAGAGCAGTGCTTAGAAATTTATACCATTAAATGCATATATTATAAAAGAAGAAAGACCTAAAATCAATATCTAAGCCTCCACCTTAGGAAACTAGAAAGAGAAGAGTAATTTGAGCCTAAAACAAGCAGGAGAAAATAAATGTAAGGTAAACAACAATAATTAGAGCACAAATCAATGAAATTGAATCCAGAAAAACAATAGAGAAAATCAGCAGAAGTAAAAAAGTGATTCCTTGAAAAGATCAATAAAATAAAGCTCTAACCAAGCTAAGCAAGAAAACAAGAGAGAAGACACACATTACCCACATCAAAAATGAAGAAGTTATCACTGTTACTCCTGTGAACAGTGAAAGGAAAATAATGAAGTACTATGAAAAACTCTATGGCCACAAATTCGATAACTTACATACTGTGGAACTATTAATTGAAAGACACAAACTGCCAAAACTCACCCAAGGAAAAACAGTTAATCACAAGAGGTCTATATCTACTAAAGCAATGGAATCAATAATTAATAGCCTCACAGAAAGTAAAGCACCAGGCTCTGATGGATTCACTGGTAAATTCTATCAAACTTTTAAGCAACAAATGACACCAATTCTCTGCAATCTTTTCCAGAAAATAGAAGCAAAAATAACATTACTAACTCATTCTATGAATCCAGAATCATCCTAACACCAAAACTAGACAAAGACATAAAAGAAAGGAAAACTCTCTACCAATATTGCTCAGGAACATGGATGCAAAAATTCTCAACAAGACATTAGCAAACCTATTCCAACAATGTTTTAAAAAATTATACATCAAAACCAAGTGGGATTTAGTTCAGTTGTGCAAGGTGGGGCCAATATTCAAAAATCAATCAATATAATCCACAATATCAACATACTAAAGAAGAAAAAATCATTTGATCATATCAGTTGAAGAAAAAGCATCTGATGAAATCAAACACCTATTAATAATAAAAAAAACTCTCAGCAAACTAGTAATAAAAAGGAATTTCCTCAACCTGATAAAGAATATCTACAAAAACCCTACAGCTAACAACATACTAAACAGTGGGAAAGTAGATGCTTCTTTTTTTTAACATTATATTTTATTGACTTAAGAGACACTGAAAATATTTACATCATAAATAAGACTACATTATAAAAACCTAGTGCCCGTGCCATCCTAGGAAATAATATGGAAGTGAATAAGATTTATTGTTGATTGAAAGTTTATAAAATTCAACACAAAGATCAAAGCGTTAATATTCTGACACACTAAGCATAGCTCCTTGGAAATCTTTGAGGATTTCTTTTTCTTTTTTTTATTGAAGTAGAGTTAACTTACAATATTGTGTTAGTTTCAAGTGTACAGCAAAATTGTTATATGTATATATTCTTTTTCAGATTCTTTTCCATCGTAGGTTACTACAAGAGATTTAGTTCCCTGTGCTTTACACTAGGTCCCTGTTGTTTACGTATTTTATATATAGTAGTGTGTGTATGTTAATCGTAAACTCCTAATTTGTCTCCCCCACCACCCCCACTATCCTCTTTGGTAACCATCAGTTTGGCTTCTATGTCTGTGAGTCTATTTCTGTTTTATAAGTAAATTCATTTGTATCTTTTTTACATTCCACATATAAGTGATATCATATGATATTTGTCTTTGTCTGATTTACTTCACTTAGTATGATGATCTCTAGGTCCACCCACATTGCTGCAAATGGCATTGTAACAGGGAAGAGTTAAATCAGACTCCACGTTGGATCTGTTTCTTTGAATTTAACCTTTGCTTTTTGTTGCTTTTGTCATTATAATCATACATAATGGCCTGCCACAGGGAACCCTGCCCCTCTGCTGTTCAGCTCACAGGGAGACAATCTGACCCTGCTCACCTGTGGATGGCTGAAAGAAAAAAGAAACTAACACATCCCCTCACCAAGGCTGGTCATTCCAGGACATGTTTTGCAAGACTGATGGCCTTTTAACTTTACTTCCTCACCTCCTCTCCCTCTCTATTCTGCCTTTTTACTTTACTTCCTCACTGCCTCTCCCTCTCTGATTATATAAAAGAAAATGGAATCCAGACCCTGATAAGATGGTTTTTCAGAGGCATTAGTCTGCCATCTTCTCCGTCTGCTGGCTTTCGAAATAAAGTCCTATTCCTTGCCTCAACATCTCAACTCCGATTCATTGGCCTTTTGTGTGGCAAGCAGAGTGAGCTTGGACTCAGCAACAGCATTATTTCATTTTTTTTATGGCTGAGTAATATTCCATTGTATATATATACCACAACTTTTTATCCATTTATCTGTTGATGGACATTTAGGCTGCTTCCATGTCTTCATTATTGTAAATAGTGCTGCTATGAACATTGGGGTGCATGTATCCTTTCGAATTAGAGTTTTCATCTTTTCCAGATATATGCCCAGGAGTGGGATTGCTAGGTCATATGATAACTCTATTTTTCATTTTCTAAGTGACTTCCATACTGCTCTCCATAGTGGCTGCACCAATTTACATTCTCACCAACAGTGTAGGAGGGTTCCTTTTCTCCACACCCTCTCCCTCATTGATTATTTGTAGACTTTTTAATGATGGCCATTCAGACCAGGGTGAGGTGATACCTCATTGTAGTTTTGATTTGCATTTCTCTAACAATTAGCAATAATGAGCATCTTTTTACGTGACTGTTGGTCATGTATATGTCTTCTTTGGAGAAATGTCTATTTAGGTCTTCTTCCCATTTTTTGATTGCATTGTCTGGTTTTTTATTATTATTATTATTATTAAGTTGTATGAGCTATTTGTATGTTTTAGAAATTAAGCCCTTGTCTGTAGCATCATTTGCAAATATTTTCTCCCAGTCCATAGGTTGTCCTTTAATTCTGTTTATGGTTTCCATTGCTGTGCAAAAGCTTTAAAGTTTAGTTAGATACCATTTGTTTATTTTTGCTTTTATTTCCATTATTCTAGGAGACACATCCAAAAAAATATTGCTGAAATTTATGTCAGAGTGTTCTACCTATGTTTTCCTCTAGAAATTTTATAGTATCCAGTCTTACATTTAGGTTTTTAATCCATTTTGAGTTTATTTTTGTACATGTTGTTGGAGAATGTTCTCATTTCATTTTTCTACATGTACCTGTCCAGTTTTCCCAGCACCACTTAAGACCAGAAAAAAATCTTAGAGGTGCCTTTCTCATCACTTCCATTTAACAATATACTGGAAGTCCTAGCTATTGATATGACAAGAAATAAGAATAAAAGGTATATAGACTGGGAAGGTAGAAACAAAACAGTTTTTCTTCACAGATAGCATAACTGTAGAAAATTCCAAAGAATCAAGCAAAAGAAAAACCCCAGACATACAAACAAAGAAAACCCTCTGGAACTGAAAAGCAAATATAGTAAAGTCACAGGGTACATGGTTAATATATGAAAGTCAAGTGCTTTACTACATGTCAGCAACAAATAATTATAACTTGAAATTTAAAACACTACCATTTACAAAAGTACTACAAAAATGAAATAGGTATAAATCTAACAAAATATATAAAGAATCTAAATGCAGAAAAATAGGTAACTCTGATAAAAGAAATTAAATAAGATCTAAGATTTGTTTTGTATTTATTTATTTATTTATTTATTTATTTATTTATTTGTGTATTTTAACATCTTCATTGGACTATAATTGCTTTACAATGGTGTTAGTTTCTGCTGCATAACAAAGTGACTCAGCTATACATATACATATAACCCAATATCTCCTCCCTCTCCACCCTCTTGTTTCTCCCTCCTATCCTCCCTATCCCACCCCTCTAGGTGGTCACAAAGCACTGAGCTGATCTCCCTGTGCTATGCAGCTGCTTCCCAGTAGCTAGCTATTTCACATTTGGTACTGTATATATGTCCATGCCAGTCTCTCACTTCGTCCCAGCTTACCCTACACCCTCCCCATGTCCTCAAGTCCATTCCCTATGTCTGCTTCTTTATTACTGTCTTACCCCTAGGTTCTTTGGAACCATTTTTTTTTTTTTTTAGATTCCATATATATGTATTAGCATGTGGTATTTGTTTTTCTCTTTCTGACTTACTTCATTCTGTATGACAGACTCTAGATCCATCCACTCACTACAAATAACTCAATTTTGTTTCCTTATATGGCTAATATTCCATTGTATATATGTGCCACATCTTCTTTATCCATTCATCAGTCAGTCGACACTTAGGTTGCTTCCATGTCCCGGCTATTGGAAATAGAGCTGCAATGAACATTGTGGTACATGACTCTTTTTGAATTACGGTTCTCTCAGGGTATATGCCCAGTAGTGGGATTGCTGGGTGGTATGGTAGTTCTATTTGTAGTTTTTGAAGGAACCTCCTTACTGTTCTCCATAGTGGCTGTATCAATTTACATTCCCACCAACAGTGCAAGAGGGTTCCCTTTTCTCCACACCCACTCCAGCATTTATTGCTTGTAGATTTTCTGATGATGGCCATTCTGACTGGGGTAGGTGATACCTCATTGTAGTTTTCATTTGCATTTCTCTAATGATTAGTGATGTTGAGCATCCTTTCATGTGTTTGTTGGCAATCTGTATATCTGCTTTGGAGAAATGTCTATTTAGGTCTTCTGCCCATTTCTGGATGGGGTTGTTTGTTTTTTTGATATTGAGCTGCATGAGCTGTTTGTAAATTTTGGAGATTAACCCTTTGTCAGTTGCTTCATTTGCAAATATTTTCTCCCATTCTCAGGGTTGTCTTTTCATCTTGCTCTTGTGCAAAAGCTATTGAGTTTCATTAGGTCCCATTTGTTTATTTTTGTTTTTATTTCCATTTCTCTAGGAGCTGGGTCAAAAAGGATCTTGCTGTGATTTATATCATAGAGGGTTCTGCCTATGTTTTCCTCTAAGAGTTTGATGGTGTCTGGCCTTACATTTAGGGCTTTAATCCATTTTGAGTTTATTTTTGTGTATGGTGTTAGGGAGTGTTCTAATTTCATTCTTTTACATGTAGCTGTCCAGTTTTCCCAGTACCACTTATTGAAGAGGCTGTCTTTTCTCCATTGTATATTCTTGCCTCCTGTATCAAAGATAAGGTGACCATATGTGCATGGGTTTATCTCTGAGCCATCCATCCTGTTCCATTGATCTATGTTTCTGTTTTTGTGCCAGTACCATACTGTCTTGATTACTGTAGCTTTGTACTCTAGGCTGAAGTCTGGGAACCTGATTCCTCCAGCTCCATTTTTCATTCTCAAGATTGCTTTGGCTATTCGGGGTCTTTTGTGTTTCCATACAAATTGTGAAATTTTTTGTTCTAGTTCTGTGAAAAATGCCATTGGTAGTTTGATAGGGATTGCATTGAATATGTAGATTGCTTTGGGTAATATAGTCATTTTCACAGTGTTGATTCTTCCAATCCAAGAACATGGTATATCTCTCCATCTGTTTGTATCATCTTTAATTTCTTTCATCAGTGTCTTATAGTTTTCTGCATACAGGTCTTTTGTCTCCTTAGGTAGGTTTATTCCTAGGTATTTTATTCTTTTTGTTGCAATGGTAAATGGGAGTGTTTCCTTAATTTCTCTTTCAGATTTTTCATCATTAGTGTATAGGAATACAAGAAATTTCTGTGCATCAATATTGTATCCTGCTACTTTACCAAATTCATTGATTAGCTCTAGTAGTTTTCTGGTAGCATCTTTAGGATTCTCTATGTATAGTATCATGTCATCTGCAAACAGTGACAGCTTTACTTCTTCTTTTCAGATTTGGATTCCTCTTATTTCTTTTTCTATTCTGATTGCTGTGGCTAAAACTTCCAAAACTATGTTGAACAATAGTGGTGACTCTGGAAAACCTTGTCTTGTTCCTGATCTTAGAGGAAATGGTTTCAGTTTTTCACCATTCAGAACAATGTTGGCTGTGGGTTTGTCATATATGGCCTTTATTATGTTGAGGTAAGTTCCTTCTATTCCTTCTTTCTGGAGGGTTGTTATCATAAATGGGTATTGAATTTTGCCAGAATCTTTTTCTGCATCTATTGAGATGATCATATGGTTTTTCTTCTTCAATTTGTTAATACAGTGCATCGCATTGATTGATTTGGGTATACTGAAGAATCCTTCCATTCCTGGGATAAACCCTACTTGATCATGGTGTATGATCATTTTAATTTGCTGTTGGATCCTGTTTGTGAGTATTTTGTTCAGGATTTTTGCATGTATGATCATCAGTGATATTGGCCTGTAGTTGTTTTTTTTTTTGTAAAATCTTTATCTGGTTTTGGTATCAGGGTGAACGTGGCCTCATAAAATGAGTTTGGGAGTGTTCCTCCCTCTGCTATATTTTGGAAGAGTTTAAGAAGGATAGGTGTTAGCTCTTCTCTAAATGTTTGATAGAATTCACCTGTGAAGCCACCTGGTCCTTGGCTTTGTTTTTTGGAAAATTTTTAATCACAGTCTCAATTACAATGCTTGTGATTTGTTGGTTTATATTTTCTGTTTCTTCCTCATTCAGCCTCAGAAGGTTGTGCTTTTCTAAGAATTTGTCCATTTCTTCCAGGTTGTCCATTTTATTGGCATATAGTTGCTTGTGGTAATCTCCCATGATCCTTTGTACTTCTGCAGTGTCAGTTGTTAGTTTTCCTTTTTCATTTCTAATTCTATTGATTTGAGTCCTCTCCCTTTTTTTCTTGATGAATCTGGCTAATGGTTTATCAATTTTGCTTATCTTCTTAAAGAACCAGCTTTTAGTTTTACTGATCTTTGCTATTGTTTCCTTCATTTCTTTTTCATTTATTTCTGATTGAGATTTATGATTTCTTTCCTTCTGCTAACTTTGGGGGGTTTTTTGTTCATCTTTCTCTAGTTGCTTTAGCTGTAAGTTTAGGTTGTTTATTTGAGATGTTTCTTGTTTCCTGAGGTAGCATTTTATTGCTCTAAACTTTCCTCTTAGAACTGCTTTTGCTGCATCTCATAGGTTTTGGGTCGTTGTGTTTTCATTGTCATTTGTTTCTAGGTATTTTTTGATTTCCTTTTTGATTTCTTCAGTGATCTCTTAGTTATTTAGTAGCATATTGCTTAACCTCCATGTGTTTGTATTTTTTACAGATTTTTTCCTGTAATTGATATCTAGTCTCAGCATTGTGGTCAGATATGATACTTGATACAAATTCAATTTTCTTATATTTACCATGACTTGATTTGTGAACCAAGATATGATGTATCCTGGAGAATGTTCTATGAGCACTTGAGAAGAAAGTGTATTCTGTTGTTTTTGGATGGAATGTCCTATAAATATCAAGTAAGTGCACCTTGTTTAATGTATCATTTTAAGGTTGTGTTTCCTTATTTATTTTCATTTTGGATGATCTGCCCATTGGTGAAAGTGGGGTGTTAAAGGTCCCTACTATGATTGTGTTACTGTCGATTTCCCCTTTTATGGCTGTTAACATTTGCCTATGTATAGAGGTGCTCCTATGTTGGGTGGATAAATATTTACAATTGTTATATCTTCTTCTTGGATTGATCCCTTGATCAATCCTTCTTTGGCTCTTCTATTAGTCTTTATTTTAAAGTCTATTTTGTCTGATATGAGAATTGCTACTCCAGCTTTCTTTTGATTTCCATTTGCATGGAATATCTTTTGCTATCCCCTCACTTTCAGTCTGTATGTGTACCTAGGTCTGAAGTGGGTCTCCTGTAGACAGCATATATACGGGTCTTCTTTTTTTATCCATTCAGCTAATCTATGTCTTTTGGGTGGAACATTTTATCCATTTACATTTAAGGTAGTCATTGATATGTATGTTCGTATTACCATTTTCTTAATTTTTTCAGGTTTGTTATTGTAGGTCTTTTCCTTCTCTTGTGTTTCCTGCCTAGAGAAGTTCCTTTAGCATTTGTTGTAAAGCTGGTTTGGTAGTTTTGAATTTTCTTAACTTTTGCTTGGCTGTAAAGATTTTAATTTCTCCATCAATACTGAATGAGACCCTTGCAGGGTAGAGTAATCTTGGTTGTAGGTTTTTCTCTTTCCTCATTTTAAATATGTCTTGCCCCTCCCTTTTGGCTTTCAGTGTTTCTGCTGAAAGATCAGCTGTTAACCTTATAGGGATTCCCTTGTATGTTATTTGTTTCTTTTTCCTTGCTACTTTTAATATTTTTCCTTTGTATTTAATTTTTGATAGTTGGATTAATATGTGTCTTGGCGCATTTCACCTTGAATTTATCCTGTATGGGACTCTGCACTTCCTGGACTTGAATGACTATTTCCTTTCTCATATTAGGGAAGTTTTCAACTATAATCTCTTCAAATATTTTCCTAGTCCCTTTCCTTTTTTCTTCTTCTGGGACCACTATAATTCTAATGTTGGTGTGTTTAATGTTGTCCCAGAGGTCTCTGAGACAGTCCTCAATTCTTTTCATTCTTTTTTCTTTATTCTGCTCTGTGGTAGTTATTTCCACTATTTTATCTTCCAGGTCACTTATCCGTTCTTCTGCCTCAGTTATTCTGCTATTGATTCCTTCTAGAGAATTTTTAATTTCATTTATTGTTTATCATTGTTTGTTTGTTCTTTAGTTCTTCTATGTCCTTGTTAAACGTTTCTTGTATTTTCTCCATTCTTTTTCAAAGATTTTGGATCATTACTCTGAATTCTTTTTCAAGTAGACTGCCTATTTCCTCTTCATTTTTTGGTCTGGTGGGTTTTTACTCTGCTCCTTCATCTGCTTCGTATTTCTCTGTCTTCTCATTTTGCTTAACTTACTGTGTTTGGGGTCTCTTTTTCTCAGGCTGCAGGTTCGTATTGGTTCAGTGGGTTCTGTAGGCTTCCTGGTAGAGGGGACTGGTGCCTGTGTTCTGGTGGATGAGGCTGGATCTTGGCTTTCTGGTGGGCAGGACTGTGTACGGTGGTTTGTTTTGAGGTGTCTGTGACCTTATTTTGATTTTAGGCAGCCTGTTTGCTAATGGGTGGTTTTGTGTTCCTGTCTTGCTACTTGTTTGGGATAGGGTGTCCAGCACTGTAGGATGCTGGTCATTGAATGGAGCTGGCTCTTAGTGTTGAGATGGAGATCTCTAGGAAAACTTTAACTGTTTGATATTACATGGAGCTGGGAGGTCTCTGGTGGACCAATGTCATTAACTAGGCTCTCCCACCTCAGAGGCACAGACCTGACACCCAGCTGGAGGACCAAGACACTGTCAGCAACATCGCCCAGAAGAAAAGTGTGGAAAAATGAAAGAAAAAATAAATAAAATAAAATAAAATAAAGTTATTACAAAATAAAAAATTTTTAAAATTATATAAAAAAATAAAAAGTAATTTAAAAAAGGAAAGAAAGAAGAGAGCAATCAAACCAAAAAACAAATTCACCAATGATAAGAAGCACTAAAAACTATACTAAAAAACAAACAAACAAAAAACAAAAAACGGACAGGCAAAACCCTAGGACAAATGGTAAAAGCAAAGCTATACAGACAAAATCAAAGAAAAAAGCATCCACATACACAGTGATAAAAAGAGAAAAATGAATAAAAATATATATCTATATATAAAAAAAGGAAGAGAGCAAACAAATCTAACAATGATAATAAACTCTAAATACCAAACTAAGATAAACATAAAACCAGAAACAATTTAGATGCAAAAAGGAAACCCCAAGTCTACAGTTGCTCCCAAAGTCCACTGCCTCAGTTTTGGGATGATTCATTGTCTATTCAGGTATTCCAGATATGCAGTGTACATCAAGTTGATTGTGGAGATTTAATCCACTGCTCTTGAGGTTAATGGGAGATATCCCTTTCTCTTCTTTGTTCGCACAGCTCCTGGGGTTCAGCTTTGGATTTGGCCCCACCTCTCATGTAGGTCACCTGAAGGTGTCTATTCTTCACTCAGACAGGACAGGGTTAAAGGAGCTGCTGATTAAGGGGCCCTGGCTCACTCAGGCCATGGGGGGAGGAGGGGTACAGAATGGGGAGCAAGCCTGTGGTGGCAGAGGCCAACATGACGTTGCAACAGCCTGAAGCACATCGTGTGTTCTTCCAGGGAAATTGTCCCTGGATTATGGGAACCTGACAGTGGTGGGCTGCACAGGCTCCCAGGAGCAGAAGTGTGCATAGTGACCTGTGCTTGCACACAAGCTTCTTGATGGCTGCAGCAGCAGCCTTAGCATTTCAGGCCTGTCTCTCATGTCCATGCTAATAGCTGCAGCTCATGCCCATCTCTGGAGCTCGTTTAGGCAGTGCTCTGAATCCCCTCTCCTCATGCACCATGAAACAATTGTCTCTTGCCTCTTAGGCAGTTCCAAACATTTTCCTGGACTCCCTCCCGGCTAGCTGTGGCACTCTAGCCCCCTTAAGGCTGTGTTTAGGCAGCCAACCCCAGTCCTCTCCCTGGGATCTGACCTCCAAAGCCAGAGCCTCAGCTCCTAACCCCCACCCGCCCAGGCAGGTGAGCAATCCTCTCAGGCTGGTGAGTGTTGGTTGGCACTGATCCTCTGTGTAGGAATCTCTTCACTTTGCCCTCTACACCCCTATTGCTGCACTCTCCTCCATGGCTATGAAGCTTCCCCACCACCACCCCCTGTCTCTGCCAGTGCAGAGACTTCTTAGAGTTTGGAAACTTTTCCTCCTTCACAGCTTCCTCCTGGAGGTGCAGGTCCTGTCCTTATTCTTTTGTCTCTGTTTTTTCTTTTTCTTTTTGCCCTACCCAGTATGTGAGGAGTTTATTGCCTTTTGGGATGTCTGAGGTCTTCTGCCAGCTTTCAGTAGGTGTTCTGTAGGAGTTGTTCCACATGTAGATGTATTTCTGATGTATTAGTGGGGAGGAAGGTGATCTCTATGTCTTACTCCTCTGCCATCTTGAATTTTGGCTCTAAGATTTATTTATAAATGAAGTGAGATTCCATGTTCATGGATTGGAAGACTCAATATTAAGATGTCAATTCATTCCATCTTTGTCTGTTTATTAATGCAATATCAATCAAAATCTAAGCAAGATACTTTGTAGTATCTTGTTTTTATATGAAAGACAAAAGACCTTGATAACAAAAACAATAATTTAGAGGATAAACAAAAGACATACACTACAGAATTTCAAGGCTTACTATAAAGCTACAGTGATTAAGTCAGTATTGTATTAGCAAAAGTATACATGTATACATCAGTGAAACAGAATGAAGAACCCAGAAAGATACCCAAACAAATAGAGTCAAGATCTTTGACAAAGGAGCAGAGGCAATTAAATAGAGAAAGACTAGTCATTTCAAAAATATGACACAGGAACTATTGCCTGACCATATGCAAAAATATAAACCTAGATACAGACCTTGATCTTTTGAAATATAATAAAAATTAATGCAAAATAGAATATAGACCTAAGTGTAAAATGCAAAGAAAGAGAAAATCTATGTTGCTTTGGGTTGGATAATGACTTTTTAGATGCAACACCAAAATTACAATCCACAAAAGAAAAAAAAACTGATAAGTAGACTTTATTAAAATTTTTAAAAATGGCTCTGTGGGAAAAAATTACTTTTAAAAGAATTAAAGAGAAGTCACACAGTGGAAGAAAATATTTGCAAACCATGTATATAATTAAGGAATTGTAGCCTTAATATACAAAGAACTCCTAAAACTCAACAACAAGGAAAAAAAAAAGCCAATTAAGAAGTGGGGAAATAGTCTGAATAGACACTACTTTAAAGAAGATATACACTGATGGGCCAAGATCGTGGAGTAGAAAAACCCTGAGCCCACCCCCTTTCACAGGCACACCAAAATTACAATTTACCGAACACCTATCAATGAAAAGACCAGAACCCACCAGAAAAGATCTGCTACAACTAAAAATATTAAGAAGAAACCATCAGTCAGGTGGAAGGGGGAGAGTCACGGTATAGTCAAGACCCATACCCCCAGTTGGGTGACCCACAAATGGAAGAATAATTCCAATTAGAGGGATTCTGCCCACAGAGTGAGGGATCTGAGCTCCACATCATGATCCCCAGCATGGCGGTCCTGCACCAGGAAGACAAGCCCCCAGAATGTTTGGCTTTGAAAGCCAGAGGAGCTTAATTTCAGAAGAGCCAGAGAACCATGGGAAATAGTCTCCACTCTTAAAGGGCACGCACAAAATCTCACATGCTCCAGAACCCATGGAAGAAGCAGTAATTTGAAAGGAGTCTGGGTCAGACGTACCTGCTGATCTTGGATAGTCTCCCAGAGAGGCAGGGGGCAAATAGAGGTCACCCTTGGGAACACAGACACTAGTGGCAGCCATTTTTGGGAGCTTGTTCTACCATGTGGACTCTGGTGCTGGCAAGTGTCATTTTGGAAGCCTCCCTCTAGTTTACTAGCCTCAGGACCCAGCCCCACCCATGCCCACCAGCCCCTAGGTACGAGTACTGGGATACCTCAAGCCAAACAACTAACTGGACAGGGACTCAGCCCCCACCCACTAGCAGACAGGCTACCTTAAGATGACCTGAGCCACCATCCACCCCTGGACACAGCACTGCCCACTAGAGGGGCAAGGACCAGGCCCCACATACCAGTGTGCAGGAACTAGATGCAGGACCCTCAGGGCTGTGCAGCCAGAGACCCCAGGACTCAGATCCACCCACAAGCAGGCAGACACCAGCCCCAGGAAAATCACAGCTTCACAGTCTGCAAATGCAGTCTAGTCACCAGCAGACCAGCACTAGCCCTGGGACTGGCTGGACACCAGCCCTGCCCACCAGCAGACCAACAGAAACTTTGAGAACCCCAGACCCTGCAGCCAGCTGTATCTGGAACCGGCCACACCCACCAGTGGTCCAACACAAGCTCTGGTACCCCTCGGCCCTGCAACCAAATCCCAGGACCCAGCTTTCCCTGCCAATTAGCCAGCTTTAGACCCTGGAGTTCTGCAGCCAGCTGCCTTGTGACCCAGCACCCCCAAGCAGTGGCTAGCAGCCTCCGCACAAGGCAGGGCCCAGCAAGCAACCAGACCAGGGGCCAGCCAAGCCTATAAAAGTGTTCACAATAATCAGCCTGAAACAACAGAAGGACCCAAGCAGCTGAAATAGGTGGAACCCCTAGAACATAAAGCTCTAGCAACCAGAGGGGAGTGCACTGCTGAGACACATAAGCAGTATCCTACAAAAGGCCACTTCTCCAAGGTCAGGAAATGTAACCAACCTACCAAATACACAAAAATAAAAATAGTAAGTTAGGCAAAATGAAGAGACAAAGGAACATGTTCCAAGTGAAGGAACAAGATAAAATCCAGAAGAACTACATGAAGTGGAGAGAGCCAATCTATCCAAGAAAGAGTACAAGGTAATGATTGTAATGATGATCAAAGAACTTGAGAGAAGAATGGAAGAACAAAATGAGAAGTTAGATGTTTTTAACAGAGAGTTATAAAATATAAAGAACAACCAAACAGATGAAGAATACAATAACTGAAACGAAAACTACACTAGAAGAAATCAACAGTAGACTAAATGATACAGAAGAATGAATCAGCAAGTTGGAAGACAATAGTGGAAATCACTAAAGCTGAATAGAAAAAAAGAATAAAAAGAAATGAGGACAGTTTAAGAGAAATCTGGGACAACATCAAACATACTAACATTCACTTTATAGAGGTCCCAGCAGAAGGAGGGAGAGAGGAAGAGGCAGAAAACATATTTGAAGAAATAATAGCTGGAAAATTCCCTAACCTGGGAAAGGAAACAGACATTCAATTCCAGATGGACTGAATATGTATATACTACATTCCATCCAAAAGCAGCAGAATACATATTCTTTTCAAGTGCACTTTTATGATCTTTTTATGGTCTCCAACATACTGGACCATAAAACAAGCTTCAGTAAATTTAAGAAAATTAAAATCATATCCAGTGAGAGGAGCTTCAAGATGGTGGAAGAGTAAGAAGCAGAGATCACCTTCCTCCCCACAAACATATCAGAAATACATCTACATGTGGAACAACTCCTACAGAACACCTACTGAATGCTGGCAGAAGACCTAGACCTCCCAAAAGGCAAGAAACTCCCCAGATACCTGGGTAGGGTAAAATAAAAAAGAAAAAACGGAGACAAAGAATAGGGACGGGACCTGCACCAGTGGGAGGGAGCTGTGAAAGAGGAAAACTTTCCATACACTAGGAAGCCCCTTTGCGGGGGGAGACTGCTGGTGGCAGAGGGCAGAGCTTCGGAGCCATGGAAGAGAGCACAGGAACAGGGGTGCGGAGGGCAAAGTGGACAGATTCCCGCACAGAGGATCAGTGCTGACCTGCACTCACCAGCCCGAGAGGCTTGTCTGCTCACCCGCCGAGATGGGTGGGGGCTGGGAGCTGAGGCTTGGGCTTCGGTTGGATCCCAGGGAAAGGACTGGGGTTGGCTGCGTGAACACAGCCTGAAGGGGGCTAGTGTCAAACAGCTAACTGGAGTAACAATACTCATATCAGATGAAATACATTTTAAAGTAAAGACTATTACAAGAGACAAAGAAAGACACCACATAATGATCAAGGGATCAATCCAAGAGGAAGATATAACAATTGTAAATATTTATGCACCTAACATAGGAGCACCTCAATACTTAAGGCAAATACTAACAGCCATAAAAGGGGAAATCGACAGTAACACAATCAGAGTAGAGGACTTTAACACTACACTTTCACCAATGGACAGATCATCCAAAATGAAAATAAATAAGGAAACACAAGCTTTAAATGATACATTAAACAAGATGGACTTAATTGATATTTATAAGACATTCCATCCAAAACAACAGAGTACACATTCTTCTGAACTGCTCATGGAACATTCTTCAGGATAGATCATAACTTGGGTCACAAATCAAGCCTTGGTAAATTTAAGAAAATTGAAATCATATCAAGTATCTTTTCCGACCACAGCACTATGAGACTAGATATCAATTACTGGAAAAAATCTGTAAGAAATACAAACACATGGAGGCTAAACAACACACTACTTAATAACCAAGAGATCACTGAAGAAATCAAAGAGGAAATCAAAAAAATACCTAGAAACAAATGACAATGAAAACAGAATGACCCAAAACCTATGGGATGCAGCAAACGCAGTTCTAAGAGGGAAGTTTAGAGCTATACAAGCCTACTTTAAGAAACAAGAAACGTCTCAAATAAACAACCTAACCGTACATCTAAGGCAGTTAGAGAAAGAAAAACAAAAAAACCCCAAAGTGGGCAGAAGGAAAGAAATCATAAAGATCAGATCAGAAATAAATGAAAAAGAATTGAAGGAAATGATAGCAAAGCTCAATAAAAGTAAAAGCTGGTTCTTTGAGAAGATAAACAAAATTGATAAACCATTAGCCAAACTTATGAAGAAATAAAGGGAGAAGACTCAAATCAACAGAATTAGAAACGAAAAAGGAGAAGTAACAACTGACACTGCAGAAATACAAAGGATCATGAGAGATTACTACAAGCAAATATATGTCAATAAAATGGACAACCTGGAAGACATGGACAAATTCTTAGAAATGCACAACCTTCCAAGACTGAACCAGGAAGAAATAGAAAATATGAACAGACCAATGACAAACACTGAAATTGAAACTGCGATTAAAAATCTTCCAACAAACAAAAGCCCAGGACCACATGGCTTCACAGGAGAATTCTATCAAACATTTAGAGAAGATCTAACACCTATCCTTCTCAAACTCTTCCAAAATATACCAGAGGGAGGAACTCTCCCAAACTCATTCTATGAGGCCACCATCACTCCGATACTAAAACCAGACAAAGATGTCACAAAGAAGGAAAACTACAGGCCAATATCACTGATGAACATAGGTGCAAAAATCCTCAACAAAATACTAGCAAACAGAATCCAACAGCACATTAAAAGGATCATACACCATGATCAAGTGGGGTTTATCCCAGGAATGCAAGGATTCTTCAATATACACAAATCAATCAACGTGATACACCATATTAACAAACTGAAGGAGAAAAACCATATGATCATCTCATGAGATGCAGAGAAAGATTTCGACAAGATTCAACACCATTTATGATAAAAACCCTCCAGAAAGTAGGCATAGAAGGAACTTTCCTCAACATAATAAAGGCCATATATGACAAACCCACAGCCAACATCGTTCTCAATGGTGAAAAACTGAAAGCATTTCCACTAAGATCAGGAACAAGACAAGGTTGCCCACTCTCACCACTATTATTCAACATAGTTTTGGAAGTTTTAGTCACAGCCATCACAGAAGAAAAAGAAGTAAAAGGAATCCAAATTGGAAAGGAAGTAAAGCTGTCACAGTTTGCAGATGACATGATACTATACATAGAGAATCCTAAAGATGCTACCAGAAAACTACTAGGACTAATCAAGGAATTTGGTAAAGTAGCAGGATACAAAATTAATGCACAGAAATCTCTTGCATTCCTATACACTAATGATGAAAAATCTGAAAGTGAAATTAAGAAAACACTCCCATTTACCATTGCAACAAAAAGAATAAAATATCTAGGAATAAGCCTACTTAAGGAGACAAAAGACCTGTATGCAGAAAATTATAAGACACCGATGAAAGAAATTAAAGATAATACAAATAGATGGAGAGATATACCATGTTCTTGAATTGGAAGAATCAACATTGTGAAAATGACTCTACTACCCAAAGCAATCTACAGATTCAATGCAATCCCTATCAAACTACCAATGGCATTTTTCACAGAACTAGAACAAAAAATTTCACAATTTGTATGGAAACACAAAAGACCCCGAATAGCCAAAGCAATCATGAGAAAGAAAAGCAGAGCTGGAGGAATCAGGTTCCCAGACTTCAGCCTAGAGTACAAAACTACAGTAATCAAGACAGTATGGTACTGGCACAAAAACAGAAATATAGATCAATAGAACAGGATAGAAAGCCCGGAGATAAACCCATGCACATATGGTCACCTTATCTTTGATAAAGAAGGCAAGAATATACAGTGGAGAAAAGACAGCCCCTTCAATAAGTGGTGCTGGGAAAACTGGACAGCTACATGTAAAAGAATGAAATTAGAACACTCCCTAACACCATACACAAAAATAAACTCAAAATGGATTAAAGCCCTAAATGTAAGGCCAGACACCATCAAACTCTTAGAGGAAAACATAGGCAGAACCCTCTATGACATAAATCACAGCAAGATCCTTTTTGACCCAGCTCCTAAAGAAATGGAAATAAAAACAAAAATAAACAAAAGGGACCTAATGATACTTAAAACATTTTGCACAGCAAAGGAAACTATAAACAAGACGAAAAGACAACCCTTAGAATGGGAGAAAATATTTGCAAATGAAGCAACTGACAAAGGATTAATCTCCAGAACATACAAGCAACTCATGAAGCTCAACATCAAAAAAACAAACAACCCAATCCAAAAATGGGCAGAAGACCTAAATAGACATTTCTCCATAGAAGATTCACAGATTGCCAACAAACACATGAAAAAATGCTCAACATCATTAATCATTAGAGAAATGCAAATCAAAACTGCAATGAGATATCATCTCACACCAGTCAGAATGGCCATCATCAAAAAATCTACAAACAACAAATGCTGGAGAGGGTGTGGAGAAAGGGGACCACTCTTGCACTGTTCGTGGGAATGTAAATTGATACAGCCACTATGGATAACAGTATGGAGGTTCCTTAAAAAACTAAAAATAGAACTACCATACGACCCAGCAATCCCACTACTGGGCATATACCCTGAGAAAACCATAATTCAAAAAGTGTCATGTACCAAAATGTTCATTGCAGCTCTATTTACAATAGCCAGGACATGGAAGCAACCTAAGTGTCCATCATCGGATGAATGGATAAAGATGTGGCACATATATACAATGGAATATTACTCAGCCATAAAAAGAAATGAAATGGAGGTATTTGTAGTGAGGTGGATGGAGTTAGAGTCTGTCATACAGAGTGAAGTAAGTCAGAAAGAGAAAAACAAATACAGTATGCTAACACATATATATGGAATCTAAGGGGAAAAAAAAGGTCATGAAGAACCTAGTGGCAAGACGGGAATAAAGACACAGACCTACTAGAGAATGGACTTGAGGATAGGGGGAGGGGGAGGGGTGAGATGTGACAGGGTGAGAGAATGTCATGGACATATATACACTACCAAATGTAAAATAGATAGCTAGTGGGAAGCAGCCGCATAGCACAGGAAGATCAGCTCTGTGCTTTGTGACCACCTAGATGGGTGGGATAGGGAGGGTGGGAGGGAGGGAGACGCAAGAGGGAAGAGATATGGGAACATATGTATATGTATAACTGATTCACTTTGTTATAAAGCAGAAACTAACACACCATTGTAAAGCAATTATACTCCAATAAAGATGTTTTAAAAAAAAAAATTCGAGGGGGAGGGGCAAGATGGCGTTAGAGTAAGACGCGGAGATCACCTTCCTCCCCACAGATACATGAGAAATACATCTACACGTGGAACTGCTCCTGCAGAACACCCACTGAACGCTGGCAGAAGACGTCAGACCTCCCAAAAGGCAAGAAAATCCCCACGTACTTGGGTAGGGCAAAAGAAAAAAGGAATAACAGAGACAAAAGAATAGGGACGGGACCTGCACCAGTGGGAGGGAGCTGTGAAGGAGGAAAGGTTTCCACACACTAGGGGGCCCCTTCGTGGGCAGAGACTGCGGGTAGCAGAGGGGGGAAGCTTCGGAGCCACGGAGGAGAGCGCAGACACAGTGGTGCGGAGGGCAAAGCGGAGATTCCCGCACAGAGGAGCGGTGCCGACCAGCACTCACCAGCCCGAGAGGCTTGTCTGCTCACCCGCCGGGGCGGGCGGGGCCTGGGAGCTGGGGCTCGGGCTTCGGTGCTAGCCGGGAGGGAGTCCGGGATAAAGACTGCAGCTGCCAAAGAGGCAAGAGAATTTTTCTTGCCTCTTTGTTTCGCGGCGCGCAAGGAGAGGGGATCCAGAGCGCCGCCTAAACGAGCTCCAGAGACGGGCGCGAGCCGCGGCTATCAGCGCGGATCCCACAGCAACAGGGACGCAGAGGGAATAACGGAGAGATTCCCGCACAGAGGCTCGGCGCCGAGCAGCACTCACCAGCCCGAGAGGCTTGTCTGCTCAGCCGCCGGGGCGGGCGGGGGCTGGGAGCTGAGGCGCGGGCTTCGGTCGGATCTCAGGGAGAGGACTGGGGTTGGCTGCGTGAACACAGCCTGAAGGGTCTGGCGCACCACAACTAGCCGGGAGGGTGCACGAGAAAAAGTCTGCAGCTGCAGAAGAGGCAGGAGACTTTTTCTTGCCTCTTTGTTTCGCGGCGTGCAAGGAGAGGGGATTCAGAGCGCCACTTAAACGAACTCCAGAGACGGGCGCGAGCCGCGGCTATCAGCGCGGACCCCAGAGACGGGCATGAGACGCTGAGGCTGCTGCTGCTGCCACCAAACAGCCTGTGGGCGAGCGCAGGTCATTCTCCACACCGCCCCTCCCGGGAGCCTGTGCAGCCCGCCACGGCCAGGCTCCCGTAATCCGGGGACAGCTTCCCCGGGAGAGCGCATGGCGCGCCTCAGGCTGCTGCAACGTCACGCCGGCTTCTGCTGCCGCAGGCTCGCCCCGCCTCCTCCGTACCGCTCCCCCCCCCCCCGGCCTGACTGAGCCAGAGCCCCCGAATCAGCTGCTCCTTTAACCCCGTTCTGTCTGGGCGGGGAACAGACGCCCTCAGGGGACCTACATGCAGAGGCGGGTCCAAATCCAAAGCTGAACCCCGGGAGCTGTACGAACAAAGAAGAGAAAGGGAAATCTCTCCCAGCAGCCTCAGAAGCAGCGGATTAAAGCTCCACAAACAACTTGATGTGCCTGCATCTGTTGAATACCTGAATAGACAACGAATCATCCCAAATTTAGGAGATGGACTTTGGGAGCAGGATATATTAACTTTTCCCCTTTTCCTTTTTTTTGTGAGTGTAGATGTGTATGCTTCTGGGTGAGATTTTGTCTGTATAGCTTTGCTCTCACCGTTAGTCCTAGGGTTAGGTCCGTCTATTTTTTTTTTTTTTTTTTTTTTGGCTTAAAAATTTTTTTTTCCCCTAATAAATGTTTTCTTAATAATTTTTTCCTTATTTTCTATTTTTAAAAAAAATTTTTAATAAGTTTTTTCATATTTTTTATTTTAAAAAATTAAAAAATTTTTTTTCTTAATAAATTTTTTCTAAATAATTTTTTTCTTATTTTTAGTATAAAAAATTAATAAATCTATTTTTAAAAATTAAAAAAATTTTTTTTTTCTTAATAAATTTACTCTTAATAATTTTTTTTCTTATTTTTTATTATAATTGCTTTATTTTATTTTATTTTATCCTCTTTTTTTCTTTCTTTCCATTTTTTCTCCCTTTTATTCTGAGCCGTGTGGATGAAAGGCTCTTGGTGCTCCAGCCAAGCATCAGGGCTGTGCCTCTGAGGTGGGAGAGCCAACTTCAGGACACTGGTCCACAAGAGACCTCCCAGCTCCACGTAATACCAAACGGCGAAAATCTCTCACAGATCTCCATCTCATCATCAAGACCCAGCTTCACTCAACGACCAGCAAGCTACAGTGCTGGACACCCTATGCCAAACAACTAGCAAGAGAGGAACACAGCCCCATCCATTAACAGAGAGGCTGCCTAAAATCATAATAAGGCCACAGACACCCCAAAACACACCACCAGACGTGGACGAACCCACCAGAAAGACAACATCCAGCCTCATCCACCAGAACACAGGCACTAGTTCCCTCCACCAGGAAACCTACACAACCCACTGAACCAACCTTAGCCACTGGGGACAGATACCAAAAACAACGGGAACTATGAACCTGCAGCCTGTGAAAAGGAGACCCCAAACACAGTAAGATAAGCAAAATGAGAAGACAGAAAAACACACAGCAGATGAAGGAGCAGGGTCAAAACACACCAGACCTAACAAATGAAGAGGAAATAGGTAGTCTACCTGAAAAAGAATTCAGAATAATGATAGTAAGGATGATCTAAAATCTTGGAAATAGAATAGACAAAATGCAAGAAACATTTAACAAGGACGTAGAAGAACTAAAGAGGAACCAAGCAACGATGAAAAGCACAATAAATGAAATTAAAAATACTCTAGATGGGATCAATAGCAGAATAACTAAGGCAGAAGAACGGATAAGTGACCTGGAAGATAAAATAGTGGAAATAACTACTGCAGAGCAGGATAAAGAAAAAAGAATGAAAAGAACTGAGGACAGTCTCAGAGACCTCTGGGACAACATTAAACGCACCAACATTCGAATTATAGGGGTCCCAGAAGAAGAAGAGAAAAAGAAAGGGACTGAGAAAATATTTGAAGAGATTATAGTTGAAAACTTCCCTAATATGGGAAAGGAAATAGTTAATCAAGTCCTGGAAGCACAGAGAGTCCCATACAGGATAAATCCAAGGAGAAACACACCAAGACACATATTAATCAAACTATCAAAAATTAAATATAAAGAAAACATATTAAAAGCAGCAAGGGAAAAACAACAGATAACACACAAGGGCATCCCCATAAGGTTAACAGCTGATCTTTCAGCAGAAACGCTGCAAGCCAGAAGGGAGTGGCAGGATATACTTAAAGTGATGAAGGAGAAAAACCTACAACCAAGATTACTCTACCCAGCAAGGATCTCATTCAGATTTGATGGAGAAATTAAAACCTTTACAGACAAGCAAAAGCTGAGAGAGTTCAGCACCACCAAACCAGCTTTACAACACATGCTAAAGGAACTTCTCTAGGCAAGAAACACAAGAGAAGGAAAACACCTACAATAACAAACCCAAAACATTTAAGAAAATGGGAATAGGAACATACATATCGATAATTACCTTAAATGTAAATGGATTAAATGCTCCCACCAAAAGACACAGACTGGCTGAATGGATACAAAAACAAGACCCATATATATGCTGTCTACAAGAGACCCACTTCAGACCTAGAGACACATACAGACTGAAAGTGAGGGGATGGAAAAAGATATTCCATGCAAATGGAAATCAAAAGAAAGCTGGAGTAGCAATTCTCATATCAGACAAAATAGACTTTAAAATAAAGACAATTACAAGAGACAAAGACGGACACTATATAATGATCAAGGGATCGATCCAAGAGGAAGGTATAACAATTGTAAATATTTATGCACCCAACATAGGAGCACCTCAATACATAAGGCAAATACTAACAGCCACAAAAGGGGAAATCGACAGTAACACAATCATAGTAGGGGACTTTAACACCCCACTTTCACCAATTGACAGATCATCCAAAATGAAAATAAATAAGGAAACACAAGCTTTAAATGATACATTCAACAAGATGGACTTAATTGATATTTATAGGACATTCCACCCAAAAACAACAGAATACACATTTTTCTCAAGTGCTCATGGAACATTCTCCAGGATAGATCATATCTTGGGTCACAAATCAAGCCTTGGTAAATTTAAAAAAATTGAAATCGTATCAAGTATCTTTTCCGACCACAACGCTATGAGACTAGATATCAATTACAGGAAAAGATCTGTAAAAAATACAAACACATGGAGGCTACACAATACACTACTTAATAACGAAGTGATCACTGAAGAAATCAAAGGGGAAATCAAAAAATACCTAGAAAAAAATGACAATGGAGACACGACGATCCAAAACCTATGGGATGCAGCAAAAGCAGTTCTAAGAGGGAAGTTTATAGCAATACAAGCCTACATCAAGAAACAGGAAACATCTCGAATAAACAACCTAACCTTGCACCTAAAGCAATTAGAGAAAGAAGAACAAAAAAACCCCAAAGCTAGCAGAAGGAAAGAAATCATAAAGATCAGATCAGAAATAAATGAAAAAGAAATGAAGGAAACAATAGCAAAAATCAATGAAACTAAAAGCTGGTTCTTTGAGAAGATAAACAAAATTGATAAACCATTAGCCAGACTCATCAAGAGAAAAAAGGAGAAGACTCAAATTAATAGAATTAGAAATGAAAAAGGAGAAGTAACCACTGACACTGCAGAAATACAAACGATCATAAGAGATTACTACAAGCAACTCTATGCTAATAAAATGGACAACCTGGAAGAAATGGACAGATTCTTAGAAATGCACAACCTGCCGAGACTGAACCAGGAAGAAATAGAAAATATGAACAGACCAATCACAAGCACTGAAATTGAAACTGTGATTAAAAATCTTCCAACACACAAAAGCCCAGGACCAGATGGCTTCACAGGCGAATTCTATCAAACATTTAGAGAAGAGCTAACACCTATCCTTCTCAAACTCTTCCAAAATATTGCAGAGGGAGGAACACTCCCCAACTCATTCTACGAGGCCACCATCACCCTGATACCAAAACCAGGCAAAGATGTCACAAAGAAAGAAAACTACAGGCCAATATCACTGATGAACATAGATGCAAAAATCCTCAACAAAATACTAGCAAACAGAATCCAACAGCACATTAAAAGGATCATACACCATGATCAAGTGGGGTTTATTCCAGGAATGCAAGGATTCTTCAATATACGCAAATCAATCAACGTGATACATCATATTAACAAATTGAAGGAGAAAAACCATATGATCATCTCAATAGATGCCGAGAAAGCTTTCGACAAAATTCAACACCCATTTATGATAAAAGTCCTGCAGAAAGTAGGCATAGAGGGAACTTTCCTCAACATAATAAAGGCCGTATATGACAAACCCACAGCCAACATTGTCCTCAATGGTGAAAAACTGAAACCATTTCCACTAAGATCAGGAACAAGACAAGGTTGCCCACTCTCACCACTATTATTCAACATAGTTTTGGAAGTGTTAGCCACAGCAATCAGAGACGAAAAAGAAATAAAAGGAATCCAAATCGGAAAAGAAGAAGTAAAGCTGTCACTGTTTGCAGATGACATGATACTATACATAGAGAATCCAAAAGATGCTACCAGAAAACTACTAGAGCTAATCAATGAATTTGGTAAAGTAGCAGGATACAAAATTAATGCACAGAAATCTCTTGCATTCCTGTATACTAATGATGAAAAATCTGAAAGTGAAATTAAGAAAACACTCCCGTTTACCATTGCAACAAAAAGAATAAAATACCTAGGAATAAACCTACCTAAGGAGACAAAAGACCTGTATGCAGGAAATTATAGGACACTGATGAAAGAAATTAAGGATGATACAAATAGATGGAGAGATATACCATGTTCTTGGATTGGAAGAATCAACATTGTGAAAATGACTCTGCTACCCAAAGCAATCTACAGATTCAATGCAATCCCTATCAAACTACCACTGGCATTTTTCACAGAACTAGAACAAAAAATTTCACAATTTGTATGGAAACACAAAAGACCCCGAATAGCCAAAGCAATCTTGAGAACGAAAAATGGAGCTGGAGGAATCAGGCTCCCTGACTTCAGACTATATTACAAAGCTACAGTAATCAAGACAGTTTGGTACTGGCACAAAAACAGAAATATAGATCAATGAAACAGGATAGAAAGCCCAGAGATAAGCCCACGCACATATGGTCACCTTATCTTTGATAAAGGAGGCAAGCATATACAGTGGAGAAAAGACAGCCTCTTCAATAAGTGGTGCTGGGAAAATTGGACAGGTACATGTAAAAGTATGAAATTAGAACACTCCCTAACACCATACACAAAAATAAACTCAAAATGGATTAAAGACCTAAGTGTAAGGCCAGACACTATCAAACTCTTAGAGGAAAACATAGGCAGAACACTGTATGACATAAGTCACAGCAAGATCCTTTTTGACCCAGGTCCTAGAGAAATGGAAATAAAAACACAAATAAACAGATGGGACCTAATGAAACTTAAAAGCTTTTGCACAGCAAAGGAAACCATAAACAAGACCAAAAGACAACCCTCAGAATGGGAGAAAATATTTGCAAATGAAGCAACGGACAAAGGATTAATCTCCAAGATTTACAAGCAGCTCATGCAGCTCAATAACAAAAAAACAAACAACCCAATCCAAAAATGGGCAGAAGACCTAAATAGACATTTCTCCAAAGAAGAGATACAGATTGCCAACAGACACATGAAAGAATGCTCAACATCATTAATCATTAGAGAAATGCAAATCAAAACTACAATGAGGTATCATCTCACACCGGTCAGAATGGCCATCATCAAAAAATCTAGAAACAATAAATGCTGGAGAGGGTGTGGAGAAAAGGGAACACTCTTGCACTGTTGGTGGGAATGTAAATTGATACAGCCACTATGGAGAACAGTATGGAGGTTCCTTAAAAAACTAAAAATAGAACTACCATATGACCCAGCAATCCCACTACTGGGCATATACCCTGAGAAAACCATAATTCAGAAAGAGTCATGTACCAAAATATTCATTGCAGCTCTGTTTACAATAGCCAGGACATGGAAGCAACCTAGGTGTCCATCATCGGATGAATGGATAAAGAAGATGTGGTACATATATACAATGGAATATTACTCAGCCATAAAAAGAAATGAAATGGAGGTGTTTGTAATGAGGTGGATGGAGTTAGAGTCTGTCATACAGAGTGAAGTAAGTCAGAAAGAGAAAAACAAATACAGTATGCTAACACATATATATGGAATCTAAGGGGAAAAAAAAAAAAAAAAAAGAGGTCATGAAGAACCTAGTGGCAAGATGGGAATAAAGACACAGACCTACTAGAGAATGGACTTGAGGATATGGGGAGGGGGAGGGGTGAGATGTGACAGGGTGAGAGAGTGTCATGGACATATATACACTACCAAATTTAAAATAGATAACTAGTGGGAAGCAGCCGCATAGCACAGGGAGATCAGCTCGGTGCTTTGTGACCACCTAGAGGGGTGGGATAGGGAGGGTGGGAGGGAGGGAGATGCAAGAGGGAAGAGATATGGCAACATATGTATATGTGTAACTGATTCACTTTGTTGTAAAGCAGAAGCTAGCACACCATTGTAAAGCAATTATACTTCAATAAAGATGTTTAAAAAAAAAAAAAAATTCTGTTACCAAAGACTAAAACGTACCTTGAATTTTTAAAATGCAGAGCTATAAATATCTTTTTGAAAATTTTATTATCAGGAACTGAAAGTTTAATATTTGTTTTTCTGTATTTCATCTTTCACTTGAATGCTTGAAAACATTTTATAACTTCATATGCTTATTACATATTTTATTGTGAGAGATGTTTTCAACAGGCCATATTAACCTGTACAGGTATAGTTAACTTTTGCTATAAAACTGTGACAAGTCAGAAGGGAAACAATATAGGAATGAGGCAAAACAGGGTATTCTAGATTGGTTGTCATCTACTCAGTAGTAACGGAATGAAATTAAATCATTCAAAACAAAATTAAAAAAAAGATTAATAAGACTAAGAGCTGGTTCTTCGAAAAGAATTTAACAAAATTGATAAATATTTAGCCAGAATCATCAAGAAAAAAGGAGAGAGGGCCCAAATTAATAAACTCAGAAGTGGAAGAGGGGAAGTTACAACAGACACTGAAGAAATAGAAAGGATCATAAGACATTACTATGAACAATTGCCAATAAAATGGAAAACCTTAAAGAAAGGACAGATATCTAGAAATGTACAATGTCCTAATACTGAACTAGGAAGAAACAGAAAATATGTACAGACCGATTATCACTAATGAAATTCAATCAGTAATTAAAACCTACCAACAAACAACAGTCCAGGACCAGATGGCTTCACAGGAGAATTCTATCAAACATTGAAAGAAGAGTTAACACCTACACTTCTGAAACTCTTCCAGAAAATTGCAGAGGAAGGAGTTCTCCCAAACTTATTCAACGAGGTCACCATCACCCTGATACCAAAACCAGACAAAGATATCACACACAAAAAAAATTACAGGCCAATATCACTAATAAACAAAGAAGCAAAAATCCTCAACGAAATGTTAGGAAACCAAATCCAACAGTACATTAAAAGAAGAATATATTATAATCAAGTGGGATTTACCCCATGGATGCAAGGATGGTTCGTTGTCCACAAATCAATCCATGTGATACACCACATTAACAAACTGAAGAATAAAAGCCATATGATCATCTTGATAGATGTAGAAAAAGCTTTTGACAAAAGTCAACATCAATTTGTGATAAAAACTCTCAACAAAGGGGGTACAGAGGGAACAAACCTCATGATAATAAGGGTTATATATGACAATCCCACAGCTAGCATTATACTTAATGGTGAAAAGCTGAAAGCATTTCCTCTAAAATCAGGAACAAGACAAGGATGCCCATTCTCACCACTCAACATAGTTTTGGAAGTCCTAGCCACAGCAATCAGACAATAAGAAGAAATAGAAGGAATTCGAATTGGAAATAAAGAATTAAAACATCCCTGTTTGCAGATGACATGACACTATACATAGAAGATCCTAAAGATGTTACCAAAAGACTACTAGATCTCATCAATAAATTTGGTAAAGCTGCAGGATACAAAATTAATACACAGAATTCTGTTGCATATCTATATGCTAACAACAAACTATAAGAAATAGAAATTAATGAAACAATCTCATTTACAATTACATCAAAAAGAATAAAATAGCTAAGAATAAACCTATCTAAGGAGGTAAAAGACCTGTACTCAGAAAACTATAAGACACTGATGAAAGAAATTGATGACCACACAAACAGATGGAAAGATTTGTGGATTAAAAGAATTAATATTTTTAAAATGACCATACTACACAAGGCAATCTACAGACTCAGTGCAATCCCCATCAAAATACCAGTGGCATTTTTCACAGAATTAGAAGAAATAATTTTTGGAATTATTTTATTTATGGAAACAGAGAAGGCTGAATAGCTGAAACTACCTTGAGAAAGCAGAACAGAGCTGGAGGTATCATGCTCCCTGACTTCAGACTAAACTACAAAGCTACAGCTACAGTAATTAAAACAGCATAGTACTGGCACAAAAGCAGACACATAGATCAATGGAACAGAATAGAGAGCTCAGAAATAAATCCATGCACTTATGATCAATTAATCTACAACGAAACATGCAAGAACATATAATGGAGAAAAGACAGTCTCTTGAATAATACTCCTAGAAGAAAACATAGGTGGAACACTCTCTGACATAAATCATAGCAATAATTTTTGGATCTGTCTCCTAAGCCAAAGGAAACAACAGCAAAAATAAACAAATGGGACCTAATTAAACTTAAAAACTTTTGCACAGCAAAGGAAACCATTGATAAAATGAAAAGACAACCTACCTCTTGGTTATATATCCAAGCACAATGAAAACACCAATTCAGAAACATTTGTGCATCCCAATGTTAGAATTATTTATAATAGCCAAGATATGGATGCAACATAAGTGCCATCAAGACATGAATGTATAAAGATGTGCATATGTATGAGAAATACTGTATGATATCACTTATATGTGGAATCTAAAAGATACAACAAACTAGTGAATATAACAAAAAATAAAGATGATATACAGATGTTAAATAATCATTTGAAAATATTTTAATAACTTGTCATAGGGAGTTAATAATTTAAATTTTAATGAGATACTAGTACATACCCATTATAATAGTTAAAATTCACCCCCTCCCACCCAAAACAAAATTGACTACACCAATCCCTGGCTAGGATCTGGGGCAACAGGAACATCATTCATTGCTGGTGGGAAAATAAAATGGTACAGCTGCTTTGGAAGACATTTTGGCATTTTCTTATACAGCAATCATACTTACCCAACTGATTAAAAACTTATGACCATACAAAAACCATCATATGAATGTTTAAACAACTTCATTCATAATCACCAAAAATGGAAGTAACCAAGATATCCTTAATTAGGCACATGGAAAAAGTAATTTGGGTGCATCCACATAATGGAATATTATTCAGTGATTTTAAAATGAGCTATCAAGGAGATGGAAACTTTTACCATATCATAAAAGGAAAAGAAAAGCTAGTTTAAAAAAAGGGGTGGGGGGGAGAAGGGTAGCTGTTTTACCACCACAAATTCTCTGACTTCATTTTCTCCCTCAACTCCCTGCAGCTGAGCTCCTGAAAGCCCAGGGCTGTTCCAGCTCCTGAGGCTGTTCCAGTGGGGGCATGGGATCAGCAGACTCAGCCTCTCTATTTTGTGAAAATTGGAATTAAACCTTGCTTCAGACAAGACCTTGGATGTGTCCTCCCTGAGACACACCCAAATAAAAATGGCTTATTAAAGTTGAAAGAAGAGATTCTCAACATGGTGGAGTAGGAAGATGTGGAGCTCATCTCTCCCACAAACGCCTCAAGAATACATCTACTAATGGAACAATTCTTACAGAGCACCTGCTGAACACTAGTAAAGGACTTCAGAAACCTAAAAAGACAAGAAAGATCCCCATGTAGCCAGGTAGGATGAAAGAAGGAAGAAGGGAGAAGGAAGAGGAGAGGAAGTGGGATGGGACCCGTTGGTGGGGAGCTGAAGGTGAGGAGAGGTTCCTGCTCTGGGGAAGCCCCCTCACTGGCAGGGAGACCAGGGAGACCAGAAGGGGAGCTTCGGGGGGCTCAGAAGAGAGTGCAGCAACTTGTCAGTGACAGGTAGGACAGACCGAGACCTACACAGATGGTCCATGCCACAGCCCTGTACGCAGCAGCCTGAAACGGCTGTCTGCCAGTGTGCATGGGGGCTGGGTGCTGGAACATGGGGTTTGGAGAGCAGACCCAGGGAGGGGACTGCTGTTGGCTGCGAGGAGACAGCCTGAGGGGATGCGAGTGAGGAGCTCTGCAAATGTGAAAGCTCATGGCAGAAGCGGAGACCGCCATAGAAGTGAAGCACCTTTGTTGAGTGAGACACAAAGGGCGGGGCCGCCATTGCAGCCTCTCTCCTCACACACTGGCCCCAGCCTCCTTGGGCACTAGAAAGAGCTCAGGTTGGAGCTAGCTCATGCAACACCACCAATGCCTCCTCTGCACCCATCCCTGCCTGGGTGACCCATTTACCCCAATCCCCTCTTTGGCTTCTTCCCGCCTAATGGACAAGCATGTCTGGATCACCACTCCCGCATGCTACCGCCTGGGCAGCCCATTCGCTCTGATCACCACCTTAGCCCCCTCCCACCTGATGAACTCATGTGTCCCAGCAACCTCTGGAGCAGACTCTGGTATGAGGAACACATGCAGAAGTGAGGTTGAAACCACAGCTGAGCTAAGCTGAGCTGTGACTAAGGAAGAAGAGCTGAAATCTCTCCTCACAGCTGCTTGAACCGTGGAGTTACACCTCTGCTGACAGCTTCCTAAATTCAGTGCCTGCAGAACATCTGTACAGACAATAAGTGCTCCTGCAGTAGAGATGCATCTGGCTTTAGCAGCTGTGGGTTTGTGGGCACGTACACATGGAGATTGGGCCAGATCAGAGTCTGAGCTTCCTCCATAGCTCCAACAGCAGGTCAAGGTGCATGACTACTGCTGTCCTGGGACCTGACCTCAGTCGATCTGCACTGGTGGCCTGGTGAAGACAATGCCTGAGAATTACCAGGGCCAACTGCTGGCATACTCATAGTTAAGGTGGGGCCAAGCACCAACAATAGTGTACTTTGTGAGCCTGCACAACAGGAGAAAGGGGGCACAACAGAGCACAGTCACAGGTAAACAGCTCCAGAGGAGGAATACTCAGGGGCTTCTCTCCCAGTGGGAGTGTTCCAGTCCTGCCTATATTGCATCACAGATCAGAAACACAGCTCAGAAACATATCTGGGGGACTCTACTCCAAAAATGAGGGAGCAGACCCCACCCCTGACAGAGCAGTGACAACCACAGAACAAAGGGGAGGCCTGGCTCACTATATAGGGCAGGTTCTGGTCAACAAAACACCAGTCAAACCCCCTATCGAGGTGATAATGGCACAAGCCTCTGGACCAACCTCACCCACTGCAGGCAGACACCAGAAGCAAGAGGAACTACAGTCCTACAGCCTGTGGAAAGGAGACCACAAAGACAGTAAGTTAAACAAAATGAGAGGACAGAGAAATATGTTGTGGATGAAGGAACAAGATAAAAACCTACAAGAACAACTAAATGAAGGAGATAAGCAGTCTACCTGAAAAAGAATTCAGAGTAATGATAGTAAAGATGATCCAAGATCTTGGAAAAAGAATGGAGGTATGGATCAAGAAGATAGAAGGAATGTTTAACAAAGACATAGAAGAAATAAAGAACAAACAAACAGATCAACAATGCAATAACTGAAATGAAAAATACACTAGAAGGAATCAATAGCAGAATAACTGAGGCAGAAGAATGCATAAGTGACCTGGAAGACTGAATGGTGGAAATCACTGCCATGGAACAGAATATAGAAAAAAGAAGGAAATGAGGATAGTCACAGAGACCTCTGGGACAACATTAAATGCACCAACATTTGAATTATAGGGGTCCCAGAAGAAGAAGAGAAAGAGAATGGGCCTGAGAAAATATTTGAAGAGATTATAGTCAAAAAATTCCCTAACACAGGAAAGGAAATAGTCACCCAAGTCCAGGAAGCACAGCGAGTCCCAGGCAGGATAAACCAAGGAGGAACATGCCAAGACATATATTAATCAAAATTACAAAAATTAAATACTAAGAAAAAATATTAAAAGCAACAAGGGGAAAAAAACAAATAACATACAAGGGAATCCCCATAAGGTTATCAGCTGATTTTTCAGCAGAAACTCTGCAGGCCAGAAGGGAGTGACAGGATATATTTAAAGTGATGAAAGGGAAAAACCTGCAACTAAGAATACTCTACCCAGCAAGGCTGTCATTCGGATTTGACGGAAAATCAAAAGATTTACAGACAAGCAAAAGCTGAGAGAATTCAGCACCACCAAACCAGATTTACAACAAATGTTAAAGGAACTTCTCTAGGAAGAGGGAAAAAAGGGAACACAACTAGAAACAAGAAAATCACTAAAGGGAAAGCTCACTGGTAAAGGTAAAAAAGATCAATGAAACAGTAAAAGCAGGAAGTCATCCATACACAAATATGATATCAAAACAAGCAACCGGGCTTCCCTGGTGGCGCAGTGGTTGAGAATCTGCCTGCCAATGCAGGGGACATGGGTTCGAGCTCTGGTCTGGGAAGATCCCACATGCCGTGGAGCGACTAGGCCCGTGAGCCACAATTGCTGAGCCTGTGCGTCTGGAGCCTGTGCTCCGCAAAAAGAGAGGCTGCGATAGTGAGAGGCCCACGCACCGCGATGAAGAGTGGCCCCCACTTGCCGCAAGTAGAGAAAGCCCTCGCACAGAGATGAAGACCCAACACAGCCATAAATAAATAAATAAATAAAATTAAAAAAAAAAAAAAAAAAACAAGCAACCATGAGACGAGGAGAGTACAAATGCAGGAAATGGGGATTGCATTTGAAATTAAGAGACCAGAAACTTAAAACAACCTTGTATATACATGCTGCTTTATCAAAAGCTCATAGGAAATACAAACAAAAAAACTACAATAGATACACACTCAAAAAAAGAAAAAGCAACCTAAACACAACAATAAAGATGGTCATCAAACAGCAAGAGCAGAGAATAAAATAGGAAGGGCAGAAAAACTACCTACAAAAACAAACGCAAAACAGTTAAGAAAATGGCAATAGGAACATACATACCGATAATTACTTTAACTGTAAAAGGAATAAATGAGCCAACCAAAAGACATAGATGGGCAGAATGGATACAAAAACAAGACCAGTATATATGCTGTCTACAAGAGACCCACTTCAGACCTAGTGACACATACAGACTGAAAGTGAGGGGATGGAAAAATATATTCCATGCAAATGGGAATCAAAAGAAAGCTGGAGTAGCAATACTCACATCAGACAAAATAGACGTTAAATTAAAGACTGTTACAAGAGACAAGGAAGGACACTATATAATGATCAAGGAAGAGGAAGATATAACAATTGTAAATATATATGCACGTCAATATATTAGGCAAATGTTAACAGCCATAAAAGGGGAAATTGACAGTAGCACAATAATAATGGGGGACTTTAACACCCCACTTACACCAATGGACAGATCATCCAGACAGAAAATTAGTAAGGAAACACAAAGCTTAATGACACATTAGACCAGATAGACTTAATTGATATTTATAGAGCATGCCATCTGAAAGCAGCAGAATACACTTTTTTCTCAACAGCACGCAGAACATTCTCCAGGATAGATCACATCTTGGGTGACAAATCAAGCCTTGGTAAATTTAGAAAATTGAAATCTTTTCAAGCATCTTTTCTGACCACAACACAATGAGATTAGAAATAAATTACAGGGGGAAAAAGGTAAAAAACACAAACACATGGAGGCTAAACAATATGTCACTAAATAACCAAGAGATCACTGAAGAACTCAAAGAGGAAATCAAAAAATTCCTAGAGAAAAATGACAATGAAAACACGATGATCCAAAACCTTTGGGATGCAGCAAAAGCAGTTCTAAGAGGGAAGTTTATAGCAATACAATCTTACCTCAAGAAACAAGAAAAATTTCAAATAAACAACCTAACATTACACCTAAAGGAACTAACGAAAGTAGAACAAATAAAACCCAAAGTTATTAGAAGAAAGTAATAAATATCAGAGCAAAAATAAATGAAATAGAGATGAAGAAAACAATAGAAAAGGTCAATGAAACTAAAGGTGGTTCTTTTAAAAGATAAACAAAATGGATAAATCTTTAGCCAGACTCATTAAGAAAAATAGGGAGGGGGCTCAAATCAATAAAATTAGACATAAAAAAGAAGTTACACCTGATACCACAGATATACAAAGGATCATAAAAATCTACTACAAGTAACTCTATGCCAATAAAATGGACAACCTGGAAGAAATGGACAAATTCTTAGAAAGGTACAACCTGCCAAGACTGAACCAGGAAAAAATAGAAAATGTGAACAAGGACTGAAATGGAAACTGTGACTAAAAATCTCCCAAAAAACAACAATCCAGGACCAGATGGCTTCACAGGACAATTCTATCAAACATTTAAGAAGAGTTAAACCTACCCTTCTGAAACTCTTCCAAAAAATTGCAGAGGAAGGAATATGCCCAAGCTCATTCAACGAGGCCATCATCACCCTGATACCAAAACCAGACAAAGATATAACAAAAAAGAAAATTACAGGCCAATATTACTCATGAACAGAGATGCAAAAATCCTCAAGAAAATACTAGCAAACAGAATCCAACAACACATTAAAGGGATCATGCACCATGAGCAAGTGGGATTTATTCCAGGGATGCAAGGATTCTTCAATATATGTAAATCAATCAATGTGATACACCATATTAACAAACTGAAGAATAAAAACTACATGATCATCTTCAATAGATGCAGAAAAAGCTTTTGACAAAATTCAACACCCATTTGTGATAAAAACTCTCCTGAAAGCGGACATAGAGGGAACCTACCTCAACATAATATAGGCCATATACAACAAACCCACAGCAAACATCATTTTCAATGGTGAAGAGCTGAAAGCATTTCCTCCAAAATCAGGAACAAGACAAAGATGTCCACTCTCACCACTTTTATTTAACATAGTTTTGGGAGTCCTAGCCATGCCAATCAGAGAAGAAAAAGAAATAAAGGGAATCTAAATTGGAAAAGAAGTAGTAAATCTGTCTCTCTTTGCAGATGACATGATACTATACATAGACAATCCTAAAGATGCTACCGGAAAACTACTAGAGCTTATCAATGAATTTGGTAAAGTTGCAGGATAAAAAATTAATACACAGAAATCTCTTGCATTCCTATAAACTAACAACAAACGATCATAAAAAGAAATTATAAAAACAATCCCATTTACCATTGCATCAAAAAGAATAAAATAGCTAGGAATAAACCTACCTAAGGAGGCAAATGACCTATACTTACTAAACTATAAGATACTGATGAAAGAAATCAAAGATGACACAAACAGATGGAGAGATATACCATGTTCTTGGATTGGAAGAATCAATATTGTGAAAATGAATATACTACCCAAAGTAATCTACAGATTCAGTGCTATCCTTATGAAATTACCAATGGCATTTTTCACATAATTAGAACAAAATATTTTCCAATTTGCATGGAAACACAAAAGACCATGAATAGCCAAATAAATATTGAGAAAGAAAAATGGCGCTGGAGGAATCAGTCTCCCTAACTTCAGATTATACTACAAATATACAGTCATCAAAACTGTATGGTACTGGCACAAAAACAGAAATATAGATCAATGGAACAGAGTAGAAAGTCCAGAGATAAACCTATGCACCTATGGTCACCAAATCTATGACAAAGGAAGCAACAATATACAATGGAGAAAAGACAGTCTCTTCAATAAGTGGTGCTGGGAAAACTGGACAGCTACATGTAAAAGAATAAAATTAGAACACTCCCTAACACCATACATGAAAATAAACTCAAAATGGGTTAAAGACCTAAATGTAAGGTTGGATACTATAGAACTCTTAGAGGAGAACATTGGCAGAACACTATCTGACATAAGGTGCAGCAACATCTTTTTCATCTGTCTCCCAGAGTAATGAAAATAAAAACAAAAATAAACAAATGGGACCTAATGAAACTTAAAAGTTTTTGCACAGCAAAGGGAACCATAAACAGAACAAGAAGACAACCCTTGGAATAGGAGAATATATTTGCAAATGGAGCAACCAATGAGGGATTAATCTCCAAAATATACAAACAGCTCATGAAGCTCAATATCAAAAAAAATAATAACAACCCAATCAAAAAATGAGCAGAAGATCTAAATAGACATTTCTCCAAAGAAGACATACAGATGGCCAAGAGTCACATGAAAAGATGCTCAACATCACTAATTATTAGAGAAATGCAAATCAAAACCAAAATGAGGTATCACCTCACACTGGTCAGAATGGCCATCATCAAAAAATCTACAAACAATGAATACATGAGAGGGTATGGAGAAAGGGAACCCTCCTGCACTGTTGGTGGGAATGTAAATTGGTCAGCCACTAAGGAGTATGGAGTTTCCTTAAAAAACTAAAAATAGAGCTACCATATGATTCAGCAATCCCTCTCCTGGTCATATATCTGGAGAAATCCATAATTCAAAAAGATACATGCACTCCATTGTTCATTGCAGTACTATTTACAACAACCAGGACACAGAAACAACCTAAACGTCTATCAACAAGGGAATGGATAGAGAAGATGTTGTACATATATATTGGGTTGGACAAAAAGGTCGTTTGGTTTTAAGTAAAAATAAAGGACACATTTTTCATTTTCACGAAGAACTTTATTGAACAACGTGTTCACTAACTGAATGAACTCTTTGGCCTAACCAATACAATGGAATACTACTCAGCCATTAAAAATAATGAAATAATGTCATTTACAGCAACATGGGTGGATCTAGAGATTGTCGTACTGAGTGAAGTAAGTCAGACACAGAAAGACAAATATCATATGATATCTCTTACATGTGGAATCTAGAAAAAGGGTACAAATTAATTTATCTACAAAACAGAAATAGAGTTACAGATGTAGAAAACAAATTTATCGTTACCATGGGATAAGTGGGGGGAGGATAAATTGAGAGATTGGGATGGGCATATACACACTACTATATATAAAATAGATAACTAATAGGGACCTACTGTATAGCACAGGGAACTCTACTCAATATTCTGTAATGGCCTATATGGGAAAAGAATCTTAAAAAGAGTGGGTATATGTATATGTATAACTGATTCACTGTTGTACACCTGAAACTAACACAACATTGTAAATCAATTATATTTGAATAAAAATTAAAAAGGAAAAATGAGCTATCGAGCCATGGAAAGAAATGGCTGACCGCGTGCCCTAGAGCCTGCATGCTGCAACTACTGAGTCCACGTGCCACAACTACTGAAGCCCGTGTGCTCTAGGCCTTGCATGCTGCAACTACTGAGGCTGCATGCTGCAACTACTGAAGCCTGCGTGCCTAGAGCCTGTGCTCCATAATGAGAGAATCCACCGCAATGAGAAGCCTGTGCACTGCAACGAAGAGTAGCCCCCGCTTGCTGCAACTAGAGAAAGCCTGTGTGCAGCAACAAAGACCTAATGCAGCCCAAAAAAATGCTGAATCTTAAATGTGTATTGCTAACTGAAAAAAGCCAGTCTGAAAAGGTTATGTAGTATGATTCCAATTTTATGACATTATGAAAAAGACAAATTTGTAAAGACACTTAAAAGATCAGTCGTTGCCAGGATTTCAGGGCAAGGAGGGAGGGTTGAAAAAGACAAAAACGGGATTTTTTGGGGGTAGGAAAACTGTTTTGTGTGACATGGTATGATGAACACATGGCATTATGCGTTTGTCGAAACTCATAGACATTTACAGTGTAAAGAATGAATTTTAATGTATGCAAATTCTTAAACAATTATTTAAGTTCAGGAGATCCCAGAATGGAATAAAGAATGTGACAAAACAATTTAGCTGTGTCAGAAATGTAAGAAACAACCTCACTGAAGGGAGTAAGGGAAAGGGAAAGATGTTCTGACCTGGGTAACTTTGGAAATTAGTAGAATCTATAAGCTAAAGGAAAAAGAAACTATTCATACACACTATATTACAGCTGATAAAATCGTTTCCTTTGGGAGTACAAGTTAAACATTCTGATATTGTTATACATATATACTGGAGTTGAATAATCATGTAAATAAATGGCTGAATAGGGGAGTCAGTGTTCTCACTGTTGGAGAGAGACGTTACTGATAAGCAAAGAGAGGAGGCTAGAATAATTCATGTGGTAATCGTTTAGAGTCTGAGATATTGATATGAACTCATGTTTACCTTAATATAGATACATAAGGGTATATGGGTCCAATGGAAATATTTATAGAAATGTACATATATATGGGTTAGTATATACATATATTTCTTTGCTCCATCAGCTGAGAGAGCTTAGAAGCACCCCAGTAACAATGAGCACATCTATCACTCAGATCTTGGTTTCTAATGCCATTCTCCAATAAAAAAGATCAGAGCTCCTGGGAGAAGTGGCTGATCCTAGGACTGGGGCAGGACTTATAAAAGATGAGTCTGGAGCTTCTTACAGTTCCAGAAAGTAAGGAAGTGCTAAAAAACCACTCACAATTATGAAGGTATGTCAAAGGCAAATAGGAGTCAACTGAAATAGCTCCCAATGGCCAATATAGGAAATATTTGAACAACAAAATAATTTGAGTAGTATTGGATTACAATACAATGTTCATAATAAAAATCCATATGTCCATAATGTTATAAGTAAATATTTAATCAATCAATAAATAGAAAAAATAGGAAAAAAAAACCCATGCAGAATTCTAAATAATTCATGCAGATGCTAAGTCTTCAAGGAGGTAGAGCACAACTACCCACTCCCTACATGTGGGCTGCCCAAAATGACTTCCTTTCAAAGAGTCAAGTCATGGAATGGGGAGGAAAGAGTAAACTCTACAGTGGAGAAACCTGACAAACTCTACCTCAGCTAAGTGATCATAAATCATGTTGATAGTATATACCTTTGATATGATGTGATGGCACTTTATTTCTGTGACCTTCCTCCCTACAACATATATCCCCAGTCTAATCATGAGAAAAACATGAGACAAACCCCAATCAAGAGACATTCTACAAAATGCCAGACTACTACTCCTTAAAATTGTCAAGATCTCAAGAATGAGGAAAGTCTGAGAAACTGTTTCAACCAAGAGGAATCTAAGGAGATATGGCTACTAAATGTAATATGGCATCCTGGATGGGATCCTGAAACAGGAAAAGGACATTAGGTAAAAGCAAAGGGAATCTAATAAAGTATGGACTTTAGTTAATGTATCAATATTGGCACATTGATTGCAACAAAGGTACCACACTAACAGAAAATGTTATAATAATAAGGGAAACTGGATGTCAGATATACAATAATTCTCTATGCTAGCTTCACAGTTTCTCTGTCAATATAAAACTATTCTAAAATAAAAAGTTTATTTAAAAATATATATATGATAGAATATAAGTTATATAGAATTAAAATACTTTATTAAAAACTGACTTGTCATGTTATCAACATGATAAAATCAGTTATGTTTATTCATATTACATCTTGAAATCTAACACATTTAACTCAATCAACTCAACAGATTAATTTTCTTAACTCTATACATCTACCCTGGCTGCCATGTTTTCTACAGACTATTTGGGGGAATAAATTGTGCTTTATGTATCAGAGTTATACGAGTAAAAAATGTTGACCTGTTATCTTGAAAAGAATTTTACTCTAAATTTTATTGACTATATTCACCACAATAATTTCCTGAAGTAGTTTCATATTCTAACTTTTCTTTTTAGGAGCATAAGAAAACAAATACAACAAGGTTAAACATGGACGCTGAAAGCACATTCCTGTGACACATTTCTGGAAGCTGATCGTTAAAGCTGCCTTCAGTTTAAAATATCCCAAGTACCCAGAAATTGGGTAGAAAATCAAATAATTGAGTCAAATGCCTGGCTCTTCACTGACTTGATACCAAATATTTAGACGGTTTATCAGGAAGGCTTATTTCTTTCATCAAAATAGTTTTGTCACTCAGAATTGTGCTCTGAATATGAAAAAACCTGTCTTCACCTTGAGGAAATGAGTGTCTATTAGTTTTTCATGACTAGAAAGGATGTGCTTCTAACTTAGTAAAAAATATATATATATGTTTAATGTCACTTCCATGGAGAGTTAACAATAATATTTTATGCGAGACTGGGAGAAAGACAACAAGAAAACATACCCCCATTTACTCAGCCTCTTCGTAGAATGACAGAGGAAACGTTTGTTGGAGGAACTTTTAGTCATTTATAGAGAATGTAGATTCAAAATTAGCAATGTAAAGAATACTCCATTTGTAGGCAAATTTTGCTACAAAATAAAAAATTAAATGTTTTAATACAGGTGTTAGATATAGAAAAAGGAATACAATACATAACTGAATTGCTTTCTTTCCCCCTCCTCCATACCTTCATTCCCAGTGGGTAATCACTGCTTTCCAAGTTAATTTAACTTCCAAAATAAGATTATCTGTTTTTTCTGCCTGATCAACATCTAATTTCCCTTATTTTGGTTAAAATACTTTGATTTTCACTTGAGATATCACCTGCCCTCTCTCACTCTAAGTATTTTATGTGAGGATTTATGCACCCCATCCTACTCTGGGGGTGTATGTAATCCAAGCCTGGAAAATCAGTTCATTCCATCTCTCAGTTATTGCTTCAAGGATAAGCATATGACCCTAGATGATCACTCAGAGAAAATCTTGAGACTTTTGCAAAAATCATTTTAAAAGAGATGCTCTCTCTCTATTCTGACTTGTTGAATTGGTAGGAGCCACTCCAGGAGCCATCTTGTCACTCCTAGTAAGAAAACCTACCTGAAAGTAAAACCAACCAGAGGAAAACCAAAATGGAGAAAGAGGGAGGGAGACGGGAAAAGAGTGATTCCTGAACACCCCGATATAGCTGGGCCTGAAGCTATACCATTTCCTGAGTATTTCAATTACAAGAGCCAGCAAACTCCCAACTTTACTTAAACTAATCTGAATTGGAGTTTTGTCATTTTAAAGTGAATTGGTCCTGATTGATAACCATCTTTCTTTTTTTATAGCTATCTCAATTTTCACTCATCTTCAGAGATTTAGTTGAGGACAATTATTCCATAAGATTACCTAGGCCACCCAAAGCCCAGAGACCTGTTCCTCTGAACTCTTATACATTAGTTATTTACCATTCAACATAGTGATACCTTTTGCATTGTTGATGACATTATCATTCAATTTTCTCTGTGTTTACCACTCATTTGTCAATAAGATGCTAAGCTCTCAAAGGACAACATGTCCTATATCTCTTCCCCACCTCAGGTCCCTAAGAGTTTAGAGGTGATCAATTAAGTGTTCTCCAGATCTATGTGCAAAAATCTAAGGGTAGTTACTTTCATTACACAAACATATAATTTGTCCTAGTAACACAAAGCATTGTAAGGGTTCACAGTTTTCAGTCAGCCTTCCATAATTGATCCACAAGTGAAGAAATCATATCTTTAGGACCTGCACAAAATTAATAAAGGCAAAATGGAACTGATATGTTTTGATTATTCATAATATACTAAACAAAGTCCTTGGGGCTTTAAATGTATTTACCTTGTTTAATCCTCACCTATTGTGTTAATTTAGTCTTATTATTCCTACTTTAAAAATGAGAAAATAAGCTCAGGGGGGTTAATTTGTCCAAGATCACATCCTAATCAATGTATACTAAATTTTTTTTTAATTTTAATTTTAATTTATTTATTTTTGGCTGTGTTGGGTCTTCATTGCTGCACACAGGCTTTCTCTAGTTGCGGCAAACGTGGGCTACTCTTTGTTGCGGTGCGCGGGCTTCTCATTGCAGTGGCTTCTCTTGTTGTGGAGCATGGGCTCTAGGTGCGTAGGCTTCAGTAGTTGTGGTTCATAAGCTCTAGAGTGCAGGCTCAGTAGTTGCTCCGCGGCATGTGGATCTTCCCGGACCAGGGATCAAACCCGTGTCCCCTGCATTGGCAGGCAGATTCTTATCCACTGCACCACCAGGGAAGCTGTTTTTTTTGTTTGTTTTTTAATCTCTCCACCTAACACAGTGTCTGGCATATAAAAGACACTTATAAAATACTAGGCAAATGAATAAGTGAAATAATGAATGGTAGAGCTAAGATTAAAGATTGCCCTTTTTGGTTTCAAATCTCCTTTATGCCATGCTTCCTTCAAACTGGATCATAGCCAAAACAATTCCATATATTTTTGTCTTTTGTTTCTAAATTACATTGAATCACTTAGTGTTATTTATGTGGAAAGACTGATATTTCTAGATTTCAACAGCATAACCCTACTACAGAGATGAGCCACAATAAATGAAGCATCCTGGGCTAAGTACTAGGACTTTGGGGTTAGAGGGGAATCTGGATATAAATTCTATTTACTTACTCTAGGTCACTGAACAAGTTACTTATGTCTCAAATTATTCATTGATAAAACTGAGATAATGATATCATCCCCCTTGAAAGATTATTATGGAGATTAAATGAAAGTATGCCTAGTATAACATCTGGCCTATTGTAATCCTTTGTTAGGGTGATTTACTCTTATTACTATAATATTATTTTCTTTTGAAGTCTGAATCAATTTTCTCACGGCCATATAAGTCTTGGTAATGTACAAGCTATTATATTTTTAACAATTTAGGAGTGATTTAGAATATTAAGGGAAAAGACAGAAATGTCACCAGAGCAACAGATATTCATAAGCAAGTTCTCATAACTAAAAGTGACCTCAATATTACAAAAAAATAAGCTATGAATACATAAAACACTCCCAACATAAAGAATTTAACAGTCTCATTACTCATGCATTTACCCAAGCCAGAAACTAGAAATCTGACTCCCTCCTCCCCATTTAAATGCATGTCATTAAATACCTTCATCTTATTCATTAAATAGTTCCAATTACTTTCCAAGTTTTTGCTAATTACACAACCAATAATATCAAATTTGGTTTTTATCTTTATCATGACTTTATTGAAGCCTTCAATAGCTCTAATATGGAGGGTTTTGCAGTAGTCCAGATGCAAGATTATGGAGGCTTTAATAGGGTGGAGATTTGGAAGTAGTGAAAAGTGATTAGATTTTGAAGATACTTTAACAGAGAGACAAAAGGGATTAGATGTGGAGTTATCAGAGAAAGAGAATAATCATGGAAGCCTCTGAAACTTTTTGGTTGGAGCAATTGCTGAATGGTGGTGCCGTTTCCTGAGATGCAGGATGCTGCTGAAGGAGCAAGTCAAGCAGTTGGGATTAAGAGTGTTGTTTGAGATATGAGCATGGTAGGTATTCAATATATATTTTTACAAATTTTGAAATTGTGTTTAGTAACAAATTCCCATGAATTTTTTCAAGTTGTGTGCCTTTGTACTTGCTTTTCCCTTTACCTGGAATTACCTGATCCCTGCCTAACCCACACTTACTCGAATGAATTACAACTCAACTGGAGGTTTCCACAACATCCCAGGTAGAATTAGACTTATATTCCTCTATTTCCCCATAGGAATTTAGTAATGTTTATGAAATACTAACCATGAATCAAGCATTAATCACTAATTACGTAAAGATGTATAGTCCCTGACCTCAAAGAGCTTACAATCTCATAGAAGGTAGGGGAGCATACCCACAGACTATTCAGTATAATGTGGTAAGTGGAGAGAGTGGTGGGTACTCAGGAAAAATATTTATTGGTTTTGTATTTGTCACATGTAAGGTACTTTAATTGTGTGATTTAATTAATTATCACAACAACCCTATAAGCCAGGCATAAAGGTATAAATACCTACCCAAAGTTATACAACTTGCATATGACAGAACTACTTTAAAAAATCAATGCCTACTGCTTTGATATTTCTCTGCCAAACCAAATTCAGAAGAGGCTTCATAGGAGGGATAAACTTGGGTTGAAACAAGAGAGATGAAAGCCATTCCTGACAGAGGGCTGGGGGAGTTAGAAGCAGTATCCTTCAGAGATAACAGGGTAAGAGGAAGCTGGACAGGTAATACTATGCTCAGGAGTCTAGATTTTATCCTGCAGGCAATAGGCAACAAATGAAAGATTTTGAACATATAAGTGATTGAATCAGATTTATACTACAGGAAGATTACTCCAATATAGAACCTAATATAAACTTACATCACAGCATTTATTAGAGTATATAATTATTTTCTAATTCATGTTTATCTCCCCCTCTAGATTATGAACTTTAATTTAACTGAACTCCATTCCATTCCCTGTATTCTGTGTGTGTGTGTGTGTGCGTGTGTAGTACTGACTTAATTAAGCCTTATTTATTTTCTATCTTTAGTCCCCAAAATAGGATCTGGCAAATAAGAGCATTGCCTAGTAACGATTGAATGAATGAAAGAAAGGTAGAGGAAAAGAGGGAGAGATGAGGCTAAAACTTAAGATCTTCTAACTCCAAATCTTACACTATCCTATCTATGCATAGTTCTCATTAGCTTTAATAAGTAATAAGTAATGACCAGTTGAGCTATTATGTGAAAAAAAAAAAAAAGTTACTCTTAAAGAAATACACTGATCCACTGGTTATTTTGACACCATGAAGACATAGCCAACATAATCCAGCACTGCAATATTTTTGATATCAAGGAGAGCCTTAGATACTGAATGTATCACATACATTTGATTTTTTCCCACTTCTTTATTTTATTTAAAAACCATAAATAAAGATGAAATGAGTTTCTTCAGTTTAGAGCATAGAGTATAGAACCCAAAGGCTGTCTTATGCATATAGGGCATCTCCAAGCACAGATAGAAATTATATTAGGACTACTGGTTTGCAAACAATAGGAAAAACTGAATGAGCAGGGCAAAGGTAGGACAAGCACCAGGGCAGCTCGGGGGGCTTAGTAAGGTTATCAGGGACAGAACATCTGGGCACTGTTAGGTGAATAATTCAGCACCAGTGGGAGGGTGGGAAGGACACTGTGATTGACAGTCCCACCAAATAAGAATAAGCATTAAGATAAAAAATGGAAATAGATAACACTTATTAAGAACTTCTTAAGGTCAAGCACCTTTCCAAGAAATTTGTGTGTTATCTCATTTAATCTTTCAACAAACCTGTGAGAGAGGCACTGTCTTTATCTCCATTTTACAGATGAGAAAGTTAAATAACTTGCCCAGTTCACAGAGTAAGTGGAACAGGAATTTGAACCCAGGAAATGTGACTGCAAAGTCACAAGTTTAACTACAATGCTACAGGCCTCCTGGATATAGATGGTGTACAGGAAATGATTACATTTCAAAACAGAAAGGGAAAGGAATGTTGAGCTACCAATCCATAGATCTGGATTACAGAAAGTGCTTAAGGAAGAAGCCACATTTTAGGGTAGACATTGTGCTTTATATACTTCAGGATCTGTTATTGGAGCGGGGTCTGACTTCACAGCTTTTGGCTGCCCATGGCAGTCATATGATGAGCTCAGTAATTTGAATCTAAGTTTTCTAATTGTTTCTGTGACAACTGATAAGCCCAGCTACGTGAAGATAAAAATTTTAACAGTTTTCTGCTTTTGGCAGAAAAGTAACACATTTATGAGTGTGAAACTGCTTTACATTTTAGAAAAAAACTATACTACAGAAATGGAAAATTTGTTTTCCCCTACTTTGTAGAAAAAAATAATTATGAGTGTGAAACTGTTTTACATTTAAAAATATATATATATATATACATATATATATATACTATGGAAATAGAAAATTTGTTTTCTCTTACTTTGTAGAAAAAATAAATAAATCGGGCTTCCAGGTTGGGGAACCAGAACATTTCCACATGCCATTGTGCAGGTCCCTAAACTCCATAACCACAGAAGCTACTTTGTTCAGGACCTCACTCTACATATCTCTTCATCTGGCTGTTGTTAATGAGCATCTAAAACTGGAGAATCACAGGTTTCAGCAGGGGAGTTTCAACAATATGGCAGAATAAAAGGACCTTGAGCTCACCTCCTCTCACAGGCACACCAAAATCACAACTAACTGCTGAACAAAAGGACTGGAATCTACCAAGAAAAGATATTCTACATCCAAAGACTTCAAGAATAAACCATGATAAGGGAGGAGGAGCGAACTCATTGTATAATCAAATCCCATACGACCTGGGTGGGTGACACACAAACTGGAGAATAATTATATGGTGGAAGTTCTCCCACAGGAGTGAGAGCTCTGAGCCCCATGCCAGGCTCCCCAGCCTAGGGGTCCAGCATCAGGATGATGAGTCCCCATAGCAGTTGGCTTTGAAAGCAAGTGGGGCTTGTTTGCAGGAGAGCCACAGGACTAGGGGAAACAGAAACCATTCTTGGAGGATGCACACAAGGTCTCGTGCACTTCAAAACCCATGGCAAAAGTAATGACATGATAAAGGCTTGGGCCAGACCTATCTGTTGGTCTTGTAGGGTCTCCTGGGGAGGCAGGGCACAGCTGTGGCTCTCTCTGGGGTCATAAAAGCTGGTGGTGGACATAACAGCCACCTATGTGACCTCTGGCTGGAGGCAGACATTTTGGATCCTTGGCATGGAGACCTGGCCCAACCGAACAGCCTGTAAGCTCTACTGCCAGGATGCCTCAGGCCAAACAACCAACAGGGCAGGAACACAACCCCACCAATCATGAGACAGGCTACCTAAAGACTTCCTGAGCCAACAGCCACCTCTATACATGTCCATTGACACCACCCTACCCACCAGAGGGCCAAGATCCAACTCCACCCACCAATGGACAGGCACCAGCCCGTCTAGCCAGGGAGCCTGCACGAGCCTCTAGACCATCCTCCCCCACCAAGGGGCAGAAACCAAAAGGAAGGAAACTACGATCCTGCAGCCTGTGGAACTGAGTCTACAAATGCAGGTCAGAAACTACCCTGGGACCAGCTGGTCCCTGGCCCTTGGGTGATGAGAGAGGAGTATACTGCTGAAGCACATTGGACATCGCCTACAGAAGGCCACTTCTCCAAGGCTGAGAAATGTAACTAAGCTACTGCATACATAAAAGTACAAATAAAAATTTAGACAAATTGAGATGGCAAAGGAATATGTTTCAGATGAAGGAACAAGACAAAACCCCAGAAGAACAACTAAGTGAAGTAGAGATAGGAAATCTACTCAAGAAAGAGATCCAAGTAATGATTATAAGGATGATCCAAGAACTCGGGAAAAGAATGGATGCACAGATCAAGAAGTTACAGGAAGTTCTTAGCAAAGAGATAGAAAATATAAATAACAACCAAACAGAGTAGAAGAATACAATAACTGAAATGAAAAACACACTAGAATGAAACTATAGGAGCATAAATGAGGCAGAAGGATTAATCAGTGAGCTGGAATTCAGAGTGGTGGAAATCACTGCCATAGAACAGAATAAAGAAAAAAGAATGAAAAGAAATGAGGACAGTTTAAGAGACCTCTGGGACAATGTCAAACAACATTCACATTATAGGGGTCCCAGAAGGAAAAGAGGGAGAGAAAGGACCTGAGAAAATATTTGAAGAGATAATAGCTGAAAATATCCCTAACATGGTAAAGGAAACAGTTACCCAAGTCCAGGGTGCACAGAGAGTCCCAAGGCAGGATAAACTCAAGATGGAACATGCAGAGATACACAGTAATAAAATTCTCAAAAATTAAAGGCAAAGAGAAAATATTAAAAGCAACAAGGGAAAATCAACAAATAACATACAAGGGAACCCTCATAAGACTATCAGCTGATTTTTCAGCAGAAACTCTACAGGCCAAAAGGGAGTGGCACAATATATTTAAAATGTTGAAAGGGAGAAGCCTAAAACCAAGAATACTCTACCCAGCAAGGCTCCTGTTCAGATTTGATGGAGAAATAAGAAGCTTTACAGACAAACAAAAACTAAAAGAATTCAGCACCACCAAACCAGAATTACACAAATGCTAAAGAAACTTCTATAAGTGGAAAAGAAAAGGTCACAACTAGAAACAAGAAAATTACAAAATGGGAAAGCTCACTGGTAAGGAAAAACATACAGTAAAGGCAGGAAATCATCCACACAAAAATATTATATCAAAATCAGTAAATATAAGAGGAGAGGAGTACACATGCAAGATATTTGAAATGCATTTGAAATTAAGAAATCAGCAACTTTATAAAATAACAATGTATACGTATAGACTGATATATCAAAACCTCATGGTAACAACAAACAAAAAATCTATAATAGATATACACACAAGAAGAAAAAGAATCCAAACACAACACTAAAGATGGTAATAAAATCACAAGAGAAGAGAACAAAAGAGGAAAGGAAGAAAAAAGATCTACAAAAACAAATCCAAAACAATTTTAAAAATGGCAACAACAACATACACATTGATAATTAAATGTAACGGATTAAATGCTCCAACCAAAAGACATAGACTGGCTGAATGAATACAAAACAAGACCCATATACATGTTGTCTACAAGGGACCCAGTTCAGTTCTAGAGACAATTACAGAATGAAAGTGAGGGGATGAAAATAGATATTCCATGCAAAGAGAAATCAAAAGAAAGCTGGAGTAGCAACACTCATATCGATAAAATAGACTTTAAAATAAAGAATGTTACAAGAGACAAGGAAGGACACTACATAATGATTAAGGCATCAATCCAAGAAGAAGATTAAAAAATTGTAAACATATATGCACCCAACACAGGAGGATCTCAATATGTAAGGCAAATGTTAACAGAGATAAAAGGAGAAACTGACAGTAACACAATAATAGTGGGGGACTTTAACACTCCACTTATGTCGATGGACAGATCATCCAGACAGAAAATCAATAAGGAAACATAGGCCTTGAATGACACATTAAACCAGCTTGGCTTAATTGATATTTATAGAGCATTCCATTTAAAAGCAGCAGAATACACATTCTTTTCAAGTGCACATGGAATATTCTGCAGAATAGATCAAATGCTGAGTCACAAAGAAAATCTCAGTAATTTTAAGAAAACTGAAATAATATCAAGCATCATTTCCATTGACAACAGTCTGAAATTAGAAATCAACAACCAGGAAAAATCTACAAAACAACCCACAAACACATGGAGGCTAAACAATATGCTACTAAACAACCAATGGATCACTGAAGAATTCAAAGAGGAAATCAAAAAATACCTAGAGACAAAAGAAAATGAAAACACAACAATCCAAAACCTATGGGACTCAGCAAAATCAATTTTAAGAGGGAAGTTTATAGCAATACAATGTTACCTCAAGAAACAAGAAAAATCTCAAATAAACAATCTAACCTTACACCTAAAGGAACTAGAGAAATAAGAACAAACAAAACCCAAAGTTAGTAGAAGGACAGAAATCATAAAGATCAGAGCAGAAATAAACAAATTAGAAACAAAGAAAACAATAGCAAAGATCAATAAAACTAAAAGCTGGTCCTTTGAGAAGATAAACAAAACAAATAAACCTTTAGTGAGACTCAGCAAGAAAAAGAGGGAAAGGACTCAAATGAATAAAATTAGAAATGAAAAAGGAGAAGTTACAGTGGACACCACAGAAATACAAAGAATCATAAGAGACTACTACAAGCAACTATATGCCAATAAAATGGACAACCTGGAAGACATGGACAAATTCTTAGAAAGGCATAACCTCCCATGACTGAACCAGGATAAAATAGAAAATATGAACAGACCAATCACAAGTAATGAAATTGAAACTGTGATTAAAAATCTTCCAACAAACGAAAGTCCAGGACCAGATGGCTTCACAGGTGAAATCTATCAAACGTTTAGAGAAGAGTTAACATGTATTCTTCTCAAACTCTTCCAAATAATTGCAGAGGAAGGAACACTCCCAAACTCATTCTACGAGGCCATCATCACCCTCATACCAAAACCAGACAGAGATACTACAAAAAAAGATAATTACAGACCAATATCACTGATGACTGTAGATACAAAAATCCTCAAGAAAATACTAGCAAACAGAATCCAACAACACATTAAAAGGATCATATACCATGATCAAGTGGAATTTATCCCAGGGATGAAAGGATTCTTCAATATACACAAATCAATCAATGTGACACCCCATATTAACAAATTGAAGAATAAAAACCATATGATCATGTCAATAGATGCAGAAAAAGCTTCTGACAAAACTCAACACTGATTTATGATAAAAACTCACCAGAAAGTGGGCACAGAGGGAACCTACCTCAACATAATAAAAGCCATATATGACAAAACCCACAGCAAACATCATTCTCAATGGTGAAAAACTGAAAGCATTTCCTCTAAGATCAGGAACAAGACAAGGATGTCCACTCTCACCACTATTATTCAACATAGTGTTGGAAGTCTTAGCCACAGCAATCATGGAAGAAAAATAAATAAAAGGAATAAAAATTGGAAAAGAAGAAGTAAAACTGTCACTGTTTGCAGATGACATGATACTATACATAGAGAATCCTAAAGATGTTACCAGAAAACTACTAGAGCTAATCAATGAATCTGGTAAATTTGCAGGATACAAAATTAATGCACAGAAATCTCTTACATTTCTATACACTAACAACAAAAGATCAGAAAGAGAAAATAAGGAAACAATCCCATTCACCACTGCAACAAAAAGAATAAAATAGCTAGGAATAAACCTACATAAGGAGGTAAAAGACCTCTACTCAGAAAACTATAAGACAGTGATGAAAGAAATCAAAGATGACACAAACAGATGGAGAGATACACCATGTTCTTGGATTGGAAGAATCAATATTGTGAAAATGAGTATATTACCCAAAGCAATCTACAGATTCAATGGAACCCCTATCAAATTACCAATGGCGTTTTTTACAGAACTAGAACAAAAATCTTAAAATTTGTATGGAGACACAAAAGACCCCGAATAGCCAAAGCAATCTTGAGGGAAAAAACAGAGCTGGAGGAATCAGATTCCCTGACTTCAGACTATACTCAAAGCTACAGTAATCAAGACAATATGGTACTGGCACAAAAACAGAAATATAGATCAATGGAACAGGATAGAAAGCCCAATAAACCCATGCATCTATGGTCAACTAATCTATGACAAAGGAGGCAACAATATACAATGGAGAGGACATTCTCTTCAATAAGTGGGGCTAGGAAAGCTAGACAGCTACAAGCAAAAGAATGAAATTAGAACACTCCCTAACAACATACACAAAATTAAACTCAAAATGGATTAAAGAGCTAAATGTAAGATGGGACAGTATAAAACTTTTAAAGGAAAACATAGGAAGAACATTCTTTAACATAAATCACAGCAAGGTCTTTTTTGACCCACCTCCTAGAGTAATGGAAATAAAAGCAAAAATAAACAAATGGGGCCTAATGAAACTTAAAAGCTTTTGCACAGCAAAGGAAACTATAAACGAGACGAAAAGACAGCCCTCAGAATGGGAGAAAATATTTGCAAACAGATCAATGGACAAAGAGTTAATCTCCAAAATATATAAACAACTCATGCAGCTCAATATTTAAAAAAAAATAAAACCCAATCCAAAAAAGGGCAGAAGACCTAAACAGACATCTCTCCAAAGAAAACATACAGTTGACCAAGAGGCACATGAAAAGCTGCTCAACATCACTAATTATTAGAGAAATGCAAATCAAAACTACAATGAGATATCACCTCACACCAGTCAGAATAGCCATCACCAAAAACTCTACAAACAGTAAATGCTGGAGAGGGTGTGGAGAAAAGGGAACCCTCCTGCACTGTCGGTGGGAATGTAAATTGATACAGCCACTATGGAGAACAGTATGGAGGTTCCTTAAAAAACTAAAATTGAACTACCATATGACTCAGCAATCCCACTACTGGGCATATACCCAGAGAAAACCATAATTCAAAAAGAGTCATGTACCACAGTGTTCATTGCAGCACTATTTACAATAGCCAGGACATAGAAGCAACCTAAGTGTCCATCGACAGATGAATGGATAAAGAAGATGTGGCAAATATATACAATGGAATATAACTCAGCCATAAAAAGGAACGAAATTCGGCCATTTATAGAGATGTGGATAGACCTAGAGACTGTCATACAGAGTGAAGTAAGTCAGAAAGAGAAAAACAAATATCATATATTAATGCATATATGTGCAGTATAGAAAAATGGTTCAGATGAACCGGTTTGCAAGGCAGAAGTAGACACACAGATGTAGAGAACAAATGTATGGACACCAAGGGGGTAAGTGGGGGTGGGGGGTGATGGTCGTGGTGGGATGATTTGGGAGATTGGGATTGACATATATATACTAATATGTATTAAATAGATAACTACTAAGAACCTGCTGTATAAAAATTAAATAGATATAATAAAATTCAAAAAATAAAAAGAGACAGAAAAGGAGAAGACACAGATATAAAGGGAAAGCAATGTGAAGACAGAGGTAAAGATTACAGTGTTGTGGCCTCAGACCAAGTCTAATGTGGCCTCAGACCAAGTTTATGGTGACTTCACAGCCACCATAAACTGGAAGAAGCAAGGAAGGATTCTCCCCTAGAGCCTCCGGAGTATGGCTATGCCGACAGCATGACTTTGGACTTTGGTCAGCCATAACTGTGAGAGAATAAATTTCTGTTGTTTTAAGCCACACCATTTGTGATAATTTTATTACAGCAGCCCTAGGAAACTAATATAGATAGGGATAACAATAATGTGTCATATAAAAATGTGCTTAATGGATTTGTTGAGATTATAAAGAGAAAAAAATGTATAGCAATCTTGACATATACAGGATACTCAATCATTTTAACTATTAAAATTATCATTTAAATAAAAAATTTAAAAAATTAAATAAAATAGAAATGATGGTTGAACCTGAACTTTGAAAGCATGGACATGTTGAAAGGAATAAAAAATGGCTGGTTCAACAGAGTGTCACAGCAAATTTAATTGGAAACTATGAGTTGGATAACTGGATTTTCTTCCAAAATTGTAACACTAGAATGAATCCAATACAATCATTTTACAGATTGGGAAACTGAGGCCCGGAAACCTTGTGAGTTTTTCAAGGAGGTAGGATCAGAGTAAAACTGCATGTCTTCTCACTCCCTGTCCACATTCTTAACTTTGAAGATGTCGTAGGACCAGAGCTGTAGGAAAAATGTGAAGGTCACTCAATGGAATTTCCTGCCATTCTTGTTCAAAGGTGTCTCATTGTGGACATATTCAATATTTACAGACGTTGCTGCTTGTGTAGTCTAAAGTCATACCTTTGCAGAGATAGGGTCACTTTAACTTACAGTGTCTTTCCCTCTTATTGTAGGTTGTCTGTCTGGGTAAACCAAGCTATCTTCTTTGCCTTTCCATACTGGCCTTGATTTAGAATCAAGGCCAGTATGATCAGATTGGGGAGAGAACTGTTACTAAACCTCCAGAAGTTATGGAAATGACATAATAACTTTTCTTCATGGGTGAGATATCCTGAGATTGCTATTTGAGAAAATAATGATACTTGTTATATATTTACGCTAAATAAATCTGGCTTTAATACCAAAAACCCCCCCAAAACGAGACCAATTATATGTACTGAAATTGAATCTGTGATTTTAAAACTCCCAACAAACAAAAACCCAGGACCAGATGGTTTCACAGGTGAATTCTATCAAACATTTAAAGAAGAGTTAACACCTATCCTTCAAAAACTATTCCAAAATATTGCAGAGGAGGGAACACTTCCAAACTCATTCTATGAGGCCACCATCACACCAACACCAAAAACAGACAACAATACCACAAAAATGAAAATTATAGGCCAATATCACTGATGAATATAGACACAAAAATCCTCAACAAAATATTAGCAAAACGAATCCAACAATACATTAAAAGGATCATATACCATGATCAAGTGGAATATATCCCAGGGATGCAAGGATTTTTCAATATCTGCAAATCAATCAATGTGGTACACCACATTAACAAACTGAAGAATAAAAACCATATGATCATGTCAATAGATGCAAAAAAAACCTTTTGATAAAGTTCAACATCCATTTATAATAAAAATTCTACAGACTATGGTCATAGGGGGAACCAACCTCAACATAATAAAGGCTGTATATGACAAACCCACAGCTAACATCACACTCAATGGTGAAAAGCTGAAAGCATTTCCTCTAATGTCGGAAACAAGACAAGGATGTCCTCTCTTACCACTTTAATTCAACATAGTTTTGGAAGTCCTAGCCATGGCAATCACAGAAGAAAAGAAATAAAAGGGATCCAAATTGGAAAAGAAGAAGTAAAACTGTCACTGTTTGCAGATGACATGATACTATAAGTAAGTCTGCACATACAAACCTTCAAGTTGTGAACTTCCAAAGATGCGAATGTGCATTCCATCAACGTCAGGCCTGAGTGAAATTGCAGCTTTCATTCCGTCTCCTATTGCTGACGATCCTTCAGCTCTACCATCTCCCACCTCCTCTCCCTCCTCCAGTCAGTAACTCTTCTTGCCTGTTCACTTGAAGATGCCAGCCCCTGTATGCCAGCTGTTGTACTATACTATTGTACTTTTCAAGGTACTGTACTGTAAGAATAAAAATGTTTTCTGTATTTTTTGTGTTTGTTTGTTGTATAGTATTTCCGTGAAAAGTATTATAAACCTATTACAGTACAGTACTATATAGTTGATTGTGTTAGTTGGGTACCTAGGCTAACTTTGTTGGAGTTATGAACAAATTGGACATATGAACACACTCTCGAAATGGAACTCGTTCATATGTAGGAGACTTACTCTACATAGAAAATCCTAAAGATGTTACCAGAAAACTACGAGAGCTCAATAAATTCAGTAAGGTGGCAGGATACAAAACTAATAAAGAGAAATCTCTTGTATTTTTATACACTAACAATGAAAGATCAGAAAGAGAAATTAAGGAAACAATCTCATTTACAATTGCATCAAAAATAATAAAATACCTAAGAATAAACCTACCTAAGGAGACAAAAGACCAGTACTCTTAAAAACTATAAGATGCTGATGAAAGAAATCAAAGAAGACATAAACAGCTGGAAAGATATGCCATGTTCTTGGACTTAAAGAATCAATATTGTCAAAATGACTACACTACCCAAGGCAATCTACAGATCCAAGGCAATCTAGAGATCCAATGCAATCCCTATCAAATTACCAATGGCACTGTTCACAGAACTAGAGCAAAAATTTTTTAATTTGTATGGAAACACAAAAGACCCCAAATAGCCAAAGCAATCTTGAGAAAGAAAAATGGAGCTGGAGGAATCGGGCTCCCTAACTTCAGATTATACTACAAACCTACAGTCATCAAAACAGTATGGTATTGGCACAAAAACAGAAATTAAGATCAATGGAGGTGGATAGAAAGCCCAGAAATAAACTCATGCACCTATGGTCAATTAATCTATGACAAAGAAGGCAAGAGTATACAATGGGGCAAAGACAGTCTCTTCAGTAAGTGGTGCTGGGAAAACTGTACAGCTACATGTAAAAGAATGAAAGTAGAACATTCTCTAACAACATGTGCAAAAATAAACTCAAAATGTATTAAAGACCTAAATGTAAGGCTGAATACTATAAAACTCTTAGAGGAAAACATAGGCAGAACACTCTCTGATATAAATTGCAACAATATCTTTATGGATCCACCTCCTAGAGTAATGGAAATAAAATAAAAAATAAAAATGGGACCTATTAAACTTAAAAGATTTGCACAGCAAAGGAAACCATAAGCAAAACGAAAAGACAGCCCACAGAATGGGAGAAAATATTTGCAAATGATATGACCGACAAGGAATAAATCTCCAAAATACACAAACCATGAGCAAAACGAAAAGACAGCCCACAGAATGGGAGAAAATATTTGTAAATGATAGGACCGACAAGGAATAAATATCCAAAATATACAGACAACTCATGCAGCTCAATATCAAAAAAACAAACAACCTAATCAAAAATGGGCAGAAGATCTAAATAGACATTTCTCCAAAGAAGACATACAGATGGCCAAAAGGCACATGAAAAGATGCTCAACATCACTAATTATTAGAGAAATGCAAATCAAAACTACAATGAGGTATCACCTCACACCAGTCAGAATGGCCATCATCAAAAAGTCTACAAACAGTAAATGCTGGAGAGTGTGTGGAGAAAAGGGAACCCTCCTACACTGTTGGTGGGAATGTAAACTGGTACAGCCACTATGGAGAACAGTATGGAAGTTCCTTAAAAAACTAAAAATAGAGCTACCATATGATCTTGCAATCCCACTCCTGGTCATATATCCAGAGAAAACTATATTTCAAAAAGATACATGCACCTCAATGTTCATTTCAGCCCTATTTACGATAGTGAAGACATGGAAGCAAACTAAATGTCCATTGATAGATGAATGGATAAAGAAGATGTGGTATATATATATATATATATATATATATATATACACACACATATACATACACACAATGAAGTATTACTCAGCCATAAAAAAGAATAAAATAATGCCATTTCAGCAACATGGATAGACCTAGAAATTATCATACAAAGTGAAGTAAGCTAAACAGAGAAAGACAAATATCATATGACATCACTTATATGTGGAATCTAAAAGAAAAAAAAGACACAAATGAACTTAATTCCAAAATAGAAAGAGACTCACAGACATAGAAAACAAATTTATGGTTACCAAAGGGGAAAGATGGGTGGGAGGAGGGATAAATTAGGAGGCTGGGATTAACCTTACTACTATGTATTAACATAACACTACTATGTATAAAACAGATAACCAACAAGGACCTACAATGTAGCACAGGGAACTATACACAGTATTATGTATAAACTATATGGGAAAAGAATCTGTAAAAGAATATATATATAAATATATATATATATATGTATAACTGAACAATACTGTCAATCAACTATACTTCAATAAATTTTTTTTTTTATTTAAAACAAATCATTACAGTCAGGACTTTCACTCGTGCACTCCCACATATTGAACTCCTTGATGAGTCACTTCTCCCAGTAGGGTCGTTGTTAGGGAATGAGGTGTTTTTTGTATGTTTGTTTGCTTGTTTGTTTAATGAATCACTCTTATTAGACTTTTCTTTGACTTTCAAGCTGGCAGATGTGTAGGAAGAGTTTGCAAGTTTGCATATGCCTGAGAGCAAACATGAGTCTAGAGCTCTCTGAGAACCCTCCTCCATAATAAGCTATCTGATTCTCAGTTTCACTAAATTTCACCAAAATGTTTGAGAAATAGGGAGGCATTATGAAATGAAGATCAGCCTTATGCCAATAATCCTACTTTACAGCACCCAGTCCTTAAGCTTGTCATCTTTATTTGTGGCTCATATCCCTTATTGGAAGATCAGAGGGACTGTGGCATCCAGTGGGAGGGCCAGTGAAACTTGACTAAGTAGCTCTTATCAAAGGACAGCCTTGTTATTAATACACAGGAAACATAGAATCTGGCCTCTTGATGGTACTCTGAAAGTTTCTCTGTCTTCAAAAAAAATATTCCTACTTACCAGAACCTTTGTTTCACCCCTCTACTTGAGGTCATATTTTTACATTTTAACTGAATAAACCAAACTTTGGGTAACCAAATCGAAAGACTCTTAGAAATTATCTTTAAAATATTTCTAAGCACACATATACAACAACTGTTCTTAGACCAGGGGTTTTAATGCCAGCATTATTTTCTTGAAGTAGATTAGTCATTCAAAGAGTCATAATTCTTTCATATTACCAAGAAAATTAGTGCATTAAGTCAAGAAAACTAGTGTATTGGGAAATCAGAATATCATATTCAAGCTCTTTGCAAATTCAGGTTATAATTATATTTATATATTTGTAGACTGAAGTACATATATATGTGCATATACAATAAAGTGAAAAGATCACCAAATTTGGAATCAGATAAACCTGAGTTCAAAATTCTGCTGTTAACATACAATATAACCCAGAAAAATTATTTAAACTCTCTGAGCTTCACCTAAAAAAAAGGGAAATATTAAAAATAGCTAAAAATATTGTACAATTACTACTATATGCAAGATCAAGACTAAGTGTTTTAGAGGCATAAAAGAAGTAATATTACCCTTCTTTCACAGATGAGGAAATTGAGGCAAGGGGAAGTTGAGTAACTTGGTCAAAGTCATAAAACTAAAGCCTGTGTTCTTACCACTAATCTAAACTGGCTATTCTGTAGACTTTTCATAAAAACTGAAGACAATATATACAAAGCATCTAGTGTAAGGCGTAGCCCATAATATATCCTCAATAAATTTTACAAATACTATTGGTTAATAAACAACAGATAAACAATAACAGTGCTTAGTTTGATTAACTGATACATATGATTAAGTTTCTTCAGTTTTCAAGGTCAAATTGTTGGTAATGCACTTCTTACAAATAAAGTTACAAATATTTATTGAGCACCAATGTTGTGACAGGCATTTGGCTCACCACTGTGGGCCTGGTGCTATGTGTAATAGGCATGGTCTCTGCCCTCACAGATTTACAATGTACAGGTTATTGGGGTGGTCTAAAGGCCACTGAGGAGAATTATAATGATCTCTTAAAGAGATCAGTCATTACATTGGGATCAAAAGTGTCATTCATACAGCCTGCCTATTTGCTGATCTGCCAAGAAAGGCAGATCAGGGATTGCAGCAGATCTTAGCAAATGCACATCTACAAGAGGAATTAGATGATGTTATTCATTACAATGAGCCTTTTTATTTTGCCTTTTGAAAATGTTAAAAAAATTCTTTTTGCATATTTTACAAATGCCCATGTTACCATTTCCATTTTCATTCGGCCTGCATAGAAGTAAGTTTTGCATTTCTGTGTTTAATTCTAGGCTCTTTAGATCAAAGCACTTGTGTCTCTCCTATACAATACTATTTTAAGGTCTATCTTTATGTCTAGGACCCTAGTCTATGATTTAAAAACAACAACCAACCCCACCCCCCAAGATCTCTCTAATCATGTATTATTTTTTCCAATTTCTCCAGAAGCTTCTCTTTCATGTGAGATAGATTCCAAAATTAAATCTGTACCCTGGCAGGCTATCTATCATACTGCTTATAGTCTCTTATTCCCTGTGTTATTCCATCACCAATTATGCAGTCCATAACGTATTCTATCATGTGAGAAGTACATGTAACACCTGTTTATTTGCCAATACAGAATGTGATGAGCACATGGTAAAGAAAGATTTTTTTATGCTAATATCCTCTCATTTACATTAGATTATTCCTATCCTTTTCCTGTTTTTCAATTCTGCTTGTATGGTAAATAGTCTGCTTTTTCCACTAAACTCCACTGAAATAAAAATGACTAGAATGTCACCAAGTGTCTCCAAAGCACCACAACACAAAAACAACTCAGGCTTTCAGTAGTATACTGATCACATTAATCCTAATAATACCAGCAAAATGAGCAGGTATAAATTCTTACTATATGATATGCACTGCCCTGGGAAATTTTCATATGTTATCTCATTTATTATTTAAAACCCCATGACATAGGTAGATGTCATTATCTCTATTTTGTAAATGAGAAAGCTGAGGGTACAGAGTTTGTTACTTACCCAAAGTCACAAAGCTACTAGGTGGCATAGCTGTGATTTAAACCCATACTTGCCTGACCCTGTCCTCTCCTCACTTTACATTGAGAATGAGGGAGAAGAGTAAAGTGGGATGAAAGGCAGAGGGAAGAGTGGACAGATGGAAGGGAGATGGATAATGGAGTAGAATGTACTTAATTATTATTAATTCATTAAACAAATATCCATTGAGCACCTAGTATTGGCTAGGTATAGTGTCTACTCATAAGACAAGTTCCTTACCATAGAAATGCACATTTGGTTTAGAGAAGTAGAATCACCAACAAACAATTTTAGTCCTCACAAAGGGCAATAATCAATACATGCCAAAGTATGGAGAGGGTGGGGCTCTGTCTGGAGGAGTTGATGAGTGATTCCTAGATAAGGTGTCTTTCACCAGGAATGTAAGAAATACCTCAGAGTTCTCAAGCTGGCTAAGGGTTGAAAGACCAGAGCAGGTGGAGATGAAAGCAGGGACAACACCACAGAAGTGTGGCACGTGGAGCCCCAAGTGCTTCAGAGGGCTGCAGAGGAGGATGCATGGTGAAGATTGTGGGAACAAGAGCAGAAGGACAGGTAGCTTTGACAACACATTGGGATTGGGCACTAGGAAAGGGAACAAGAAGGGGAGAGGTATCATATGGGGGGGATGAGACAGGTGAGGAAACATGAAACTGAACAGGACCACATGGGGTTGCTAGTGCTAATGACCACTCTACATGGCATAACATATGAAATTATCTTAAAATCCATTAAATCATGCACATTGGTTTTTTTTTTCAGATGCTTTTTATTATGACTATGGGTTATGATAGTGGGCTGCCAAAGAGGTAAGTTTTGATAGAAAGAAAAGTGATAGATACAAAGGTAATACTGACCCTCTATCAGAGCATTGGGGTCCAAGGAAAGGAAAGTGTAGCCTTGAGAGAATTAGGATCTTAGGTAGAGAGGGAGGCAAGGTATTTCTGAGCTGAAAATGGCTGCCGAAGTACGAGGCAGGTAGCATGGAGACATATGGACTACTCAGTTGTGCTTTCATCATCACTGGAGGTAGATATCAGGCATAGGCCAATGAGTAGAATGAGGAGACAAGATGATAGCATCATTATGTCTGTCTTAAAAATTAATCAAGTGGTTCAAGTGAAAAAAAAAACCCTTTGACTGCCACATGGTTTGAGAAAACATTTAATTGGGTAGGCACAGTTAAATATTATCAGGATTTGGGGCATTATTTTATTGCTCTTTAGATTTATATCTTTTCTGTTGTGTGGAAAGGTGTAGAGTGCCAGTCAAGCTTTCCTTGATCTGGCAGCTTAATGGCTAACTAGACTACAACACATGTCTGTCAGATCTAGATTCTGCCTGCAATTTCTCCCCATATATAAGAAATTGGATTTCAAGAAAAGGACTTTTTAAACCCTAAATTTGTCAAGAAACTCTTGTCAAGGGTATAACTCTGTTATGTACTTATGCTACAGCAGCAGAATAAATTAAATAATCTCTGATTTGTTATTCTGTGGAACAAAATTTATAGTGGAATGAAGGAGTCAAAAGATATTGCTTATGACAACTTATAATTGGACTTTGTGCAGGCGTCATTTCAACTTTAGTTCTTTTCACAAAACAATTTTTCCTTCTGGTTTCTGCTACTTGTCTGCCTCTATAGATTATCACTCTCAGTGCATACAATTCGACTGGGAGAGCTATGCTCAAGAGCCATGGAGTAGAGATAAGTCTGTAATACATGCTTCCAGGTAACCATCTTAGAGTGTAGTAGCCCCAAGTCCACTATAAAGTTCAATGTTGAGAGCCTGGACTTTGGTGCCACACAGACTAAAGTTCAAGTCTCAGATCTATATCTTATAACTCTAAGAAATAATGAAGGCAAAGCACTTACCCCAGTAGATACTCAACAAATAGAAGCTATTATTACTTTAAAATTAATTTAAATCACAACACAAAAGGGAAAGCCAGAGCCCAAGTATGATGGCTCCTCACTTCAAAGGCATAAATTCCATCTTCCTGTCAAATGCAGATACCTCTGTCAACTTCTAATGAACTTGCCTAAACTTCTGGAGCCATGAACTCACCTAAAACTCTTACTGGTACAAGAAACTGACATATTATGTGTCAATTTCTTGGGTTCCCCTCTCTCTTCCATATTATTCTATATAAAGTGATCTAAACAGTAATAGATTAATAAATAGAAACTTTAGATTTTTGCTCTTACCATTTTTGTCTGCTCTCCTCAGTATCTGGAAAAGAAAAAGGAAATATTTTATCACCATTTTTGTAAGTATTGCAGCAAACATTATACTCCCACATAATTTACCCATTATTAAATGAAAGAAATTCCAATTTAAAATAAAGTTTTCCCAGTTGAAATATTTCTTTACAATAGTAAAAAATTAAAAATATCCAAATGTCCATAAACAAGTGAATGGGCAAACAAGCCATAGTGTATCCATACAATGAATACTCCTGAGCAATAAAAAGGAATGAGCTCTTGATGCATACAATAACTTGGATAGATCTCAAAGTAATTATGCTGAGTAAAGAACCTAGACACAAAAGAAGATATATTATTCCATTTATATAAAATTCCAGAAAATGCAAATAGTAACAGAAAGCAGATTAAGGGTTGTGTAGGAATGCAAGGGCAGAGAGGGCTGGATTACAAGAGGGCATGAGGAAATTTTTTAGGATGGTAGATATATTTATTTTCTTGATTGTGGTAAAAGTTTCATAGATATATAAATATGTGAAAACTCATCAACTTTTCACTTTAAATATGTGCTATTTAATGTAAGTCAATCATATAATAACATGGGGAATAAACAGGAACAAAAATAATAAATTGTGGATAAATAAGACCTCTTGCATCTATAGTACATCTTACTTTTATGAGTTAATTTATTATCTGGAACTATCTTAAATTGTCTTTGATGGATATGAACTGTTTGACCATCCAGTATATTTAGTAAAGATTTCTAATTTTCTTCTGGGAAACCAATCTTTCCTCCACTCTTGGCCCATGTGTTCCAGGGTTGGGCAGAGTACTCAAGCCTAGTAAACAGAGCATCATACTCCTCTGGCCACAATGATTACTCAGGCATTAGCACAATAAAGCCAATGAAGCCTTGGTTTTCCTTGAGTGGTCAAGAGAGAAACACTTTATCTTCTGTTGACTTTGAACCTAGGAAAATATAAGTAAGGAGCTGCTTTTTTGTAATTGTATATGCCACGGGTTGAATTGCATTGCCCCAAAACGAATGTTGAAGTCCTAATCCCTAGTAACTGTGAATGTGACCTTGTTTGGAAATACAGTCTTTGTTGTAATCAAACTAAGACCTTACTGGATTGGGCCCTAAATCCAATGGTTGGTGACTTTATAAGGAGAGCAATTCAGAGATGCAGAGACACAAAGAAGAAGGTTATGTGATAACGGGCAGATATTGGAGTGATACAGCTGCAAGCCAAGGAATGCCAAGGGCTGATGGTCACCACTAGAAACTAGGAGACAGGCATGGAACAGATTCTCCCCTAGAGCCTTCAAAGGGAGTATGGTCCTACCCACACCTTGATTTCACCCCTCTAACCTCCAGAACTGAGAGAGTAAATTTTGTTGTTTAAACCACCGTTTGTTTAGTACTTTATTATAAAAGCCCTAGGAAGTTAATATAATATACAACCTGGAAATAACTAACATTCAAGAAAGGAGCATCCAGAGGCTGAGAGAAACTGGGTCTTGATGACACTCTCTGAGCCGCTGATCAAGCCATCCTGAAAAGATGATCTCTGCTTTTCATTACAAGAGTCAATAAATTGTTATTTTTTTTAAATCTTGATAGTTTGGGTTATTTTTTTCTGTTAACAGCAATCAAATTAGCCCTAACTGATACTGTATACTGCTAGAAAAAAATCTGGATAATATAATACACAGCTATGTTATACACAGTACCAAAGAAAATGTCACTTTACCATATTGCAAAGACAAGTTTTAATTAAGTGAAGGAGTACTTAAGGATTATTTTTTTCCTGAGAAATTTATAGTTATGGTTAAGTAACAAGAGCTACTCTTATATTTGGGTCATCATTTCTTGGTGGCTAGCTTGAAACATGAGCAATAATTTTTATTACCAAAATTTTCTGTTTTACTGCTTTCCACTACAGACTTGATCCTCCTTGCCTTCTGTTGATTTCATGGAAATGAAGTATGGATAAATCTAATCATTATTACAATGTGTTTTTATCATAAAATACTAATATTATTACTAAAAACCTCTCCCGTGAAAAATTTCCAATAACGGATATGTATCACCGTGACTTGAGTGCATAAAAAGTGCACTTTTTTAAACTAAATTTATTTAATTATTGCAGGAAGACTGCTTTCAATAGTAAGAGTTTCTATGTTTAGAGCAAAATGAGACACAGATTCTTTTTTACCATACTGGAAGTAATTTCTAGTGGAGATTTTGTGAATCCATCTCTCCATCATAACCAGCTTCTTTCTCTCCTCTGAAACATGAAGCCACAGAGTTGGGGAGACATAAAACACAATCTATTTCTTACCTTTGATATACTCTAAGATTCTGTTTCAAGCTCTATTGTACCCTTATGAGTTTGAAGTGATTAAAATAGGAATAACAAAACACCAGAGACTCAGACCCAGGACTTCCAACATTTCATTTCATAAAGAACAATCTTAAATAGCATTCAGCTTCTTATAGATGAAATTAAGATAGACACTCATTATTAAGACAGTTCTTTGTAATTAATTGAATACAAACGGCAGTGTCTCTGCTGCAGATTTTTCCTCTGAGATCTCAGACTAATAAAAAATGTACTGCGAATGAGAATTGAGTTCATCATCTTATGCTACCATAGTACTCTGGGTCAGCTAATCTTACTAGTTGCTATCACAAGATAGTAAATAGATTTAAATATCATGACCAAACTTAAAGCTTAATGCAGGTGGTGCCATGTCTTTGAAACCCTTTAAGTTTTATCAAATAGCATCTTTTACCTTGAAAGATATTCTTTAATGGCCTTGACTGAAGTTCTTCACTTTTCATTTTAAGTTATCGAAGGTAGGTATTAAAATGCAAATGTTGTCTTGGAGGCATAAAACACTAACACCATCACCATTCACTGAACTAATGTTTGCTAAGTGCCTCCTCTCATATACCAGGTTAATTAGGTAATGAGATGAGCTATCAGTCACATCAGTCACTTAGTGGACTCCTGAGAAACTGAGACATAGGGCAGGGAGTAGGGACTCATCCAGAACATGGAGTACCATCCAGAAAGGAAGACCTAGTAGGTGAGTCATAGTGTGTGGGCCTGGACATCTTGCAGGTAGTTTTGCTACCAGGAGATTAGTCACCTTGAGATAAGATGCAGGTAAGTGGGCACTGTTTTCTCAATTTTGCCTAATGTAGGCCGTGTAGGAAAATAATTTATAATTTATAATGTATGATAACAGTAAAACTAAGTTTTCCTTATTTCTGCTGCTTCCTGAAACTAGTAGAGTGACATTGCCATTAAAGTAGACAGTGATGTGTTAATTTCCATTGTCCCAACTGGACAATATCAAATTAAAAATTGTGCATGTTATTAATCTCACTCAAATAAACAACTGTGCGCTAGGCAAGATAGGAGGTGTAACTGTAACAGAATTCAGTCACAGAACCACTGTACCTGGAAAACTGTTTCTGCTCTGACAGTCCTCTCTACAGATGAATATATACAGGGCATTGGGATTAAGTATCTTTGCAAGCAGAAAAGATTACTCTTTTGCACAAAGTCTCTGACCATCAAAGGAATGTGCCTTTTGTTCTGGGTGTTCATGGATGTGCATGCTTGCTTAGAGGAAGGAAGGGAAGACAAACAATAAAGTCATCTCTCTCCTTCACAACATTCAAGGCCCCACTTCTACCTCACCACTTCCCTTCCAGTTAAAAATCAAACGAAATCTGTTTGGGAGAAGGCAGCAGCATCAAATGGGTGAAACTGCAACTAACTTCATTTGGGATTCATCTTGCTTTAGGGGATTAGCTGAAGGTTAGTTTTTCTCCCTTTGCACAGTAGTAGAGTTAATTGATGACTCAAAAGAGGGTCCACATGTTATACAGACTAGTATTCTAAATTAGAGTTTACTCTCTGTTATCTGGAACGCAGCAACCTTAAAAAAGATAGCATATGGATGTAAAAAGGAAAATAATTGTAATCCTCCATGTCCTTCCGTGTTGCTGCACACTGGAACCAGTTCAGCCCTGTCCAGTGGCTGGCAGTTGTGCCCTATGCAAATGCACTGCAGCAGCCTCAGTGCACAGCCATGATTTCGTACCAGCACTAGGTTTTCTAAGCCCCCCAATAAGATATTAAAGAGTATTTATGATGAACTGATACTTAATTCTGACATTTTTTAGAAAGAAAATCATACAAATTAGATTTACAAAATTTTGCCTGTATTAGCTTGTGGGTTTTGCTACTGTTATTTACACATTCAACATGGAATACTGATGTAACAAGAGTAGTTCAAATTTACATAGCACATATCCTTTTTTTCTCAGTTTTCTCTACTATGAACTGTTAGTTCATACTCACAATAACATTTACATTAAATATCATACTCATTATTATTGCTGAATTGGAGATAAGGAAAATGAAGCAAAAGCCAACAGTTGTGGTAAATCTCTCCCAGATTTTCTGATCTATGTCTAGTTTCTAACCAGTTGGACATACACAGTCATGTCATTAACAGTATCCTCAAAAGCAGTTTAAATCATTTCTTAGAGGAATGATTATTGCAGTGACACTGGAATATAAACACTGAAAATCAAAGTTTTCCTCAAATTTAGAAATTAGTCTGTGTGATGCAGAAGGCTCTAATCAATTTCATTTCTGTTCCTCTTTGGAAAAGGGAATATATATCACCTACTTAGTATAATGTGAGTAGAATTCAAAAAGCAATCTTTCATAGCAGTGCTACTAGAATACATTAAAACTGATAAAATAAAATTATGTATTTATATTCCACATTTTATTTCTGCTAAAAGCAATATGATCCAGAAATAAATAATTCAAAAATCCCTAAATAACAAATTCTTTTTCAATCACCTATTTCACCAGAGTGCTAGATTCTTCACAAAATATCTCAAAGAGAAGTGTAAACAAAATCTTTTCTATTCAAGATAAAATCCAGTGGCAGTTTTTTTGTAGACTCAACCATTTTACTGGCAACAAAGCATGTCAACACCTGTCATGTGAAATCAGTTTTATATTTTTATTTTTTAATTATAAAAATAAATATACGAAGACAACGCTGTCCTATTTATAGAGTATGCATTCCTTCAGAACAGAAACTTGATACTATTTATTTACAGAACTTGGGAACAATCATACATATGCAAATAATAATAAATGAGATTTTAATCTCTTCTTTTTTCTTCTTTTTAAGTAGCAGTTTGAACACTTGGGCCAAGTAGGTGTTTATGTCAGAGATGATGACTTTCTATTTACATAGTTCAATCCATTCATCTCTACAGTATCACTAGGATTTGTACACTGCTTTTGAATAGTCACAGAGAAGTGGTATGACCGTGATGACAGAGTAGGAAGACCCTGAGCTTACTTCTTCCTACGGGCACCAAAATTACAACTATTTACAGAGAAACAATTGATGAGAAAGGCTGGAATCTAGCAGAAAAGATCTTATACACCAAAAATATAAAGAAGGAACCACACATTGACAAAATGAAAAGACAGTCTACTCACTGGGAGAAAATATTTGCAAATGATATGACTGATAAAATATTAATACCAATATATATAAACAGCTCATACAAGTCAACATCAAAAAAAAACAATTAAAAATGGGCAGAAGAACTGAATAGACATTATTCCAAAGAGGAAATGCAGATGGCCAACAGGTACATGAAAAAATGCTCAACATTGTTAATCATCAAGGAAATGCAAATCAAAACTACAATGAGATATCACCCATCAGAATGGCTATTATCCAAAAGGACACAAATAACAAATACTGGCAAGGATATGGAGAAAAGGGAACACTTGTACACTGTTGGTGGGAATATAAATTGGTGCAGCCACTGTGAAAAATAGTATGGAGATTTCTCAAAAAACTAAAAGTAGAACTATCATATGACCCAGGAATTCCACTCCTGGGTATATATCTGAAAAAAACAAAAACACAAATTAAAAAAGATACATGGAGCTCAATGTTCATAGAAACATTATTTACAATTCCCAAGATACAGAAGTGACCTAAGTGTCCACCAACCCCATGCACCAGCAGGCTAGCACCAACCCCAGGGCACCCTGGGCCTTGGCCCTTCCCACCAGCAGGCTGACACAAAAAAGGAAGAAGTAAAATTGTCATTGTTCACAGATGACATGATACTATATGTAGGAAATCCTAAATATATCACAAAAAAACTACTAGAACTAATTATGGGTTTGGCAAAGTTCCAGGATGCAAAATTAATATATAGAAATCTGTTGCATATCTATACACTAAGAGTGAACTATCTAAAAGAGAAGGTAAGAAAACAATCCCATTTACAGTGACATCAAAAAGAATAAATTACCTAGGAATAAACCTAAGGAGGTAAGAAACCTGTACTCAGAAAACTATAAAACACTGATGAAAGAAATTGAGAACAACATAAACAAATGAAAAGATATACCATGTTTATGGATTAGAAAAATTAATATTGTTAAAATGTTAACAATTAATGTTAACAATATTAACAATTAATATTGTTAAAACCAAAGGCAATCTACAGATTCAGTGTAATCCCTACCAAAATACCAATGGCATTCACAGAACTAGAAAAAATAATTCTAAAATTTGTATGGAAACATAAAAGACCACAAAAAACCAAAACAATCTTGAGAAGGAACAAAGCTGGAGGTATCATGCTTCCTGATTTTAAACTATACTGCAAAATCACAGTAATCAAAACAGTATTGTACTGGCACAAAAATAAACACATAGATCAATGGAACAGAATAGAGTCCAGAAATGAACCCACACTTATATGGCCAATTAATCTACCACAAAGGAAGCAAGAATATATATGAGGAAAAAGCCTCTTCAATAAGTGGTGTTGAAGGGAATTCCCTGGTGGTCTAGTGGTTAAGACTCAGTGCTTTCACTGCTGGGGCCTGGGTTTGATCCCTGGTCAGGGAAATAAGATCCCACAAGCTGCATGGTGTGGCCAAAAAAAAAAAAAAATGGTGTTGAGAAAACTGGACAGCTACATACAAAAGAATCAAACTGGACTATTCTTTCATACCATGCACAAAAATAAATTCAAAATGAATTAAAGGCTTAAATGTAAGACTGAAACTATATAAATTCTAGAAGATAATATAGGCAGTACACACTTTAACATCATTATTAGTAATATTTTTTTGAATATGTCTACTCAGTAAAGGGAAACAAAAGCAAAAGTAAACAAATGGGACTACACACTTAAAAGCTTTTGCACTGTGAAGGAAACTATCGAAAAAACGAAAAGTCCATCTACTAAATGGGAGAAGATATTTGCAAATGACATATCTGATAAGTGGTTAATATGCAAAATATACAAGGAAGTTGTACAACTCAACATCAAAAAAACCAATTACCCAATTAAAAACTGGGCAGAAGATCTTAATAGACCTTTTTCCAAGGAACACATATAGATGATCAACAGGCACATGGAAAGATGCTCAACATCACTCATCATCAGGGAAATGCAAATCAATACCACCATGAAATATCACCTCACACCTGTTAGGATGGCTGTTATCAAAAAAGACAACAAATACAAGTATTGGAGAGGATGTGGAGAAAAGGGAACACTCATGCACTATTGGTGACAATGTAAATTGGTGCAGCCACTATGGAAAACAGTATGAAGATTCCTCAAAAAATTAAAAATAGAATTATCATATGATCCAGAAATTCTACTCCTGCGTATTTATCTGAAGAAAAAGAAAACACTAATTAGAAAATATATATGCCCCCTTATGTTCATTGCAGCATTATTTACAATAGCCAACATGTGGAAGCAACCTAAGTGGCCATTAATAGATGAATAGATAAAGAAGAATTGGTATATATATGCAATATAAAAATATATGCCATAAAAAAAGAATGAAATCTTGCCATTTGTGACAACATGGATGGATCTAGAAGGTATTATGCTAAGTGAAATAAGTCAGGCAGAGAAAGATTAATACTGTATGATATCACTTATATGTAGAATCTAAAAAACAAAGCAAATGATCAAGTATAACAAAAGAGAAACAGAGTTATAGATACAGAGAACAAAAAGGTGGTTGACAGAGGAGAGAGGGGTGGGGGGAAAATAACTGAGGGAGTTTAAGAGGTACAAACTTTCATTTGCAAAATAAATGAGTCACAGGTATGAAATCTACAATGTGGGGAAATAGTCAATAACTATGTAATATCTTTGTATGACAGATCTTAACTAGACTTATCTTGGTGATCATTTTGAAATGTATGGAAATATCAGTTCACTGTGTTGTTAAATAGGAACTAACATAGTGGTATAAGTCAATTATATTCAAAAACAGACAAACAAACAAATTCATAGAAAAAGAGATCAGATTTGTGGTCACCAGAGGCAGGGGTGGAGGAGAAGAAATTGGAGGAGGTGGTCAAAAGGTACAAATTTCCAGTTATAAGATACATAAGTACTAGGGATGTGATGAACAACATGATAAATATAATCAACAACACTGTATGTTATATGAGAAAGTTGTTAGAAGAGTAAATACTAAGAGTTTTCATCACAAGGAAAAATTTCTTTCTATTTTTTAAATTTTGTATGTATACGAGATGATGGATGTTCACTAAACTTATTGCGGTAATCATTTCATGATGTATGTAAGTGCACATTATGGATATATTAAGGTGTACATTATGCTGTACACCTTAAACTTATACAGTGCTGTAAGTCAATTATATCTCAATAAAACTGGAAGAAAAATAAATAAATAATAAATTAATTAATTAAATAAATTAAATACACTTTTTTTCCAGAAAAATAAAAAAGTCTTAGGGAAGCACTTGTTATCCTTCAGGGACAGGCTGGAGATCAGCTCAGAATGAATGGAAGCCCCTCTTTCTCTCTCTGAATCAACTTCATAGCAGTTTAGCCATCAACCTTATAACTGAGATGATTTTCAGGGGTCCTGACTCTCTGTCCCTGAGGATTTCCTTCTCTGGTGTGCTGTGTGCCTCCTCCTCTACCTGCTTAGTTCCTCAGGGGCTTTTTTACCTTGAATGGCAAGACTTAAAAGGAATAATATCAGCCAGTTTAACCATTAGCACCAATAACATCATCTGATTGACCCAAACTAAGCAGAGATGAGTGCTCATTAGCATTGTTAATACCTCATTAAAAATGAGGTATTAACAATCCTATTGAGTGGAAGAAATTGGAATCCCACATGTGTATTGGTGGGAAGAAGATGACCTGCCCAGAATGCCTGTATCCCCAATTGCAGCTGCATGGTGATGAGAAGAGAAGGCTGCCAGGAAACAAAGTTGAACCTTATCTGTATTTTTGCCTTACACTAGGTTTAATTATTGATAGGGGTTTCTCTCCCAGTTAAAAAAGTCAAGCTAATCCATTCAAAATAAACTTGGGAGGGCTCCTTGCCTCCTCTCCCTTATATTCATCATTTCTGCTTCACCATCATGATACTAATAATTTGGTTTCCTCATATTTTCATTGCTCCACAAATAAATAAATGTATTTGGCCTCTGGCCCCCTCACCTTGATTTTAATAAGAAATGATAACTCAGAGGAAGTTAGAGGAAAGAGCACAAATCACTCTTCAATGCCCTTTGCCCATCTTTTTGCATGCCAGAATTGTCCCCACTGAGCCAGAAACTACCTCAGGGGACAGCATGAATGTGACAACTGAGGGGCTGAGAGAGCTGGGTGCCCCACAGGCAACTGAGGGATAGGAAAACCACAAAACCTAAAGGCAGAGAAAAGAGCTGAACAAAAGGGTGAGAAATATAGAGACCAGCAGGAAGGAGAGTAAAGCAAAATCGAGGAACAAATAAGAAATAAAACTGCTATAGAGATAGAAACCACAACATGAAGGCAGAAAAATATCAGAGAAAGGGAAATAAAGAATGAACAAAAATGATCATCAACAGCAGGGAAATGGAGGAAGAGAATCAATACCGAAGCCAGGGAGAGGACCAAAAGAAGAACAGCTAAATGCTTGAATTGATGAAGATAATGACAGTAATTACAACTTGGAGAGGTACAGAAGGCCAATAACAGAGCAGGAAAATGGAAAAATAGGAGATGGTGGTGAAATAAGAATCATTATGAAAGAGATCTTGGCCACCGCTGGTAAAAATGAAAAACAAATATGTTTTCAAAGTGTTTTCTAGGGGGCTGGAGGAGGAGGCGGGGCATTGCCACTTCTACCGATTCCCTTGGTCACCATAGAGAATCTGCGAGGTGGGTGCTGCAAACAGAGCACATTAGAGATGAGTTGGGACAACGCCCCCCACTCCTATGGAGACTGTTGTATTTACAAACCTAGTCCCTATTGGAATCCAGGCTGTTGAGAAATTTAACTTTTGGAATTTATTAAGGGTTGTTAAGCCCCAGGTTTTAGGTCTGGGACAGCCCTTTTTACAAGTTGAGTGGTGGTCATTTCTCCAGCATTTGCCTGGGTGGTTTACCAGGCAGAGAGGGAAGCGAAGTAGGAAGTAGTTCTCTCCGGTGTTCTGGGGGCAAAACACTGGCTGATCAGCTCCTGGGCCGACACCCCTCCTCCCGAGTAAGAAAAAAGACGCTGGCGGTGGGTGAGGGCGGGGGCGGGGGGGGCACTGATCTAACACCTTCCCTCTGTACTTACGTCGAGGAAGATCGACATGCCCTTTGACAGCTGCAGCGCAGAGCTGAGCTCTTCCGAGGAGTTGTTGGAGGACGGCGACGTCTCCCGGGAATCCTCCATTCTTGGGAGCCCTGATGGCCGGGAGCGGGAGTGGGTCTTGGCGGCTGCACAGGCTCAGGCAAAGGATGCCGCACTGCCGTCTCTGCCCCGCCTGCTGCTGGGCTCGGGATCCGGAGCTGGTGTTCGCTTCCCGGCGAGCCTCACTCCTGTCTCTCTCTGGCTTGCTCTCCCCCTCCTTACCTCTGTTCCCCGGCGCTCCCACGCGCTCTAACTCGCGCCTCCCCCACTTCCCTTGGCTGCAGCGCCTGGATCAGTCTCATCCCTGCACGTAGCAAAGCGCTGCTCCACTTTGTGGGGGAGTGGACTCTGAACATCCTCCCCTTCCTGCACCGCCGTCGGCCTTGGCTGAATGTAACACTGAGGTATCTGCCCACTCCATAACAGTCCCACATGCAGCGAGAAAGGAGGTAGCCCAGACAGAGAGGGGGAACAGATGGAAAGGTGTCTTGAGAAGCAAGAGCACAAAGTACGGACGCCCCCAAGCTCACCCCGGGTGGAAACCGTATGAGTTAGAGCGATTCCAAGAGGTTTTGCCAACTTTGCTTTTGAACAAGTGCACCTGTCTTTCCTACCCTCCCCAAAGACCGGTAAATGGATACCACTAACCAAAGAGGGGCTGGATTAGTGTGAGGATAAAATCACACATTTTTGGAATCTTGGATGCCCGGGTTCAGAACCTGCCCTGGTTAATTTGTCATTTTGTGATCTAGCAAGTTACTAAATCGTTTAGCCTCGGTTTTCCTCATCAGGAAAATGAATCACAATAGCAGTGCTTACCTCAAAAGGTTCTGTGGCTTAAATGTGGTACTGCCATGGTCAAGGGTATGAACTCTGCATACAGTGAGCATCAAAAAAAAAAAAAAAAAAAGTTCTCTGTGGAGAAAAAATTGTCAGGTAATGTTCAAGCAAATTTTCCAAAGGTGAAGTCACAATAAAGGATGCAATACCTATCTATGCTTAAGAATGTAAACGAGGGCAATTATTCAACATCTGAGGTCTGCAAAAATGGTAATCTCACCTTTCATCAGGATAGATATCCACTGTTTATTGGGCTTCTAAAATGTGCACAGCACATGCCAGTTGCTGTGTGGGTTACAAAGTTGAACTGTCTCAGAGCAAGATGAGTCAAAGAAAATAGCACTTTTTTCAAACAAGACTCTGCCTGTGAGAATTGATGGGGTGGATCCAGATCTGCATTTGGTGGCCTCCAAGAAAAGAGAACATGTTCTTTCTATAAGACAAGTGCACAAACTACCAGGACAAAATGTGAGTTCCTTAAGGCATATAAAAAAGTGCTACGGGTTTCTTAGGAGGAATAGTTTATAATTTAGCTTATGGGACCAAGAGAGGCTCGATAAAAGAGGTAGTATTTGAAATACTCCTGATCTTAGATCTTAAAAATTGGTAGATATTCCATAGTTGATAGAAATAGAAGGAAAAAACATTCCAGGTAGAGGGAACAGCATGAGCAAAGGCATGGTACCGAGGAAAGTACATGGAAATCTGTAATTAGTCTACTGGAATCTCTGAAAACATACAGAATCCCAGTCTACATCACAGACTTACTGAATCAGAATATCAAAGTATGAGACCCAAGAATCTAAGTCCTTCTTTCACCCATGATTCATACACTGGTGTTCTGTAGCAGGGGCAAGACTAGGGTTAGACCGATAAATTGCCTTGGGCACAAAATGTAAGGAGGTGTTACCCTGCACTTGCATGATCCTGAGAGTGACTGCCTTTGCACCCTAGGTATCTCATTCACCTCACCCAAGTCCCAGCCCTGCTCTGTAGATCAGTGTTTGCAAGAAATGGATCCAGCTCTTCTCAACTTTGGCTGTACATTGGAATTACCAGGGGGTTTATGGCAACTTTTGTTATGGCCACAATTTCATTGACACTCTTCCTGTAGAGACGTGAGTCTCCTCCCCTTGAATCTGAAGAATTGTGACTGCTTCAATGAAGAAAATGCAGCAAAAGTGATGTTATGCTTTCTGAGTCTAGGTATATAAAAAGCCTCACAATTCCACCATTTTCAGTGGGATATTTGCTCCTGGAGTCCTGGGATTCCTATAGGAAATCCAACTACCTTGAGCCACCATGCTTTGAGGAAGCCCAAGCTGTATGGAGGAGCAGAGTAGACACCCTGGCTGACAGTACTATCTGAACTCAGCCTTTGAGTCTTCCCAGCCTAAGTGGCAGAAAAGTGAATAAAGAAGCCTCTAGATGATTCCAGCACATAGCTGTTTGAGACACACCTAGCCATTTGTGTTGTCTCAGCCAAGATCTCAAATATTGTAGAGCAGAGACACACCATCAATGCTGTGCCTTGTCTAAATTCTTGACCCACAGAATTCAGGAGCATAATAAAATGGTTACTGTTTTATACAAATAAGTCTTGGTATGGGTTTGTTTTGTGACAATAGAAAAAAACATAAGGAGCTTTAAAAAAAAAAACACAGAAAAAACAAATTGATGCCTGAGTTTCACCTCCAGGTTCATATTCAATTAACACGCAGCTGCACCTGGGCATCAGTGTTTAAAAAAGAAAAGCTTCCCAGGTGATTATGATATACAGCCAAGATTAAGAACCACTGAACTGATCTGTACTATACATACAGGACAGAATAAAATATCAGAAGACAGGCTTGAAGACATTTGAAGTCCAGAACTCTGGACTTAATTAGGTAGAGACGTGAAAGACTTTAGACTAAGGCCAGATATTGATTAGAGCTGTACTTTAGAAATATTAATCTAACATCTTTTTGTGATTTTACCTTATTAACTACAAATCTCATTATCTGAACTGTCCCTTTCTTCTGCCAAATGTTTATCAAAAGAAAATACAAAATCATTAAGAAACGGACTGACCAACTCATCAAAAGGATACTGGTCATTCACATCACTGAAGAAGAAAAACCAGAAGGAGAAGGAGGAGGGGAACTAATCATGAACATTGTTACCAAGTTTATAAAAATACAATATTATTTGTTCCTGCCATTGGATGGAGTGTTGAATAGACTTTTCTGCAACAAGTGCAGTTTAGGTCTGATCCCTCTAACCAAAGCTGTGGGTCCCTCAGTCCTTAAATTCAGCCCTGCAAGTGATAATATTTTTATGCCAATCCCATGGTAATAGCAGCAGGTGTTGAAGAAGAGTTTCTGTGATTATAAATGAAGAATAGGAGAATAATCAGTAGTCATCATTCAAAACCAGGGAGCTATTTGTAACATTTCAGAAAATATGTTCCTTTTACCTTTGCTGACACGAATGATATTTTCTGTTATTTCCTCTAATGATCTGTCAAGAGGAAATATAAATTTTTAAACAACCAACTAGTCATTAATGTTTTTTACTGTTTCAACATGAATACCATATTGCTATAGCTGAGTTCTCTATTTAATGGAAATGTAATGTTAGTAGAAGGCTTCAGTAGAAATGGATAGCAATTAGATTTCCATTCACAGACAAATTCAATAGGCACTACAAAGTGGTAACCATAATTTTGGTTTTCTTTTTATACAGACAGTGTGCATTTTTGAAAACGGTTTTCACACATCATTTTTCTGAAACACAGATGCTTCACTGTGTATAGTATCAATCACAAACAAGAGACAACCAACTTGAGAGAGGAAATGCATCTTCTGACCAACTTCTTGTAGCAAAATCCTGGTTGAGGGGTTGGCGGGGCGGAGTGGGCGGAGAGGAATGTCATTCTAAATTCCAGCTCTTGGGCTTCTTGTAAGACTTTGACACGAAGGTATTTCTAGCATTTCAGGAGATGATAGCCATGTGAGGACGTATTGTATTTCAATCCGTCTCTGCTTCATGGAGGAACTATTATCTAAACCATTTCAGACAGCCAGGAATCTATCTTATTTACATTTTAAAAATTTTACAGAAGGCCATCGTTTGGAACAATGACTCAGAATACTTTCAGGCAGTTTGGTGGACATTTTTGTTGCTTTGGCAGCCTAAGATCAAACCGTCTTCCTCATCTAGGCACCTGTTCCATGGTATGGATCCTGTTCAGGGGCAGGACTCACCTCTTCCAAGGAGGGAAGATGGTCCCTCTCCCTTTCCCCTGGCAGCTGGAGCAGAGTCTGAGATCTAGGATGTTTCACTTGGGACTTTAAATCTGTATCAAGGTACATGAAAGGAAACATTAATATCAGCGGGCAAAAGCAGTGTAGTGTCAAGTGGCCACAAAGCCAATGGAGCCCCTGAAGACAAGTTAACTGATATAATAGGGGAACTTTGGCTGTGATTTCAGCAGTCTTGTCCTCCAAGCTTAATCTCCAGCCTTCCTATCGACTTTCTGAGTGACTTGGTATCCATCCAAAATACAGAATATTTGTCTTTCTCTGTTTGGCTTATTTCACTCAGCATAATGCCCTCAAGGTCCATTTATATTGTCACAAGCAGCAGGATTTCCTTCTTTCTCATGGCTGAATAATATTAAATTGTATATATAAACCACATCTTCTTTATTCATTCTTCCATCAGTGAACACTTAGGCTGTTTCCATATCTTGGCTATTGTGAATAATGCTGCAATGAACATGTGGATGCAAATATCTCTTCAAGATCCTGTTTTCATTTCTTTGGATATATACCCAGAAGTCGGATGGCTAGATCATATGGTAGTTCTATTTTTAATTTTTTCAGGAACCTCCATTTTTTGTGGTAGCTACACTATGGAAAAGTTAGTTAGAAAACTCTGAAAAGTTAGTGAGTTAGTTTTTGATGCTTTAACTCTGATAAGTTCAATCTAAATTTCTCCTGTTACAGAGAACAATTTGGTAAGTCATTGGGGAAAAAATTGGTTAGAAAAATTAATTCTATTTGGCTATCTGTTAAGTGCCTGCTTCATGCCACCAACTGACACGCATAGCTGAGGAAATGATGAAAAAGACTGGTCCTCGCTCTTGCAGAACATGTGTGACTTAAAGAGACACTATTTTAATAGATAACTTTAATACAGTGAGACAAGAGTATCACCAGAGACTTGCAGTAAATGCTGAGAGAAGACACAGGACGGCACAGCTCCCCATTAGCACCTATTCTGCATGGCCATTTATGTAACTGTAGATCACAAAATTAGGACTTGAGAGTAGTAAGTGCCATTGGGCCAAAAAATAGCCATTATCCCATGCTCCTGGGCTGTTGCCTTGGCATTCTCTGACTAGAATACAGTTTTCCTTAACTGGCCTGTTCCTTACTTAATGTTTTTGTTTTTTTTTTAGCATCTTTATTGGAGTATAATTGCTTTACAATGTTGTGTTAGTTTCTGCTGTATAACAAAGTGAATCAGCTATATGCACACATATATCCCCATATTCCCTCCCTCTTGCATCTCCCTCCCACCCTCCCTAATCCACCCCTCTAGGTGGTCACAAAGCACCACGGAACTGATCTCCCTGTGTGATGCAGCTGCTTCCCACTAGCTACCTATTTTATATTTGGTAGTGTATATATGTCAACGCTACTCTCTCACTTTGTCCCAGCTTACCCTTCCCCCTCCCCGTGTCCTCAAGTCCATTCTCTACGACTGCATTTTTATTCCTGTTCTGCCCTTAGGTTCTTCAGAACCTTTTTGTGTGTGTTAGCATATGGTATTTGTTTAACTCTTTCTGACTTACTTAACTCTGTATGACAGACTCTAGGTCCATGCACCTCACTACAAATAGTTCCGTTTTGTTTCTTTTTATGGCTGAGTAATATTCCATTGTATATATGTGCCACTTCTTCTTTATCCATTCATCTGTCAATGGACATTTAGGTTGTTTCTATGTTCTGGCTATTGTAAATACTGCTGCAATGAACATTGTGGTACATGTCTCTTTTTGAATTATGGTTTTCTCAGGGTATATGCCCAGTAGTGGGATTGCTGGGTCATATAGTAGTTCTAGTTTTAGTTTTTTAAGGAACTTCCATACTGTTCTCCATAGTGGCTGTATCAATTTACATTCCCACTAACAGTGGGTTTAAGAAGACATCATTTCCTCTTCAGAAGAGTCTCCCTCTCCCAATGCCCCCAGCAATCCCCAGAGCTGGATTGGTTTTCCCTCCTCCTTTCCATAGCACTCTTACATACCCTTTTCATGTCTCTTATATTTTTTAAAAAATATTTTTTTTAGTATCCTCTCTACCTGCCTGTCTAAACTCTGAGATGCTAGAGAGTAAGAATTGCATTTTTCATTTATATCTTATATCTGGCAAATTGCTAAACACATGGCAGGCACTCAATAAAAGTGAAATGAATGAACAAAATAAAGAAAGATGAAATGACTCTTACACTGAATATAGGAATCAGATTAAAAGAATGAAGGATCTTAGTTGCTTCCTTGTCATAATATCCAATTACATGAGTTGATGATAAAAAGATACCGAGACAAAGCAGAAGGGCCTCAATATCTGAAGGAAGCATTGTAAGCATAAGCTGCTAAAGCTGGGCAGGACTGGTGCTGGGTCATCGGTGGCAGACTAAGAGTGTGCTTAGGGAAACACAGCAGGGGCACCTTAACCCCCCAAAAAGAGAAAGGTTAAACATTGATCAATTTAGCTACCATTTCACAATCAGAAAATATAGGAAATTATAATTATAATTTTAATAAGCATCTATACATTTAAAAAATTCAGGCTTGTAGGGAGGTGGGAAAGAGGACCTGACAACTCTGTGTAGATGCCCCAAAGGCTTTAGCCAGGCCCTAGAAACAGGCTTCATCCCCTTGTGATTCGGACTCTACAAGTCTGGACATTTAGGGATCTCACAATGAATTCCTAGTGATGTGTCACTAAACCCAGAGGAATCAGTATTAGGTAGTGTAGTAGGGGTGGGAATGGGGTATCCAAATCCAACTCTGGAGTCATGAGCAAGGAACTTAATCTGTCTGAATCGTAATGGCCATTTTGTAAGATTTTTGTGGGATTAATGAGAATGGACATAAATCTGTCTGTGAGCACTTTGTGGGCAAACCCTGAATTTTTTGTTCATCACTGTGTTCCCAGCACTTAGCATTGTTCTTGAAGCAGAAGAAGTGATCAGTCACACTGGTTGAGTAAGCCAGTAACCAGCGGACAGTAGGGTCTTCATTACGTGTGCAACACTGTGAATTTTACTAACCTCAAAGAGGTGTAAATAGAGAATGTGAACACTGTGAATGCACCCACTCTTCACCTTGTAAGCACTGTCCTAGTAATCATATGTCCACAATCATGTAGAGGATGAAAAGTGCCCGGTTTCACACTTTTTAGCATTTTCACTTCTTTGTTGCTCCCTCATATGATAGGGGCTTCCAAAATGCATTTGACGTTTCCCCTTAAAAATAGATAAGCCTCTAATTAGGGAAATATGTAAAAACAGACTGATTACTCAACAATTTCTTCAAAACAGAGCCCCACAAACTGAAATATGTTACCTAGTTTGTAGATGAGCCAAGGTTGTTTGAAACAATTGTTTGAAAGTGATTTTTAAATTATTAAACTTCTTTTCACTGTAGAAAAGTTGGAAACCATATTCCAATTATACAGCTCTTCTTCTTGTACATGTTTCAGAATCCACAACATACAACTCTTATAACTTTTTATGAAGAAAACTAGTCCTTTTGGACTGTAGTACATCCTTGAGGTAAGTAGATTCAATCCTATTAAATACCATATAAAATACACCATTTTATTTACATCAGGAAAATTTTTCAAAACAGTCTAATTTACTAAAGCAATTTACAAACTGAATTACCCTTGGGAAAATTCTCAGAGCTTAACAACAGCAATGACTTCCTCCTTCAAATTTCCTTCCCAGCTTCAAATTTGTCTGTTAGAAAAAATATGGAATGGGAAGGATTTGGCTTAAAGGAATAACACTTTAAAAATTGGCAATTCCAGTCACATTTCAAAAAGAAGAAAAAACAAAAACTGATATGTAATTGTAAAGTTCTTCCCTACTTACATTAATTGACAATTTCTAAGATATTGGGCCTTTAACATTCTTTTGAATGAACTGCCCATCTTCCAATGGGGGTTTTTTTGGATGTAATGTTGTGAAAATATCAATTAAGTCTAGCTGTTCTATTGTATCATTTAGGATCTCTGTTGTCTTATTGATTTTCTGACTAGAAAAGTCTGCCCATTGATGTGAGTGGGGTGTTGAAGTTTCCTACTATTATTGTATTCCTGTCAATTTCTCCCTCTATGTCTGTTAGTATTTGCTTTATGTATTTGGGTGCTCCTATATTAGGTGTATATATGTTGATGAGTGTAAAATCCTCTTCTTGTGTTGATCCTTTTATCATTATACAGTGTCCTTCTTATCTCTCTTTATGACCTTTGTTTTAAAGTCTATTTTGTCTGAGTATTGCGACCCCCATCTTTTTGTCATTTCCATGTGCATGAAACATCTTTTTCCATAACCTCACTTTCAATCTATGTGTGTTCTTTGCCCTAAAGTGGGTCTCTTGTAGGCATCATATTGTACACTCTTGTTTTTCATCCTATCTGCCACTCTGTGTCTTTTTATTGGAGCATTTAGTCCATTAACATTTAAGGTAATTATTGATAGATATGTATTTATTGCCAATTTAAACCTTGTTTTCCCATTGATTTTATATTTCTTCTTTGTCCCTTTCTTTTTCTTTTTGTTTTTCCTTTTGTAGTTTATTTTCTTTTGTGTTATACTTATGTTCTCTTCTTTTTGGTTTTTGTGGATCTATTGTATGTTTTTAATTTGTGGCTACCTTGTTTTTCAAGCATATTAACCCCTTCTTATATCTACTTTCCTCAGACTGGTAGTTATATAGGCTTAACCACATTCTAGGAAAAAAAATCCACATTTTCTTACTCTACTCCCTGACATTTTATGATTTTGATGTCCTCTTTTACATCATCATGTTCATCCTTCTGCTGTTCATTGTGGTTATCAACACTTTCACAGGAAAATTTTTTGATTTTTTAAAAATCTGTGTACTAGCTTATTTAAGTGATTTATTTCCCAATTGTGATTTCTCTTTTCTCTATAGATTCTTACTTCTTTTCTATTTAGAAAAGACCTTTCAATGTTTACTTTAGGATAAGTTTAGTATTGCTGTATTCTTTTAGTTTTTGTTTGTCTGAGAAATTCTTTATCTCTCCTTCTATTCTAAATGATAATCTTGCTGGGTAGAATATCCTAGGCTGCAGATTTTTCCTTTTCAGGACTTTGAATATATCTTGTCACTCCCTTGGGTCTGCAAATTTTCTGTAGAGAAATCAGCCGATTGCCTTATGGGGGTTCCTTGTAATTAACTCTTTGCTTTATCTTGCTGCCTTTAAAATCCTCTCTTTATCTTTAACTTTTGCCATTTTCATTATAAGATGTCTTGGTGTAGGTCTGTTTGGATTTATCTTATTTGGAACCCTCTGTGCTTCCTGTACCTGGATATCTGTTTCCTTCTTTAGGTTTGAGAAGTTTTCAGCCATAATTTCTTGAAATACATTTTTGATCCCCTTTTCTCCTTCTTCCCTTCTGGAATGCCTATTATGTGTATATTGGCATGATTTATATTATCACATAGGTCTCTTATATTGCTTTCATTTTCTTTTCATTTGGCTTTCCAACTTTTGTCCTGATTGGGTGATTTCCATTATTCTATCTTCCAGCTCACTTATTCATTCTTTTACATTATTCATTATGCTATTCATTGCCTTTGGCTCAGCTGTCTTCTCAGCAAATGTGTTTTCTAATTTTTCTTGGTTCTTCTTTATAGTTTCTAGTTTCTTTTTATAGTACTCTGCATTTCTATTGAAAACCTTTCTTAATTCCTTCAGTATTCTCATTATCTCCTTTTTGAAATAAGTGCCTATTAGACTGAAGTGGTCTGTTTCATTGTTTTCTCAGGGGAATGCTCTTGGTCTTTTAACTGGGAGTGGGTCCTCTGCTTCATTTTACTTACATTTCTCATAGTCTGTGATTTAGAAGAAACAATTATCTACTGTGGTCTTGGTGGGCTATTTATATGTGGAAGCAGCCCTGTGTTGCTAGTGTGGGTTTAAAATTTTTGGTGTGAGGGCTGTTTTGCATAGATGCCTGTTGCCTCTTTACTCAGCATGTGCTGGTTGTTATCCTCTTGATAAGGGGTATGCAGATGCACTGGTTGGTGCCTGGTCCTGGGTTTTCAGTGACAGTGGTGGCTCACACACACCCCTGGGGCATGTGATGGGAGTGGAGGTGGCTTGCAACCACTCCTGGAGTCTGTGAGGGTAGCGGCAGTGGCTCACAAATGCTCCTGGGGCTTGTGTACGTGGTGTCCGGCTGCATGAGAGCATGCACAGGGAAAGAAGCTGCAATGGCGGATCCTGCTCCCCCACTCATGCACCCCCTCCAAACAATGGCACCTGGCCTCTAAGGCGACCCAGACTTCCCCCATATACACCCTCAGTTGCAGTCACACCAGACTCCAGCCCCTTCAGCCTGTTTCTGTGCAGCCAACCCCAGCCCTCTCTCTGGGTCTGATATCTGAAGCTCGAGCTTCAGGTTCCAGCACCCTGCACACACCAGTGGACATGCATGTCAGGCTGAGGGGTGCAGGATGGTGGCACTGACCATTTGTGCAGGCCTCTCTCTATTCTGGCTGCTGCAATACTGTTGCTGCATTCTTCTCCAAGGTTCCAAAGCTCTCCCTTTGTCCCACCTGATCTCCTCACTGGTGAGGGGACTTCCCAGGGTGTGGGAACATTTCTTCTTTCACAGCTCCCTCCCAGGGGTGCAAGTACCACCCTGATTCCTTTCTCACTTTGTTTTCTTCTTTTTTCTTTTTTCCTGCCTGTTTATGTGGAGATTTTCTTGGCTTTTCAGAAGTCTGAGGTCTTCTGCCAGCATTCAGTAGATATTCTGTGAGAATCGTTCCCCATGTAGATGTATTTTTGTTGCATTTGTAGGAGGAGGTGAGTTTCACGTCCTACGACTCCATCATGTAGATCGTGTCCCCCCAAATGTTCATGAATAGAGGATTGGTCCAATAAATTTTGATATATTCAAAACTGCATCAAGTCAGTTTTAAAAAGATATTTAATGTATGATATAATTTATGCAAGCATGTAAAGAGAGCGAGACTGTGTGTGTGCATGTGTCTGTGTAAGCCCAGAGATATTGGGAAGAAAAGTTACCAAAATACAAAATATTAGTGGCTATTTTATCTGGGTAATAGTTCAAGTGACTTTTTAGATTTTTTTTCTTAATATTTTCTTATATTTAAAAAACTATAATGATTGTATGTTATTGTAATCATGTTACAATAAATATACAGCGTGCATCTATATAGATCCAATTTATAGATCCAATAATCAGAAATATTGCAAAGTTATTTATAGTTTTTAGACAGTTCATATTAAGAGAAATGTTTAAATAATAATACCCTGGCACTCATGATAAATAAGAACAGGAGAATTTCCATTCTGAGTCTGCCATGCTCTGGTAGGTGTACTGTGACTCTAACCTCAAAAGGTTTGGTATGTATATCAATAAACAATATCATCACCTATGATATTATTATCATATATGAATTCATTTAATGAAGATTTAACTCTGAAGCCCACTATTCTATTCATGTACTTCTATACATGTGTCACCATACTATCTTTATAGCCATTTGTTTTACCTGTGTCAAACTAGACAGTAGGTATTCCTCACACTAACCCTGTTCTTTCCCTTTTCCACACCTTTGCTCCAACATATCCAACTATCTGCTCTCCCCAATCCCATATCTCCACCTGGGGAACTTGAAGTCATCCTTCAAGTCTCAGTTCATGTGTTACCTCTTCTTGGTAATGTCCTCTGATCAATGAACTTATTATATAACTTATTGTGATCATTTAAATTCTTCTTCAAATCTCAGTAGAATTCATAGTATTAAAAATTGCTAATAATCTCAAAGAAGAATTTAATTTGCTTACATAAAGCATGAACAACTAAATTTGCAGTTCCAAATATACAAATTTATCATTTCTTGTGACAGGAACAAATCCTGCTTGAAAATGATACTCAATTGCAAACTGAGACCGTAATGCAAGTTAATTATATGGACCTCTTCTACCCTAAGAAAGACAGCAATTCTTCCTGAGGTAGCAGTAGGGATTTACTTTTTCTTCCCACAGTGTCTGAACTAGTACCATAATCAGAGTAATGGACTTTTCTTTATGGGATCCTATATAACATTGTCTTGGGACAAGAGACTCACTTTATAGAAAAGTAGATATGGCATTGGGTACATGACGAAGAGATCCACTGCTCCTACAACATACCATCTTACAAATACAAAGGATCTGTGATTTGGGGACATTTTTCTTAAGGATGCAGTATATGCCCTCTATTAACATCGATTACATGGTTTTGTGTCCCCAACAGATAGAACACATGGGTCTGCAAACTAAGGTGCAGAAGCAGAAATGGTCCCAATCACCATCATTTTCAGTGAACTTCTTGGGGAATTTGTGATTTTCTGATATACTGATTTTCTCACTCTCTGGCTTCTCCCGTATAATTCATTTGCACAAATATCCCCTTTTAGACTCTGTTTCTAGGGAATCTCACCTAAGACAAGACAAAAACCTAGCTTTCAAAAAGTGTTACTAGACTAAAAGATGATTGAATTTTCACTAAGTCTCAGATTTATGGGCTAGAAATCCTTTCAGACTATAGTTGAGAGTGGTGCTAGAGACTTACACCAGGTTGAAAATAAAGGGGGACATGTGGCAGTGGGAAGTGTTGCTAGTTATGATGAGTAGAGGAATGAAAACATTGGGAGTCTGTACTACAAGTTTGAGGCAATCCATAATCTTTAGCCAAGTCAGAAATAAGCTCTACATGTTGGAAAATGTGAACAGAAGGAAAGGGACGACAATGCCATTTGGTGAACTGCCGTCATAATATCAGTTCTTTATCTGGGACAAAGAAGTCAAGAGGGATTTGTTGTCTTTTCTAAAGAGAACACCCCACCCTCATAATCTCCACTGCATTCAGCCAGGCAGACAATGTCGTACCTCCTGGGGACATCAGCCACACAGTTATAGATTTCTAGTAATTACACTAAATAAACATTTGCTTAGTGAATGAATGAATTCTAATATCCTCAGTGTCAGCTTGTATGTATCTGAAGTGCTTGAAGTCTGCTCTTCACTATACATAATACTCATAAAGTATTTTGAGTCCTATGACAGAGGTTCTTTGCAGACAGAGTACGATTATCTCTCTCTAAAGGATGTGGTGAAGACTAATTACTTAATTTTATAAAATGCTTCAAGGATGAAAATTGCTTTATAAGAATTAATTATGACCATCACACCATGTGCATGCCATAAATTCACACCTCTAAAGTTGAATGGAATTTGTTTTTTATTGTTATAAGAAAGAGTTTTTGGACTTGATATACCATTTCTTTCTTATACTACGCAAAATTATTTTGCAGTTCAAAATGTAGATTTTGTGTCTCATACCACAGGGATAGCTGAGTCTGGTTGTGCAGCCAGGGAAATAGCACTAACTACTTCTCATTTTGGGTTGATTCAAGACTTCAGACATACACGATTATCATTTAAAATACATAAAATTTAGCAGAGTTCATATTCTCCCTCTACTGTATACCAGTTAGGAGACTTCGGGAAATTCAGTAAAACTCTCTGTGCCAAAGTTTTCTTATCTGTCAGATAATAGGTAGGACATATTCTATGGACCTAAAAGATACAGTTCTGGTATAGACTTAGCAATGCAGGTATAGACTAAAATAGTGCTCAGTAATTACTGGTGTCACTACTAAGTTGAACAGTCACAACTATTGTGTGTAACCACAATATTTGATTTGTGTCTCCCACTGTCCCCTTCAAATAAATGTATTCAGTAGAAGCATTGTTTATTTTGTTGTTGATTTTTGTTTGTCTGTTTTGTTTTGTTTTACTGTGTCACTAAATAAAACTCCTGGCAAGTTTTATAATTTTTCTGTTTATTCTTGGGTAACATATCACAACACAGTTTCAATCTGGCAATCTAGGTCATTTCTGGAATAATAAATTTGAAGGTAAGTCTTTCCTCGCTAAAGCACAGCTGTGTCTGGGCTACCTGCTTTTGGCACATGGACTCTGAACTTCCAGTTATGAAACTAGGCAACCCAGGCTCCAGACCTGGTTTTTTAGGCCTGGAAATAGTCTCCCACTCATAGGAACCTGGTTCTCAAAGCATGGAATTTGGCCCTGCAGACATGGAAAAGACCTTCCCTTCCCTTCACCTCCAGGTATGAAACCTGGCCCCCTGCATTGAATGTGACTCTCCAGTGTGGAAATGAACTCTCTAAGCATGGTAGGTTGCATGCAGTCATGGAACATGTCTTCCACACAGGGCTTCAACCCCTACAGGCATGAATTCTGTCCTTTCATCATGAAATCTGGTCTTTCAGACATGGAAAGAAACACTTCAGCTGCTACAGCCATGTAACCTGCCTTTGTACCATGGAACTATAGTACATTATGGGACTTAGCACACCAGGCATGGAACCTGTACTTCCAAACACATAACCCAAACTACCTGGCATGAAGCACCATCATCCAGTTGTAAAACTTGGCCATCAGGTGTGAAACCTCACAGTCAAGCTGTAGAACCTTACCCTAAACATAGAATTGGACCCAATAAATAAAGACCTTAGGACTTTCTGTGTAGAACATGAGACCAGAGAAATGGAATCTAACCAACCAATTATGGAATCTGATCTTTCAGACATTGATTTAAAACTTTTAGATGTTAATTCTGCTTTTCCAGGCATAAATCGTGGTTTTTAAAATGAGTCCCAGCTTAACAGGTATGAACTTAAATCTCCAGGACAGGAAACTAGCCCCCTAAGCAAGAAATTTGTCTCTCCACGTATGGAATATGGCCCTATAATCATGGAACTTAAATCTTTAACTATGGAATTTGACTTTCCAGACATGGAAACTAGTTTAAAATGTGACTCCTGCCTCTCTAGGCATAGAATTTGATCCTCTAGGTGTGGAACCTTGACTTCTACATGTCGCTACTGGACATTTAGGTATGGCATAGATGTTGACTACTCAATACAATAATACCTGTCACGCTGTCATGGAACTTTGCAACACATGTATAATCTCAATTTCCAAATGTGGAATTTAGCACTACAAACATGAAAACTGATACTCATGTATGGAATCCCAATCTCAAAATATGAAACTTAGCTCTACAAGCATGAACCTGCCATTCCATATGTAAAAATACAATCTCCAATTATGGTCCTGGCCTTACAAACATGCCATATGGCATTCCATGTGTGTAATCTGAATCTCTCTGGACTTACCATGGTGAATGTTGTATCCCAGACTTGGAATCTGGCATCTGAGTCACAGAAGTTGTCCTAGCAAGACATGGTCCCATGTCTCGCCAGTGTGGAACTTCACTTTCCATGCATGCATGCTCAACAACCAAACATGAAAACTGATGCAACAAGCATAGAATCTAGTCTGCTATGTATAGACTTGCGAATTCCATGTATAAAAACTAGGCTTTACAGTTTTGGAATTTGGCATTTCATGTATGGAATATCAATCTCAAAGCATGGAACTTGGCTCAAGTGTGGAGCATGCTACAGATATATACCATTATATTTTAGTCATACACATGGGCTTGCCAAAACTTGGAAACTGGTCTGCTAGTCATGGATCCTAGAACTCCATGTATGTAATCTCAATGTCCAAACAGGAGTCCTAGCATTATAATCATGGATAATGGCACCACATGTGTGGATTCTCAATCTCCAAACATGGACCACTTCAGAGTGTGAATCTTGATAGCCAATGTATAGAAACCTGTATTTCTTTCATAGATTTTGGCTTACCACATATGGAATTTGGTCTTCCTGGCAAGGAAACTAGAACTCCATGTATGAAATCTCAACATCCAGGGATGGAATATGGCACTCTAAGTACAGAAACTGGCATTCCATGTATGGAATCTCAATTTCCAAGTGTGGAGCCTGGACCTACAAGCATGGAACTTGGCATGGATTCCAGGTGTGGACTATAAAAAAGAAACATGACTAGGCATGTTTAAAACCTCTCATTTCAAACATAGGAAATTGATATTTGAATCATAGGCATTGGCTCTCCTAAACATGGAAACTATTCTTTGAGGTATCAGACCTGCCACACCATGTGTTATTGACTGAATTTTATCCCCTGCAAATTCATATTTTGAAGCCCTAACCCCCAATGTCATTGGTTTTGGAGATAGGACTTTAAGGAGATAATTAAGGTTAAACGAGGTCATAATGATGAGGTCCTAATCCTATAGGACTGATGTCCTTATAAGAAGAAGAGACTCCAGAGTTCATTCTCTTTCTGTGTGTGTACAGAGGAAAGATCATGTAAAGATACAGTGAGAAGGTGGCTATTTGCAAGCCAGGGAGAAAACTCTCACCAGAATGTGAATTTTTGCCATGTTGATCTTAGACTTCTAGCCTCCAGAACTATGAGAAAATACCTTTCTGTTGTTTAAGGCACTCAGTCTATGGTATTTTGTTATGGCAACCCAAACAGACATACACCATAAGGAATTTAAATCTCCACACTATAAGCATAGAAGCTGGCACACTACACTATTTATGGAATTTGAATCTCTGAGCATGAAACCTGACACTACAAAGGACCTGAGGAATCTCAGTCTCTGAGCATGGAACCTGGACTTATGAACATGGAAACTGATACTCCAGGTTCTCAAAGTGGAATCTCAAATTCAGGGATCAAACATGGACCCCCAATCATGGAACCTAGCATTCCATGTGTGGAATCTCAATCTCCGTGCATGAGACACAGCACAGCCTTGGGTGTACTGAACCTTGTCCTGAAGATATGGAACCTGGCGTGTAGGTCATAGAGACTGGCTCTACAATACTTGAAACTATGCATAATATTTGTAGTGTTGGGGCGGAAGAAATTATCCTCTATCCATTTAGGTTCTTCTGGCTTGCCTAAGAATTGAACTGACATGACAGATTAACAGGAGCAAATCAAGCAAAAGTTTAATAGCATGTATACATGGGAGAGACCCAGGATAACTGAGTATCTTGCTAGAATGGCTGAAGCCCTCACCTTAAATACCATCCTTAACTAAAGACAAAAGAGGATGTTGAGGGTGGGGAGAGTCGGTGGTGGAGGCTACCAGGAAAAACACAGCAAACAAAGGTAAGGTTTTTATGTAGATTTAAGTCATTGTCTTCTCCACTGATAAGAGTTTCTAGAGATTTGATCATCCTCTTCTTCCTGGTACAAGGAGGGAGACGTCCTTACAAATGAAGATTTCTGTTATAAATACAAATGTTTCTTACAAAAGTGTAAATCCTATTTGGTTTTCAGAGTTTTTCCCATGTCTGCTATTTCTTAGAAAATAAACAGCTTAAAAGAATATGCCAAAGAGACACATTTTAGGGTGACAAATTTTGCTCCTCTACACAGTACATATATAATATCTCAATTTCCAAACATTTAGATTGGCTCTACAAGCTTAGCACCTCCCACCATATGTGGAATCTCAATCTTCACACATGGATTCTGGCCCATTGAGAATTAAACTTGTTATTCCATGTGTGAATTTTTAATCTCCAAGTGTGTAACCTAGCCTTAAAATCATGCAACCTGGCTCTCCAAGTGTGGAATCTCTAACATTAAACATGACACCAGACCCTATAAGCATGATACTGACAAACTATGTGAGGAATCTCAATCTCCAAGCAAGAACTAGGTTCCATATGTGTGCTATCTGGCATTCCATGTCTGAAATCTCAAATTCTATTCATGGAAATTTGTCCAATTAGAATGGAAACTAGCATTTTATATGTGGAAACTATATCTACAAGAATTTCACCTGGTTGCAATAGTGTGGAGTCAGGCACTCAGTATATATAATCTCAGACTAAAAGCATGGAACATGTCTTATATGGGTGAAACCTGGCACTCTAGGTACTGGACATTGATGTGAGTTATAGCTGTTGGCTTTCTAAGACAAGTAACCTTCGCTCCCAGGCATGGAACATTAAATACACATATGTATTCTCAACATCCAAACATGAATTTGGCCCCCAAAACAGGAAAAATAGCATTTTATATGTAGAATTTCAATCACCAAACATGGAACGTGACCTTACAAACATGGAAGCTGGAACCTCACATATGGACTATCAATCACTAGACATGGAATCTGGCCCCCAAAACAATGGAACCTGGCATTCCATGTGAGAAATTTCAATCTTCAAGCTAGAATCTGTCCCTAAAAGCATTCAATTTGACATTCAATGTTTGGAATCTTTACCTGCAAACATTTAACTTGCCTTCATATGTTTGAAATCTGTCAGTCCAGACAAAGAACATAGGCTTTTGCTATTAGAATTTGGCTTTCCAAGATATGCAAACTTGTCTCAAGAATGGAACTTGGTACTACCCAAATGGATTCTAAAGATTTAGGTCTTTAGATGGAATATAGACTTATTGGTCTCGGGTGGCCCCATCCTGCAGCAGCTTGAAGCAGGCTTTTGGTTCCCAGCCAGAGACTGAGGTCAGGCAACAGCACTGAGAGCACTGAATCTTAGCCACTAGACCACCAGGGACCAGTGGCCAGTGACAAGGCCCTGGCCCATCAGCTGTGTAGAAATGAATTTCCACATAGAGATGGAAAGTAGTGAAGCAAGTAAAGTGTTTATTAGAAGGAAAAAGAGTATGTGTGGATAGACACACAGGTAGACTCAGAGAGAGAGTCACACCCTTGTGGTAGTTTGAATCATTTTTATGGGGGCATTTCTTCCCTTTGACCAATCATCTTGTTTTGCCTAGTTCTGAGTCTGTATTTGGTGTATCTCAGGATCCTCCCCTGTGTGCATGTGCATCTCTTAGCCAAGATGGATTCTAGTGAAGAGGCCTATGGGTAGTTGACATCACTTACTATGAGGTAGGGCACCCTCCTTTTTTGACCTCCAAGGAGCCTTTCTGTGCATGTGTAGTTGGGGAGGTCTCCTTGACTTCAAGGATGAAGTATATGTGGTCTTTTATCTCTTATCTGGGCAGGGCCCAGCTTTTATGGAGTTTCTGTCTACAGGGGAGAAACTGTTCAGCCAGGGGTCCATCTATCTCCTGCCTCACTATGAGCATGGAATCTTTCTCACTAGATGTGGAATATAAAATTCACATATGGAATGTGGACCAACAATGATGGTACATGGCACGCCATGTATGTATTTTAAATCTCCAGATATAAAACTTGTCCAAAGAAGTGTAGATTATGGCATCTAGGCATAGAAAGTTGCTTGTCACTCATTGACATAGGATCTCAATCTCCAAGCATGGAGATTGGACACACCAAGTGTGGAATCTCCATGCTCTCTGTGATTCAAACAGGGAAACTGGATATTAATGTGTGGAATCTCAAACTACAAGCATAGAACAGGACTTGATATGTGTGTAAATTGGAACTCCAGTCATGGGAACTGGTATTTAATCACAGACCTTGCTTCTACCAAAGATAGAACATAGATTTTCAGGCATCATACCTGGCACACCAAATATGGAATCTCAATCTCCATGGAATCTGACTCTCCATTTGTGGAATTTCAATCTCTGTGCATGGAGCCTAGCTCTAAACACATAAGACCTGGAACACCACACTTGAAATATCCATCTTTAAGCATGAACCTGAACCTGCAAGCATGGAAACTGCATTCCACTTGTGGCATTTAATCTCCAAGCATGAAACCTGGAACTACAAGCAGAGAATCTGATTCTATATGCGTGAAATCTCAGTCTTCAAAAATGGAAACTGAACAGTCATGGACACTCATTCCCTATAAGGAAACACTAAATCCATCATGCAATATGTGCATCATGTTAGAATCTCAATCTGCTAATATGGAACTTGGCCTTATAATCCTTACAATGGAACTTTGTATTTTAATCAAAGACTCAGCTTGTCACGTCACAAAACCTGATTTCCTAAGTGGCCTATCACACCATGTATGGAATCTCGATCTCCAGGCATAGAACCCAACCCTATGAGCAAGGAAGCTGACAATTCATATGTAGAATTTCAAATCCTAAGCACAGATATTTGTCATACAAACAAGGAACGTGGCATCCCATGGGTGGAAACTCTGTCTCTAAGCATAGAACCTAACCCTTTAAACATGGAATGTGACACTGCATATGTGAAATCTCAATCTCTAAGAATGGAACTCGGTCTTACAAGCATCAATTCTGATATTCCATGTTTGAAAGTCAAAGCATGGAACACTACCTTAATGTGACAAACCTGGCACTTTAGACATAGAATTTGCCATCATATTGGCTCCCCAAGACATGGAAACTGGATTTCTGGGCAGCAAACTTGGTACTCCATCTTTGAAGTCTCCATCTCCAAGCATTAAGCTTGGCCTTACAAGAATGGAACTTCGTGCTCCCTGTGTGGAATCTGATTTCCCAAGCATGAAACATGGTCTTACAAGCCTGGCACGTGGCAATCCAGACTTTGTACCCAGGGTTTGAGACATAGGAGTTGACACTTCAAGGACCTAGGTCTCCCAGGCTTGGAACCTGCTGCCTCTTGTGTGAAATCTAGACTTTCAGTCATTAATTTATTTCTAGGTGTAAATTCTGCATTTCCAGGCATAAAGTTGGTTCTGCACATGAGACTCAGCCTTACAGTCTTGGAGTCTGAAGTTTCTGGGGTGGAACTTACCCCTCAAAAGATGAATATTAGCCCTTTAAGCTTTGATATAGCTATTTAAAATTGGATCCTGACCCTCGAAAATGGAATTTGACTTTATAGGCATGAAAAGTTAATCTAAATGTGGACCCTGCCTTTCCAGACATGGAGTCACTCCCTCTAGGTCTAGAATTTGGGCTTCTATATGTGGATCAGTGCCCTTTAGCCATAGAACTAAGCCTTCCAGGAAAATCATGACTGTATGATATCTCCTTTTTCAGGTTTGCAACACAGCCTTCTGAGAGTGAAACTTAAACCTAAAGGGATGGTCATATCTAATCCATCAGCTGTGGAATCTGTTCATATAGGTATGAAATAGTGAATCTGGGTTTCTTAGCAAAAAACAAGTCTTTTCAGTCTTGACACTTAATTTTAGATATGGAATCTGATTCTCCGTGGTTGTAACTGGCTATCAAAGGGTAAAACCTGGATTTCTGAGTGTGAAAAGTACTAAGCATTGAACTTAGCTCTATTTATAAAACTTGCCCCCACCCCAGGTTTGGCCAAGATGGCCAAGTAAGAAGACCCTGAACTCACGTCCACCCCTGCATGCCAAGATTACAACAATTTACAGAGCAGCTATCGATGAGAACCACCTGAACACAAGCAGAAAAGATTTTTCACAACTAAAGGTGTAAAGAAAGAACCACAACAAGATGGGCAAGAGGGGTGGAGACACAGTATAGTTAAGACCCACACTCTCAGGTAGGCAACCCACAAATGGGAGGATAATCACAATTGCAGAGTTCTCCCCAAGGCAAGAGCGGTCCAAGTGAGGTAGGAGGTAGATGGTCCCTTGGGCTGAGCAGCTGGAGTTTGTCAGGCAGAGTAAATTGGAAATTTGTTTTCCCTAGAAACTCCAAGGACAAAGTTAATGGCGGGAGCTGAGCTCTGCTAGAGTAAAGAGATAAGACTACCACATCTATCACTCCTCAGGTCAAGGAAACTTCCCTGACTGCCCACTTGCAGAAAGGCTCCTGGGGGTCAAAATGGGAGGGGGGTGTCATCCCGTGATAGGTGTTGTCAAACCTCCCATTTGCATCTGCTCTGGAATCTATCTTCGCAAAAAAAAAAAAAAAAAAGTGCACACACATATTGGGGAGAGCCCTAAGGCAGGTCAGATGTGGAAAAAGAAGTGAAATAATTGGCCAGTGAAGAACAAAGACTCAGAAGAACTGCTCTTATATAAATGATTTAACTGTCTCTTTACTGAACTCCTCCTCATTAGGGAGGACACCCACACCCTTTCTCTCTGGGTATTTCTGCCTTGAATTTGTCTTAAATAAACTGTTTCTCTGTGTGCTCTCCCATACATTGTGCTGTGTCTCTAATAATAAACTTTGCACCTGTTTTTGCAGTTTTTGCCTCCTTGAAACATTCTCGTTACAAGGGGGCAAGAGTCAGAGCTACTTTGCTGCTAATCTCTAGCCCCTGGTGGACTGGAAGCTAAGACTCCTGGTTTTCATCCAGTCTACTTAGGTTCAATTCCTGGGCAGAGAAATACAATCTTGCTTCAAGCCACCACTCACTGCTGTCCAAGAACACAAGCACCACATTGCAATCTCCAGCCCAGGGGGTCTGAAACAGGAAGATGAGGCCTTAGAAATTCTGGCTTCGAAGGTCAGTGCAGCTTGCATACAGGAGAGCTGGTGGGCTGTAGAAAACGGAGACTTCACTCTTAAAGGGCTCATGCAAAATCTCACATGCTCCAAGACCCAACACACTAGCTGTAATTTGAACGGAGTCTAGGTTAGACCCCATTGCTGATCCTGGAGAGGCTCCCAGAGAAGCAGGAAGCAGCTTGGACTCCCCATAGGATAAGGATGCTGAGAGCAGCAATTTGGGGTAGCTTATTTTACCACAAGGACACTGGTGCTGGCTAGAGCCATTTTGGAGTCCTCCCTAGAGCCTGTTAGTGCTGTGAGCTTACCCACCTACAAGCCAGTGGGCACCAGTCCTAGGACCCCTCCCCCAGGCTGAGCAGCCTGCCTCATGGAGACCAAGCCCTGCCACTAGTGGGCCAGTACCAGCACCAGAACTCCCAGGGCCCCACAGTCAGCTGCTCTGGGATGTGGCTTCACCCAACAGCAGGACAGCACCAGCACCAGGACCCTCAGGCTGTGCAGCCAGTCATCCAGGACTTGGCCTTGTCCATCAGTAGCCTGGCAGCCTCCACACAAGACAGAGCATGGTAGCCAACACACCTGGGGCCAGTCCTGCAAACCAGCATGTCCACAGGAGTTGATCCCATCACAACAGGAGAGCTCACACTGCCCACATAGGGGGCACCCCTAGAGCATATAGCTCTGGTGACCAGAGAGGAGTGTGCTGCTGGCCTCCATAGGACATCTCCTACTTAAGGCCATTTCTCCAAGATTAGGAAACATAACCAACCTACCTAATACATAGAAATAAACATAGAGAATTAAACAAAATGAGGACATAGACAAACAAAGGAACAAGACAAAACCTCAGAAAAGAACTAAACAAAGTGGAGATAAGCAATCTACCCAATAAAGAGTTCAAGGTACTAATCATAAAGATGCTCAAATAACTAAAGAGAAGATTGGATGAGCACAGTGAGAATTTTAACAAGAATTAGAAAATATAAAGAAGAACCAAACAGAGCTGAAGAATGTAATAACTGAAATAAAAAATACATCATAAGGAATCAACAGTAGATGATAGAGAGGAATGGATCAGCCATCCAGAACAGAGTAGTGAAAATCACTCAAGCTGAACAGAAAAAAAGATAAAAAGAAATAGGCCAGCTTAAGAGATCTTGGGAACAACATCAAGTATACTAACATTCACATTTTAAGGGCCCTAGAAAAAGAAAGAGGGAAGGGAATTTATTTAAAGACACAAAGTACTCTGAGAAAACCATAATTCAAAAAGAGTCATGTACCAAAATGTACATTGCAGCTCTATTTACAATAGCCAGGACATGGAAACAACTGAAGTATCCATCAACAGATGAATGGATAAAGAAGATGTGGCACATATATACAATGGAATATTACTCAGCCATAAAAAGGAACGAAACTGAGTTATTTGTAGTGAGGTGGATGGACCTAGAGACTGTCATACAGAGTGAAGTAAGTCAGAAAGAGAAAAACAAATACCATATGCTAACACATATATATGGAATCTAAAAAAACACAAAAAATGGTCATGAAGAACCTAGGGGCATGATGGGAATAAAGATGCAGACCTACTACAGAATGGACTTGAGGATACGGGGAGAGGGAAGGGTAAGCTGGGACAAAGTGAGAGAGTGGTATGGACATATATACACTACCAAACATAAAATAGAGAGCTAGTGGGAAGCAGCTGCATAGCACAGGGAGATCAGCTCAGTGCTTTGTGACCACCTAGTGGGGTGGGATAGGGAGGGTGGGAGGGAGGGAGAAGCAAGAGGGAAGAGATATGGGGACATATGTATACGTATAACTGATTCACTTTGTTATAAAGCAGAAACTAACACACCATTGTAAAGCAATTATACTCCAATAAAGATGTGAAAAAAGAAATAAAATAAAATAAAGACAGAAAGGCCGAAAACTTCCCTAACCAGGGAAAGGAAACAGATATCCGGGTCTAGGAAGTACAGAGAGTCCCTGACAATATGAAACCAAAATGTCCTCACTAACACATTAAAATTAAAATGTCAGATGGACCTAGAGATTATCATACTAAGTGAAGTAAGCCAGAGAAAGACAAATATCATATGATATCACTCATATGTGGAAGCTATTAAAAAATGATACAAATGAGCTTATATACAAAACAGAAATAGACCCACAGACATAGAAAACAAACTTATGGTTACCAAAGGGGAAAGTAGGGGAGGGATAAGTTAGGAGTTTGGGATTAACATATACAGACTACTATATATAAAATTGATAACCAACAAGGACCTATTGTATAGCACAGAGAAATATACTCAATATTTTGTAATAACTTATAAGGGAAAATAATCTGAAAAAGAATATTTTATACATATATATACACACACACACACACATATACATATATATATACTCATCACTTTGTTGTACACCTGAAACTAACACAACATTTTAAATCAGCTATAACTTCAATAAAAAAATTAAAATGTCCACAATTAAAAATAAAAAGAGAATCTTAAAAGCAACAAGAGAAAAGCAACCAATTATGGGGAACTCCCATAAACCTATCAGCTGACTTTCCAGCATAACCTTACAGGACAGAAGGGAGAAATATGATATATTCAAAGTGATGAGGAAAATAATCTACAATCAAGAATACTCCACATGGTAAGACTATCATTCAGATTTTAAGAACAGGTAAAGAATTTTACAAACAAGTAAAAGCTGAAAGAGTTCATCCCCACTAAACTGGCTTTACAAGTAATGTTAAAGGGACTTCTCTAAGTGTAAAAGAAAAGACCACATTAAAAATATGAAAATTACAAAGGGAAAAATCTCATTAGTAAAGCCAAGTATACAGTAAAAACAGTAAATCAACCACTCATAAGGGTAGTAGGAAGGTTAAAATAAAAAAGTAGTAAAATAATTTACATTGACAATAAGCAGTTAAGGGACACACAAAAGAAAAAGATGTAAAATATGAAATAAAAAACATTAAACATAGGGTGAGAGAGTAAAAATGCAAGGTTGTTAGAATGTGCTTCAACTTATGAGATCAACAACTTTAAATAATCACAGATATATACAGGTTGTTATATTTAAAAGTCATGGTAACTGCAAATCAAAAATCTGTTACAGATACACACAAAAAACAGAGAAAGGAATCCAAACATAACTCTAAAGATAGCCATTAAATCACAATGGAAGAAAGCAAAAGAAGAAAGGAACAAAAAAGAGCTATAGAAACAACCCCCAAACAATTAACAAAATGGCTATAAGAATTAATACTTATCCTTCTCAAACTATTCCAAAAAATTGAAGAGGAAGAAATGTTTCTGAACTCATTCTATGAGGCCACCATCACCCTGATACAAAAACCAGACAAAGACACCTCAAAAAAAGAAAATTACACATCAATATCACTTGTGAACATAGGTGTAAAAATCCTCAACAAAATATTAGTAAACTGAATTCAGCAATACAATGAAAGGATTATACACCCTGATCAGGTGGAATTTAACCTATGGATACAAGGATGGTTCAATACCTCACAAATCAATCCGTGCGATACCCTACATTAACAAAGTGAAAAATAAAAATCATAAGATCATCTTGATAGATGCAGAAAAAGCTTTTTTGTTGTTGTTGTTTTTGTTTTGTTGTTTTGTTTTGTTTTCTTAGGGGGAAAACAGGATAGGTTTTTCTTTTTAATAACATCTTTATTGGAGTATAAATGCTTTACAATGTTGGGGTAGTTTCTGCAGTGTAACAAAGTGAATCAGCTATATGTATACATATATCCCCATTTCCCCTCCTTCTTGCATCTCTCTCCCACCCTCCCTATCCCACCCCTCTAGGTGGTCACAAAGCACCGAGGTGATCTTGCTGTGCTATGCAGCTGCTTCCCACTAGCTATCTATTTTGCATTTGGTAGTGTATATATGCCAATGCCACTCTCTCACTTTGTCCCAGCTTACATTTCCCCCTCCCTGTGTCCTCAAGTCCATTCTCTACGTCTACCTCTTTATTCCTGTACTGCCCCTAGGTTCTTCAGAACTTTTTTTTTTTTTTTTAGATTCCATATATATATATATGTTAGCATACAGTATTTGTTTTTCTCTTTTGGACTTACATCACTCTGTATGACAGACTCTAGGTCCATCCACCTCACTAAAAATAACTCAGTTTCGTTTCTTTTAATGGCTGTGTAATATTCCATTGTACATATGTGCCACATAAAATTCAACACTGATTTGTGATAAAAACTCTCAACAGAGTGGGTATAGAGGGAACATAACTCATGACAATAAAGGCCATATATGACAAGCCCACAGCTAACCTCATACTCATTGGTGAAAAGCTGAAAGCATTTCCTCTAAGATCAGGAACAAGACAAGGATGGCCACTCTCACCATTTTTATTCAACATAGTGTTGGAAGTCCTACCCACAGCATTCAGACAAAAAAAAAAAAGAAATAAAAGGAATCCAGGGGGGAGACTATCAAGATGACAGAGGAATAAGACATGGAGATCACCTTCCTCCCCACAAATACATCAGAAATACATCTACACGTGCAACAACTCCTACAGAACACCTACTGAATGCGGCAGAAGACCTCAGGCTTCCCAAAAGGCAAGGAACTCCTCATGTACCTGCATAGGGCAACAGAAAAAAGAAAAAACAGAGACAAAAGAATAGGGATGGGACCTGCACCTCTGGGAGGGAGCTCTGAAGGAGGAAAAGTTTCCACACACTAAGAAGCCCCTTCACGGGCGGAGAGAGGGGGGTGGCGGGGAGGAAGCTTCAGAGCCACAGAGGAGAGTGCAGCAACAGGGATGCAGAGGGCAAAGTGGAGAGTTTCCCACACAGAGGATCGGTGCTGATCAGCACACACCAGTCTGAGAGGATTGCCGGCTCACCCGCCGGGGAGGGTGGGGGATGGGAGCTGAGGCTCTGGCTTTGGAGGTCAGATCCCAGGGAGAGGACTGGGGTTGGCTGTGTGAACACAGCCTCAAGAGGGGCTAGTGCACCACAGCTAGCCGGGACGGAGTCCGGGAAAAGGTCTGAAACTGCCTAAGGCAAGAGACCATTGTTTTGGGGTGCACGAGGGGAGGGGATTCAGAGCACTGCCTAAACAAGCTCCAGAGAAGGGTGCAAGCCACAGCTATCAGTGCAGACACCAGAGATGAGCACGAAATGCTAAGGCTGTTGCTGCAGTCACCAAGAACCTTGTGTGCAAGCACAGCTCACATTCCATACATCCCCTCGTGGGAGCCTGTGCAGCCCACCACTGCCAGGGTCCCATTATCCAGGGACAATTTCCCTGGGAGAACATACAGTGCACCTCAGGCTGTTGCAGCATCATGCTGGCCTCTGCCACTGCAGGCTCGCCCCGCATTCTGCACACCTCCCTCCCTCCTGCCTGAGTGAGCCAGAGCCCCCTAATCAGCTGCTACTTTAACCCCGTCCTGTCTCAGAGAAGAACAGACACCCTCAGGTGACCTACGAGCATAGGTGAGGCCAAATCCAAAGCTGAACCCCAGGAGCATCTTTGTGTGAACAAAGAAGAGAAAAGGAAATCTCTCCCAGCAGCCTCAGGAGCAGCAGCTTAAATCTCCACAATCAACTTGATGTACCCTGAATCTGTGGAATACCTGAATAGATAATGAATCACCCCAAAATTGAGGCGGTAGACTTTGTGTGATTTTTTCTGTATAGATTTGCTTTCACTTTGTCCTAGGGTTCTGTCTGTCTGGTTATTTTTTGTGCTTTTTTGGGTTTTTTTTTTTTTTGTATAGTTTTTAACGCTTGCTATTATTTGTTTTTTGGTTTGGTTGCTCTCTTCTTTCTTTCTTTCTTTCTTTCTTTTTATTACTTTAAATTTTTTTTATTTTTAATAATTTTTTAACTTTTTTAATAACTTCATTTTCTTTTTTTCTTTCTTTCTTTTTTTCTCCCTTTTCTTCTGAGCCGTGTGGCTGACAGGGCCTTGGTGCTCTGGACGGTTGTCAGGGCTGTGCCTCAAGGTGGGAGAGCCAAGGTCAGGACATTGGTCGACCAGAGACATCTCAGCTCCATGTAATACCAAATGGTGGAAGCTCTCCAAGAGATCTCCATCTCAATGCTAAGACCCAGCTCCACTCAATGACCAGCAAACTACAGTGCTGGACACGCTATGCCAAACAACTAGGAAGAGAGGGAAACATCCCCACCCATTAGCAGAGAGGCTACCTAAAATAATAATAAGGTCACAGACAACCCAAAACAAACCACCGGACTCGGTCCTGCCCACCAGAAAGACAAGACCCAGCCTCATCCACTAGAACACAGGCACAAGAACCCTCCACAAGGAAACCTACACAACATACTGAACCAGCCTTACCCACTGGGGGCAGACCAGAAACAACACAAACTACGAACCTGCAGCCTGTGAAAAGGAGACCGCAAACACAGTAAGTAAGCAAAATGAGAAGACAGAGAAATACACAGCAGATGAAGGATAAATGTAAAAACCCAACAGATCAAACAATTGAAGAGAAAATAGGCAGTCTAACTGAAAAAGAATTCAGATTAATCATAGTAAAGATGATCCAAAATCTTTGAAAAAGAATGGAGAAAATACAAGAAACGTTTAACAAGGACCTAGAAGAACTAAAGAGCAAACAAACAATGACGAACAACACAATAAATGAAATTAAAAATTCTCTAGAAGGAATCAAGGGCAGAATAACTGAGGTAGAAGAACAGATAAGTGACCTGGAAGATAAAATAGTGGAAATAACTACTGCAGAGCAGAATAAAGAAAAAAGAATGAAAAACATTGAGGACAGTTTCACAAACCTATGGGACAACATTAAACACACCAACATCCGAATAATAGGGGTCCCAGGAGAAGAAGAGAAAAAGAAAGGGACTGAAAAAATATTTGAAGAGATTATAGTTTAAAAATTCCCTAATATGGGAAAGGAAATAGTCAATCAACTCCAGGAAGTGCAGAGAGTCCCATACAGGATAAATCCAAGGAGAAACAAGCCAAGACACATATTAATCAAACTATCAAAAATTAAATACAAAGAAAAAATATTAAAAACAGCAAGGGAAAAACAACAAATAACACACAAGGGAATCCCCATAAGGTTAACAGCTGATCTTTCAGCAGACACTCTGCAAGCCACAAGGGAGTGGCAGGACATATTTAAAGTGATGAAAGAGAAAAACCTATAACCAAGATTAATCTACCCAGCAAGGATCTCATTCAGATTCAATGGAGAAATTAAAAACTTTACAGACAGGAAAAAGCTAAGAAAATTCAGCACCACCAAACCAGTTTTAAAACAAATGCTAAAGGAACTTCTCTATGCAGGAAACACAGGAAAGGAAAAGGCCTACAGTAACAAACCCAAAGCAATTATGAATATGGTAATAGGAACATACATATCGATAATTAACTTAAATGTAAATGGATTAAATGCTCCAACCAAAAGACATAGACTGGCTGAATGGATATAAAAACAAAACCCATATATATGCTGTCTACAACAGACCCACTTCAGACATAAGGACACATACAGACTGACAGTGAGCGGATGGAAGAAGATATTCCATGTAAATGGAAATCAAAAGAAAGCTGGAGTAGTAATTCTCATATCAGACAAAATGGACTTTAAAACAAGGACTATTACAAGAGACAAAGAAGGACACTACATAAGGATCAAGTGATCAATCCAAGAAGAAGATATAACAATTGTAGATATATATGCACCCAACATAAGAGCACCTCAATACATAAGACAAATGCTAACAGCCATAAGAGGGGAAACTGACACTAACACAGTCATAGTAGGAGACTTTAACACCACACTTTCACAAAAGGACAGATCATCCAAAATGAAAATAAATAAGGAAACACAAGCTTTAAATGATACATTAAACAAGATGGACTTAATTAATATTTATAGGACATTCCATTCAAAAATAACAGAATACACTTTCTTCTCAAGTGCTCATGGAATATTTTCCAGGATAGATCATATCTTGGGTCACAAATCAAGCCTTGGTAAATTTAAGAAAATTGAAAACGTATCAAAACTCTTTTCCAACCACAACGCTTTGAGACTAGATATCAATTACAAGAAAATTTCTGTAAAAAATACAAACACATGGAGGGTAAACAATACACTACTTAATACCCAAGACATCACTGAAGAAATCAAAGAGGAAATCAAAAAATACCTAGAAACAAATGACAATGAAAACACGGTGACCCAAAACCTATGGGATGCAGCAAAAGCAGTTCTAAGAGGGAAGTTTTAGCCCTACAATCGTACCTTAAGAAACAAGAAACATCTAAATAAACAACCTAACCTTACACCTAAAGCAATTACAGAAAGAAGAACAAAAAACCCCAAAGTTAGCTTAAGGAAACAAATCATAAACATCAGATCAGAAATAAATGAAAACGAAATGAAGAAAACAATAGCAAAGATCAATAAAACTAAAAGCTGGTTCTTTGAGACGATAAACAAAATTGATAAACCATTAGCCAGACTCATCAAGAAAAAAAGGGAGAAGACTCAAATCAATAGAATTAAAAATGAAAAAGAAGTTACAATGGACACCACAGAAATACAAAGCATCATAAGAGACTACTACAAGCAACTCTATGCCAATAAAATGGACAACCTGGAAGAAAGAGATAAATTCGTAGAAAAGCACAACCTTCTAAGACTGAACCAGGAAGAAATAAAAAATATAAACAGACCAAACACAAGCACTGAAATTGAAACTGTGATTAAAAATCTCCCAACAAACAAAAGTGCAGGACCCGATGGCTTCACAGGAGAATTCTATCAAACATTTAGAGAAGAGCTAACACCTATCCTTCTCAAAGTCTGCCAAAATATAGCAGAGGGAGGAACACTCCCAAACTCATTCTATGAGGCCAGCATCACCCTGATACCAAAATCAGACAAAGATGTCACAAAGAAAGGAAACTACAGGTCAATATCACTGATGAACATAGATACAAAAATCCTCAACCAAATACTAGCAAACAGAATCCAACAGCACATTAAAGGGATCATACACCATGATCAAGTAGGGTTTATCCCAGGAATGTAAGGATTCTTCAATATATGCAAATCAGTCAATGTGATACACCATATTAACAAATTGAAGAATAAAAACCATATAATCATCTCGATAGATGCAGAAAAAGCTTTTGACAAAATTCAACACCCATTTATGATAAAAATCCTCAGAAAGTAGGCATAGAGGGAACTTACCTCCACATAATAAAGGTCATATATGACAAACCCACAGCCAACATCATCCTCAATGGTGAAAAACTGAACCATTTCCTCTAAGATCAGGAAGAAGACAAGGTTGCCCACTCTCACCTCTATTATTCAACATTGTTTTGGAAGTTTTAGCTACAGCAATCACATAAGAAAAAGAAATAAAAGGAATCCAAATTGGAAAAGAAAAAGTGAAGCTATCACTGTTTGCAGATGACATGATACTATACATAGAGAATCCTAAAGATGCTACCAGAAAACTACTAGAGCTAATCAATGAATTTGGTAAAGTAGCAGGATACAAAATTAATGCACAGAAATCTCTTGCATTCCTATACACTAATGATGAAAAATATGAAAGAGAAATTAAGGAAACATTCCCCTTTACCATTGCAACAAAAGGAATAAAATACCTAGGAATAAACCTACCTAAGGAGGCAAAGACCTGTATGCAGAAAACTATAAGACACTGATGAAAGAAATTAAAGATGATACAAAGAGATAGAGAGATATACCATGTCCTTGGATTGGAAGAATCAACATTGTGAAAATGACTCTACTACCCAAAGCAATCTACAGATTCAATGAAATCCCTATCAAACTACCAATGGCATTTTTCACAGAACTAGAACAAAAAATTTCACAATTTGCATGAAAACACAAAAGACCCCGAATAGCAAAGGCAATCTTGAGAAAGAAAAATGAGGCTGAAGAAATCATGCTCTCTGACTTCAGACTATACTACAAAGCTACACTAATCAAGACAGTATGGCACTGGCACAAAAACAGAAATATAGATCAATGGAACAGGATAGAAAGCCCGGAGATAAACCCATGCACATTGGTCACCTTATTTTTGATAAGAGAGGCAAGAATACACAATGGCAAAAAGACAGCCTTTTCTTTTGGTTTTGGGAAAACTGTACAACTACACATAAAAGAATGAAAGTAGAACAGTCCCTAACACCATACACAAAAATAAACTCAAAATGGATTAAAGACCTAAGTGTAAGGTAAGACACTATAAAACTCTTAGAGGAAAACCTATGCAGAACACTGTATAACACAAATCACAGCAAGATCCTTTTTGTCCCACTTCCTAGAGAAATGGAAATAAGAACAAAAATAAACAAATCGGACCTAATGAAACTCAAAAGCTTTTGCACAGCAAAGGAAACCATAAACAAGACGAAAAGACAACCCTCAGAATAGAAGAAAATATTTGCAAATATAACAACTGACAAAGGATTAATCTCCAAAATTTATAAGCAGCTCATGTAGCTCAATATCAAAAAAACAAACAACCCAATCCAAAAATTGGCAGAAGACCTATATACACATTTCTCCAAAGAAGAAAAACATATTTCCAACAAACACATGAAATAATGCTCAACATCATTAATCATTGGAGAAATGCAAATCAAAGCTACAATCAGGTATCAACTCACACCAGTCAGAATGGCCATCATCAAAAAATCTACAAACAATAAATGCTGGAGAGGGTGTGGAGAAAAGGAAACCCTCTTGCACTGTTGGTTGGAATGTAAATTGATACAGCCACTATGGAGAACAGTATGGAGTTCCTTAAAAAACTAAAAATAGGAGGAGGGGCAAGATGGCGGAAGAGTAAGATGGGGAGATCACCTTCCTTCCCACAGATACAGTAGAAATACATCTACACGTGGAACTGCTCCTACAGAACACCCACTGAACGCTGGCAGAAGACGTCAGACCTCCCAAAAGGCAAGAAAATCCCCACGTACTTGGGTAAGGCAAAAGAAAAAAGAAACAACAGAGACAAAAGAATAGGGACGGGACCTGCACCAGTGGGAGGGAGCTGTGAAGGAGGAAAGGTTTCCACACACTAGGAAGCCCCTTCGTGGGCAGAGACTGCGGGTGGCACAGGGGGGAAGCTTCAGAGCCACGGAGGAGAGCGCAGCCACAGGGGTGCGGAGGGCAAAGCGGAGAGATTCCCGCACAGAGGATCAGTGCTGACCGGCTCTCACCGGCCCGAGAGGCTTGTCTACTCAGCCGCTGGGGCGGGAGGGGCTGGGAGCTGAGGCTCGGGCTTCGGTGCTAGCCGGGAGGGAGTCTGGGAAAAAGACTGCAGCTGCCAAAGAGGCAAGAGACTTTTTCTTGCCTCTTTGTTTCGCAGCGCGCAAGGAGAGGGGATTCAGAGCGCCGCCTAAACGAGCTCCAGAGACGGGCGCGAGCCGCGGCTATCAGCGCGGATCCCACAGCAACAGGGTCGCAGAGGGAAAAACGGAGAGATTCCCACACAGAGGCTCGGCGCCGAGCAGAACTCACCAGCCCGAGAGGCTTGTCTGTTCACCCGCCAGGGTGGGCGGGGGCTGGGAGCTGAGGCTCGGGCTTCGGTCGGATCGCAGGGAGAGGACTGGGGTTGGCGGCGTGAACACAGCCTGAAGAGGCTAGCGCACCACAGCTAGCCGGGAGGGAGCCCGAGAAAAAGTCTGCAGCTGCCGAAGAGGCAAGAGACTTTTTCTTGCCTCTTTGTTTCGCGGCGCGCAAGGAGAGGGTATTCAGAGCGCCGCTTAAATGAACTCCAGAGACGGGCGCGAGCCGCGGCTATCAGCTCAGATCCCAGAGGCGGGGGCGAGCTGTGGCTATCAGCGCGGACCCCAGAGGCGGGTGCGAGCCACGGCTATCAGCGCGGACCCCAGAGATGGGCGCGAGCCGCGGTTATCAGCGCGGACCCCAGAGACGGGCATGAGACGCTAAGGCTGCTGCTGCCGCCACAAAAAGCCTGTGTGCGAGCACAGGTCACTCTCCACACCGCCCCTCCCGGGAGCCAGTGCAGCCCGCCATGGCCAGGCTCCCGTGATCCGGGGACAACTTCCCCGGGAGAGCGCATGGCGCGCCTCAGGCTGCTGCAACGTCACACCAGCTTCTGCCGCCGCAGGCTCGCCCCGCCTCCTCCGTACCGCTCCCTCCCCCCGGCCTGACTGAGCCAGAGCCCCCAAATCAGCTGCTCCTTTAACCCCGTTCTGTCTGGGTGGGGAACAGACGCCCTCAGGGGACCTACATGCAGAGGCGGGTCCAAATCCAAAGCTGAACCCCCGGAGCTGTACGAACAAAGAAGAGAAAGGGAAATCTTTCCCAGCAGCCTCAGAAGCAGCGGATTAAAGCTCCACAAACAACTTGATGTCCCTGCATCTGTTGAATACCTGAATAGACAACGAATCATCCCAAATTTAGGAGGTGGACTTTGGGAGCAGGATATATTAATTTTTCCCCTTTTCCTTTTTTTGTGAGTGTAGATGTGTATGCTTCTGGGTGAGATTTTGTCTGTATAGCTTTGCTCTCACCGTTAGTCCCAGGGTTAGGTCCGTCCGTTTTTTTTTTGTTTTTTTTGTTTTTTCTTAAAAATTTTTTTCCCTAATAAATGTTTTCTTAATAATTTTTTTCTTATTTTTTATTATAAAAAAATTAATAAATCTATTTTTTAAAATTAAAAAAAAATTTTTTCTTAATAAATTTATTCTTAATAATTTTTTTCTTATTTTTTATTATAATAGCTTTATTTTATTTTATTTTATCCTCTTTCTTTCTTTCTTTCTATTTTTTTCTCCCTTTTATTCTGAGCCGTGTGGATGAAAGGCACTTGGTGCTCCAGCCAGGCATCAGGGCTGTGCCTCTGAGGTGGGAGAGCCAACTTCAGGACACTGGTCCACAAGAGACCTCCCAGCTCCACGTAATACCAAAAGGCAAAAATCTCTCAGAGATCTCCATCTCAACATCAAGACCCAGCTTCACTCAACCACCAGCAAGCTACATTGCTGGACACCCTATGCCAAACAACTAGCAAGACAGGAACACAGTCCCATCCATTAACAGAGAGGCTGCCTAAAATCATAATAAGGCCACAGACACCCCAAAACACACCACCAGACATGTACGTGCACACCAGAAAGACAAGATCCAGCCTCATCCACCAGAACACAGGCACTAGTTCCCTCCACCAGGGAACCTACACAACCCACTGAACCAACCTGAGCCACTGGGGACAGATACCAAAAACAACAGGAACTACGAACCTGCAGCCTGTGAAAAGGAGACCCCAAACACAGTAAGATAAGCAAAATGAGAAGACAGAAAAACACAGAGCAGATGAAGGAGCAGGGTCAAAACACACCAGACCTAACAAATGAAGAGGAAATAGGTAGTCTACCTGAAAAAGAATTCAGAATAATGATAGTAAGGATGATCAAAAATCTTGGAAATAGAATAGACAAAAGGCAAGAAACATTTAACAAGGACGTAGAAGAACTAAAGAGGAACCAAGCGATGATGAAAAGCACAATAAATGAAATTAAAAATACTCTAGATGGGATCAATAGCAGAATAACTGAGGCAGAAGAACGGATAAGTGACCTGGAAGATAAAATGGTGGAAATAACTACTGCAGAGCAGGATAAAGAAAAAAGAATGAAAAGAACTGAGGACAGTCTCAGAGACCTCTGGGACAACATTAAACGCACCAACATTCGAATTATAGGGGTCCCAGAAGAAGAAGAGAAAAAGAAAGGGACTGAGAAAATATTTGAAGAGATTATACTTGAAAACTTCCCTAATATGGGAAAGGAAATAGTTAATCAAGTCCTGGAAGCACAGAGAGTCCCATACAGGATAAATCCAAGGAGAAACACACCAAGACACATATTAATCAAACTATCAAAAATTAAATATAAAGAAAACATATTAAAAGCAGCAAGGGAAAAACAACAAATAACACACAAGGGCATCCCCATAAGGTTAACAGCTGATCTCTCAGCAGAAACTCTGCAAGCCAGAAGGGAGTGGCAGAACATACTTAAGTGATGAAGGAGAAGGACCTACAACAAAGATTACTCTACCCAGCAAGGATCTCATTCAGATTTGATGGAGAAATTAAAACCTTTACAGACAAGCAAAAGCTGAGAGAGTTCAGCACCACCAAACCAGCTTTACAACAAATGCTAAAGGAACTTCTCTAGGCAAGAAACACAGTAGAAGGAAAAGACCTACAATAACAAACCCAAAACATTTAAGAAAATGGGAATAGGAACATACATATCGATAATTACCTTAAATGTAAATGGATTAAATGCTCCCACCAAAAGACACAGACTGGTTGAATGGATACAAAAACAAGACCCATATATATGCTGTCTACAAGAGACCCACTTCAGACCTAGGGACACATACAGACTGAAAGTGAGGGGATGGAAAAAGATATTCCATGCAAATGGAAATCAGAAGAAAGCTGGAGTAGCAATTCTCATATCAGACAAAATAGACTTTAAAATAAAGACTATTACAAGAGACAAAGAAGGACACTATATAATGATCAAGGGATTGATTCAAGAGGAAGGTATAACAATTGTAAATATTTATGCACCCAACATAGGAGCACCTCAATACATAAGGCAAATGTTAACAGCCATAAAAGGGGAAATCGACAGCAACACAATCATAGTAGGGGACTTTAACACCCCACTTTCACCAATGGACAGATCATCCAAAATGAAAATAAATAAGGAAACACAAGCTTTAAATTATACATTAAACAAGATGGACTTAATTGATATTTATAGGACATTCCACCCAAAAACAACAGAATACACATTTTTCTAAAGTGCTCATGGAACATTCTCCAGGATAGATCATATCTTGGGTCACAAATGAAGCCTTGGTAAATTTTAAAAAATTGAAATCGTATCAAGTATCTTTTCCGACCACAACGCTATGAGACTAGATATCAATTACAGGAAAAGATCTGTAAAAAATACAAACACACGGAGGCTACACAATACATTGCTTAATAACGAAGTGATCACTGAAGAAATCAAAGGGGAAATCAAAAAATACCTAGAAACAAATGACAATGGAGACACGACAACCCAAAACCTATGGGATGCAGCAAAAGCAGTTCTAAGAGGGAAGTTTATAGCAATACAAGCCTACATCAAGAAACAGGAAACATCTCAAATAAACAACCTAACCTTGCACCTAAAGCAATTAGAGAAAGAAGAACAAAAAAACCCCAAAGCTAGCAGAAGGAAAGAAATCATAAAGATCAGATCAGAAATAAATGAAAAAGAAATGAAGGAAACAATAGCAAAAATCAATGAAACTAAAAGCTGGTTCTTTGAAAAGATAAAAAAAATTGATAAACCATTAGCCAGACTCATCAAGAGAAAAAGGGAGGAGACTCAAATCAATAGAATTAGAAATGAAAAAGGAGAAGTAACCACTGACACCGCAGAAATACAAACGATCATGAGAGATTACTACAAGCAACTCTATGCCAATAAAATGGACAACCTGGAAGAAATGGACAGATTCTTAGAAATGCACAACCTGCTGAGACTGAACCAGGAAGAAATAGAAAATATGAACAGACCAATCACAAGCACTGAAATTGAAACTGTGATTAAAAATCTTCCAACACACAAAAGCCCAGGACCAGATGGCTTCACAGGCGAATTCTATCAAACATTTAGAGAAGAGCTAACACCTATCCTTCTCAAACTCTTCCAAAATATTGCAGAGGGAGGAACACTCCCCAACTCATTCTACGAGGCCACCATCACTCTGATACCAAAACCAGGCAAAGATGTCACAAAGAAAGAAAACTACAGGCCAATATCACTGATGAACATAGATGCAAAAATCCTCAACAAAATACTAGCAAACAGAATCCAACAGCACATTAAAAGGATTATACACCATGATCAAGTGGGGTTTATTCCAGGAATGCAAGGATTCTTCAATATACACAAATCAATCAACGTGATACATCATATTAACAAATTGAAGGAGAAAAACCATATGATCATCTCAATAGATGCAGAGAAAGCTTTCGACAAAATTCAACACCCATTTATGATAAAAGCCCTGCAGAAAGTAGGCATAGAGGGAACTTTCCTCAACATAATAAAGGCCATATATGACAAACCCACAGCCAACATTGTCCTCAATGGTAAAAAACTGAAACCATTTCCACTAAGATCAGGAACAAGACAAGGTTGTCCACTCTCACCACTATTATTCAACATGGTTTTGGAAGTGTTAGCCACAGCAATCAGAGAAGAAAAAGAAATAAAAGGAATCCAAATTGGAAAAGAAGAAGTAAAGCTGTCACTGTTTGCAGATGACATGATACTATACATAGAGAATCCTAAAGATGCTACCAGAAAACTACTAGAGCTAATCAATGAATTTGGTAAAGTAGCAGGATACAAAATTAATGCACAGAAATCTCTTGCATTCTTATATACTAATGATGAAAAATCTGAAAGTGAAATTAAGAAAACACTCCCATTTACCATTGCAACAAAAAGAATAAAATATCTAGGAATAAACCTACCAAAGGAGACAAAAGACCTGTATGCAGAAAATTAGAGGACACTGATGAAAGAAATTAAAGATGATACAAATAGATGGAGAGATATACCATGTTCTTGGATTGGAAGAATCAATATTGTGAAAATGACTCTGCTACCCAAAGCAATCTACAGATTCAATGCAATCCCTATCAAACTACCACTGGCATTTTTCACAGAACTAGAACAAAAAATTTCACAATTTGTATGGAAACACAAAAGACCCCGAATAGCCAAAGCAATCTTGAGAATGAAAAATGGAGCTGGAGGAATCATGCTCCCTGACTTCAGACTATATTACAAAGCTACAGTAATCAAGACAGTTTGGTACTGACACAAAAACAGAAATATAGATCAATGGAACAGGATAGAAAGCCCAGAGATAAGCCCACGCACATATGGTCACCTTATCTTTGATAAAGGAGGCAAGCATATACAGTGGAGAAAAGACAGCTTCTTCAATAAGTGGTGCTGGGAAAATTGGACAGGTACATGTAAAAGTATGAAATTAGAACACTCCCTGACACCATACACAAAAATAAACTCAAAATGGATTAAAGACCTAAGTGTAAGGCCAGACACTATCAAATTCTTAGAGGAAAACCTAGGCAGAACACTCTATGACATAAATCACAGCAAGATCCTTTTTGACCCAGCTCCTAGAGAAAAGGAAATAAAAACAAAAATAAACAAATGGGACCTAATGAAACTTCAAAGCTTTTGCACAGCAAAGGAAACTATAAACAAGATGAAAAGACAACCCTCAGAATGGGAGAAAATATTTGCAAATGAATCAATGGACAAAGGATTAATCTCCAAGATTTACAAGCAGCTCATTCAGCTCAATAACATAAAAACAAGCAACCCAATCCAAAAATGGGCAGAAGACCTAAATAGACATTTCTCCAAAGAAGATATACAGATTGCCAATAGACACATGAAAGAATGCTCAACATCATTAATCATTAGAGAAATGCAAATCAAAACTACAATGAGGTATCATCTCACACCAGTCAGAATGGCCATTATCAAAAAATCTAGAAACAATAAATTCTGGAGAGGGTGTGGAGAAAAGGGAACACTCTTGCACTGTTGGTGGGAATGTAAATTGATACAGCCACTATGGATAACAGTATGGAGGTTCCTTAAAAAACTAAAAATAGAACTACCATACGACCCAGCAATCCCACTACTGGGCATATACCCTGAGAAAACCATAATTCAGAAAGAGTCATGTACCTAATATTCATTGCAGCTCTGTTTACAATAGCCAGGACATGGAAGCAACCTAGGTGTCCATCATCAGATGAATGGATAAAGAAGATGTGGCACATATATACAATGGAATATTACTCAGCCATAAAAAGAAATGAAATGGAGGTATTTGTAATGAGGTGGATGGAGTTAGAGTCTGTCATACAGAGTGAAGTAAGTCATAAAGAGAAAAAGAAATACAGTACGCTAACACATATATATGGAATCTAAGGGAAAAAAAAAAAGTTCATGAAGAATCTAGTGGCAAGATGGGAATAAAGACACAGACCTACTAGAGAATGGACTTGAGGATAGGGGGAGGGGGAGCGGTGAGATGTGACAGGGTGAGAGAGTGTCATGGACATATATACACTACCAAATGTAAAATAGATAGCTAGTGGGAAGCAGCCGCATAGCACAGGGTGATCAGCTTGGTGCTTTGTGACCACCTAGATGGGTGGGATAGGGAGGGTGGGAAGGAGGGAGACGCAAGAGGGAATACATATGGGGATATATGTATATGTATAGCTGATTCACTTTGTTATAAAGCAGAAACTAACACACCATTGTAAAGCAATTATACTCCAATAACGATGTTAAAAAAATAATAATAATAATGAAATAACTTTGTGACAGATGGTAACTAGATTTTGGTGATCTTTTTGTAATGTATAGAAATATAGAATCACTATGTCATGCACATGGAGCTAACACAGTGTTGTAGGTCAATTATACTTTGACAAAAAATAATTAATTAGTTAATCAGTAAACTTTTGCCCCTCCAAGCATGGAACATGACATTCTATATATGTCATCTCAGTCTCCAAATACAGAACCCTACACGCATGGAACCTGGCACTTGCAGTGTGGAGTCTCAAATTCCATTCTTGTTAGGGGATCCTACATACATGAAATATGACACATTGTGTGTGGAAACTCAATCTCTAAACATTTAATATGATCTTAAAATTGTGGAACCTGGCATGCCATATAAGATACCAAGCAGTTCAGTCTTAGCAGGCTCTACTAGATATGGATTCTGGCATTACAAACTAGGAACCTGGCTTTCCATGTCCAGAATCTCACTCTTCAAACATAGAAAATGTTCTTACAAATGTGGAAACTGTCAATCCAGGAGTAGTTCCTGCATTTTAGTTACAGACATTGTGCTATGTAAATTAGACAAAGATGGCCTCTTTGTATTGATGCTTAAGTTGTTTATTTCTTCACTGTAGGCTGAAAACTGTTAGCTCAAAACTCCACTAACATCACACTTAACCTTGTACATATCCAGTTATTTTTAAAATAGCCCAAGCAAGCCAAATTTTAGCCACTTAGACCATGCCTGCTTTGTATATCTTGTGAAATATTGGCTTGGCCAAAAAATTCGTTCGAGATTTTCCATAACATGTAACAAGAACTTTTTGGCCAACACAATCCTTGGTTTCTCCTGGCCATTGAAAAGATAGAACCTTGTGGCTATAAGACTCCAAGCTGCTGCTGCCCTTTAGAACTCTTTGACCCAGTGATTCCCCCATGCTACTGATTGACGTCACCTAGATGCATAGGCTCCCACTTCTATCTCCCTCTACCCCAGAAGTTCTCTTGCCCTTTTCCCCTTCTGGGGCTAGCCCACTTACCATAAGCCTCTGAATGAACTTATGCTGTGAGGAACTTCCCCTCTTGTGCAACCCTGTCCAAACACTCCACAATAAATCTTGTGTGTTATTGCCTCTCGTGGTCATATCTTTTTCCTTGATCAGCCCCAAATCCCTCAAACTAACCCCTTACATGTCACTCTAAAACATGGAGCCTGGTCTCCTGGGCCTGGAACCTTGTACTCCATGTATGGGATCTCAGTCACCAAGCATGGAACCTGGCCCTACAACTATGGAATCTGTCACTCCCTATGTGGAATATCTTCACCAAGAATGGAATCTGGCCTCCTTGACATAGAAATGGAAACTCCATATATGGAATGCCAATCTCCTAGCATGGAACCTGGCTATACATGCACTCTGTGTATGAAATATGTACCTTCAGGATTGATTTAAGTCTTCTAGATGTGGATCTTGCTTTTCTAGGCGTACAATCTGGTTCACCCTGGGACACCTGGCCCTAAAGGCATAGAACTTGGACCTTTAGGCTTTAAACCTAGCCCTCTAATCATGCACATTGACCCTCCACATGTGTAATGTGTTGGTGATAGCTGTTTCCGGACTGTGAGATTTGAGTGGTTCCTTTTTTTTTTTAATTTTTTTTTATTAATTAATTAATTTATTATTTATGGCTGTGTTGGGTCTTTGTTTCTGTGCGAGGGCTTTCTCCAGTTGTGGCAAGCGGGGGCCACTCTTCATCGCGGTGCGCGGGCCTCTCACTATCGCGGCCTCTCCCGTTGGGAGCACAGGCTCCAGACGCGCAGGCTCAGCAATTGTGGCTCACGGGCCCAGCTGCTCCGCGGCACGCGGGATCCCCCCAGACCAGGGCCCGAACCCGTGCCTCCTGCATTGGCAGGCAGACTCTCAACCACTGCACCACCAGGGAAGCCCTTGAGTGGTTTTAATTTTAATTTTTGTGTATGTGTGTGTTGTATTATTCTACAGTCATTAAGTAATTTAAAAAGAAGGAGAATTTTTCACAGGGAAAAGAATGCTTCTTTTTATCAGAAAAGAAGATAATTATATAATGTACATACTGGCTTATACTGCAATCCTTTAAGAAGTCCATGGTCTGTTGTGTGTAATTTTCCATTGCTATAGCTCTTATGCCATCTTCTGGTATAAATATAATCCAACTATTTGGGAATGTCTAGCATCAGTGGTTAGTACCTTAATGTTATTTCAGACACTTCACTCATCCTGCTTATGAGTCAAATATCTATATACATATCAAGTGTAAAATTTTAAGCCAACAACTTAAAAATCTATGATAAAATAAAGCAAGTTTAATGTAGCAGAAAAAGAACATTGAAAAATCTTGTCAAAATGTAACTTCAGAGACAGAGTGAAATAAATACATTCTTGAATAAATCTATGTAAACCTAAAATATAACATGAATGTAATCCTAAATATTAATTCAGATACACTATAGAATTATATTATGTATTTCTATTCAGCATAGGATTTGGAGTCAAAAGCCTAGTTTTGAATACCATCTCTGCCACTAAGTTTTTAGGTAATCTTTATAAACTCACTTAACTTCTCATTTACCTAATTTCATTCCTATTAAATAAGGAAAGACAATAATATCTGCCTTTCCTTTTTTTTAACACCTTTATTGGAGTATAATTGCTTTACAATGGTGTGTAAGTTTCTGCTTTATAACAAAGTGAATCAGCTATACATATACATATATCCCCATATCTCCTCCCTCTTGCGTCTGCCTCCCACCTTCCCTATCCCACCCCTTTAGGTGGTCACAAAGCATGGAGCTGATCTCCCTGTGCCATGCGGCTGCTTCCCACTAGCTATTTTACATTTGGTAGTGTATATATGTCCATGCCACTCTCTCACTTCATCCCAGCTTACCCCCTCCCAGTGTCCTCAAATCCATTCTCTACGTCTGCATCTTTATTCCTGTCCTGCCCCTAAGTTCTTCAGAAACTTTTTTTTTTTTTTTTAAGATTCCATATATATGTGTTAGCATATGGTGTTTGTTTTTCTCTTTCTGACTTAATTCACTCTGTATGACAGACTCTAGGTCCATACACCTCACTACAAATAACTCAATTTCATTTCTTTTTATGGCTGAGTAATATTCCATTGTATATCTGCCTTTCCCAACTGCCTCTAACCCTTCTCCCTTATTTTTGAACTTCTACATTCCTATAAATTAGTGTGTATTGTTGTCTGCACACTAGGGACATAATAAAAGATCTAGTTCAGAGAAAGATAAAACCAATATATCCAGGATAGAAAAAATGTAGCTGTTCAGAGTTGTTTAATATTCTAGAGTTTATATTCTAGAATTAAAAAAAAACTGTGCTGAGCATGTGCTAAGACAAGGGATGAGAGTTAGTAAAATGATACCCTCATAGCTCATGTGAGGGATTTTCACAGACTCAGAGAGAATAAAACTCTGAGTACCAAAATTGATTGAAAGAGGTGATGTGGAGAACTCAGAAGATATAATGTTGAAGTTTAGGCTCACTAATCAGAATTAAAGATCATCTCATTTCCTGATGATGACTTTCAAACCAAAACCCTTTAAGTGCAAAAGCTGACAGCTCCCAGCATCTCTGTGTCTGGTCCAAAAAGAGAAGTCTAGAATATCTGCTAAGTAATTCTTACCTCCTACTCTAATTAGACACCTGCTTTCTCCTATGGACTATAGAATGGTTTATCCCCTTGCTCACAGCATTCCCTGTTTCCTCAGATAGGGTCACAGCTGCCATTCTACATTTATTTTGGAGTATGTGTCATAATTGATTAATATCTGTCCACTAGTCCAAATACCATCTTTACTTGTCAGCATAAGAAGAGGAACCCACATTTTGGTTCATCACCATTAAAATCCCAGAACCTAGGACAGTGTTTGGAACATAGTAGATACTTAATAAATACTTTTAAGTCTATGACTGAATAAATACAAAGAATAAAGCAAAACAAAATGAAAGAAGATAAGGAGGAGAAAAGAGTTTCTGCATTTGGTTCATATTATGTCTTCCTCGTGGCCATGTTACTGCAAATACTTTGTCTCACTCTGCTTTTATGCCTGAAATAAGGGGATTTTTCTTTTAAAAAACAAGTAACTTTTTTCTAGTGGAAATTTAAAAGTATAAAAGTTACCAAAAATAGTATAATAATTACTACCCACTAGGGGTAAAATTATTCCTCATAATATTGGCTTACTTGCTCCCAGAATGCTCTGTGTATGTGCTTTTAAAAATAAGCATTACATGAGCACACTCTTCTTTTTCTCAAATACCTTAGAAATACACAATTATTAAAGTAGTATGTTCACCAGCTAAATTTAAGAAAGCAATTACTTGAGATCTGTTGTGTTCTTGGTAAGTAATGGACAACAATTTCCCAACATCCACTTCTGTTTATACAATTATGGCCGTGGCATTCCAATAAATACAGTCATAATGGCAACACTCAGTTATCAAGAAATATTTATTTTGGAATCTATATTCTGTCTCCTATGGCAGAACGGTGTGTAAAAAATCTTATATGAGATAGTCAATAGAAATGTTCAGATCCAGGCAAGATGGCGGAAGAGTAAGACGCGGAGATCACCTTCCTCCCCAGAGATACATCAGAAATACATCTACACGTGGAACTGCTCCTATAGAACACCCACTGAACGCTGGCAGAAGACGTCAGACCTCCCAAAAGACAAGAAACTCCCCACGTGCCTGGGTAGGGCAAAAGAAAAAAGAAATAACAGAGACAAAAGAATAGGGACAGGACCTGCACCAGTGGGAGGGAGCTGTGAAGAAGGAAAGGTTTCCACACACTAGGAAGCCCCTTCGCGGGCGGAGACTGCAGGTGGCAGAGGGAGGAAGCTTCGGAGCCACGGAGGAGAGCGCAGCCACAGGGGTGCGGAGGGCAAAGTGGAGAGATTCCCGCACAGAGGAGCAGTGCCGACCAGCACTCACCAGCCGAGAGGCTTGTGTGCTCACCCGCCGGGGCGGGTGGGGGCTGGGAACTGAGGCTCGGGCTTCGGTCGGATCGCAGGGAGAGGACTGGGGTTGGCAGAGTGAACACAGCCTGAAGGGGTTAGCGCACCACAACTAGCCGGGAGGGAGTCCGGGAAAAGGTCTGGAGCTGCCGAACAGGCAAGAGACTTTTTCTTGCCTCTTTGTTTCCTGGTGCTCGAGGAGAAGGGATTCAGAGCGCCGCCTAAATGACCTCCAGAGACGGGCGAGAGCCACGGCTATCAGCGCGGACCCCAGAGATGGGCATGAGACACTAAGGCTGCTGCTGCCGCCACCATGAAGCCTGTGTGCGAGCACAGGTCACTATCCACACCGCCCCTCCTGGGAGCCTGTGCAGCCCACCACTGCCAGCATCCCATGAGCCAGGGACAACTTCCCCGGGAGAACGCATGGCGCGCCTCAGGCTGCTGCAACGTCACGCTGGTCGCTGCCGCCGCAGGCTTGCCCCGCCTCCTCCGTACCCCTCCCTCACCCGGGCCTGAGTGAGCCAGAGCCCCCGAAGCAGCTGCTCCTTTAACCCCGTCCTGTCTGAGCGAAGAACAGATGCCCTCAGGCGACTTACACGCAGAGGCAGGTCCAAATCCAAAGCTGAACCCTGGGAGCTGTGCGAACAAAGAGAAAGGGAAATTTCTTCCAGCAGCCTCAGAAGCAGCGGATTAAAGCTCCGCAAACAACTTGATGTACTGCATCTGTTGAATACCTGAATAGACAACAAATCATCCCAAATTGAGGAGGTGGACTTTGAGAGCAGGATATACTATTTTTTCCCCTTTTCCTCTTTTTGTGAGTGTGTACGTGTATGCTTCTGTGTGAGATTTTGTCTGTATAGCTTTGCTTTCACCATTTGTCCTAGGGTTCAGTCTGTCCGTTTTTTGTTTTTTTGTTTTTGTTTTTTCTTAATAAATTTTTTCTTAATAATTTTTTTCTTATTTTTATTTTAAAAAATTAAAAAAAAATTTTTCCTAATAATTTTTTTCTTATTTTTTATTTTAAAAAGATTAAAAACATTTTTTCTTAATAAATTTATTCTTAATAACTTTTTTCTTACTTTTTATTTTAAAAAATTAAAACTTTTTTTCTCTTAATAAATTTTTTCTTAATAATATTTTTCTTATTTTTTATTTTAAAAAATTAAAAATTTATTAAAAAAATTTTTTTCTTAATAATTTTTTTCTTATTTTTTATTTTAATAGCTTTATTTTATTTTATCTTACTTTACTGTATTTTATTTTATCCTCTTTCTTTCTATTTTTTCTCCCTTTTATTCTGAGCCATGTGGAGGAAAGGTTCTTGGTGCTCCAGCCAGGCATCAGGGCTGTGCCTCTGAGGTGGGAGAGCCAACTTCAGGACACTGGTCCACAAGAGACTTCCCAGCTCCACGTAATACCAAATGGTGAAAATCTCTCAGAGATCTCCATCTCAACACAAAGACCCAGCTTCACTCAAGGACCAGCAAGCTACAGTGCTGGACACCCTATGCCAAACAACTAGCAAGACAGGAACACAGTCTCATCCATTAGCAGAGAGGCTGCCTAAAATCATAATAAGGCCACCGACACCCAAAAACACACCACTAGACGTGGACGTGTCCACCAGAAAGACAAGATTCAGCCTCATCCACCAGAACACAGGCACTAGTTCCCTCCACCAGGAAACCTACACAACTCACTGAACCAACCTTAGCCATGGGGGACAGACACCAAAAACAACAGGAACTACGAACCTGCAGCCTGCAAAAAGAGACCCCAAACACAGTAAGACAAGCAAAATGAGAAGACAGAAAAACACACAACAGATGAAGGAACAAGGTAAAAACACACCAGACCTAACAAATGAAGAGGACATAGGCAGTCTACCTGAAAAAGAATTCAGAATAATGATAGTAAAGATGATCCAAAATCTTGGAAATAGAATAAATGCAAGAAACATTTAACAAGGACGTAGAAGAACTAAAGAGCAAACAAACAATGATGAACAACACAATAAATGAAATTAAAAATACTCTAGAAGGGATCAATAGCAGAATAACTGAGGCAGAAGAACGGATAAGTGACCTGGAAGATAAAATGGTGGAAATAACTACTGCAGAGCAGGATAAAGAAAAAAGAATGAAAAGAACTGAGGACAGTCTCAGAGACCTCTGGGACAACATTAAACGCACCAACATTCGAATTATAGGGGTCCCAGAAGAAGAAGAGAAAAAGAAAGGGACTGAGAAAATATTTGAAGAGATTATACTTGAAAACTTCCCTAATATGGGAAAGGAAATAGTTAATCAAGTCCTGGAAGCACAGAGAGTCCCATACAGGATAAATCCAAGGAGAAACACACCAAGACACATATTAATCAAACTATCAAAAATTAAATATAAAGAAAACATATTAAAAGCAGCAAGGGAAAAACAACAAATAACACACAAGGGCATCCCCATAAGGTTAACAGCTGATCTCTCAGCAGAAACTCTGCAAGCCAGAAGGGAGTGGCAGAACATACTTAAGTGATGAAGGAGAAGGACCTACAACAAAGATTACTCTACCCAGCAAGGATCTCATTCAGATTTGATGGAGAAATTAAAACCTTTACAGACAAGCAAAAGCTGAGAGAGTTCAGCACCACCAAACCAGCTTTACAACAAATGCTAAAGGAACTTCTCTAGGCAAGAAACACAGTAGAAGGAAAAGACCTACAATAACAAACCCAAAACATTTAAGAAAATGGGAATAGGAACATACATATCGATAATTACCTTAAATGTAAATGGATTAAATGCTCCCACCAAAAGACACAGACTGGTTGAATGGATACAAAAACAAGACCCATATATATGCTGTCTACAAGAGACCCACTTCAGACCTAGGGACACATACAGACTGAAAGTGAGGGGATGGAAAAAGATATTCCATGCAAATGGAAATCAGAAGAAAGCTGGAGTAGCAATTCTCATATCAGACAAAATAGACTTTAAAATAAAGACTATTACAAGAGACAAAGAAGGACACTATATAATGATCAAGGGATTGATTCAAGAGGAAGGTATAACAATTGTAAATATTTATGCACCCAACATAGGAGCACCTCAATACATAAGGCAAATGTTAACAGCCATAAAAGGGGAAATCGACAGCAACACAATCATAGTAGGGGACTTTAACACCCCACTTTCACCAATGGACAGATCATCCAAAATGAAAATAAATAAGGAAACACAAGCTTTAAATTATACATTAAACAAGATGGACTTAATTGATATTTATAGGACATTCCACCCAAAAACAACAGAATACACATTTTTCTAAAGTGCTCATGGAACATTCTCCAGGATAGATCATATCTTGGGTCACAAATGAAGCCTTGGTAAATTTTAAAAAATTGAAATCGTATCAAGTATCTTTTCCGACCACAACGCTATGAGACTAGATATCAATTACAGGAAAAGATCTGTAAAAAATACAAACACACGGAGGCTACACAATACATTGCTTAATAACGAAGTGATCACTGAAGAAATCAAAGGGGAAATCAAAAAATACCTAGAAACAAATGACAATGGAGACACGACAACCCAAAACCTATGGGATGCAGCAAAAGCAGTTCTAAGAGGGAAGTTTATAGCAATACAAGCCTACATCAAGAAACAGGAAACATCTCAAATAAACAACCTAACCTTGCACCTAAAGCAATTAGAGAAAGAAGAACAAAAAAACCCCAAAGCTAGCAGAAGGAAAGAAATCATAAAGATCAGATCAGAAATAAATGAAAAAGAAATGAAGGAAACAATAGCAAAAATCAATGAAACTAAAAGCTGGTTCTTTGAAAAGATAAAAAAAATTGATAAACCATTAGCCAGACTCATCAAGAGAAAAAGGGAGGAGACTCAAATCAATAGAATTAGAAATGAAAAAGGAGAAGTAACCACTGACACCGCAGAAATACAAACGATCATGAGAGATTACTACAAGCAACTCTATGCCAATAAAATGGACAACCTGGAAGAAATGGACAGATTCTTAGAAATGCACAACCTGCTGAGACTGAACCAGGAAGAAATAGAAAATATGAACAGACCAATCACAAGCACTGAAATTGAAACTGTGATTAAAAATCTTCCAACACACAAAAGCCCAGGACCAGATGGCTTCACAGGCGAATTCTATCAAACATTTAGAGAAGAGCTAACACCTATCCTTCTCAAACTCTTCCAAAATATTGCAGAGGGAGGAACACTCCCCAACTCATTCTACGAGGCCACCATCACTCTGATACCAAAACCAGGCAAAGATGTCACAAAGAAAGAAAACTACAGGCCAATATCACTGATGAACATAGATGCAAAAATCCTCAACAAAATACTAGCAAACAGAATCCAACAGCACATTAAAAGGATTATACACCATGATCAAGTGGGGTTTATTCCAGGAATGCAAGGATTCTTCAATATACACAAATCAATCAACGTGATACATCATATTAACAAATTGAAGGAGAAAAACCATATGATCATCTCAATAGATGCAGAGAAAGCTTTCGACAAAATTCAACACCCATTTATGATAAAAGCCCTGCAGAAAGTAGGCATAGAGGGAACTTTCCTCAACATAATAAAGGCCATATATGACAAACCCACAGCCAACATTGTCCTCAATGGTAAAAAACTGAAACCATTTCCACTAAGATCAGGAACAAGACAAGGTTGTCCACTCTCACCACTATTATTCAACATGGTTTTGGAAGTGTTAGCCACAGCAATCAGAGAAGAAAAAGAAATAAAAGGAATCCAAATTGGAAAAGAAGAAGTAAAGCTGTCACTGTTTGCAGATGACATGATACTATACATAGAGAATCCTAAAGATGCTACCAGAAAACTACTAGAGCTAATCAATGAATTTGGTAAAGTAGCAGGATACAAAATTAATGCACAGAAATCTCTTGCATTCTTATATACTAATGATGAAAAATCTGAAAGTGAAATTAAGAAAACACTCCCATTTACCATTGCAACAAAAAGAATAAAATATCTAGGAATAAACCTACCAAAGGAGACAAAAGACCTGTATGCAGAAAATTAGAGGACACTGATGAAAGAAATTAAAGATGATACAAATAGATGGAGAGATATACCATGTTCTTGGATTGGAAGAATCAATATTGTGAAAATGACTCTGCTACCCAAAGCAATCTACAGATTCAATGCAATCCCTATCAAACTACCACTGGCATTTTTCACAGAACTAGAACAAAAAATTTCACAATTTGTATGGAAACACAAAAGACCCCGAATAGCCAAAGCAATCTTGAGAATGAAAAATGGAGCTGGAGGAATCATGCTCCCTGACTTCAGACTATATTACAAAGCTACAGTAATCAAGACAGTTTGGTACTGACACAAAAACAGAAATATAGATCAATGGAACAGGATAGAAAGCCCAGAGATAAGCCCACGCACATATGGTCACCTTATCTTTGATAAAGGAGGCAAGCATATACAGTGGAGAAAAGACAGCTTCTTCAATAAGTGGTGCTGGGAAAATTGGACAGGTACATGTAAAAGTATGAAATTAGAACACTCCCTGACACCATACACAAAAATAAACTCAAAATGGATTAAAGACCTAAGTGTAAGGCCAGACACTATCAAATTCTTAGAGGAAAACCTAGGCAGAACACTCTATGACATAAATCACAGCAAGATCCTTTTTGACCCAGCTCCTAGAGAAAAGGAAATAAAAACAAAAATAAACAAATGGGACCTAATGAAACTTCAAAGCTTTTGCACAGCAAAGGAAACTATAAACAAGATGAAAAGACAACCCTCAGAATGGGAGAAAATATTTGCAAATGAATCAATGGACAAAGGATTAATCTCCAAGATTTACAAGCAGCTCATTCAGCTCAATAACATAAAAACAAGCAACCCAATCCAAAAATGGGCAGAAGACCTAAATAGACATTTCTCCAAAGAAGATATACAGATTGCCAATAGACACATGAAAGAATGCTCAACATCATTAATCATTAGAGAAATGCAAATCAAAACTACAATGAGGTATCATCTCACACCAGTCAGAATGGCCATTATCAAAAAATCTAGAAACAATAAATTCTGGAGAGGGTGTGGAGAAAAGGGAACACTCTTGCACTGTTGGTGGGAATGTAAATTGATACAGCCACTATGGATAACAGTATGGAGGTTCCTTAAAAAACTAAAAATAGAACTACCATACGACCCAGCAATCCCACTACTGGGCATATACCCTGAGAAAACCATAATTCAGAAAGAGTCATGTACCTAATATTCATTGCAGCTCTGTTTACAATAGCCAGGACATGGAAGCAACCTAGGTGTCCATCATCAGATGAATGGATAAAGAAGATGTGGCACATATATACAATGGAATATTACTCAGCCATAAAAAGAAATGAAATGGAGGTATTTGTAATGAGGTGGATGGAGTTAGAGTCTGTCATACAGAGTGAAGTAAGTCATAAAGAGAAAAAGAAATACAGTACGCTAACACATATATATGGAATCTAAGGGAAAAAAAAAAAGTTCATGAAGAATCTAGTGGCAAGATGGGAATAAAGACACAGACCTACTAGAGAATGGACTTGAGGATAGGGGGAGGGGGAGCGGTGAGATGTGACAGGGTGAGAGAGTGTCATGGACATATATACACTACCAAATGTAAAATAGATAGCTAGTGGGAAGCAGCCGCATAGCACAGGGTGATCAGCTTGGTGCTTTGTGACCACCTAGATGGGTGGGATAGGGAGGGTGGGAAGGAGGGAGACGCAAGAGGGAATACATATGGGGATATATGTATATGTATAGCTGATTCACTTTGTTATAAAGCAGAAACTAACACACCATTGTAAAGCAATTATACTCCAATAACGATGTTAAAAAAATAATAATAATAATGAAATAACTTTGTGACAGATGGTAACTAGATTTTGGTGATCTTTTTGTAATGTATAGAAATATAGAATCACTATGTCATGCACATGGAGCTAACACAGTGTTGTAGGTCAATTATACTTTGACAAAAAATAATTAATTAGTTAATCAGTAAACTTTTGCCCCTCCAAGCATGGAACATGACATTCTATATATGTCATCTCAGTCTCCAAATACAGAACCCTACACGCATGGAACCTGGCACTTGCAGTGTGGAGTCTCAAATTCCATTCTTGTTAGGGGATCCTACATACATGAAATATGACACATTGTGTGTGGAAACTCAATCTCTAAACATTTAATATGATCTTAAAATTGTGGAACCTGGCATGCCATATAAGATACCAAGCAGTTCAGTCTTAGCAGGCTCTACTAGATATGGATTCTGGCATTACAAACTAGGAACCTGGCTTTCCATGTCCAGAATCTCACTCTTCAAACATAGAAAATGTTCTTACAAATGTGGAAACTGTCAATCCAGGAGTAGTTCCTGCATTTTAGTTACAGACATTGTGCTATGTAAATTAGACAAAGATGGCCTCTTTGTATTGATGCTTAAGTTGTTTATTTCTTCACTGTAGGCTGAAAACTGTTAGCTCAAAACTCCACTAACATCACACTTAACCTTGTACATATCCAGTTATTTTTAAAATAGCCCAAGCAAGCCAAATTTTAGCCACTTAGACCATGCCTGCTTTGTATATCTTGTGAAATATTGGCTTGGCCAAAAAATTCGTTCGAGATTTTCCATAACATGTAACAAGAACTTTTTGGCCAACACAATCCTTGGTTTCTCCTGGCCATTGAAAAGATAGAACCTTGTGGCTATAAGACTCCAAGCTGCTGCTGCCCTTTAGAACTCTTTGACCCAGTGATTCCCCCATGCTACTGATTGACGTCACCTAGATGCATAGGCTCCCACTTCTATCTCCCTCTACCCCAGAAGTTCTCTTGCCCTTTTCCCCTTCTGGGGCTAGCCCACTTACCATAAGCCTCTGAATGAACTTATGCTGTGAGGAACTTCCCCTCTTGTGCAACCCTGTCCAAACACTCCACAATAAATCTTGTGTGTTATTGCCTCTCGTGGTCATATCTTTTTCCTTGATCAGCCCCAAATCCCTCAAACTAACCCCTTACATGTCACTCTAAAACATGGAGCCTGGTCTCCTGGGCCTGGAACCTTGTACTCCATGTATGGGATCTCAGTCACCAAGCATGGAACCTGGCCCTACAACTATGGAATCTGTCACTCCCTATGTGGAATATCTTCACCAAGAATGGAATCTGGCCTCCTTGACATAGAAATGGAAACTCCATATATGGAATGCCAATCTCCTAGCATGGAACCTGGCTATACATGCACTCTGTGTATGAAATATGTACCTTCAGGATTGATTTAAGTCTTCTAGATGTGGATCTTGCTTTTCTAGGCGTACAATCTGGTTCACCCTGGGACACCTGGCCCTAAAGGCATAGAACTTGGACCTTTAGGCTTTAAACCTAGCCCTCTAATCATGCACATTGACCCTCCACATGTGTAATGTGTTGGTGATAGCTGTTTCCGGACTGTGAGATTTGAGTGGTTCCTTTTTTTTTTTAATTTTTTTTTATTAATTAATTAATTTATTATTTATGGCTGTGTTGGGTCTTTGTTTCTGTGCGAGGGCTTTCTCCAGTTGTGGCAAGCGGGGGCCACTCTTCATCGCGGTGCGCGGGCCTCTCACTATCGCGGCCTCTCCCGTTGGGAGCACAGGCTCCAGACGCGCAGGCTCAGCAATTGTGGCTCACGGGCCCAGCTGCTCCGCGGCACGCGGGATCCCCCCAGACCAGGGCCCGAACCCGTGCCTCCTGCATTGGCAGGCAGACTCTCAACCACTGCACCACCAGGGAAGCCCTTGAGTGGTTTTAATTTTAATTTTTGTGTATGTGTGTGTTGTATTATTCTACAGTCATTAAGTAATTTAAAAAGAAGGAGAATTTTTCACAGGGAAAAGAATGCTTCTTTTTATCAGAAAAGAAGATAATTATATAATGTACATACTGGCTTATACTGCAATCCTTTAAGAAGTCCATGGTCTGTTGTGTGTAATTTTCCATTGCTATAGCTCTTATGCCATCTTCTGGTATAAATATAATCCAACTATTTGGGAATGTCTAGCATCAGTGGTTAGTACCTTAATGTTATTTCAGACACTTCACTCATCCTGCTTATGAGTCAAATATCTATATACATATCAAGTGTAAAATTTTAAGCCAACAACTTAAAAATCTATGATAAAATAAAGCAAGTTTAATGTAGCAGAAAAAGAACATTGAAAAATCTTGTCAAAATGTAACTTCAGAGACAGAGTGAAATAAATACATTCTTGAATAAATCTATGTAAACCTAAAATATAACATGAATGTAATCCTAAATATTAATTCAGATACACTATAGAATTATATTATGTATTTCTATTCAGCATAGGATTTGGAGTCAAAAGCCTAGTTTTGAATACCATCTCTGCCACTAAGTTTTTAGGTAATCTTTATAAACTCACTTAACTTCTCATTTACCTAATTTCATTCCTATTAAATAAGGAAAGACAATAATATCTGCCTTTCCTTTTTTTTAACACCTTTATTGGAGTATAATTGCTTTACAATGGTGTGTAAGTTTCTGCTTTATAACAAAGTGAATCAGCTATACATATACATATATCCCCATATCTCCTCCCTCTTGCGTCTGCCTCCCACCTTCCCTATCCCACCCCTTTAGGTGGTCACAAAGCATGGAGCTGATCTCCCTGTGCCATGCGGCTGCTTCCCACTAGCTATTTTACATTTGGTAGTGTATATATGTCCATGCCACTCTCTCACTTCATCCCAGCTTACCCCCTCCCAGTGTCCTCAAATCCATTCTCTACGTCTGCATCTTTATTCCTGTCCTGCCCCTAAGTTCTTCAGAAACTTTTTTTTTTTTTTTTTAAGATTCCATATATATGTGTTAGCATATGGTGTTTGTTTTTCTCTTTCTGACTTAATTCACTCTGTATGACAGACTCTAGGTCCATACACCTCACTACAAATAACTCAATTTCATTTCTTTTTATGGCTGAGTAATATTCCATTGTATATCTGCCTTTCCCAACTGCCTCTAACCCTTCTCCCTTATTTTTGAACTTCTACATTCCTATAAATTAGTGTGTATTGTTGTCTGCACACTAGGGACATAATAAAAGATCTAGTTCAGAGAAAGATAAAACCAATATATCCAGGATAGAAAAAATGTAGCTGTTCAGAGTTGTTTAATATTCTAGAGTTTATATTCTAGAATTAAAAAAAAACTGTGCTGAGCATGTGCTAAGACAAGGGATGAGAGTTAGTAAAATGATACCCTCATAGCTCATGTGAGGGATTTTCACAGACTCAGAGAGAATAAAACTCTGAGTACCAAAATTGATTGAAAGAGGTGATGTGGAGAACTCAGAAGATATAATGTTGAAGTTTAGGCTCACTAATCAGAATTAAAGATCATCTCATTTCCTGATGATGACTTTCAAACCAAAACCCTTTAAGTGCAAAAGCTGACAGCTCCCAGCATCTCTGTGTCTGGTCCAAAAAGAGAAGTCTAGAATATCTGCTAAGTAATTCTTACCTCCTACTCTAATTAGACACCTGCTTTCTCCTATGGACTATAGAATGGTTTATCCCCTTGCTCACAGCATTCCCTGTTTCCTCAGATAGGGTCACAGCTGCCATTCTACATTTATTTTGGAGTATGTGTCATAATTGATTAATATCTGTCCACTAGTCCAAATACCATCTTTACTTGTCAGCATAAGAAGAGGAACCCACATTTTGGTTCATCACCATTAAAATCCCAGAACCTAGGACAGTGTTTGGAACATAGTAGATACTTAATAAATACTTTTAAGTCTATGACTGAATAAATACAAAGAATAAAGCAAAACAAAATGAAAGAAGATAAGGAGGAGAAAAGAGTTTCTGCATTTGGTTCATATTATGTCTTCCTCGTGGCCATGTTACTGCAAATACTTTGTCTCACTCTGCTTTTATGCCTGAAATAAGGGGATTTTTCTTTTAAAAAACAAGTAACTTTTTTCTAGTGGAAATTTAAAAGTATAAAAGTTACCAAAAATAGTATAATAATTACTACCCACTAGGGGTAAAATTATTCCTCATAATATTGGCTTACTTGCTCCCAGAATGCTCTGTGTATGTGCTTTTAAAAATAAGCATTACATGAGCACACTCTTCTTTTTCTCAAATACCTTAGAAATACACAATTATTAAAGTAGTATGTTCACCAGCTAAATTTAAGAAAGCAATTACTTGAGATCTGTTGTGTTCTTGGTAAGTAATGGACAACAATTTCCCAACATCCACTTCTGTTTATACAATTATGGCCGTGGCATTCCAATAAATACAGTCATAATGGCAACACTCAGTTATCAAGAAATATTTATTTTGGAATCTATATTCTGTCTCCTATGGCAGAACGGTGTGTAAAAAATCTTATATGAGATAGTCAATAGAAATGTTCAGATCCAGGCAAGATGGCGGAAGAGTAAGACGCGGAGATCACCTTCCTCCCCAGAGATACATCAGAAATACATCTACACGTGGAACTGCTCCTATAGAACACCCACTGAACGCTGGCAGAAGACGTCAGACCTCCCAAAAGACAAGAAACTCCCCACGTGCCTGGGTAGGGCAAAAGAAAAAAGAAATAACAGAGACAAAAGAATAGGGACAGGACCTGCACCAGTGGGAGGGAGCTGTGAAGAAGGAAAGGTTTCCACACACTAGGAAGCCCCTTCGCGGGCGGAGACTGCAGGTGGCAGAGGGAGGAAGCTTCGGAGCCACGGAGGAGAGCGCAGCCACAGGGGTGCGGAGGGCAAAGTGGAGAGATTCCCGCACAGAGGAGCAGTGCCGACCAGCACTCACCAGCCGAGAGGCTTGTGTGCTCACCCGCCGGGGCGGGTGGGGGCTGGGAACTGAGGCTCGGGCTTCGGTCGGATCGCAGGGAGAGGACTGGGGTTGGCAGAGTGAACACAGCCTGAAGGGGTTAGCGCACCACAACTAGCCGGGAGGGAGTCCGGGAAAAGGTCTGGAGCTGCCGAACAGGCAAGAGACTTTTTCTTGCCTCTTTGTTTCCTGGTGCTCGAGGAGAAGGGATTCAGAGCGCCGCCTAAATGACCTCCAGAGACGGGCGAGAGCCACGGCTATCAGCGCGGACCCCAGAGATGGGCATGAGACACTAAGGCTGCTGCTGCCGCCACCATGAAGCCTGTGTGCGAGCACAGGTCACTATCCACACCGCCCCTCCTGGGAGCCTGTGCAGCCCACCACTGCCAGCATCCCATGAGCCAGGGACAACTTCCCCGGGAGAACGCATGGCGCGCCTCAGGCTGCTGCAACGTCACGCTGGTCGCTGCCGCCGCAGGCTTGCCCCGCCTCCTCCGTACCCCTCCCTCACCCGGGCCTGAGTGAGCCAGAGCCCCCGAAGCAGCTGCTCCTTTAACCCCGTCCTGTCTGAGCGAAGAACAGATGCCCTCAGGCGACTTACACGCAGAGGCAGGTCCAAATCCAAAGCTGAACCCTGGGAGCTGTGCGAACAAAGAGAAAGGGAAATTTCTTCCAGCAGCCTCAGAAGCAGCGGATTAAAGCTCCGCAAACAACTTGATGTACTGCATCTGTTGAATACCTGAATAGACAACAAATCATCCCAAATTGAGGAGGTGGACTTTGAGAGCAGGATATACTATTTTTTCCCCTTTTCCTCTTTTTGTGAGTGTGTACGTGTATGCTTCTGTGTGAGATTTTGTCTGTATAGCTTTGCTTTCACCATTTGTCCTAGGGTTCAGTCTGTCCGTTTTTTGTTTTTTTGTTTTTGTTTTTTCTTAATAAATTTTTTCTTAATAATTTTTTTCTTATTTTTATTTTAAAAAATTAAAAAAAAATTTTTCCTAATAATTTTTTTCTTATTTTTTATTTTAAAAAGATTAAAAACATTTTTTCTTAATAAATTTATTCTTAATAACTTTTTTCTTACTTTTTATTTTAAAAAATTAAAACTTTTTTTCTCTTAATAAATTTTTTCTTAATAATATTTTTCTTATTTTTTATTTTAAAAAATTAAAAATTTATTAAAAAAATTTTTTTCTTAATAATTTTTTTCTTATTTTTTATTTTAATAGCTTTATTTTATTTTATCTTACTTTACTGTATTTTATTTTATCCTCTTTCTTTCTATTTTTTCTCCCTTTTATTCTGAGCCATGTGGAGGAAAGGTTCTTGGTGCTCCAGCCAGGCATCAGGGCTGTGCCTCTGAGGTGGGAGAGCCAACTTCAGGACACTGGTCCACAAGAGACTTCCCAGCTCCACGTAATACCAAATGGTGAAAATCTCTCAGAGATCTCCATCTCAACACAAAGACCCAGCTTCACTCAAGGACCAGCAAGCTACAGTGCTGGACACCCTATGCCAAACAACTAGCAAGACAGGAACACAGTCTCATCCATTAGCAGAGAGGCTGCCTAAAATCATAATAAGGCCACCGACACCCAAAAACACACCACTAGACGTGGACGTGTCCACCAGAAAGACAAGATTCAGCCTCATCCACCAGAACACAGGCACTAGTTCCCTCCACCAGGAAACCTACACAACTCACTGAACCAACCTTAGCCATGGGGGACAGACACCAAAAACAACAGGAACTACGAACCTGCAGCCTGCAAAAAGAGACCCCAAACACAGTAAGACAAGCAAAATGAGAAGACAGAAAAACACACAACAGATGAAGGAACAAGGTAAAAACACACCAGACCTAACAAATGAAGAGGACATAGGCAGTCTACCTGAAAAAGAATTCAGAATAATGATAGTAAAGATGATCCAAAATCTTGGAAATAGAATAAATGCAAGAAACATTTAACAAGGACGTAGAAGAACTAAAGAGCAAACAAACAATGATGAACAACACAATAAATGAAATTAAAAATACTCTAGAAGGGATCAATAGCAGAATAACTGAGGCAGAAGAACGGATAAGTGACCTGGAAGATAAAATAGTGGAAATAACTACTGCAGAACAGAATAAAGAAAAAAGAATGAGAAAAACTGAGGACAGTCTCAGACACCTCTAGGCCAACATTAAACGAACCAACATTCGAATTATAGGGGTCCCAGAAGAAGAAGAGAAAAAGAAAGGGACTGAGAAAATATTTGAAGAGATTATACTTGAAAACTTCCCTAATATAGGAAAGGAAATAGTTAATCAAGTCCTGGAAGCACAGAGAGTCCCATACAGGAAAAATCCAAGGAGAAACACGCCAAGACACATACTAATCAAACTATCAAAAATTAAATATAAAGAAAACATATTAAAAGCAGCAAGGGAAAAACAACAAATAACACACAAGGGCATCCCCATAAGGTTAACAGCTGATCTTTCAGCAGAAACTCTGCAAGCCAGAAGGGAGCGGCAGAACATATTTAAAGTGATGAAGGAGAAAAACCTACAACCAAGATTACTCTACCCAGCAAGGATCTCATTCAGATTTGATGGAGAAATTAAAAGCTTTACAGACAAGCAAAAGCTGAGAGAGTTCAGCACCACCAAACCAGCTTTACAACAAATGCTAAAGGAACTTCTCTAGGCAAGAAACACAAGAGAAGGAAAACACCTACAATAACAAACCCAAAACATTTAAGAAAATGGGAATAGGAACATACATATCGATAATTACCTTAAATGTAAATGGATTAAATGCTCCCACCAAAAGACACAGACTGGTTGAATGGATACAAAAACAAGACCCATATATATGCTGTCTACAAGAGACCCACTTCAGACCTAGGGACACATACAGACTGAAAGTGAGGGGATGGAAAAAGATATTCCATGCAAATGGAAATCAAAAGAAAGCTGGAGTAACAATTCTCATATCAGACAAAATAGACTTTAAAATAAAGACTATTACAAGAGACAAAGAAGGACACTATATAATGATCAAGGGATCAATCCAAGAAGAAGATATGACAATTGTAAATATTTATGCACCCAACATAGGAGCACCTCAATACATAAGGCAAATGTTAACAGCCATAAAAGGGGAAATCGACAGTAACACAATCATAGTAGGGGACTTTAACACCCCACTTTCACCAATGGACAGATCATCCAAAATGAAAATAAATAAGGAAACACAAGCTTTAAATGATACAGTAAACAAGATGGACTTAACTGGTATTTATAGGACATTCCACCCAAAAACAACAGAATACACATTTTTCTCAAGTGCTCATGGAACATTCTCCAGGATAGATCATATCTTGGGTCACAAATCAAGCCTTGGTAAATTTAAGAAAATTGAAATCGTATCAAGTATCTTTTCCGACTACAGTGTTATAGACTAGATATCAATTACAGGAAAAGATCTGTAAAAAATACAAACACATGGAGGCTACACAATACACTACTTAACAACAAAGTGATCACTGAAGAAATCAAAGGGGAAATCAAAAAATACCTAGAAACAAATGACAATGGAGACACGACGACCCAAAACCTATGGGATGCAACAAAAGCAGTTCTAAGAGGGAAGTTTATAGCAATACAAGCCTAACTCAAGAAACAGGAGACATCTCGAATAAACAACCTAACCTTGCACCTAAAGCAATTAGAGAAAGAAGAACAAAAATCCCCAAAGTTAGCAGAAGGAAAGAAATCAGAAAGATCAGATCAGAAATAAATGAAAAAGAAATGAAGGAAACAATAGCAAAGATCAACAAAACTAAAGGCTGGTTCTTTGAAAAGATAAACAAAATTGATAAACCATTAGCCAGACTCATCAAGAAAAAAAGGGAGAAGACTCAAATCAATAGAATTAGAAAAGAAAAAGGAGAAGTAACCACTGACAGTGCAGAAATACAAACGATCATGAGAGATTACTACAAGCATCTCTATGCCAATAAAATGGACAATCTGGAAGAAATGGACAGATTCTTAGAAATGCACAACCTGCCGAGACTGAACCAGGAAAAAATAGAAAATATGAACAGACCAATCACAAGCACTGAAATTGAAACTGTGATTAAAAATCTTCCAACACACAAAAGCCCAGGGCCAGATGGCTTCACAAGCGAATTCTATCAAACATTTAGAGAAGAGCTAACACCTATCCTTCTCAAACTCTTCCAAAATATTGCAGAGGGAGGAACACTCCCCAACTCATTCTACAAGACCACCATCACCCTGATACCAAAACCAGACAAAGATGTCACAAAGAAAGAAAACTACAGGCCAATATCACTGATGAACATAGATGCAAAAATCCTCAACAAAATACTAGCAAACAGAATCCAACAGCACATTAAAAGGATCATACACCATGATCAAGTGGGGTTTATCCCAGGAATGCAAGGATTCTTCAATATACGCAAATCAATCAACATGATACACCATATTAACCAATTGAAGGAGAAAAACCATATGATCATCTCAATATATGCAGAGAAAGCTTTCAACAAAATTCAACACCCATTTATCATAAAATCTCTGCTGAAAGTAGGCATAGAGGGAACTTTCCTCAACATAATAAAGGCTATATATGACAAACCCACAGCCAACATTGTCCTCAATGGTGAAAAACTGAAACCATTTCCACTAAGATCAGGAACAAGACAAGGTTGTCCACTCTCACCACTATTATTCAACATGGTTTTGGAAGTGTTAGCCACAGCAATCAGAGAAGAAAAAGAAATAAAAGGAATCCAAATCGGAAAAGAAGAAGTAAAGCTGTCACTGTTTGCAGATGACATGATACTATACATAGAGAATCCTAAGGATGCTACCAGAAAACTACTAGAGCTAATCAATGAATTTGGTAAAGTAGCAGGATACAAAATTAATGCACAGAAATCTCTTGCATTCCTGTATACTAATGATGAAAAATCTGAAAGTGAAATTAAGGAAACACTCCCATTTACCACTGCAACAAAAAGAATAAAATATCTAAGAATAAACCTACCTAAGGAGACAAAAGATCTGTATGCAGGAAATTATAAGACACTGATGATAGAAATTAAAGATGATACAAATAGATGGAGAGATATACCATGTTCTTGGATTGGAAGAATCAACATTGTGAAAATGACTCTATTACCCAAAGCAATCTACAGATTCAATGCAATCCCTATCAAACTACCACTGGCATTTTTCACAGAACTAGAACAAAAAATTTCACAATTTGTATGGAAACACAAAAGACCCCGAATAGCCAAAGCAATGTTGAGAATGAAAAATGGAGCTGGAGGAATCAGGCTCCCTGACTTCAGACTATACTACAAAGCTACAGTAATCAAGACAGTACGGTACTGACACAAAAACAGAAATATAGATCAATGGAACAGGATAGAAAGCCCAGAGATAAACACATGCACATATGGTCACCTTATCTTTGATAAAGGAGGCAAGCATATACAGTGGCAAAAAGACAGCCTCTTCAATAAGTGGTGCTGGGAAAACTGGACAGGTACGTGTAAAAGTATGAAATTAGAACACTCCCTAACACCATACACAAAAATAAACTCAAAATGGATTAAAGACCTAAATGTAAGACCAAACACTATCAATCTCTTAGAGGAAAACATAGGCAGAACACTGTATGACATAAATCACAGCAAGATCCTTTTTGACCCTGCTCCTAGAGAAATGGAAATAAAAAACACAAATAAACAAATGGGACCTAATGAAACTTAAAAGATTTTGCACAGCAAAGGAAACCATAAACAAGACCAAAAGACAACCCTCACAATGAGAGAAAATATTTGCAAATGAAGCAACTGACAAAGGATTATTCTCCAAGATTTACAAGCAGCTCATGCAGCCCAATAACATAAAAACAAGCAACCCAATCCAAAAATGGGCAGAAGACCTAAATAGACATTTCTCCAAAGAAGATATACAGATTGCCAACAAACACATGAACATCATTAATCATTAGAGAGATGCAAATCAAAACTACAATGATATCATCTCACACCGGTCAGAATGGCCATCATCAAAAAATCTACAAACAATAAATTCTGGAGAGGGTGTGGAGAAAAGGGAACCCTCTTGCACTGTTGGTGGGAATGTAAATTGATACAGCCACTATGGAGAACAGTATGGAGGTTCCTTACAAAACTAAAAATAGAACTCTACCATACGACCCAGCAATCCCACTACTGGGCATATACCCTAAGAAAACCATAATTCAAAAAGAGTCATGTACCAAAATATTCATTGCAGCTCTATTTAGAATAACCAAGACATGGAAGCAATCTAAATGTCCATCGTCGGATGAATGGATAAAGAAGATGTGGCACATTTATACAATGGAATATTACTTAGCCATAAAAAGAAACGAAATGGAGTTATTTGTAGTGAGGTGGATGGAGTTAGAGTCTGTCATACAGAGTGAAGTAAGTCAGAAAGAGAAAAACAAATACAGTATGCTAACACATATATAGGGAATCTAAGGGATTAAAATAAAAAAAAGTCATGAAAAACCTAGTGGAAAGACGGGAATAATGACACAGACCTACTAGAGAATGGACTTGAGGATATGGGGAGGGGGAAGGGTAAGTTGTGAGAAAGTGAGAGAGTGGCATGGACATATATACACTATCAAACGTAAAATAGATAGCTAGTGGGAAGCAACCGCATAGCGCAGGAAGATCAGCTCTGTGCTTTGTGACCACCTTGGGGGGGGTGGGATGGGGAGGGTGGGAGGGAGGGAGATGTAGGAGGGAGGAGATGTGGGAACGTATGTATATGTATGACTGATTCACTTTGTTATAGAGCAGAAACTAACACACCATTGTAAAGAAATTATACTCCAATAAAGATGTTTAAAAAAATAAATAAATAAAAATACTATCCTAAAAAAAAAAAAAAATAGAAATGTTCAACTATTAACCTTCAGCTTTTTGTCTAAAAACTATTTTGGAACAATTCACTTCCTTACTATATTGTATCAATTACTACACTTTTGCCCTATAAATTTTTATATAGAGAGGAAAGTAGTGACTTAGTCATCATTGTGTCAAAAAGTTGACATCAGCTCTACTAACTGATTGTTTGACTAAAATAAATATTTAATTCACACATATTAATTGAGATATTTTACTGAACTAATGAGTGTTTGGCCAATCGCCAAGACATTTCAAGACTCTCAACTCTAGACTGAGGTGGTAGTATCCTGTGTCATTTCCATTGTGTCTTTAAAAGCAAGTCAATATGATTCATCTGGGATTGATCCTGGTGGAGTAGAGGCTCTTTTCCACTTGATCAGACTGATATAGTCAGCAGCTAAGTGAGATAAATCGGCTTCAGAAATAGAGTGACTCAAATGACCTTCAATTTCTTATGAATAAGTTTCTGATAAACTGTGGTAAACTTTATTTTTTAAGAAGTTTCCAAAATCTGGTGCTCTCATCCAAATATTTCAATATAATTTTTACTTGTTACTAGTTGTATAATCTTATTTGGATGCTTTGTCTTACATATTAGTGATAATTCATTTATATATTATGTATAAGTACCCTTAGATTTATCATAATGAAAATAATCTACACAATTTTAGATTTAACTTTTAGAATTGTTTACATTTATGCCTTCATGGAAATTTTCTTTTCAAAAAGACATTTTTGAAAACAGAGTAGCTGATACTCTATTTCTATTTTATAACACATAAATACATCCCATTTTTCAATAGCAAGTATTTTTTTATATTATTATTCTCTTTTTAAAATATTATATTGTATAGATAAGAGACGTTCCCCTTCATCCACTGCCAAATCCCTTTGTAATAACATTACACTGGTAGTTTACCAGAAAATATTCTTCTGTCTTTTAGCCAAAATATGTGAGGGAAATTGGCTTAAAATAACATTATTTTGATTTGCCTCTCTATGTCAGAGAATATATAAAATTGCCTTTAAAGAAGTTATCTGTTGATACCAATGCAGTCTCATTCCTTTCATTCAGAGAAATAAAGTGTTTCTATTCTTAAAAATCATGTCACAAGAATGGTGAAGATTTAAAATAAGAAAACAAAATAAGGGACATTGTGCAGATAGGGAAAATAGTGTTCTAGACATAAAGACAAAAGAGGATGAGTGAAATTATTTGAGGTATTTTATTATCTTCCCTTAGGTCAGCTTGACCTAAATTCTCAAATTCCCACAATTTCTTCTCCATATCTGTTTTCTAACCAATCACCATACCCGTGGTGATTTATTTCTCTACTCTGACATTTTCCATGATACCAGAACAACTGAAAACTCCCTTGTCAGTGACAAAAGCTTACAAAAGCAGATACTTCATGAAGAAGCAGTATAGGCTTCAAGCAACATAGACATCAAGTGCCAGTGATGAGATGGTTTACAACAAGCCAGAGAACAGTTCATCAGGAGCAGAAGTGAAGGCTCCAGAGAGGATGTCTAAGACAGAGATAGAGAAAAGAAAAAGAGACAGGAAAGAAAGAGGAAGAAACTCATTGATGACCAAAGGTTTGACTACTTTGAGAGGTAGAGAAACAAATTAGTAATAGATACATAGCAGTAAACAGTTGAAAAAAAAAAAGACAATAATAATCTCCTGAGAAAACAAAAAGCAATGTAAGAAAGGACAGGCAATCATAGTATACTATAGAGTTCAGTGGTGGTATGGTAAATACCAAATTGTGATCTCACCAAAAATTATGATTGAGAAATTGGGGAAATGGGGATGAAGGAAGTGTGTGTTTAGCTAAATTATAATTATTCAAAATAGGAATTCAGTAGGGAGTATCTAAAATTTAGACAATCAAGAAGTATTAGTAAAGTTTTTTGTGAGAAAAGAAGGCAAATACTAGAAAAAAAATAGCAAAGGAATTGAAGTGGCTGCCTCCTAAGAATAAGAACTGAATGTCTGTAGGGTGGGAAAGGAAATAGCTTTTTTAAAATTATAAGAATCATAGAAACATTTTACCTTTTAAAGTATGCATATGTGTAACTTTTGAAAAAATAAAGCTAACAATTAAAATTAATTGGAAAAATAAGAAAAAGCAACTTTTATTATATATGCTGCTAAGGTAACATCTTATAGAAAAAGGCAACAGTCTGCTTTTCTCCTGCTTGCTGGCCCAATTTGGTAACTTGTTTAGTTTCAAAATAAAATATTTAGGTTCAGTGATAATATCACATATTTAAATTATTTTTATGAAAGAAGGTCAATAGGGTATTGTGTCCACATTTATATAGAGTGGATATTACACATAGGCTTCTTCATCCATTGATTGTTCAAATTTAACAATGCAAAGATTTTTTTTTAAAGTAGACAGTGACTGACCCACTTATCAGATTTAACTTGCAGACGTAATTTATATAGATTGCTTAGTTTTCTAAAAAAAATTTAAATTAGTACCTGCATTTAAAATGTGGGAGAGTTAACATAAAAAATTTAACCATTGGCTTCTTTTAGAGAATTGTAAGATTTCACCACTTTGGATCCACATTCCCTCATAGCCACATTGGCAGAAGCTGAATGAAAAATTAGTTTAATTAAGATTCACCCACATTCAGTCATTAAAAAAATGAATAAAGAAGCTTGATGAAATAACTATACATAAACATATATTTATAAACTTAAAAAATCCTCCAAAGATACAGATTGTTGCATGTAGTAAAATGCCATTGAGTAAAAAGGGAAAATATTTAAGTTTATATATTTACTTTCTAGTACATGTACAGAATAGCTGTGCAAGCATACATAAGCAATCAGTAACATCTGAGGACAGGATGAAGGGACATCATTCCATTTTTTATAACTGTTGAATATATTGAATGATGTAAATACATCTTCAAAAAATAAAATTCATTTAAAATTTTTAATATTCCTTAACTCTAGAAATATAAATATATATGTATATATTTTATGAATAAGAGTATGTAACTCTAGAAATATGGATTTATTTCTACATAGCATATATTCATATGAATAGATAAATATTTTTCCCCTTCTGATTGAATGTTTTATTTTAATTCCATCACTAGATCACTGGGGAATATATAGAAATTAATTCTGTCTGGCACTTAAACATAGAACCCTGAAAACCCCCAAACTCTTTCACTAACATTTCCCCTGTTCTCTTTTGGATGTTTATATGCACTGCTGAGATTCCTTCCATGCCTATAAAATTATATCACCCAAAGAAATGTTAGAGACACCAAATTATTGAATCAACATAGTATTAGTTAATGAGGAACTCTGTTCATAATTCAATGCATAATTTTTAGTATTCTGTCTACTTGAATGCTATGATTATTATACCAGATTCTCAATTATTTTTTCCACTTGTATTTGCTATGTTGATAATCTTCCTCTGATTGAGAAGCTCAAAGATGTCACACAGAAAAATGATCCCAGTTTCCTTCTGTTGATTTTTAACTTTTTCTTAATCCTTTTCATTTTTTGCTTTCAATTCCAATTAAATGGAACACTCATACATCTCAAATGTAAGTGAGTAGCTGCCCTGCTGAATTCAGTCATATTTTATACAGACAAACCCAGAAGTTGGACAGAGTGGGAGCCACGTAATCAAGTACCTTCCAGGTGCCAATGCCAAGTTGGCTGAACAATCTAGCAATCTGCTCAGTGAACTGGAGTATCGTTATAAGAGATCCCAAGGCAAAGATCAAGGACAGTACTGGACATGGAGACAGCCCATATGAGCAGAAGATTTGAAGGGTTCCATGGAGAGCAGATGATAAAGAAGAAACAAAGCTAGAGTTTAATCTTCACCTTGTTCTTCAATTTGTTTGTCACTTATAGCAAGGCCAAGGTCTCTATTTTTTATTTTTGTTTATTTCATGTCACAGTTTACTTTCTATTTAAAAGACATCAAAGAATAAAGAAGCAAGGCAATATTTATCTGAATGGAGTCACAATTTTTAAAACTACTGAAATGACAGTAATGATAACTATACTGTTTTTTAAACCTTTTAGGTCTGTAGCATATTTTTCTTTTTGAAAACCACAATATTACAATAATAGGATTTTTTAAATAAGTAATTGTGGGGAATGACAGTAATATTTTAACACTTCATATGATCAGTGTGTATGAACAGCAACATATTCTGAGCAACTGAGCAAAATAAAGATGCCCAGTACAGTTAAATATGTTTATAGGGTCTTTTAAAGTCAAAATTGTATGAGACGTATTAGCATATTGAAGCCATTAAAGTATGCTGAGTCACTAAAGATGATTGAGACCGATATTTCTTTCCTACCTCTTACCTACTTAACTTTTCCAACTTTCTAAATTGCTATCCAATAAGCTATTGCTTTAGACTAGTACACTTTCTGTCCTAGAGGAAAAAGAGCATAGCACAAAGTTAATTAATGTGAGTTCAGGACAAAGATTGCCCAGGTCTTCATATTAGCACCACCATTTAGTAGCTCTGTGACTTTAGGAAAGAAAGTCCTCTCAGGCAGCTGTCCCCAACCTTTTTGGCACCGGTTTTGTGGAAGACAAGTTTTCCACGGATGTGGGGGCAGGGCGGAAGGGGTATGGTTCAGGCAGTAATGTGAGCTATACAGAGCGGCAGATGAAGCTTTGCACGCTCACCCGCCGCTCACCTCCTGCCAGTTCCTAACAGGCTGTGGACCGATATCGGTCCGCGGCCCGGGGGTTGGGGACCCGTGCTCTCAGGGAATGAGTTTCCTCATCTGTGAAGTGGGGATGATAATAGTAACTACTTAATAGGTTTATTAGGAGGATTAAGTGTAATAACAACCAAAAGAACATGGTACATTGTAATCACTTAATAAATATTGGCCATTATTTTTTTATTTTTATTTTTTTTTAAAGTAATTCTTTTTTTTTTTTTTTTTTAAACTTTGGGTTTATTTATTTATTTATGGCTGTGTTGGGTCTTCGTTTCTGTGCAAGGGCTTTCTCTAGTTGCGGCAAGCGGGGGCCACTCTTCATCGCGGTGCACGGGCCTCTCATTATCACGGCCTCTCGTGTTGCGGAGCACAGGCTCCAGACGCGCAGGCTCAGTAATCGTGGCTCATGGGCCTAGTTGCTCCGCGGCATGTGGGATCTTCCCAGACCAGGGCTCGAACCCATGTCCCCTGCATTGGCAGGCAGATTCTCAACCACTGCGCCACCAGGGAAGCCCAATATTGGCCATTATTATTCCAGCTGGACCCAAAAGAATTATTTAATTTTCATAGTGTACTTTAAAACAAAGATGTGCCCAACTTTCCACATCTTGTAGGGGAGAAAAGAGGAGATTAATCTGTAAAAAAGTGAATCTGCTACTTTATAATCATCCAAATGGCAGAACTGTTAGTTCCCATGGACAGCTTCTGTGGCCGATGAAATTTTAGTGTCAGAGTTTCTATGGCAAAGACACTTTCTACAGAAGTGATGTTGATTTTGCTTCTTTCACATATGTTGCATCTGTGCATCCCAGGGAATTTTGGTTATACTGATTTTGAAAAACATGAAGAGTTCAGAGTTATAATAGTTGTTGGCAAACAAGAAAAGTTATGATTTTGTAGATTTTCCAGTTTTACTCATTGTTAGGTAGGGACCTTGTGCTCTTGTGACTTTCTACATGCTAAACAGAAGCAAAACTAACTTGGATATTATTTTTAAATAATTTTTATGCTCCAGTATCTCTCTCCTTTTATTCTAGAATTCCTATTATCTGACATGTCTCTGAGGCACTGTTCAAATTTTAAATTTTTTTTCTCTTTGTTCTTCTGATTGGATAAATTTCTAGTAGTTTATTAACTCTTTCCTCTGTAATCTGCTCTTAAGTCCAACCAGTAATTTTTTTCACATTATACAATGTGTTATTGGTTCTAGAATTTACCTTTGTTCTTTTTAATATATTCTATTTCTCTGCTTAAACTTAAAATGTGTTTATTATAAATATATTCTCCTTAATGTCTTTGAGCATACCTGCTTTAAAATATTTGCAGATTTTATTATCTGGGTATACTTATCTCCAAATCCACTGATTTTATTTTCTCTTGAGTATGGATCACATTTTGTGGTTTATATGACTAATAATTTTAGATTGTATCCTGGATATTTTGATTTGAAAAGACTCTGAATTTTTGTTTTATCCCTCTGAATAGTATTCATTTTGTTGTTGTTGTTTCAACAAGCAGTTAACATGGCTGAACTAAATCTCCAAACTCTGTAATTCCTGCATGGGTAACAACTGAAGTTTCAGGAGTCAGCCATAATTTGGGTAGACTTTACATACAGAATTTAGAGTCTCTCCCCTGTGTCTCTCTCTCTGTTTCAGAAATCCTTCCTCATTTTCCAGTTGCTATGGTCACAGAAAATTCTGACTTCTAGATCCCTCAGCTAGAAAGACTGCAAGTTTTTTATCCAAATTTTAGCCACCTTGCTTGGAGTTGAATGGAGCGTGCCCTCAGGCAAAAATAAATATACAAAAATTTTAAATAAAACAAATGAAAATGAAAAATTCATGCAATGCTATTTTGTTCTCCTTCTTCAAGTGTAGTTTTTTTTTAACTTTTTATTATGTATTAGACTATAATTGACTAACAGTATTGTGAAAGTTTCAGGTGTAAAGAAAAGTGATTCAGTTATACATATACAAGTATCTATTTATTTTTCAAATCATATTCCCATTTAGGTTGTTACATAATACCAAGCAGAGTTCCCTGGGTTATACAGTAGGTCCTTGCTGATTATACATTTTATTTATTTTTTATTTATTTAATTTTCCTGTCAAGAGTTACTTTTATTTATTTTTTATACATCTTTATTGGAGTATAATTGCTTTACAATGTTGTGTTAGTTTCTGTTGTACAACAAAGTGAATCAACCATATGCATACATATATACCCATGTCCCCTCCCTCTTGAGCCTCCCTCCCACCCTCCCTATCCCACCCCTCTAGGTCACTGCAAAGCACCAAGCTGATCTCCCTGTGCTATGCTGCTGCTTCCCACTAGCTGTCTATTTTACATTTGGTGGTGTATATATGTCGATGCTACTCTCACTTTGCCCCAGCTTCCCCCTCCCCCTCCATGTCCTCAAGTCCATTCTCTATATTTATGTCTTTATTCCTGCCCTGCCACTAGGTTCATCAGTACCATTTTTTTTAGATTCCATATATATGTGTTAGCATATGGTATTTGTTTTACTCTTTCTGACTTACTTCACTCTGATTGACAGACTCTAGGTCCATCCACCTCACTACAAATAACTCAATTTCATTTCTTTTTATGGCTGAGTAATATTCCATTGCATATATGTGCCACATCTTCTTTGTCCATTCATCTGTTGATGGACAGGTTGCTTCCATGTCCTGGCTATTGTAAATAGTGCTAAACTCTTAGAGGAAAACATAGGAAAAACATTCTTTGACATAAACCACAGGAAGATCTTTTTTGACCCACCCCCTAGAGTCATGAAAATAAAAACAAAAATAAACAAATGGGACCTAATTAAACTTAAAAGCTTTTGCACAGCAAAAAGAAACCATAAACAAGACAAAAAGACAACCCTCAGAATAGGAGGAAATATTTGCAAATGAAACAACAGACAAAGGATTAATCTCCAAAATATACAAACAGCTCATGGAGTTCAATATCAAAAAACCAAACGACCCAATTAAAAAATGTATGGGAGACCTGAATAGACATTTCACCAAAGAAGACATACAGATGGCCAAGAGGCACATGAAAAGATGCTCAACATCACTAATTTTAAGAGAAATGCAAATCAAAACTACAATGAGGTATCACCTCACACAGGTCAGAATGGCCATTATCAAAAAATCTAGAAACAATAAATGCTGGAGAGGGTGTGGTGAAAAGGGAACCCTCCTGCACTGTTGGTGGGAATGTAAATTGATACGACTATGGAGAACAGTATGTACTACTGGGCATATACCCTGAGAAAACCATAATTCAAAATGAGACATAGTTATCCTTTTTAAATATAGCAGGGTGTACATGTCAATCCCACACTCCTTAACTATCCCTTCCCCCCACTCTTCCCCCCTGGTAACCATAAGTTCATTCTCTAAGTCTGTGAGCCTGTTTCTGTTTTGTAAAACAAGTTCATTTGTATCATTTCTTTGTAGATCCCGCGTATAAGCAATATACGATATTTCTCTTTCTCTGTCTGACTTATTTCATTCAGTATGACAATCTCCAGGTCCATCCATGTTGCTGCAAATGGCATTATTGCATTATTTTTAATGGTTGAGTAATATTCCATTGTATATATGTACCACATCTTCTTTATCCATTCCTCTGTCAGATATTTAGGTTGCTTACATGTCTTGGCTATTGTAAACAGTGCTGCAGTGAACATTGGGGTGCATGTATCTTTTTGGACCATATTTTTCTCTGGATGTATGCCCAGGAGAGGTATTGCAAGATCATATGGTGGCTCTATTTTTAGCTTTTTAAGGAACTTCCATATTGTTCTCCACAGTAGCTGTACCAATTTACATTCCCATCAAAAGTGTAGGAGGGTTCCCTCCTCTACACACCCTCTCCAGCAATTGCTATTTGTGGAGCTTTTTAATGATAGCCATTTTGACTGGTGTGAGGTGATATCTCATTGTAGTTTTGATTTACATTTCTCTGATATTTAGCAATGTTGAACATCTTTATATGTGCTTCTTGACCATCTGTATGTCTTGTTTGGAGAAATGTCTATTTAGGTCTTCTGTCCATTTTTTGATTGGGTTGTTTGTTTTGATGATATTAAGCTGCATGAGCAGTTTGTAAATATTGGAGACTAATCTCTTGTCAGTCACATCATTTGCAAATATATTCTCCCATTCTGTGGGTTGTCTTTTTGTTTTGTTTATGGTTTCCTTTGCTGTGCAAAAGCTTTTAAGTTTAATTAGGTCTCATTTGTTTATTTTTGTTTTTATTTCCATTACTCTGGGAGATGGATGAAAAAGATATTGCTGTGACTTATGTCAGAGAGTGTCCTGCCTATGTTCTCCTCTAAGAGTTTTATTTTGTCCAGTCTCACATTTAGGTCTTTAATCCCTTTTCAGTTTATTTTTGTGTATGGTGTTAAAGAATATCCTAATTTCATTTTTTTAAATGTAGCTGTCCAGTTTTCCCAGCACCATTTATTGAACAGACTCTCTTTCCTCCATTGTATAGTCTTGCTTCCTTTGTTGTAGATTAATTGACGATGGGTGTGTGGGTTTATCTTCGGGCTTTCTATCCTGTTCTATTGATCTATATTTCTGTTTTTGTGCCAGTACTATACAGTTTTGATGACTGTAGCTTTGTACTGTAGTCTGAAGTCAGGGAGCCTGATTCCTCCAGCTCCATTTTTCTTTCTCAAGATTGTTTTGGCTATTGGTCATCTTTTGTGTTTTCATACAAATTGTAAAACGTTTTGTTCTAATTCTGTGAAAAATGCCATTGGTAATTTGATAGGGATTGCATTGAATCTGTAGACTGCCTTGGGTAGTATAGTCCTTTTGACAATATTGACTCTTCCAATCCAAGAACATGGTATATCTTTCTATCTGTTTGTGTAGTCTTTGATTTCTTTCATCAGCATATCATATTTTTCAGAGTACAGGTCTTTTGTCTCCTTAGGTAGGTTTATTCCTAGGTATTTTATTCTTTTTGATGTGATGGTATTAATAAATGGGATTGCTTCTTGAATTCTCTTTCTGATCTTTGTTGTTAGTGTGTAGAAATGCAACAGATTTGTTTATTAATTTTGTAACCTGCAACTTAAATTCATTGATGAGCTCTAGTAATTTTCTGGTAACACCTTTAGGATTTTCTATGTATATTATAATGTCATTTACAAACAGTGACAATTTAACTTCTTTTTCCAATTTGGATTATTTTCATTTCTTTTTCTTCTCTGATTGCCATAGCTAGGACTTCCAAAATGATGTTGAATAAGACTGGCAACAGTGGAAATCCTTGCCCTATTCCTGATCATAGACGAAATGCTTTTAGCTTTTCACCATTGAGTATGATGTTAGCAGTATGTTTGTCATATATGGCCTTTATTATGTTGAGGTAAGTTCCCTCTATGCCTACTTTCTGGAGAGTCTTTTCATAAATCGGTGTTGAATTTTTCAAAAGATTTTCTGCTTCTGTTGAGATGATCATATGGTTTTTATTCTTCAACTTGTTGATGTGCTGTATCACAATGATTGATTTACGGATATTGAAAAATCATTGCATCCCTGGGATAAATCCCACTTGATCATGGTGTATGATCCTTTTAATATACTGTTGGATTCAGTTTCCTAGCATTTTGTTGACGATTTTTGCATTTATGTTCATCAGTGATATTCGTTTGTAATTTTCCGTTTTTTTGTGATATTTTTGTCTGGTTTTGGTATCAGGATGACGGTGGCCTCATAGAATAAGTTTGGGAGTTTTCCTTCCTCTAAAATTTTTTAGAACAGTTTCAGAAGGATAGGTGTTGGCTCTTCTGAAGCCATCAGGTCGCGGATTTTTGTTTGTTGGAAATTTTTAAATCACAGTTTCAATTTCATTACTTGTGATTGTTCTGTTCATATTTTCTATTTCTTCCAGGTTCAGTATGGGAATGTTGTACATTTCTAAGAATTTGTTCATTTCTTCCAGGTTGTCCATTTTATTGGCATACAGTTGTTTGTAGTAGTCTCTTATGATCCTTTGTATTTCTGTGGTGTCCATTGTAACTTCTCCATTTTCATTAATAATTTTATTAGTTTGAATCCTCTCCCTTTTTTCTTGATAAGTCTGGCTAAAGGTTTATCAATTTCGTTTATCTTGTCAAAGAACGAGCTTTTAGTTTCATTGATCTTTGCTATTGTTTTCTTTGTCTCTATTTCATTTATTGCTGCTCTGATCTTTATGATTTTTTTCCTTCTACTAACTAGGTTTTGTTTCTTCTTCTTTCTCTAGTTGCTTTAGGTGTAAAGTTAGGTTGTTTCTTTGAGATATTTCTTGCTTTCCGTATTGCTATAAACTTCCCTCTTAGAACTTCTTTTGCAGTATCCCATAGATTTTGGGTCATCATGTTTTCATTGTCATTTGCTTCTAGGTATTTTTTGATTTCCTCTTTGATTTCTTCAGTTATCCTTTGGTTGTTTGGTAGTATACTGTTTAATCTCCACGTGTTTGTATTTTTCACAGTTTTTTTTTTTTTTTTTGGCTGCATTGGGTCTTCATTGCTGCATGCAGGCTTTCTCTAGTTGCAATGAGCAAAGACTACTCTTTGTTGCAGTGCACGGGCTTCTCATTGTGGTGGCTTCTCTTGTTACAGAGCACAGGATCTAGGCGCATGGGCTTCAGTATTTGTGGCATATGGGCTCAATAGTTGTGGCACATGGGCTCAGTAGTTGTGGCTCATGGGTTCTAGAGCACAGGCTAAGTAGTTGTGGTGCATGAGCTTAGTTGCTCCATGGCATGTGGGATCTTCCCAGACCATGGTTCGAACCCATGTCCCCTGCATCGGGAGGCAGATTCTTAACCGCTGTGCCACCAGGGAAGCCCTTTACAGTTTTTTTTTTTCTTGTAGTATATTTCTGATCTCATAGCATTATGCTCAGAAAAGATGCTTGATATGATTTCAATTTTCTCAAATTTACAGAGGTTCAGTCTGTGACCCAGCATGTGGTCAATGCTGGAGAATGTTCCATGTGCACTTGAGAATAATGTGTATTCTGCTGCTTTTGGATGGAATGTTCTATAAATATCAATTAAGTCCATCTGGTCTAATGTATCATTTAAGGCCTGTGTTTCCTTACTGATTTTCTGTCTGGATGATCTCTCCATTAATGAAAGTAACACTATTATTGTGTTACTGTAGATTTCTCCCTTTTCGGCTGTTAGTATTTGCCTTATATATTGAGTTTCTCCTATGTTGGGTGCATATATATTTACAATTGTTATATCTTCTTCTTGGATTGATCCCTTGATCATTATGTAGTGTCCTTCTTTGTCTCTTATAACAGTCTCGATTTTAAAGTCTATTTCATCTGATATGAGTATTGCTACTCCAGCTTTCTTTTGATTTCCATTTGCATGGAATACCTCTTCTATCCCTTCACTTCCAGTCTGTATGTGTCCCTATGTCTGAAGTGAGTCTCTTGTAGACAGCATATGTACTGGTTTTGTTTTTGTATCCATTCAGCCAGTCTATGTCTTTTGGTTGGGGCATTTAGTCCACTTACATTAAAGGTAATTCTCAATATGTATGTTCCTATTGCCATTTTCTTACTTGTTTTGGGTTTGTTTTTGTAGGTATTTTTTCTTCCCTTCCTCTTTTTTTCTCTTCTCTTGTGGTTTGATGGCTATCTTTAGTGTTGTGTTTGGGTTGCTTTTTCTTTTGTGTGTGTGTCTACCATAGTTTTTGGATTTGCTGTTCCAATGAGGTTTTGATACAGCAGTCTATATATGTACAGTATTGTTTTAAGTTGCTTGTCTCTTCCCTGTCCAGAGAGGTTCTTTTAGCATTTGTTGCAAAGCCAGTCTGGTGGTGCTGAATTCTCTTAGCTTTTGCTTGTCTGTAAGCTTTTGATTTCTCTGTCAAATACAAATGAGAGCCTTGCTGGGTAGAGTATTCTTGGTTGTAGGTTCTTCCCTTTCATCACTTTAAATATATCGTGCCATTTCCTACTGGCCTTCAGAGTTTCTGCTGAGAAATCTGCTGATAACATTTTTGGAGTTCCTTTGTCTTTCATTGTCGCTTTTCCCTTGTTGCTTTTAATATTTTTTCTTAGTATTTAATTTTTGTCAATTTGATTACTATGTGTCTTGGCACGTTCCTCCTTGGGTTTATCCTGCCTGGGGCTCTCTGTGCTTCCTGGACTTGGGTGACTACTTCCTTTCCCATGTTAAGGAAGTTTTCAGCTATTATCTCTTCACATATTTTCTTTGAAGAGTAGTCCTTAGAAGAGGTCCTTTCTCTCTCTCTTTTCCATCTGGGATCCCTATAATGTGAATGTTGGTGCATTTAATGTTGTCCCAGAGGTCTCTTAGACTGTCTTATTTCTTTTTGTTCTTTTTTCCTTATTCTGTTCTGTGGCAGTGATTTCCACCTTTCTGTCTTCCAGGTCACTTATCCATTCTTCTGCCTCAGTTATTCTGCTATTGATTCCTTCTAGTGTATTTTTCATTTCAGTTATTGTAGTGTTCATCTCTGTTTGTTTGCTCTTTAGTTCTTCTAGGTCTTTGTTAAATATTTCTTGTATCTTCTCGATCCTTGCTTCCATTCTTTTTCTGAGATCCTGGATCATCTTCACTATCATTATTCTGCATTCTTTTTCTGGAAGGTTGCCTATCTACACTTCAGTTAGTTGTTTTTCTGGGGTTTTATCTTGTTCCTTCATCGGGGACATAATCCTCTGATGAATTGAATCTAACTTTTTGTGATTATAGTTTTCATTCCACAGACTGCAGGATAGTAGTTCTTCTTGCTTCTGCTGTCTTCCCTCTGGTGGATGAAGCTATCTAAGAGGTTTATGCAAGCTTCCTGATGGGAGGGTCTGGTGGTGGGTTGAGCTGGGTCTTGTCCCTCTTGTGGGCAGGGCCATGCTCAATAAAACTTTAATCCACTTGTCTGCTGATGAGTGGGGCTGTGTTCCCACCCTGTTGGTTGTTTGGCATGAGGCAACCCAACACTGGAGCCTACAGGCTGATGGTGTGGCTAATGGCAGCCTCTGGGAGATCTCAAGCCAATGAGTACTTCCCAGAACTTCTGTTGCCAGTGTCTTCATCCACACAGTGATCCACAGCCACCTGCCACCTCTGCAGGAGACCCTCCAATGCCAGCAGGCAGGTCTGGCCCATTCTTCTATGGGGCCACTGTTTTTTTCCCATGCATTCTGGTGCACACAAGACCCTTTGTGTGCCCTCTGGAGTGAAGTTCCTGTTTCCTCCAGTCCTGTGGAAGTCCTGTAATCAAATCCCACTGGCCTTCAAAGCCAGACCCTCTGGGGACTCCTCCTCCCATTTCTGGACCCCCAGGCTGGGAAGCCTGATGTGGGGCTCAGAACTTTCACTCCAGTGAGAGAACTTCTGTGGTACAATTGTTCTGCAGTCTGTGGTTCACCCACCCAGCAGGTATGAGACTTGATTCTATCACAAATGCACCCTTCATACCATCTCGCCATGGCTTCTCCTTTGTCCTTAGATGTAGGGTATCTTTTTTGGTAGGTTCCAGGGTTTCTTTGTTGACGGCTGTTCAGCAGTTAGTTCCAAGTGTAGTTTCATATCCCATTTCTGCCTGCTTTTATTTGCCCTTCAATCATTTAAGGTAGTGTCTTTTTTCTTTTTAACATATTTTGCCAAGAGTGTATACCTGTTATCCGGAAAAGATGATCTAATAGATCCTAGTCCTCCATTACCAAAACCCAAAATTCTACTTTCACTTTTGTCATTATCTTTCTTAATAATTTTCACATAGATTGATGTTATGATTCTGCTAAATTTATCCTACTTTGTACGTATCTTCCTCAAGGTTTGTCTCTATATTTAAAAGTATGAGATCAAAGTACTTAGGAAAAAGTATCATATAGGAGATTTCCCTTATAAAAAAATTATGGCTGTGGTTTACATCCTAGAACTGTTACTTGCAAGTCTTTTATTTTGTCCAGGACAAAGTTTTACATATTATATAATTGTGAAGATTCTTCCAACATTAATCTTCCATTATTTTTTTTTTAATTAACCATAATGGCAAAGGATAATAACATATTGTACAAATGCAAAATCTTGCTGTCTAGGTAGTTTTGATAATACATTTCAGGGATGAGCAAACTTTTTCTTAAAAGGTCTTAGAGTAAAAATATTTAGGCTGTGTAAGCCATAAAGTATCGGTATTAATTATTCAACTCTACAACCCTTGTAGTGTATATGCAATCATAGACAATTCATACAAACGGACATGACTGTGTTCCAATAAAACTTTGTTTACAAAAATGGGCAGTGCGCTAGATTTGGTCTTTCGCCATACTTTGCTGACTCCTGATTGTTTAGTCATTATGCTGTCATATTTATTTTTTTGCATATTTCTATGAACAGTTGGATTTATTGAAGATGTAAAGAGATTAGATATTTTCTAAGTCTCATAAATAAAACCTTCCTACCTTCAAGCATATTAAAACCTACATAACAATCATGAAGATTTTTATGGATCTTTCACATATATGACTTTAAAATTGTTTAGATATTTTAAAATAAAAAGAAAGTTAAGAGGAATTTCAAGATGGTGGAGGAGTAAGACGTGGAGATCACCTTCCTATCCACAAACACATCAAAAATACATCTGCCTGTGGAACAACTCCTACAAAACACCAACTGAACACTGGCAGAAGACCTCAGACCTCCCAAAAGGCAAGAAACTCCCCATGTACCTGGGTAGAGCAAAACAAAAAAGAAAAGAGACAAAAGAATAGGGACGGGATCTGCACCTCTGGGAGGGGGCTGTGAAGGAGGAAAAGTTTCCACACACTAGGAAGCCCCTTCACTGGTGGATATGGAGGGTGGGATGGGGGGAATCTTTGGAGCCATGGAAGAGAGTACAGCAACAGGGGTGCAGAGGGCAAAGTGGAGAGATTCCCACAGAGGAGATCAGTGAGGACCAGCACCCACCAGCCTTAGAGGCTTGTCTGCTCACCCGCTGAGTTGGGTGGGAGCTGGGAGCTGAGGTTCAGGCTTTGGAGGTGAGATCCCAGGGAGAGGACTGGGGTTGGCTGTGTGAACACAGCCTGAAGGGAGCTAGTGCTCCACGGCTAACTGGGAGGAAATACAGGATCTGTACTAAGAGTCTGGAACTAAGAACTGTACTAAGTCTGGAACTGCCTAAGAGTCAAGAGACAATTGTTTCAAGGTGCGTGAGGAGAGGAGATTCAGAACACTGCTTAAACATGCTTCAGAGACAGGTGGGCACAGCAGCTATCAGCACGGACACCAGAGACAGCATGAAACATTAAGGTTGCTGTTACAGCCACCAAGAAGCCTGTATGCAAGCACAGGTCACTATTCACACCCCTCCTGGGAGCCTGTGCAGTCTGCCCCTGCCAGGGTCCTGTGACCCAGGGACAATTTCCCTGGGAGAATACATGGCATGCCTCAGGCTGTTGCAATGTCACACTGGCCTGTGCCACTGCAGGTTCACCCCACATTCCATACACCTCCCTCCCCTCGGCCTGAGTGAGCAAGAACCCCCTAATCAGCCACTCCTTTAACCCCCTCCTGTCTGGGTGAAGAACAGATGTCAGAGGGCAACCTATATGCAGAGGTGGGGCCAAATCCAAAGCTGAAGCACAAGAGCTGTGCAAACAAAGAAGAGAAAGGAAAAGTTCTCTGTGAAGCCTCAGGAACAGTGGATTGAATCTTGACAATCAAGTTGATAACATTCCATCTACGGAATACCTGACTAGACAATGAATCATCCCAAGATTGAGGTGGTGGCAGTTGGGAGCAACTGTAGACTTGGGGTTTGCTATATGCGACTGACTAGTTTCTGATTTTTATGTTTATCTTATTATAGTTTTTAATGCTTGTTATCATTGGTAGATTTGTTTATTGGTTTGGTTGCTCTCCTTTTTTTTATTACTTCTTAAATTTTTTTATTTAATAATTCTTTTATTTTTTATTTTAATAACTCTATTTTATTTTCTTTATTTTATTCTTTGTTTTCTCCCTTTTCTTCTGAGCCGTGTGCCTGACAGGGTTTTGGTGCTCTAGCCAGGTGTCAGGCCTGTGCCTCTGAGGTCAGAGAGCTCAATTCAGGATATTGGTCCACCAGAGACCTCCTTGCTCCACATAATATCAAACGGCTAAAGCTCTCCCAGAGATCTCCATCTCAATGCTAAGACCCAGCTCCACTCAACGACCAGCAAGCTCGAGTGCTGGACACCCCATGCCAAATAACTAGCAAGACAGGGACACATCCCCACCCATTAGCAGAGAGGCTGCCTAAAATCATAATAAGTTCACAGACACCCCAAAACACACCACCGGACATGGTCCTGACAACCAGAAAGACAAGATCCAGGTTCATCCAGCAAAACAGAGGGCCCAGTCCCCTCCACCAGGAAGCCTACACAACCCACAGAACAAACCTTACCCACTGGGGGCAGACACCAAAAACAAAAGCAACTATCAACCTGAAGCCTGAGAAAAGGAGACCCCAAACACAGTAAGTTAAGCAAAATGAGAAGACCAAGAAATACACAGCAGACGAAATAGAAAAGTAAAAACCCACCAGACCAAACAAATGAAGACAAAATAGGCAGTCTAACTGGAAAAGAATTCAGAGTAATAATAGTAAAGATGATCCAAAATCGTGGAAAAAGAATGGAGACTATACAAGAAACGTATAACAAGGATCTGCAAGAATTAAAGAGCAAACAAACAATAATGAACAAAACAATAAGTGAAATTAAATATTCTCTAGAAGGAATCAATAGCAGAATAATGGAGGCAGAAGAACGGATAAGTGACCTGGAAGATATAAAGGGGAAATAACTACCGCAGAGAAGAATAAAGAAAGAAAGAATGAGAAGAATTGAGGACAGACTCTGAGACATCTGGAACAACATTAAACGCACCAACATTCTAATTATAGGGGTCCCAGAAGAAGAATAGAAAAAGTAAGGGACTGAAAAAATATTTGAAGAGATTATAGTTGAACACTTCCCTAATATGGGAAAGGAAATAGTCAATCAACTCCAGAACGCACAGAGAGTCCCATACAGGATAAATCCAAGGAGAAACCCACCAAGACACATATTAATCAAACTATCAAAAATTAAATACAGAGAAAAAATATAAAAAGCAGCAAGGGAAAAGCAACAAATAACATACAAGGGAATTTCCAGAAGGTTAACAACTGATCTTTCAGCAGAAATTCTGCAAGCCAGAAGGGAGTGGCAGGACATATTTAAAGTAATGAAAGGGGAAAACCTACAACAAAGATTACTCTACCCAGCAAGGATCTCATTCAGATTTGACAGAGAAATTAAAAGACTACAGACAAGCAAAAGCTAAGAGAACTCAACACCACCAAACCAGCTTTACAACAAATGCTAAAGGAACTTTTCTGGGGAGGAAACACAAGAGAAGGAAAAGACCTGCAATAACAAACCCAAAACAACAAAGAAAATGATAATAGGAACATACATACTGATAATTACCTTAAATGTAAATGGATTAAATGCTCCAACCAAAAGACATAGACTGGCTGAATGGATACAAAAACAAGACCCGTATATATGCTGTCTACAAGAGACCCACTTCAGACCTAGGGACACATACAGACTGAAAGTGAGGGGATGGAGAAAGATATTCCATGAAAATGGAAATCATAAGAAAGCTAGAGTAGCAATTCTCATATCAGACAAAATAGACATAGACTTTAAAATAAAGACTATTACAAGAGACAAAGAAGGACACTACATAATGACCAAGAGATCAATAAAAGAAGAAGATATAACAATTGTAAATATTTATGCACCAAACATAGGAGCACCTCAATACATAAGGAAAATGCTAACAGCCGTAGAAGGGGAAATCAACAGTAACACAATATAGTAGGGGACTTTAACACCCCACTTTCACCAAAGGACAGATTATCTAAAATGAAAATAAATAAGGAAATACAAGCTTTACATGACACATTAGAAAAGATGGACTTAATTGATATTTTTAGGACATTCCATCCAAAAACAACAGAATATACTTTCTTCTCAAGTGCTCATGGGACATTCTCCAGCCTTAGGTCATATCTGGGGTCACAAATCAAGCCTTGATAATTTTAAGAAAATTGAAGTCGTATCAAGTATCTTTTCTGACCGCAATGCTATGAGACTAAATATCAGCTACAGGTGAAAAAACTGTAAAAAATACAAACACAAGGAGGCTAAACAATATGGTACTAAATAACCAAGAGATCCCTGAAGAAATCAAAGAGGAAATCAAAAAATACCTAAAAACAAATGACAGTGAAAGCACGATGAGCCAAATCCTATGGGATACAGCTAAAGCAGTTCTAAGATAGAAGTTTATAGCCATACAATTGTACCTCAAGAAAAATGAAAAATCTCAAATAAAGAACCTAACCTTACACTCAAACCAATTAGAAAAAGAATAACAAAAAAGTAACAAAGTTAGCAGAAGGAAAGAAATCATAAAAATCAGATCAGAAATAAACGAATAAGAAATGAGGGAAGCAATAGCAGGGATCAATAAAACTAAAAGCTGATTCTCTGAGAAGATAAAAAAATTGATAAACCATTAACCATACTCATTAAGAACAAAAGGGAGAAGACTCAAATCAACAGAATTAGAAATGAAAAGAAGTAAAAACTGACAATACAGAAATACAAAGGATCATGAGAGATTACTACAGGCAACTATGTGCCAATAAAATGGACAACCTGGAAGAAATGGAAATACTATTAGAAAACACAACCTTCCGAGACTGAACCAGGAAGAAAGAGATAATATAAACAGACCAATCACAAGCACTGAAATCAAGACTGTGATCAAAAATCTTCCAACAAACAAAAGCCCAGGACCAGGTGAATTCACAAGAGAATTTTATCAAACATTTAGAGAAGAGTTAACACCTGTGCTTCTCAAAAACGTCCAAATAAAGCAGAGGGAGGAACACCTCCAAACTCATTCTAAAGACCACCAGCACCCTGATACAAAAAACAGACACAGATGTCACAAAAAAATCTGAAGGCCAATATCAGTGATGAACATAGATGCAAAAATCATCAACAAAATACTAGCAAACAGACCCAATAGCACATTAAAAGGATCATACAACATGTTCAAGCAGGGTTTATCCCAGGAATGCAAGGATTCTTCAATATATGCAAATCAATCAAGGTGATACACCATATTAACAAACTGAAGAATAAAAACCACATGATCATCTCAATAGATGCAGAAAAAGCTTTCGACAAAATTCAATACCCATTAATGATAAAAACCCTCCAGAAAGTAGGCATAGAGGGAACTTACCTGAACATAATAAAAGCCATATATGACAAAGCAACAGCCAACATCGTTCTCAATGGTGAAAAACTGAAACCATTTCCACTAGGATCAGGAACAAGACAAGGTTGCCCATTCTCACCACTATTATTCAACATAGTTTTGAAGTTTTAGCCACAGAAATCAGAGAAGAAAAAGAAATAAAAGAATCCTAATTGGAAAAGAAGAAGTAAAACCGTCACTGCTTGCAGATGACATAATACTATACATTGATAATCCTAAAGATGTTACCAGAAAACTACTAGAGCTAATCAATGAATTTGGTAAAGTAGCAGGATACAAAATTAATGCACAGAAATCTCTTGTATTCCTATACACTAATGATGAAAAGTCTGAAACAGAAATTAAGGAAACACTCCCATTTACCATTGCAGCAAGAATAATAAAATACCTAGGAATAAACTTACCTAAGGAGACAAAAGACCTGTATGCTGAAAACTATAAGACACTGATGAAAGAAATTAGTACTGATACAAACAGATGGAGAGATATACCATGTTCTTGGATTGGAAGACTCAACGTTGTGAAAATGGCTATACTACCCAAAGTAATCTACAGATTCAGTGCAATCCCTATCAAACTACCAATGGCATTTTTCACAGAAGTAGAACAAAAAGTTTCACAATTTGTATGGAAACACAAAAGACCCCGAAGAGCCAAAACAATCTTGAGAAAGAAAAATGGAACTGGAGGTATCAGGCTCCTTGACTCCAGACTATACTACAAAACTACAGTAATCAAGACAGTATGGTACTGGCACAAAAACTGAAATATAGATCAATGGAACAGGATAGAAAGCCCAGAGATAAACCCACACTTATAGTCACCTTATCTTTGATAAAGGAAGCAAGAATATACAATGGAGGAAAGACAGCCTCTTCTATAAGTGGTGCTGGGAAAACTATGCAGCTATATGTAAAAGAATGAAATTAGAACACTCTCTAACACCATACACAAAAATAAACGCAAAATGGATTAAAGGCCTAAATGTAAGACTGGAGACTATGAAACTCTTAGAGGAAAACATAGGTAGAACACTCTATGACATAAATCACACCAAGATCCTTTTTGACCCACCTCCTAGAGAAATGGAAATACAACAAAAATATACAAACGGGACCTAATGAAACTTAAAAGCTTTTGCACAGCAAAGGAAACCATAAACAAGACAAAAAGACAACCCTCAGAATGGGAGAAAATATTTGCAATGAAGCAACTGACAAAGGATTAATCTGCAAAATATACAAGCAGCTTATGCAGCTCAATACCAAAAAAACAAACAACCCAATCCAAAAACGGGCAGAAGGCCTAAATTGACATTTCTCCAAAGAAGATATAGAGATTGCCAGCAAACACATGAAGGGATGCTCAACATCATTAATTATTAGACAAATGCAAGTCAAAACTACAATGAGGTATCACCTCACACCAGTCAGAATGACCATCATCAAAAAATCTACAAACAATAAATGCTGGAGAGGGTGTGGAGGAAAGGGAACCCTCTTGCACTGTTGGTGGGAATGAAAATTAATAAAGCCACTATGGAGAACAGTACGGAGGTTCCTTAAAAAAACTAAAAATAGAATTACCATACAACCCAGCAATTTCACTACTGGGCATACACCCTGAGAAAACCATAATTCAAAGAGTCATGTACCACAATGTTCATTGCAGCACTATTAACAATAGCCAGGACATGGAAACAACCTAAGTGTCCATCAACAGATGAATGGATAAAGAAGACTTGGCACATATGAAATATTATATGGCTAATGGAATATTAGCCATATAATATTCCCATATAATATTGACCATAAAAGAAATGAAATTGAGTTATTTGTAGTGAGGTGGACAGACCTAGAGTCTGTCCTACAGAGTGAAGTAAGTCAGAAAGAGAGAAACAAATACCATATGATAACATACATATATGGATTCTAAACAAAAAAAATGTGTCTGGAGAACCTAGGGGCAGGACAGGAATAAAGATGCAGACGTAAAGAATGGACTTGAGGACACGGGAAGGGGGAAGGGTAAGCTGGGACGAAGTGAGAGAGTGACATTGGCATATATACACAACGAAATGCAAAACAGAAAGCTAGTGGGAAGCAACTGCATAGCACAGGGTGATCGGCTCAGTGCTTTGTGACCACCTAGAGGGGTGGGATAGGGAATATGTGAGAGAGATGCAAGAGGGAGGGGATATGGTGATATACTTATATGTAGACCTGATTCACTTTGTTATACAGCAGAAACTAACACAATGTTTTAAAGCAATTATACTCCAAAAAAGATGTTAAAAAAAAAAGAAAGTTAAAGTAATTTATTTGTGTTTGACATCAAGGCACATCAATTATTTGTATAAAAGTAATTGCTAGGGGCTTCCCTGGTGGCACAGTTGTTGAGAATCTGCCTGCCAATGCAGGGGACACGGGTTCAAGCCCTGGTCTGGGAAGATCCCACATGCCGCGGAGCAACTGGGCCCGTGAGCCACAACTACTGAGCCTGCGCATCTGGAGCCTGTGCTCCACAACAAGAGAGGCAGTGATAGTGAGAGGCCCGTGCACCACGATGAAGAGTGGCCCCCACTCACTGCAACTAGAGAAAGCCCTCGCACAGAAACGAAGACCCAACACAGCCAAAAATAAATAAATAAATTTATTAAAAAAACAACAAAAAAAGATTATTTAAAAAAAAAGTAATTGCTAGAAAAAGGTTACTTTGTATGGATTGTAGGATTCATAATCAAGGTAGACACTGAAGTAATTACTTACAATTACCACAAAACACAATGTAACTCTGATGCATGGAGAGTTTTATTTAAAATGGGATCCTGATTAAAATTCTAATGCAGCTCCCCTTTTACAAACTTTGCAAGAATAAACATAAAGGAATTGTGAACACCTTTTTACTTTATTTCATTTTTGTGGTTTTTTTCCTCCAGATTTATTGAGAAATTATAGATATACAACATATATGTTTAAGGTATACAACATGATGATTTGATGAAAGTATATATTGTTTAGTTATTACAACAGTGAGGTTAACTGTTCTAACCCCTCACATAATTACCATCTTTTTGTGGCTGTAACAAGCAAGAACTACTCAACTTTCAAGTAGATAACACAGTAATGTAAGTTCTTGTCACCATGCTCTATGTTAGATATGCACAATCTATTCATCTTATAGCTGGCAGTTTATACCTTTGGTCAACATCTCCCCACTTTCCCCACCCCTCAGCCACTGGCAATCTCCATTCTACTCTTTATATTTATGAGTTTAGCTTATGTAGATTCCAGATACAAGTGAAATTATGTAGTATTTTTCTTTCTCTGTCTGACTTATTTCACTTAGCATAATGCCCTCAAGGTCCATCCACGTTGTTGTAAAATGCAGGATTTCCTTCTTTTTTATGGCAGAAGAATATTCCATCCACATATAAATACACATAAACCACGTTTTCTTTACCCATTCATCCATCTATGGAAACAGGTTGTTTCCATGTCTTGGATATTGTAAATATAGCTGCAATGAGCATGGGGGTGCAGATATCTCTTTGAAACAGTGATTCCATTTCCTTCAGATAAATACCCAGAAGTGAAATGGCTGGGTCATATGGTAGTTCTATTTTTAATTTTTTGAGGAACTTACATACTGTTTTACATTCCCACAAACAGTGTACAAGGATTCTCTTCCCTCCACAACCTCATTAACCCTTGTCTTTTTGATAATGACCATTCTAACAGGTGTGAGGTGATATCTCATTGTGATTTCAATTTGCTTGTCCCTGATGATTAGTAATGTTGAGCACTTTTTCATATGCCTAAAGGACATTTGTATACCTTCTTTGGAAAAATGTCTATTCAGGTCCTTTCCCCATTTTTAAATCAGATAATGATGATGATGATGATGAATTAAAAAAACATATGAATTTGCTATGAGTTATATGAGTTTCTTTATATTTTGGATAATAACCTCATATCAATTTTTTGCAAATATTTTGTCCCATTTTGTGGGTTGCCTTTTCATTTTGTTGATCTTTTCTTTTGCTGTCTACAATTTTTTATTTTGATGTAGTCTCACTTGTTTATTTTGCTTTTGATGCTTGTGCTTTTGGTGTCATATTCAAAATATTGTTGCCAAGAACAATGTCAAGGAACTTTTCATTTATGTTTTCTTGTAGTAGTTTTCAGTTGGAGTCTCACATTTAAGTCTTCAATCCATTTTGAGTAAATTTTTGTGAGTGGTATAAGATAGGTGTCCAATTTCACTCCCTAAGATATGAACATCCAGTTTTTCCAACACTATTTATTCAAGAGTCTATCTTTCCCCCATTGAATATTCTTGGCTCCCTTTTCAAAAAATTAGTTGACTGTATATGTGTGGGTACGTTTCTGAGATTTTGATGATGTTCCATTGGTCTATGTGTCTGTTTTTGTGTCAATACCATAATTTTTTATTGCTATAGTTTTGTAACAAAGTTTAAAATCAGTAATTGTGATGCCTCCAGCTTTGTTCCTATTTCTCAGGATTGCTTTGGCTATCCAGAGTCTTTTGTGGTTCCATACCAATTTTAGGATTGTTTTGCTATTTATGTGAAAAATGCCATAGGAATTTTGATAGAGATGCATTGGATCTATAGATGATTTGGGGTTGTATAAACATTTTAACAATACCAATTCTTCTAATCCATGAAGGTGGAATACCTTTCCATTTATTTGTGTCTTCTTCAATTTTTTTCATCAATGTATTATAATTTTAAATGTACAGATATTTCACCTCCTTGATTAAATTCATTAATAAGTATTTTATTATTTTAATACTATTGTAAATGGGATTGTTTTCTTTATTTCTTTTTCAGATAGTTTGCTATTAGTGTATGGAAATGCAACATACAGGAGTATGTTGATTTCATATGCTGCAACTTTACTGAATTTGTTACTTAGTTTTAACAGTTTTTTTTTTTTTTTTTTTTGGTAGAGTCTTTAGAATTTTCTGTATGAGATAATTTCATTTGCAAACAGAGCAAATTTTACTCTTTGCTTTCCAATTTCGATGACTTTTATCTCTTTTTCTTGCCTAATTGCTCTGGTTAGGACTTCCAGTACTATGCTGAATAGGAATTGTGAGAGTGGACATATTTGTCTTTTTCCTGATTGTAGTGGGAAAGCTTTCAACCTTTCATCATTGACCATAATATTAGCTGTAGGTCTGTCATATATAGCCTTTATTTGTTGAAGTACATTCCTTCTATACCCAAATTGTTCAGAGTCTTTATCATAAATAAATGTCGAATTTTGTCAAATGCTTTTTCTGTATCTGAGATGATCATATGATTTTTATCTTTCATTCTATTGATATGATATTTCACACTTATTGATTTGCATTTGTTGACCCATCCTTACACCCCAGAGATAAATCTCACTTGATCGGGATGTATGATGATTCTTTTAATGTGCTGTTGAGTTTGGTTTGTTAGTATTTTGTTGAGAATTTTTACATCCATACAGATCAGGGATAATTGACCTCTAGTTTTCTTGTCTTGTAGTGTCCTTATCTGGCTTTGGTATCAAGGTAATGCTGGCCTCATAAAGTGAACTTAAGAGTGTTCCCTCTTCTTCAATTTTCTGGAAGAGTTTGAGAAGGATTAGTGTTAATTCTTTAAATGTTTGGTAGAATTCACCAGTAAAACCATCTGGTCCTGGGCTTTTCTCTATTGGGAGGTTTCTGATTACTGATTTAGTCTCATACTCATTTATCTCTTTAAATTATTTATTTCTTCATGATTCAGTCTTTGTAGGTTATATGTTTCCAGGAATTTACCCATTTTTTTCTAGGTTGCCCATTTTTTGGCATATAATTGTTCATAGCAATCTCTTATGATCCTTTGTATTTTTATGGTATCAATTTTAACATCTCCTCCTTCATTTCTGATTTTATTTATTTGAGTCCTCTCTTTTTTTTCTTAGTGAGTTGAGCTAAATGCCTGTCTATTGTGCTTATCTTTTTAAAAAACCAGCTCTTAGTTTTATTGATTTTTTTCTATTATTTTTCTGGTCTTTATTTTGTTTATTTCTGCTATGATCTTTGTTATTTCCTTTCTTATGCTAACTTTGTGTTTAGTTTGTTCCTCTTTTTCTAGTTCCTTGAGGGGTGAAGTTCGATTGTTTATTTGTGATCTTTCTTTTTTCTTAATGTAGGTGTTTATCACTATAAACTTTCATCTTAGAGCTACTTTTGATGCATCTAATAAATTTTGGATTTTTAGTTTCCATTTTTGTTTTTTTAAAGATAATTTTGAATTTTTCTTTTACCTAATTGTTTAGGAATATGTTGTTTAATTCTACACATTTGTGAATTTTTCAGTTTTCCTACTATTACTGATTTCTAGGTTCATACCAGTGTTATTCAAAAAGATACTTGGTATAATTTCAACCCTCTTACATTGGTTAAGGTTTGTTTTGTGACCCATCATATGATTTATCCTGAGGAACATTCTGTGTGCTATTGAGAAGAATGTGTATTCTGTTGCTGTTGGGTGTAATGTTCTGTATGTTTCAGTTGGGTTCATTTGGTCTAAGGTACAGTTCAAATCCAATGTTTCCTATTGATTTTTTTGTATAGAAATTATATCCCTTATTGAAAGTGAGGTACTGAAGTCCCCTACTTTTATGTTTTTGTCTAGTTCTCCCTAGATCTGTTAGTATTTGTTTAATATATTTAAGTGCTCCAATGTTGGATGCACATATATTTACAATTGTTATAATTTCTTGATGAATTGACCTCTTTATCATTATATAATGACCTTGTCTCTTGTTACAGTTTTGACTTAAAATCTGTTTTGTCTGATATTAATGTAGTTATCCCTGCTGTCTTTTGGTTTCAATTTGCATGAAATATCTTTTGCATACCTTCAATATGTGTCTTTAAAGCTGATGTCTCTTGTAGGCAGCATATAGTTGGGTCTTGTTTTTTATCCATTCATCTACTCTGTGTCTTTTGATTGGAGAAATTAATCTATTTATATTTAAAGTAATTGATAGGTAATGACTTACTAACGCCATTTATCATATTAATTGTTTTCTGGCTATTTTATAACTTTCTTGTTCCTATCTTTCTCTTTTGCTGAATTTTTTTGTAAATTGATTATTTTCTGTAGTGGTATGTTTGATTTTCTTTTATCTTTTTTGTATCTACTGTAGGTTTTTGCTTCATAGTCACCATGATGCTTACATAAAATATATTATAGCATATCTATATATAATAATAACATATATAACTTAACTTCAATCACATACAAATCTACCCTTTTACTGCCTCCTCCAAATTTGAAGTTTTTGATGTTACAATTTACATTTTTATAATGTGTATTCATTAACAAATTACCGTAGCTATGGGTTTTTTTTTTTAATAATTATGTCCTTTAAACCTTTATACTAGAGTTAAGTGATTAACACACCATCATATTACAGTTTGATGTAGAACATTCTTAATTTGACTTTATTTACCTTTACTGGTATATTTTATATTTTCATATGTTTTCATGTTATTAATCAGGGTCCCTTCCTTTCAGCTTGAAGAACTCCTTTCAGCATTTCTTGTAAGGCAGATCTAGTGGAGATAAACTCCCTTAGCTTTTTTGTTAGTTTGAGAAAGTCTTTTCTCTCTTTCATTTCTTAAAAACAACTTTGCCAAGTAAAGCATTCTTGGTTGGCAGGATTTTTTCTTGTTGCACTTTGAATATATCATCCCACTCTGTCCTGGCCTGTAAGGTTTCTGCTGAGAAATCTGCTAATAGCCTCATGAGGTTTCCCTTCTATGTGAGAATATTTTCCTCTTGCTGCTTTTTAAATTCCCTCTGTTTTTTATTTCAGACAGTTTTATTATAATGTGTCTTAGAGAAGATTGTTTTGGGTTGAAGTTTTGGGGTGACTTTTTGAACTAGGATGTCAAAAATCTCTCTCCTTAAGTTAAGTAAGCTTTCTGCTCCTTTCTCCCTCTATTCACTTTCTGGGACTCCAACAATACATATATTATTTCTTTTAATGATATCCCATAATTTATGCAGCATTTCTTCATTCTTTTTTTCTTTTTACTCTTCTAACTGGATGATTTCACATGATCTATCTCCTAGTTCATTAATTCTTTCTTCTGCTTTATCAAGTCTGTTGTTGAAACTCCCTTTTGTATTCTTTAATGCAGTCATTTTATTCAACTCCAGGATCAGTTTAGTTTTCAAATATTGTTTTTATTTCTTGTTGAACATCTCATTTTATTCATGTATTGTTTTCCTAATTTCATTTAGTTGTCTATATATGTTTTCTTGTAGTTCCTATCTTTAAGAGGATTATTTTGAATTCTTTTTCAGACAATTCATAGATCTCCATTTCTTTAGGGTCAGTCACCAGAGTTTTGTTAGTTTCCTTTGGTGGTATTATGTTTCCTTGATTACTGATGATTTGTGTGGCCTTGAGTTGGCATCAGTGCATTTGAGGAAATACACACCTTTTCCAATTTCTACAGATTGGCTTTGGCAGGCAAAGCCCTTCACCAGTGAACCCATCCAGAGATTCTGATTGGGCCATCTGGTGGTGTCCACAGGTAAGCTTGCAGCTGGAGTCCTTAGGTTGGCACATCTAGTGCCTGAGTTTGCAGATGGACTGGTCTGGTGCCTGTGTCCACTGAGGTGGGCTGGGGAGCCTGGGTTCACTGGGGTGGTCCCGGCACTTGAGTCTGTGGTGGTGAGCCTGGGCCTTACATCTTCATGGGCATACCTGTATCCTGGGCCCACAGGGTTTAACAAGGCACCAGGGACCATTGGGGGAGTCTGGCATCTGGATTGCAGGGACTCTTCCTGTACTGGGATGAGCTGTGAGTCTGATTTTGCAAGAGCTGGACTGGATGCAAGGGTCACGGGAGCTGGCCTTGCGCTACAATAATCTTGAAGCCTGGGACTGTGGGAGTCAGTTTTAACCTGAGGTCTCAGAGGGGCCAGTCTGGAGGTGGGGTCTGGAGAGGTTGGTGTAGGGCCAGGGCAGGCTGGGAACCTCAGTCCTTGGAAGCCAGCCTCAAGCCTGGGACTGCAGGGGCTGGTCTATTGCTGGGGCAGTCCAGAATCCTGGGTCTGTGGGAACTGGTCTGGAGTCTAGATCTATTGGGGGGGGGGGAAGCCTGGTGCTAAGGGGTTGTGAGTCTGTGTCCATGGAAACAAGCCTGGTGGTGAGGTGGGTTGAAAGCCTATGTTCTTGTTATTTGGCCTGGTGCTGGGCCCGACCAGGAGCCAGGATTCATGGATGCCTGCCTGGAGTCCGAATTCATGGGGGCTGATTGGGAGCTGGTGCTGGGATATATCAAGAGCCTGGGTTCATGGGAGCCTGCCACAACCTACTGCCATGGAATCTGCATGGGGCTGTAGGAGCCACCTGGGCCACTGGATGCATCAAGTGCTAGGTGACCCATGGGCCTGCATTCTTGGGGTCCTACAGGGAGCCACCTAGAGAAGCAGTCAGCCTGTGCTGGGACAGGCTGGCTCTGCAGCACACAGTGAAGTCAGGAGCTCAGTTCACTCTCCTTTTCCAATGGGGAGGGTGTCTCTCTCTGAATTGAGCTCCCTGGGCTTGGGGAGGGATAATGTGAATCTATTTGTTCTTCTCTTCTCAATTCATCTTCTTTTAAATTTCTGTGCTTCACCCAGGTGCTGTAATCCTTGACTTGAAATCCTTGGCTCTTGTGAAAGTATTTTGTGTTGCTCAAATTGATGTTTCTAGGAGGGGAAAAGTACTGAAATTTCCTATGCTACCACTTTGCTGATGTCACTCTCCAACTTTTTGATTTTATATTATACCTATATAAAGTATCCATTATGAAAGAGTCTAAGTGTGCAAAACAAAATTGCTGTGCCATAGGAAAAAGTGCAGAGGAGAAATCTAACTCTATAAAGAAATCACCATTTCACTGTAAAGAAGAATTTTTTTTCCCCTGAAACTTATAATAAGTAACTTGACAGACTTGAGGTAAGGAAGTTCTTGACAAGGCACCAGAATAATAAACTCCTGCCAATACTTTTAAAATTTTGAGAGGCATATAAATTACCTGGAGATCTTGTTGAAATGCAGATCCTAATTCAGTCAATATGGAAGGAGAGCGGAAAATTCTCAGAAAATGATGATACTGTTACTCTGTGAACCACTCTTTGAGGAGCAAGGCTCTATACCACCTGGATTCAGGTAACTTTATTTTCACAGTACCTAAATACGTTCTTTACTGAGATATCAGAGGGGAAAAGTGTCAAGAATCAAATGGCAGACTGTATGGCTAAATAGATTTAGTTAACTATTTTAGATGTTTTAGCTAACTAGCAAGATAGCCAAGTAATGTATCCCAATGATTGAATGACTTTAGTTTATCCTCATGATTTTCTTTTGCATTGTCCTCTCTGTACAGAGGTCTTTGTACCTTTTTTTTTTTTTTTTTTAAGTTTCATGTGTTTCTCTCTGGGACCCCTAAACTATGTGTTCATTACACAGTGACTAATTGTTGTAGGACAAAGTTTTTCTACCCTTAACTGTGAATTACTCATAACAATTGCTGCTTTATATTTCTTGCTCATTCTCACTGTATACACAGATTCTGAATAACAGCATGTTATTAGCAGATGGTTTTAGCAGATGTTAGCAGGTAACATCACTTTTTACCTAAACAAGAAGTGACTTCCTTCTCTACATGTCAGAAGGGAGGGATAATATAGTTGCTCTATGATTTTGGATAGGAAAGACTATCTTCTAAGCTGCCATTTGGAAAATCATTGCCCTTCAGAACCTAAATATACCCTTCCCACTCTGGCTATCCTCATTTCTATTTTAAAATATTCCAGTTAAATCATACTGCCTCTTAGTATAGCAGCTGTTTGTGGAGAACTGGCAAAGGAAAGCACTTATCTCATCTTGGTCCTCCATATGAGGTATGAATTACTCTCTGGTTTCAGTCACTATTGATTATATATTTCTGTACCATCTTTCTTGTTTATATTCATAATTAATTTAACATATAAGACAATATCAGAAAACTTGGCAGGAAGAGGTGGCATCTTTCCTCTGCATTCACACAACATACTGTAGTTTACACTGTAAACCCCACTTACTGCTTTGTGTTGAAGTTTTCTGCTAGTTACAGTTGACCCTTGAGCAATGACCCCTGAACATTAGGGGCACCAACGTCCACATGCAGTCAAAAATCTGCATATAACTTTTGACTCCCCCAAAACGTTACTATTAACAGCCTACTATTGTCTGGAAGCCTTACTGATAACATAAACTGTCAATTAACCTATTTTATATGTAATATGTATTGCATACTGTATTCTTACAATAAAGTAAGCAAGGGAAAAGGAAACGTTACTAAGAAAATCATAAGGAAGAGAAAATGCATTTACAGTACTGCATTGTACTTATTGATACCATAAATTTATGTCATCTGTTTACTAGATGAATTCTCTGTTTGTTAGTACCTACATCAATATTGTCTTATATGATACAAAACACTGTAGATGTTATATGTATTACTAACTATGTAATACTATATGTATTACTAGACATCAACAATGAAAAGATAATGTGAAAAAATCATATTTATTCACAGGTATAATGATTCATGCATTGATAAAGAAGCAGCAATATGATTATTTTATGGTAGCCTAATAATCAATAAAACTGCTTCATGGTAACCTAGCATATACACTAATGAATGAATCATTATAAAATTTTTATGGTATACAGTATTACAGTCATATTCATAATACAATATTAGAAATATTACATTAAGATAAACCCACTTACCTGTGAAGATATGCTGATACGCAGTTTATCCAAATATGAGAGAAGTATAATGTACAATATTGTAATTCCTTGAAAACAAATTATAAAACAGCAAGAAAACTAGCACTTTCTAAATATATATTAAATATTATTCACCTTATGCCTATGTAAGAATAAGCTATTCACTCAATAAAAGCCTTGCACACAATGAATACTAAGGTGATGATGATGATGATGACAAAAGGGTCTCATACAGATCCTGCTTTACAGTTATTAGATTTTCACATGAATACACAACAAATAAGTTTATTAATTGTATGGCATGATGATTATTTACTATCCATTTCGTGGAAGTGGATCATTTTAAAGGTCTTCATTCTCACCATCTTCACATTGAGCAGGCTAAGGAAGAGGAGGAAAAAGAGGGTGGCAGAGGTGGAGGACATGGAAGAGGAGCCAGGAGAGACAGGCACACTCTGTGTAACGTTGTGGAAATACATCAAAATTTCTGTCTGACTTTTTTCTTTTTCATTTCTCTAAAAATGTTTCTATATGGTACAATCATTCTTTAATTGTTTGCTTCAGTTTCAGTTCCCATATCATAGAAAGGTTCATGTCATAAAAGAAGTCAAAAGCTGCTTTGAATTCTGGCAGAATGCAAATGTCAGTTTGTTTTATGTCACTACATCTCTGTCCTCATCATCTGGCACTAGTTCAGAAGCATTCACCTCCATCAAGTAATTTTCTGTTAATTCCTCTGATGTGGTGTCTATTAGCTCTTGAATTCCTCTAACATCCACATCTTGAAACCCTTCAACCCCCACCTTTTTTGCCATATCTAAATCTCTTTCATTATTTCCTTGATTGGTTCTGTTGTAAATTCCGTGAAGACATGCATAACATCTGGACAGTTTTCTCCAGGAATTTATTCTTGGGGTTTGATGGCTTTCTTGGATTTTTCTATAACAACAATGGCATCTTCAATAATATAATCCTTCCAGACCTTTATGATGTTCTCTTAGGTTTCTCTTCATAGCATTCACAATCTTTTCCATAGAGTACCATGTGTAATAAAGCTTAAAGATCTTTATGACCCCCTAATCTAGAGGCTGAATTAGAGACACTGTGTTCGGGGGGACAAGTTCAACCTTGGGTGTTGAACACATAGGGTTTCTGGTAGCCAGTGAAATTGCCCAATATCACAAGAACTTTAATTTTAAATTTATTTATTTATTTTTATTTTTTTGTGTGTGTCTAGGTGAGAATTTTTATTAAAGGCATTAATTTGCTAAGTGAAACCCCATTTATTTATAGAAGAATGTCTGTTTTTTTTTTAAATTTTTATTGGATATCTCAACATAATAAAAGCCATATATGGTAAACCCACAACCAACATCATTCTCAATGGTGAAAAACTGAAAGCATTTCCTCCAAGATCAGGAACAAGACAAGGGTGCCCACTCTCACCACTATTATTCAACATAGTTTTGGAAGTTTTAGCCACAGCAATCAGAAAAGAAAAAGAAATAAAAGGAATTCAAATTGGAAAAGAAGAAATAAAATGGTCACTGTTTACAGATAACATGATACTATACATAGTAAATCCTAAAGATGCCTCCAGAAAATTACTAGAGGTAATAAATGAATTTGGTAAAGTAGCAGGTTACAAAATTAATGCACAGAAGTCTTGCATTCCTATACACTAACAACAAAAAATCTGAAAGAGAAATTAAGGAAACATGCTCATTTACCATTGCAAAAAAAAAAAGAATAAAATACCTAGGAATAAATCTATCAAAAGGAGGCAAAAGACCTGTATGCAGAAAACTATAAGACACTGATGAAAGAAATCAAAGACAATACAAACAGATGGAAAGATATAACATGTTCTTGGATTGGAAGACTCAACATTGTTAAAATGACTATATTACTCAAAACAATCTACAGATTTAATGCAATCCCTATCAAATGACCAATGGCATTTCTCACAGTACTAGAACAAAAAATTTTACAATTTGTATGGAAACACAAAAGACCCCGAATAGCAAAAGCAATCTTGAGAAAGAAAAACAGAGCTGGAAGAATCAGTCTCCCTGACTTCAGGCTACACTACAAAGCTACAGTAATCAAGACCGTATGGTACTGGTACAAAAACAGAAATATAGATCAAAGGAACAGGATAGAAAGCCCAGAGATGAACCCATGCACATATGGTCACCTTATCTTTGATAAAGGAGGCAAGAATATACAATGGAGAAAAGACAGCCTCTTCAATAACTTGTGCTGGGAAAACTGGACACCTACATGTAAAAGAATGAAATTAGAACACTTCCTAACACCATACACAAAAATAAACTCAAAATGGATTAAAGACCTAAATGTAAGGCCAGACACTATGAAACTCTTAGAGGAAAACATAGGCAGAACATTCTATGACATAAATCACAGAAAGATTCTTTTTGACCCACCTCCTAGAGAAATGGAAATAAAAGCAAAAATAAAAAGAAGGGACCTAATGAAACTTAAAAGCTTTTGCACAGCAAAGGAAAACATAAACAAGACAAAAAGACAACCTTCAGAATGGGAGAAAACATTTGCAAATGAAGAAACTGACAAAGGATTAATCTCCAAAATATACAAGCAGCTCATGCAGCTCAATATCTAAAAAGCAAACAACCCAATCCAAAAATGGGTGAAAGACCTAAATAGACATTTCTCCAAAGTAGACATACAGATTGCCAACAAACACATGAAAAGATGCTCAACATCACTAATCATTAAAGAAATGAAAATTAAAACCACAATGATGTATCACCTCACACCAGTCAGAATGGCCATCATCACAAAACCTAGAAAAAATAAATGCTGGAGAGGATGTGGAGAAAAGGGAACCCTCTTGCACTGTTGGTGGGAATGTAAATTGATACAGCCACTATGGAGAACAGTATGAAGGTTCTTTAAAAAACTAATAATAGAACTACCATATGACCCAGCAATCCCATTACTGGGCATATACCCTGAGAAAACCATAATTCAAACAGAGTCATGTACCAAAATGTTCATTGCAGCTCTATTTACAATAACAAGGACATGGAAGCAACCTAAATGTCTATTGATAGATGAATGAATAAAGAAGATGTGGCACATATATACAATGTAATATTACTCAGCCATAAAATGGAATGAAATTGAGTTATTTTTAATGAGGTGGATGGACCTAGAGTCTGTCATACAGAGTGAAGTATGTCAGAAAGAGAAAATCAAATACCATATGCTAACGCACATGTGTGGAATCTAAAAAAAAAAAAAAAAAGGTATTGATGAACTTAGTGGCAGGGCAGGAATAAAAACGCAGATGTAGAGAATGGACTTGAGGACACAGCGAGGAAGGGGAAGCTGGGACGAAGTGAGAGAGTAGCATTGACATATATACACTACCAAATGTAAAATGGATGGCTAGTGGGAAGCTGCTGCATAGCACAGGGGGCTCAGCTCGATGCTTTGTGACAACCTAGAAGGGTGAGATAGGGAGGGTGGGAGGGTGACGCAAGAGGGAGGAGATATGTGTATATATGTATATATATAACTGATTCACTTTGTGGTACAGCAGAAACTAACACAACATTGTAATGCAATTATACTCCAATAAAGATGTTTTAAAAAAATTCATTGGGGTATAGTTGATTTAAAATATTGTGTTGTTTCTGCTGTACAGCAATGTAAATCAGATATATATACATATATATATATCCACTCTCTTTTAGATTCTTTTCCCATATAGGTCATTACAGAGTTTTGTGAAGTGTTCCCTGTGCTATACAGCAGGTCCTTATTAGTTATTGATTTTATATATAATAGTGTGTATATGTCAATCTCAATCTCCCAATTTATCCCTCCTCCCACTTTCCCCCCAGGTAACCATAAGTTGGTTTTCTACATCTGTGACTCTATTTCTGCTTTGTAAATAAGTTCATATGTACCATCTTTTTGATTCCACATATAAGCAGTGTCACATGATATTTGTCTGTCTCTCTGTCTTACTTCACTCAATATGACAATCTCTAGGTCCATCCATGTTGCTGCAAATGGCATTATCTCATTCTTTTTAATGGCTGAGTAATATTCCATTGTATATATGTGCCACATCTTCTTTATCCATTCCTCTGTCGATGGACATTTAGGTTGCTTCTATGTCCTGGCTATTGTAAATAGTGCTGCTATGAATATTGGGGTGCATGTATATTTTCAAATTATGGTTTTCTCCAGATATATGCCCAGGAGAGGGATTGCAGGTTCATATAGTAGCTCTATTTTAAGTTTTTAAGGAACCTCCAAACTGTTCTCCATAATTGTTGTACCAATTTAGATTCCTACCAACAGTGTAGGAATGGGGTTCTGGGTGGCCAATGATATTGTCCAATATCAAAAGAACTTTAAAAGGCAGTGACTTACTGACAACATACTTCCTGACTTCAGGGACAAAGCATCAATAAGACCAATCCAGAAAAAGGATTCTCATTGCTGAGGCCTTTTTGCTGTACAACCAAAAGACTGGCAGCTGGTGTTTAACTTTTCCCTTCAAGGCTCAGGGGTTAACAGCTATACAGAGAAGGACAGTCCTAATCATAAACCCAATTGCATTTGCACAAAACAGTAGAGATAACCTATCCCTTCCTGCCTTACATTCTGGTGTTCATCTTCTTTATCCATTCATCTGTCAATGGACATTTAGGTTGCTTCCATGTCTTGGCTATTGTAAACAGTGCTGCTATGAACATTGGGGTGCATCTATCTTTTCAAATTAGAGTTTTTGTCTTTTCCAGTTATAGCCCCCAGAGTGGGATTGCTGGCTCATATGGTAACTTTATGTTTAATTTTTAAAGAAACCTTCACACTGTTTTCCATAGTGACAGCACCAATTTTCATTCCCACCAACAGTGTAGGAGGGTTCCTTTTTCTCCACACCCTCTCCAGCATTTATTATTTGTAGACTTTTTGATGATGGCCATTCTGACTGGCATGAGGTGATACCTCATTGTAGTTTTGATTTGCATTTTTCTAATAACTAGTGATGTTTATCTTTTCAGGTACATGTTAGCCATCTGTATGTTTTCTTTGGAGAAACGTCTATTTGGGTCTTCTGCCCATTTTTTTGATTGGGTTGTATTTCTTTTTTATTGAGCTGTATGAGCTGTTTGTATATTTTGGATATTAAGCACTTGTTGGTTGCATCCTTTGCAAATACTTTCTCCCAGTCTGAAGGTTGTCTCTTTGTTTCGTTTATGGTTTCTTCTGCTGTGCAAAAGCTTTTAAGTCTGATTAGGTCCCATTTGTTTATTTTTGCTTTTATTTCTATTGCCCTGGGAGACTGACCTAGATCATTTCTATAATATATGTCAGAGAATGTTTTGTCCATGTTCTCTTCTAGCAGTTTTATGGTGTCATGTCTTATATTTAAGTCTTTAAGCCATTTAGTTTATTTTTTTATATGGTGTGAGGGAGTATTCTAACTTCATTGATTTACATGTGGCTGTCTAGCTTTCCCAACACCACTTGCTGAAGAGACTGTCTTCTCCATTGTATATTCTTTCCTCCTGTGTCAAAGATTAATTGTGGGTGTGTGGGTTTATTTCTGGGCTGTCTATTCTATTCCCTTGATTTTTCTGTCTGTTTTTGTGCCAATGCCATACTGTTATAATTAGTGTAACTTTGTAGTATTGTCTGAAATCTAGGAAGGTTTTGCCTCCAGCTTTGTTTTTTTCCTCAGGATTGCTTTGCAATTCTGGTTCTTTTGTGGTTCCATATAAATTTGAGGATTATTTGCTCTAGTTCTGTGAAAAATCTCATGGGTAATTTGATAAGGTTGGTATTAAATCTGTAGATTGCTTTGGATATTGTGGCCATCTTAACAATATTAGTTCTTCCAATACGGGATCATGGGATATCTTTCCATTTCTTTGAATCATCTTGAATTTTCTTTATCAATGTTTCATAGTTCTCAGCCTATAAGTCTTTCGCTTTCCTGGTTAGGTTTATTCCTAGGGTTTTTTTTTTTTTTTTTTTTTGATGTAATTTTAAAAGGGATTTTTTTTTACTTTCTCTTTCTGATATTTCATTGTTAATGTAAAGGAATGCAACAGAATTCTGTATATTAATTTTGTATTCTGCTACTTTGCTGAATTCATTTATTAGACCTAGTAGTTTTTGTGTGGGGTTCTTAGGGTTTTCTACATATAGTATCATGTCTTCTGCATATAGTGACAATTTTACATCTTCCCTTCCAATTTGGATACTTTTTATTTCTTTTTCTTGTCTGATTGCAGTGACTAGGACTTCCAATACTATATCAAATAGAAGTGGTGAGAGTGGACATCACTGTCTTGTTCCAGATTTTAGTGGGAACTCTTTCAGCTTTTCACCATTGAGTATTAGGCTGGCTGTGGGTTTGTCACAAATAGCTTATTATGTTGAGATATGTTCCCTCTATACCCACTTTGTTAAGAGTTTTTGTCATGAACAAATGTTCAACTTTATCAAATGCTTTGTCTACATCTATTGAGATAATCATGTGGTGTTTGTCTTTTCTTTTGCTGATGTGGTGTATCACATTGATTGACTCACATAAGTTGAAACATCCTTGTGACCCTGGGACGAATCCTACTTGATCACAGTGTATGATCTTTTTTATGGGTTTTTGGATTCTGTTTGCTAACATTTTGTGGATGTTTTTTGCATCTATATTCATCAAAGATATTGCCCTGTAATAATAATAATAATAATAGTAATTCTTCCTCTTCTTCTTCTTCTTCTTCTTCTTCTTCTTCTTCTTCTTCTTCTTCTTCTTCTTCTTCTTCTTCTTCTTCTTCTTCTTCTTCTTCTCCTCCTCCTCCTCCTCCTCCTCCTCCTCCTCCTCCTCCTCCTCCTCCTCCTCCTCCTCCATCTTCTTCTTTTTTAGTACTGTCTTTGTCTGCTTTTGGTATAAGGGTGATGGTAGCTTCATAGAATGACTTTGGGGGTGTTCCCTCCTCTTCAATCTTTTGGAAGAGTTTAAGAAGGATTGGTATAACTTCTTCTTTGTATGTTTGGTGGAATTCCCCCAGTGATGCTATCCAATCCTAGACTTTTGTTTGCTGGAAGTTTCTTTTTTATTGTAGATTCTATTTCACTTCTACTTATTGCTCTGTTCAAATTATCCATTTCTTCTTGATTCAGTTTTGGTAGGCTGTATGTTTCTAGAAACTTGTCCATTTCTTCTAGGTTGTCCAGTTTGTTGGTGTGTAATTGTTCATAGTCTTCTCTTATGTTTTTTTTGTATTTCTGTGGTATCAGTTACTATTTTTCCTCTTTCATTTCTTATTTTGTTTATTTGGGTCCTCTCTTCTTCTTGATGAGCCTGGCCAGAGGCTTCTCGATTTTGTTTATCCTTTCAAAATACTACCTCTTGCTTTTACTTACTTTTTTATTGTTTCTTTCATCTCGATTTTATTTATTTCCTCTCTGATCTTTATTATTTCCTTCCTTCTGCTGACTTTAGATTTTGTTTGTTCTTTTTCTAATTCACTTAGGTGGTAGGTGGTTGTTTATTTGAGATTTTTCTTGTTTTTTTGAGGAAGGCTTGCATTGGTATGAATTTCACTCAGAACTGCTCTTGCTGCATCCCATAGATTTTGTATGATTGTGCTGTCTCAAGGTACTTTTTAATTTACCCTTTGATTTCATCATTGACCCATTGGTCTTTTAGTAGCATGTTGTTTAGTCTCCATGTAATTATTTTTTCTTGTTTCTCTTTTTGTGTTGATTTCTGGCTTCATGCCATTGTGGTCAGAAAAGATGCTTGAAATAATTTCTATCTTCTTAGATTTGTTGAGGCTTGTTTTGTGTCCTAGTATGTGGTCTATCCTAGAGAATGTTCCATGTGTGCTTGAAAAGAATGTGTATTCTGTTTTCTTGGATGTAATGTCCTGAAAATATCAAGTCTAACTGTTCAATTGTATCATTTAGGATCTCTGTTGCCTTACTGATTTTCTGTCTGGAATATCTGTTCATCGATGTGACTGGCATGTTGAAGTCTCCTACTATTATTGTGTTCCTGTCAATTTCTTCTTTTATGTCTGTTAGTATTTGTTTTATGTATTTAGGTGCTCCTAACTGGGTGCATATATGTTAACAAGTGTAATATCCTCTTCTTTTATTGATCCTTTTATCACTGTATAGTGCCCTTCTTTATCTTTCTTTATGGCCTTTCTTTTAAAGTCTATTTTGTATGATATGAGTATTATGACCCCCACTCTCTTGTCATTTCCGTTTGTATGAAATATCTTTTTCCATCTCCTTACTTTCAATCTATGTGTGTCCTTCCCCCTAGAATGGGTCTCTTGTAGGCAGCATAAGCTGCCTTGTAGGCTCTTGTTTTATTATCCAATCTGCCACTCTGTTTTTAACTGGAGCATTTAGTTCATTTGACATTTAAGGTAATTATTGATAGATATGTATTTACTGCCATTTTAAACCTTGTTTTCCAGTTGATTTTGTATTTCTTCTTTGTTCCTTTCTTTTTCTTTTTGTTTTTCCTTTTGTAGTGTGATGGTTTTCTTTTGTGTTATGTTTGAGTTCTCTTCTTTTTATTTTTTGTGAATCTATTGTATGTTTTTGATTTGTAGTTACCCTGGTTTTCAAGTATGTTATCCCATTACTGTATCTACTTGTTTTAGACTGGTTGTCATATAAGCTCAAACACATTCTTTTTTAAAAATCTGCATTTTCTTACTCTCCTCCCCCACATTTTATTATTTTGATGTCCTCTTTTACATCTTCAAGTTATTATTTTGCTGTTCATTTTAGTTATTATTGCTTTCACAAAATTTTTTGATTTTTTTTAGCTATGTACTGACTTATTTAAGTGATTTACTTTCCTATTGTGATTTTTCTTTTCCCTATGGATTCTTGCTTCTTTTCTATTTAGAAAAGACCTTTCAATATTTATTTTAAGATATATTTAGTACTGCTGTATTTTTTTAGTTTTTGCTTCTCTGAGAAATTCTTTATCTCTCCTTCTATTCTAGATGATAATCTTGTTGGGTAGAGTATCCTAGATTGCAGGATTTTCCCTTTCATGACTGAATATATCTTGCTACTCCCTTCTGATCTGCAACATTTCTGTAGAGAAATCAACTGATAGCCTTATGGGGGTTCCCTTGTTACTAACCCTTTGTTTTTTCTCTTGCTGCCTTTAGAATCCTCTCTTTATCTTTAACTTTTGCCAATTTAATTATAATATGTCTTGGTGTAGGTCTATTTGGGTTCATCTTGTCTGGGACCCTCTATGCTTCCTGTAACTGAATATCTGTTTTCTTCTTTAGGTTTGGGAATTTTTCAGCCATAATCTTCAGATACATTTTTGACCCCCTATTCTCTTTCTTCTCCTTTGGGGATCCCTATTATGTGTAGATTGGCTCACTTTATATTATTCCATAGATCTCGTCTATTGCTTTCACTTTTTTTTTATTTGTCTTTCTGTCTGCCCTTCTGACTGCGTGATTTTCATTATTCTATCTTCCAGATCACTTATTCATTCTTCTGCATTATTTAGTTTGCTATTTATTGCCTTTAGCTCAGTTTATGCATCAGCAAATGAGTTTTCTAATTTTAATTGGCTCCTCTTCATAGTTTCTAGTTCCTTGTTACAGTGATCTGCATTTCTATTGATAGTTTTTTAATTCCTTCAATATTTTTATTACCTCCTTTTTGAACTCAGTCAGGGTCTAGTAGACTGGACAGGGTTGTTTCATTGTTTGTTCTTTCAAGGGAATTATCTTGTTCTTTTAATTAGGAGTGGTTCCTCTGCTTCTTCATTGTACTTACATTTGTCTGACTCCATTTAGGAGAAACTGTTATCTAGTGTGGTCTTGAAGGGCTTTTTTTATGTGGGAGCCTCCCTGGGTAGCCTGTGTGAGTCTAATATTTGTGGTGCAAGGGCTGCTTTTTGTATGGATGACTTCCATGTCTTTCCTCAGTGTGTGATGACAATTATTCCCTTAATAGGGGGTGTGATTGGTGTTGTGGTGATCAGAGCCTGCAGTGGATGTTGAGTGGGTCTCCTTTTTGCTCTGTGGTTGTCACAGCCCTGTCAGTGGCAGGGTCTGCTCCCCAGTTTTTGGAATGGAAGTCCCCAGATCTGGTCTAAGTTGTGGTGAGAGGTAGGCAGGACTGGAGAACTCCCACTAGTATAGAAGTCACTGATTATTCCTCCACAAGCACTGTCCACTGGGAAGTCAGCTCTGTGTCATCATCTGTCACCTGTTGCACAGGCTTACAAAGTACCCTGTTGTTGGCACTTCCCTGGCCCCACCTCAGCCATGAGAATACAGGCAATCAGTTCAGATGTTCATCAGGCACTGTGCTCACAAAGCCACTGGCATAAATCCACCAAAGTCTGGCCCTGGGACCTGCCATAGTCATGCACCTGGACCTGACATGGGAGCTACAGAATCAGCCCAGACCCTGGCCCTGCCTCCACATGCACATGTCCTCAAAGCCTGCCACCACTAACCCTTGACCTGCCCCAGCCATGGAAGCCCCAGTAATCCACTTGGATGTCCTGCATGCATCGAGCTTACAAAACCACTGGTGGCATAAATCCACTGAAGTTGCACAACCACCAGGGATCATCTCAGATTTCAGCTCCACCTCTGTGTGTGGGCAACCCAGTGGGGCTTGTGTGCTCCTGGAGCTTGTAGAGGTGGAGTCAAGTCTTCTGTGATTAAGCCAAGAATAAGGCTGCTATGGCAAGGCCCCATCCCTCCCTTCACACACAAGTTAACAATGGGGCTTCTGTTAGGACCCAGGGTCTGTCCTGTGTGCACCCATTTTTGAGGCCCAGACCACACTCCATTCACTTTGGACTGTCTCCATGCATTCCTTTCCCTGGGTCTGTCAGTTGAAGTTCAAGTTCAGCACCCAGCCCCAACATGCACCAGCAGGTGAGTGAATATTTCTTCTTCCACAGCTCCCTCCCAGGGGTGCAGGTCCCATCCCAATTCCTTTTTTTTCCTTTTGTCCTACCCTGTTATGTAGGATCTTTCTTGTAGCTTTGTTTGTATGAGATCTTCTGCCAGCGTTCAGTAGGTTTTCTGGGAGAACTGTTCCACATGTAGATGTATTTATGTTGTATTTGTTCCTTTTATTTTGCCATCTTGATCTCCCCTCAAGGTTTTTCTTAATGGCTTCTGGGAAGTTGTGTACTGCCTCTTGGTCAGCAGAAGTTGCTTCTCCTGTAATCTTGACATTTTTTTAAGCCAAACCTCTTTTGATAATTATCAAACCATTTTTTACTGGCATTAAATTCTCCAGCTTTAGATCCTTCACCTTCCTTTTGATTTAAGTTGTCATATAATGACTTTATTTTGAATCATATTAGAATCTATATGTATGTCTTTCTTATAGCAATCTTACACCCACTTAAAAGCTACATTTTCAATATGAGATAAAAAGGTATTTCACAAAACATACAAAGTTTTCATGCTTATTGGCATAGCTGCAGCAATGGGGAACTTCCAGTGATGGCATCAAGCAGTGCACATTATCAGGACCAGCCAGAGCCACATGAGTTTTTCACTTTCAAGCACTTAGTTGGGATGACAAACCCAAAGGGAGGCCATGTCACCAGCAGCAAAGGTTGCTTGATGACCCAGACACATGGTATGATTGTTTTGCATGGGTGTAGAGTTGGATATTGAAGTGAAAGAGAGCATTTATTACTCTCACCCTTTTTCTGCAATGCCTGAGTTTGAATGTCTTCCACAGGTGTCAGTGGTGTTGTTCTCCCACAAAGGTCAGAACATCAGGGTGTCTCATTCAGTAGATAAAATCTCACTTTCTCTCCAGTCATCCCATGCTTGACCCTGACCCTGAAAGGATCAGTTTGAGAGAGGACAAGGCCATCTTTACAAAATTTACACAGATGTACTATATCCTCTGCTTTGGCCACTGGCCATTGTAAGATAGTTACTTTTAAAAGGTGTGAAATTAATAAATGATATTGAGTTATTCTCTCAAATCAGAATGCCCTATTTTTGTATATTCAAATATCCTTATGTTAATTCTTGTAGAAAGACTGTTATGAACAATAATATAGTTGACTCTTGAACAATGCAAGGGTTAAGGACACTGACTCCTGTGCAGTAGAAAATCTGTGTATAACTTTACAGTCAGCCTTCCACATCCAGGTTCCACACCCACTGATTCAACCAATCATGGATCGTGTAGTACTCTAGTATTTATTTATTTATTTATTTATTTATTTATTTATTTATTTAAATTTTATTTATTTATTTATTTATTTATGGCTGTGTTGGGTCTTCGTTTCTGTGTGAGGGCCTTCTTCAGTTGTGGTAAGTGGGGGTCACTCTTCATTACGGTGCGCGGGCCTCTCACCATCGCGGCCTCTCCTGCTGTGGAGCACAGGCTCCAGAGACGCAGGCTCAGCAATTGTGGCTCACGGGCCTAGTCGCTCCGCGGCATGTGGGATCTTCCCAGACCAGGGTTCGAACCTGTGTCCCCTGCATTGGCAGGCCGACTCTCAACCACTGCGCCACCAGGGAAACCCCTCTAGTATTTATTAATGAAATCTATGTGCAGGTGGACCTGTGCAGTTCAAACTCATGTTGTTCAAGGGTCAACTGTAATCAATTTCCTATTTCTTTGAATTATCCATGATGTGTGTTTTCTTTAAACCTTAATTAGTGAACTAGCTTCAGAATACCCTTATTTTTCCCCAGCTAAGGAAAATTTACACTCTATTTTAGAACTAATACATTTCTTGAGGTAAATTTATCCTTTCTATGTAAGTATCACTTGTAACCTTTATTTTCTATGTGCTTATCATTCTAATTAAGATTGCTATATTCTACTGGGTTATAACAATCATTGTTGTGAATACCAGTAAACTTTCTAGAGTCAAATCATTTTGCTCAAAATTAAAAGTCATAACCTCAGTGTTAGTTTCATTGAATATTCACTTTATAATAATTAGTTAAGTTGTCCCTTTATTTATTTGTTTTTCTAAATGTATTATATTTCACAATTTAAAGTTTTTCAGAACTAGTATTACTGAAAGCATAGGAAAGTATCAAAATAATTATAGGTATAACCCTAAACAAAAGTTGGACAAAATATTCTCTTTTTAAATTTAAAAGCATTGAAGAGCTACAAAGGCAGAGATGGATCCTTGGACCAAAAGCAAAGAGAAGAAGAAAATCTAGAAAGATAAGCCTGGCATTTGGACCACTTTCCTCCAGAGACTAAGAAGCTAAACTGGACTTAAAATAGCCTTGTGAATTCGAGAAGATAAAAACTGAAATGTAGAGCCTGGCAAGGAGAGGGAGGTCCTGGCAAATCCCCAGGTTTAAGACTGGGACCCCAAAGCGCTGCACCTAAAGAGTTAGGGTAAGCTAAAATAGCCCAGCCCTTACAAGGACTGAAGCTCAATTTGAATCATTTCAATCCTTGTTGGGATTAAGGGGATCTGGTATTGTTATTTGCCAGAAACAAATATAAATCTTGTTTGGGATGAAAATAACTACCTTAGGTATCAAATTATCTCTATAATTTTTCAAAAACAACAAATGGCACTGAATTCAAAAGATCAGGCACACAGAGACAAAAGCACGTGTTTGAAACCAAAAAAAAAAAAAAAAAAATAGACAATATAACAGATTCACAGACTATCCAGATAGTAAAATTTCAGACACAGACTAAAGTACAAATAATAACAATATATGACAATAATAACACAAAGTACAGGAAGAGTATATATCGAAGTATTATTTAGAAGGTTCTTACATTACAGAGAAATACTGTAATATTAATTTAAAATAGTTTAGTAAATTAAAAACATATTGAAATAACTGGAATAACTACTGAAAATAAAAGAGGGTAAAAATTCAAAGGAGGGAAAAAACTTGATTTGGGGAAAACTACTATTGTTTTAAAAAAAGAACCTTGAAAATATTAATTGGAGGGTGGATGGTATGAAACACTAACAGTTCAAAAAAGAGTTTATGAACTGCATGTCTGCAATGCTAGTTATAGTAAATTAACATCTACATAGATGACATTTGAGAAACAAAGAAAGTAGCCTCTAGTGGAGAAATTAGCTATGAGACTCTATATGAAAATTTATGATGAATTTTAAATCTGTCTGAATTTAGGCAATAATTCTACACATAGGCATTCAAACAAGGAAATAGTTTTATAAAGATAGACACTAATGGGGACTTTCCTGGTGGTCCAATGGTTAGGACTCTGCACTTCCAAAGCAGGGGGGTGCGGGTTCCATCCTTGGTCAGGGAATTAAGATCCCACATGCCACGTGGTACAGCCAAAAAAAAAAAGATAGATATTAATGACAGCATTTTCATAATAAAAGTAATTAAATACTCAAAAATAAGAATTTGTTACCTAAATTATAATATATGCAATCAAGTAAATATGATGCAGCAAAATAATTATATTATAGAAGTATATTTGACTGAGAGAGATGGTCATCATTTAGTTTACAGTGACAAAATGGTTACAATATTATATTATATATATATGTATTGTAATAAGTGATTATCTCTGATTCATAGATTTATGAACAGTGTGTATTTTTTTCTCTTTTGAATCCACATTTTCTATTCCTTCTACAATGAACACACAGTATTTAAATCAAAATTTAAAAAAATAAAACAACAGCTCGGATTGGGTTATGCTGCAGGATTCAAGATGAATTATGCTTTTTGTTTCTAGGATTCATAAAGTAAAGCAATATTTTAAAATAACCTTTAAAGATAATCAATTTGTAAAAAACAAAAAATTTTTGTAAAAAACAAAAAATAATTTGGATTAAATATTCAGTGACCCAAAAGCAATGCTCATTAGCATTACATTGTTAAGACTTGAATTAGAGATGAAATTGTATTTAATGAATACGACTTTTCTCTCTATCCATACATTTTTGGTATTATAAAAGAAATATATCAGAAATAAATGCATGGTGTAGAGGGAAGTGATATAAAAAGGAATATAGAATACTTAAATTCTTATAGGAAAATAAACGTATTTCTGTTCAGAGTTCATAAATGCTATTAGTTAAACTGTATAAAGGAATTGGAATCGCCATTTTCTCAATGTGCACTTGAACTCAATATTTTATAAACATTGCCTTATTTAATTCTTATAACAACTTTACAGGTGAATATTTTTCTTCCTACTTTATACAAGAGGAGAATGAATGTCAGAGAGGTTAATTAACCTGAGAAATGTCACATAGACTGTGAATGGCAAAATCAACAAGCAGACCTGTATCTATCTGATTCCAAGTCTTCTGATCATTTCGCTATGCTTCCACATGTAACTGATTTTCTCCTTGGAACGCTGTTACAATTGGATTTTACATTCCTGAACAAGAGATATCACTTTTATATAAATAACCCAAAGCATCATGAATTAACTATAAATTAAATATCAGTATATTGTACCAAAAAATATCTGTTATTTATATGGAACCCATTGTTAATTTGAATATAGTTGTCTTTAAATTATATACGACCCCAGGTCACATCTTTTCTTAATATATTCAAATTTATGGTATTATATCCCACTATACAAAGTCTTTATTTTTGCTCTACTCAAAGGCTACACTAACAAAGATGTAACATTGGAAATTAAGAACATAAGAAACGTTGCAGAATTCAGGTTTTAATTCTATGCCTCTGTCAAAATTATTTTTTACATAAAATAACACCTCAGACAAAAATATGACATTAGGAAATAACTTTTTTCCTCCTGCATTTCCTCTGAAACAACAAAAATGTTTGGTTTGGTTACAACATAATCTAGGAAGTATAGATCTTATTTTATATTCAGAAAATAAAATCACATAGATATATCTTGTGTTACTTGTTATATACATATAATTAAAATCACCTACCAAACATCTCCTAAATTAAATGTAAGGCCTCTGATCAGTAGGAGATAAAATCCAGTAAATAAACATGTTGTATGTGGTCGTAGCATTTGTAGAACCTCAACTTCAGCCTTGGCAGGTAGGATTTTGTCCCAGAGCTACAGCAGCAACACAGGAAGTAGGACCTACTTGTGCCCTGGATACAATCAAAAAGTGTTTCTTTTTGTGTTCCTGTGTTTCTCACAGCATGATCTGGTCGCCATCTACACCACTATCACCTGCATTTTGGCAAAGTTCATATTAAGGAACCATACTCCAGAACTGTCACCCATACAAGCCCTTGAAAGCTGAAAGCTAAAGAATCCTGGCCTTGATTTACCTCTGTGTTTGTTTCAAAAGCACCTGGTATTTGACAGAGATGTTTTGCTGCTATGCTTTAAGAGATATGCAGTAGTCAACTGCCCCGAACTGGCTCTGACTTGACCACAGGAACACACCTGCACAGATGAGACCTGGAGGTGTCCAAAAGTTACCTTTGCTACATTACCATGCTAAGATCTCCACCCAAAGTGGTGGTGATGGGAGGGACTTCTACTCTGCTAGACAATTCGTGCACTGTGCAAAGAAGCATGGAAGACGACTACACATGCCCCATCTGCCCCCAGATACCCCTGGAAATCTCCACCCCTTTCCTAGAGCCCTGATGACATGTCTACTTCCTAACCCTTAAAATTCCATTACTCGCCTCCCTTCAGGGAGAAGATGTTTCTAGAGCACAAACTCTCCCTTCTCCATTCCTTAGTCAATGAATAAAGTTTCTGTTCTGCTATACTGAACCTGGTTTCATTTGATTGGCTTTTGTGACTCAGGACAAAGGATCCATTGAGGGGTCATCGCCCATTGGGGATAAGTAATAGAACTCATAGACTCTCTGAAGCCTATAAAGCTGCAAATTTCAAAAGCTAAAAACTCCTCAGGTTATCCTCAGGTCTTTAAAAGGTAATAGTATGGCTCTGAGAATACCATTCTTTCTGAAGAAGCCAAGGAGAATGTTCTGTCCATGAATGCAAAAAACGATGATCAAAACTCCCAAGGAAAGTTATATTTAAATGTTTTGGACTTTGAATAAACTATATCAAATACTTAAATTCATTTTTTGTTTAGCAAACAAACAAAGAAAACTCTTTCTTGGGACATAAAATATTTCTTATCTCAAGAAAAGTAACAAAAAAGGCCAAGATACAGCAAATAAATCCTTATTCTAGTGTTCCTTTCCTAAATCAACTAATAACTACTCTCCTGAGATGTGCTAAGAGCCAATGTTCTTTCTGACAAACCAAATGTAAAATGAGTATGCACACTTCACAGTGATACAAGGTGGAATAATGAATTCCTGTTAACACTTGCTTCTCAATTTCTGTATTTTTAAATTCTCTCATAACCTGTATTTGCCTGATTGCTGCTGTATGTTTCATGCACTCTCATAGGTTAGTGCTTCTAGGTCCTCAAACTGTGGTAAGGCTGTGGATGCCACTCATGCCAAGGCATCTGTACCTTTCATTGTGTTTGATGACATAGAATTTGTCATTAAACTTTCAAAATAGTTCCCCAGGGTAATTCCTTTCATGGGAATTATTCCCTTCATGGGAATTATTCCCTTCGTGGTTTTGATGGTTTCTTGACTGAGCGAGAACATTTCAAGTTTCTATGGGTGAGGTGTGTACAAGAGCCTCTCTTTAACTGACACCAAATTTCTGAGTGTGATATTAGTGGAACAAAGTTCCATTTTCTTTTCTACTAGATCAAGGGTCAGCAAAGTATAGCCTATAGGCCAAATCTGGCCAGTCACCTGTCTTTGTAAATAAAGTTTCATTAGAACACAGCCACAATTATTCACTACCTATTGTGAATTTCTGCTTTCACAGGATAATGGTAGAGTTGAGTAGTTGTGACAGCATAAAATATTCATTACCTGGCCCTTTACATGTGTTATTTGATGTATGTCAAAGGCTTACTATTTCCTCCAATCTGAAGTCTCACCACTTTCACAAGAGTGGGCAATCCCCAACTGATACTAAGAAGATGGCCAAGTGCCTGTTAAACTCACCAAGACCATCAAAAATCTCCTTTAAAACATTTACTTCCCCTACACAGGGTTCATGGATTCAAATATTTTCTCATAGTGGCTTTGATGACTGAGTCCCATAGATGGCTAAATACATTCTCTGAGCTCCAAATGTTCATCTATGCAAGTCCAGAGGCCAAAGGCAGAGAGCAGTCCAGCCTGGAGCTCAGATGCCCAGGTAACCCCTCCATTTATCACTGACATGGGCACGCCACACCAGGAGCCAACCCCACTGCAAGGCTCATCATCCACCCAGCCTGAGGGTGTAAAGATGCTGGTATAGATATTTATGTTTTACTGCCTTCTTTTTCCCCATTTAAAATTTTCCTATAGCAAGCACAGCTATTCAAGCCTTCATTCTGTATTAGTCAGTTTTCATTAGGTTATTCTGCAGTAACAAAGAACTCCTAGATCTTAGCACTTACTAAAACAAAGATTAACTTCTTGCTTATGTTACAAAACAGCTAGGGATTGTCTCAGAGTCTGCTCCAAATGTCTTCTTTATTCCAGAATCTAGGCTGAAGGAGCAGTGTTTTTCTGATCCATGCCATCCTAGGGACAGAGGGAAAAGAGAGAGATGGCAGAGCTATGTGATAGCTCTTAACTTCTACTGAGACATCCCATATGTTTCTCCCATTCACATTCCACTGACCAAAACTAGTCACATGCTCAAGCATGAAATACTTGGAATGGGGAAGGATATTCTTCCCATATAGAAGGTCTACTTCGAGTTCCATGACAATGCACAGGGAGGACACAGAAAATTTAGGAATAATACAATTTATGATATATTCTTGGTTTAAAAGTAGAATGTCTCTGATTTCTTAAACTGTCATCTCATCAGAACCAGGGACTTAATTTGCACTCTAACACCTTTAAATGCATGAATCCAATCTGGATATCTACCTGTCTTGCCTGGTAGCCAAACTGATCTTGAAACCACAACTTAAAATTTTTTCTGTCTCAATTTCAGGTGCTATAAGCCCCTATTTAAAATTATAATCCTAAGTGGAACATCATGTTTTGCTTTTATTATTTTCAAAGATTTTTATGGACTGGATAAATGGTACAAGTTATGATGATAAAGTTAAAATCTTATTCCCATACTCACATCCACCTACCCACTCCTGGGGGAAAAGGTAAATTAAGCAGAATTCTTTGTATCACTGATGACTTTTAAGCTAATGGCTCTTGCTCAAATCATTCTGGGAACTTCTTTTAAGCCATTTTATTAGATGCAGGTGAAAAATCAATCTCACACTGTATAGACATGGGGCATATAACTTTATAGAACTACATTTTCTTCTTTATTCCCTTTTTCCTCTTTTTGGCTCATTCATTCAAAAAAATGTATTAGACAACCTCTATGTGCCTATCACTGGATAATCTCTTCTCCTCTGCTCTTTCAGGCTTCCTAAGCCTTAATATGCTGGCCTGGGCTAAGAGGCACCAGAGAGAGAGGACTTCTGGATAGCCTGGGTTGGGCTGCTGGGGGAAAATCTGTCAGTGAGCAGGCTGGCTGAGACTAGTTCCTTTTAACGTTGGTTGCTTTCTAACTGCATGCTGATACAAGTCACAGAAATCATCTGATGTCGTATCCTGCAGTGAAGTCTTCTAGGTACCACAAATATGAACCTATGATTGCAGACTATATCAACTGGATGATAAGATGTACATTACAAGGTTGTTATGTGCTTTAGGAGGATTCATTATGAGAACTTTACAATTTTTTAATCTATTTACTTTTTAAATTGGTAATGTATGCACACAGCACAAAAATCAAAAGACACCAGAGAGGTGTCTGAGTCTTCAATCCTTGTTCTCCAGCTACCCAGAAGCCCTTTGAGAAAATAACCACATTTACCATTTTCTTGTATATCCTTCCAGAAATATTCTATACACATGCATGTTTGTTTTTTATTTGAATTTCCCTTTCTTTCCTTCCTTTCTTCCAGAAAATAGTATGCATTCTGCACTTCATAATATATCTTAGAAAGCTTTCCTTTCTACTACACGTAGAGCTGCTTTGTTTATTCTGACTGTTGAAAAGACTAGTGTTAAGTGTGGAGAGTAAGACCCAAACCACCTAGGTTCAAATCCCAATTCTATCACTTATTATCTCTGAAAACTTGGGCAAATTAACTTCTATGTTCTTCAGTTTCTTCATAGTGGTGTTACAATAATTAAGTAATTTAATGTATAAACAAAGAATTTAGAACTATCTTTGGAAGCCAGTAAGTGCTCAAAAAGGTTATTTATTGTCATTATTTATTATTATATATTCCTATGTATAGAAGTACCATAATTTATTTAATCAGTTCCCCTTTGATACATATTTTGGTTATTTCTAATCTTTAAACATTATATACAGTGTTCAGTGGAGATCTATATTTAAAGGGCTGTTCAGGACACTGGAATTATAGGGGCACACAGAGCTAGGGAATAAGAAATGAAATACTAATAATTTACATTTGTGTAGCACTCTATATCTCTAAATAATGCTTGCTTGCATTATCTCATTTGAAACTTTAGAACAGCACAGTGAGTTCATCTGTTTATCTCCATCTTCACTGCAATCATCACCCTTCTAAAGTACTATCAGTACATCCCTAGTATAAAACACTGAATGTGGAACACTGTAGGTAGAAAATAAAATGTATTGAATGACTAAAAAAATGAGTGAAGATGGGATAATATCTATAAGTAAGGGAGCAGAAAGTGGTAAACTTTATTTACTAAGGTGTCATGGTTGGGAGTTATTGGAACCAGATCTCAAGTCTGCACTTCCTAATACCATCTGGTGTTCTTCCAGCAATACTTCACCACCTATCTAATGACTAGTGTGTAGAGCCACTAACAGTTGAAGATCAACACAAGAGACGGTAAACCTTCCCTCTCACCCAGTTATCGTTGAAACCTGTAGGACAATAATATTCTCTTTACACAATTTCCTTTAATAGAAACTTTTCCATGAATGAGTCTATACTTGTGTGTGTATTACAAGGACAAATCTTTTATAATTCAGAAAACTGCTTCAAATTCAAACAACTTGATTATGTTTTCTTCAGTGTCTTTGGAAGGGAAATTCTAATATGTGATGTTATATTGAGGGAAAAACATAATAAAAAGAAACAAAGTTTCAAGTTTCACATAATTAAAATAGGAAACATGATTGTCAAGGTAATTTCTGATCAGTTGGATTTGCAGAGCTTGATACTCATATTTTTTAAAAAGGCTTACAACAACTCAAGGACAAACAAGTGTGCCTTCTGAAAGTTATTTAAGATATCAGAGGAGCTTGTGGAGTTTCCAAAACATAAACAACAGCACAATTGGAATAACTATAATGGAACCACAGTATTGTTGATTATTTACTTCCTCATCTCCAGGTTTAAATGGGATTACTTACACCCACTCACTACCTGGCAGCTCTGCACTGATGTAAACAGAGGAGTGTTAGGTGAGGTGGGAATTCTCTGTGGTTTAGCCACTCTAACAAAACATCATATTCTTCCCTTAAAAGATTTTCCTGACGTGCACTTACTCTATACTCCAGAATTTCTCAAGGTATAACCTATGGACCACCTATGTAATAATTCATAAGGCCGAGCCCTGGTTCCTACCTCAGACCTACTGAAATCAAAATATCAGAAAGTGGAACCTGGGAATTTGGGTTTTAATTAGTAGACTGAGTGGTTGCTCTCCATACAAAAATGTGACAACTGCAACTCAGTGATTTAGCCAAATTACTCCCCAAGTGTTGTAAGTTATAAATGGATCCAATTTTCCAGGAAAACATTTGAACTTCTATGTCAACTCAGCAATGTGATGCCTAAATCTCAGAAAATTACACGAAGTTGCTATTGCCTAGCAGAATTTTGTGTTCTTTATTAAAACAATTTGTGGTATAATTTTAGTTTCCAAAAGACCAGACTATAAAATCCAGAATCAGTCTTATAAAGGAAATTAGTTGGTTGCATTGTTATTGTTCTCAACAGAGGGCAAAGAGTTTATTAAGTGGAATATAGAATACTAGTAGCCAAACAGAGCCAAAGTAACAAACAAGGCTAATATTCACAATAGATATAAGAATTATGTTGACAGATATTTAAAATATACATTAGGCAAATTCTGAATTTATTTACAAGGCAATAAAAAAAGTGAACAAGATATAATGGATCATAAAAGATAAATGCAGAGACCTTCAAGATGACAGAGGAATAAGACGTGGAGATCACCTTCCTCTCCAAAGATACATCAGAAATACATCTACATGTGGAACAACTCCTACAGAACACCTACTGAACGCTGGCAGAAGACCTCATACTTCCCCAAAAGCAAGAAACTCCCAACAAACCTGGGTAGGGCAAAAGAAAAAAGAAAAAACAGAGACAAAAGAATAGGGATGGGACCTGCCCCTTGGGGAGGGAGCTGTGAAGGAGGAAATGTTTCCACACACTAGGAAGCCCCTTCACTGGAGGAGGGAAGCTTCGGAGCCAAGGAGAAGAGCGCAGCAACAGGGGTGCAGAGGGCAAAGTGGAGAGATTCCCACACAAAAGATCAGTGCTAACCAGCATGCACCAGCCTGAGAGGCTTGTCTGCTCACCCGCCGGGAGGGTGGGGGATCGGAGCTGAGGCTCGGACTTCGGAGCTCAGATCCCAGGGAGAGGACTGGGATTGGCTGCATGAACACAGCCTGAAGAGGGCTACTGCACCACAGCTAGCTGGGAGGGAGTCCGGGAAAAAGTCTGGAACTGTTTAAGAGGCAAGAGACCATTGTTTCATGGTGCATGAAGAGAGGGGATTCAGAGCACTGTCTAAACAAGCTCCACAGATGGGCGCGATCTGCAGCTATCAGCGCGGACACCAGAGACAGGCAGGAAATGCTAAGACTGCTCCTGCAGCCACCAAGAAGCCTGTGTGCAAGCACAGGTCACTATCCACACCTGCCCTCCTGGGAGCCTGTGCAGCCCGCCACTGTCAGGGTCTCGAGATCCAGGGACAACTTCCCAAGGAGAACACACAGCATGCCTCAGGATGTTGCAATGTCATGTCAGCCTCTGCTACCACAGGCTCGCCCTGCATTCTGTGCCCTCCCTCTCCCGAGCGGAGTGAGCCAGAACCCCCTAATCAGCTGCTACTTTAACCCCATCCTGTCTGAGCGAAGAACAGATGCCTCAGGCAACCTACATGCAGAGGTAGGGCCAAATCCAAAGCTGAATCCCAGGAGCTGTTCGAACAAAGAAGAGAAAGGGAAATTTCTCCCAGTCAGCCTCAGGAGCAGCGGATTAAATCTCCACAATCAACTTAATGTAGCCTGCATCACTGGAATACCTGAACAGACAACGAATCATCCCAAAACTGAGGCAAAGGACTTTGTGTATAGCTCTGCTTTTACCACTTGTCCTAGGGTTCTGCCTGTCAATGTTTTTTTGCTTGTTTGTGTTTGTATAGTTTTTAGCACTGGTTATCATCAGTGGATTTGTTTTTTGGTTCGGTTGTCCTCTTCTTTCTTTCTTTTTTTTTTAAATAACTTTTCAAATATTTTTTACTTTTAATAAGTTTTTGATTTTTTATTTTAGTATCCTTCTTTCTTTCTTGTTCTCCGTTTTCTTCTGAGCCATGTGCCTGACAGGGTCTTGGTGCTCTGGCCAGGTGTCAGGCCTGTACCTCTGAGGTGGGAGAGCTGAGTTCAGGACATTGGTCCACCAGAGACCTCCTGGCTCCACGTAATATCAAACAGTGAAAGCTCTCCCAAAGATCTCCATCTCAATGCTAAGAACCAGCTCCAATCAACGACCAGCAAGATACAGTGCTGGACACCCTACACCACACAACTAGCAAAACAGGAACACAACCCCACCCATTAGCAGAGAGGCTACCTAAAATCATAACAAGGTCACAGACACCCCAAAACATACCATCGGATGTGGTCCTGCCCACCAGAAAGACAAGATCCAGCCTCATCCACCAGAACACAGGCACCAGTCCATTCCACCAGGAAGGCTACACAACACACTAAAACAACCTTAGCCACTGGGGGTAGACACCAAAAACAACAGGAGCTAAGAACCTGCAGCCTGTGAAAGGAGGCACCAAACACAGTAAGTTAAGCAAAATGAGAAGACAGAGAAACACACAGCAGATGAAAGATCAAGGTAAAAACCAACCAGACCAAACAAATGAAGAGGAAGTAGGCAATCTACCTGAAAAAGAATTCAGAGTAATGATAGTAAAGATGATCCCAACTCTTGGAAATAGAATGGAGAAAATACAAGAAACGTTTAACAAGGACCTAGAAGAACTAAAGAGCAAACAATGATGAACAACATAATAAATGAAATTAAAAATTCTCTAGAAAGAATCAATAGCAGAATAACTGAAGCAGAACGGATAAGTGACCTGGAAGATAAAATAGTTGAAATAACTACTGCAGAGCAGAATAAAGAAAAAAGAATGAAAAGAATTGAGGAGAGTATTAATGGGACAACATTAAATGCACCAACATTTGAGTTATAGGGGTCCCAGAAGAAGAAGAGAAAAGGAACGGGACTGAGAAAATATTTGAAAAGATTATAGTTGAAAACTTCCCTAATATGGGAAAGGAAATAGTTAATCAAGTCCAGGAAGCACAGAGAGGCCCAGACAGGATAAATCCAAGGAGAAACAAGCCAAGACACATACTAATCAAACTACCAAAAGTTAAATACAAAGAAAATGTATTAAAAGCAGTAAGGGAAAAATAACATACAAGGGAATCCCAATAAGGAAAATGGCTGATCTTTCAGCAGAAACTCTGCAAGCCAGAAGGGAGTGGTAGGACATATTTAAAGTGATGAAAGGGAAAAACCTACAACCAAGATTAATCTACCCAGCAAAGATCTCATTCAGGTTTGATGGAGAAATCAAAACCTTTACAGACAAGCAAAACTAAGAGAATTCACTACCACCAAACCAGCTTCACAACAAATGCTAAAGGCACTTCTCTAGGCAGGAAACAAAAGAGGAAGGAAAAGACCAACAATAACAAACCCAAAAACCACTTAGAAAATAGTAATAGGAACATACATATTGATAACTACCTTAAATGTAAATGGATTAAATGCTCCAACCAAAAGACACAGACTGGCTGAATGGATAAAAAAACAAGACCCATATATATGCTGTCTACAGCAGACCCACATCAGACCTAGGGACACATACAGACTGAAAGTGAGGGGATGGAAGAAGATATTCCATGCGTATGGAAATCAAAAGAAAGCTGGAGTAGCAATTCTCATATCAGACAAAATCAACTTTAAATAAAGACTATTACAAGAGACAAAGAAGGACACTACATAATGATCAAGGGATCATTCCAAGAAGAAGATATAACAATTGTAAATATTTGTGCACCCAATATAGGAGCACCTCAATACAAAAGGCAAATGCTAACAGCCATAAAAGGGGAAATTGACAGTAACACAGTCATAGTAGGGGACTTTAACACCCACTTTCACCAATGGAGAGATCATCCAAAATGAAAATAAGGAAACACAAACTTTAAATGATACATTAAACAAGATGGACTTAATTGATATTTATAGGACATTCCATCCAAAAACAACAGAATACATTTTCTTCTCAAGTGCTCATGGAACATTTTCCAGGATAGATCATATCTTGGGTAACAAATCAAGCCTTGGTAAATTTAAAATTGGAACTGTATCAAATATCTCTTCTGACCACAATGCTATGAGACTAGAAATCAATTACAGGAAAAAAATCTGTAAAAAATACAAACACATGGAGGCTAAACAATACATTACTAAATAACCAAGAGGCTACTGAAATATCAAAGAGGAAATCAAAAAATACCTAGAAAAAAATGACAATGAAAAAACAACGACTGAAAACCTACGGGATACAGCAAAAGCAGTTCTAAGAGGGAAGTTTATAACAATACAATCCTACCTCAAGAAACATCTCTAATAAACAACCTAACATTACACCTAAAGCAATTAGAGAAAGAAGAACAAAAAAAAAAAAAAGCCAAAGTAAGCAGAAGGAAAGAAATCATAAAGATCAGATCAGAAATAAATGAAAAAGAAATGAAGAAAACAATAGCAAAGATCAATAACACTAAAAGCTGGTTCTTTGAGAAGATAAACAAAATTGATAAATCATTAGCCAGACTCATCAAGAAAAAAAGGGAGAACACTCAAATCAATAGAATTAAAAATGAAAAAGGAGAAGTAACAGCTGACACTGCAGAAATACAAAGGATCATGAGAAATTACTACAAGCAACTATATGCCAATAAAATGGAAAACCTGGAAGAGATGGACAAATTCTTAGAAAAGCACAATCTTCTGAGACTGAATCACGAAGAAATAGAAAATATAAACAGACCAATCACAAGCACTGAAATTGAGACTGCGATGAAATATCTTCCAAAAAACAAAAACCAAGGACCAAATGGCTTCACAGGAGAATTCTATCAAACATTTAGAGAAGAGATAACACCTATCCTTCTCAAACTCTTCTAAAATGTGGCAGAGGGAGGAACACTCGCAAACTCATTCTACAAGGCCAACATCACCCTGATACCAAAACCAGACAAAGATTTCACAAAGAAAGAAAACTACCGGCAAATATCACTGATGAACATAGATGCAAAAATCCTCAACAAAATACTAGCAAACAGAATCCAACAGCACATTAAAAGGATCATACACCATGATCAAGTGGGGTTTATCCCAGGAATGCAAGAATTCTTCAATATACACAAATCGCTCAATGTGATACACCATATTAACAAATTGAAGGAGAAAAACTATATGATCTTCTCAATAGATGCAGGAAAAGCTTTTTACAAAATTCAACACCCATTTATCATAAAAACCCTGCAGAAAGTACACATAGAGGTAACTTACCTCAACATAATAAAGGCCATATATGACAAACACACAGTCAACATCTTTCTCAGTGGTGAAAAACTGAAACCATTTCCTCTAAGATCAGGAGCAAGACTAGGTTGTCCACTCTCACCACTATTATTCAACTTAGTTTTGGAAGTTTTAGCCACAGCAATCAAAGTAGAAAAAGAAATAAGAGGAATCCAACTTGGAAAAGAAGAAGTAAAGTTGTCACGGTTTGCAGATGACGTGATACTATACATAGAGAATCCTGAAGATGCTACCAGAAAACTACTGGAACTAATCAATGAATTTGGTAAAGTAGCAGGATACAAAATTAATGCACAGAAATCTCTTGCATTCCTATACACTAATGATGAAATATCTGAAACAGAAATTAAGGAAACAATCCTATTTACCATTGCAACAAACGGAATAAAATACCTAGGAATAAACCTACCTAAGGAGACAAAGACCTGTATGCTGAAAACTATAAGGCACTGATTAAAGAAATTAAAGATGATACCAACAGATGGAGAGATATACCATGTTCTTGGATTGGAAGAATCAACATTGTGAAAATGACTCTACTACCCAAAGCAATCTACAGATTCAATGCAATCCCTATCAAACAACCAATGGCATTTTTCACAGAACTAGAACAAAAAAATTTCACAGTTTGTATGAAAACACAAAAGACCTTGAGTAGCCAAAGCAATATTGAGAAAGAAAACCAGAGCTGGAGGAATCAGGCTCCCAGACTTTAGACTACACTACAGAGCTACAGTAATCAAGGCAGTATGATACTGACACAAAAACAGAAATATAGATCAATGGAACAGAATAGAAAGCCCAGAGATAAACCCATGCACATATGGTCACCTTATTTTACAATATACAATGGAGAAAAGACAGCTTCTTCTATAAGTGGTGCTGGGAAAACTGGACAGCTACATGTAAAAGAATGAAATTAGAACACTCCCTAACACCATACGCAAAAATAAACTCAAAATGGATGAAAGACCTAAATGTAAGGCCAGACACTATAAAACTCTTAGAGGAAAACATAGGCAGAACACTCTATGACATAAATCACAGCAAGATCCAAAATAAACAAATGGGACCTAATGAAACTTACAAGCTTTTGCACAGCAAAGGAAACCATAAACAAGACGAAAAGACAACCCTTAGAATGGGAGAAAATATTTGCAAATGAAGAAATTGACAAAGGATTTATCTCCAAAATATACAAGCAGCTCATGCAGCTCAATATCAAAAAAACAAACAATTCAATCCAAAAATGGGCAGAAGACCTAAGTAGACATTTCTCCAAAGAAGATACACAGATTTCCAGCAAACACATGAAAGGATGTTCAACATCACTAATCATTAGAGAAATGCAAATCAAAACTACAAAGAGGTATCACCTTACACTGGTCAGAATGGCCATTATCAAAAAATCTACAAACAATAAATGCTGGAGGGGCTGTGGAGAATAGGGAACCCTCTTTAACTGTTGGTTGGAATGAAAATTGATAAAGCCACTATAGAGAACAGTATGGAGGTTCCTTAAAAAACTAAAAACAGAACTACCATATGACCCAGCAATCTCACTACTGGGCATATACCCTGAGAAAACCATAATTCCAAAAGAGACTTGTACCACAATGTTCATTGCAGCTCTTTTTACAATAGCCAGGACATGGAAGCAACCTAAGTGTCCATCGACAGATGAATGGATAAAGAAGATGTGGCACATATATATAATTAAATATTACTCAGCCATAAAAAGAAATGAAATTGAGTTATTTGCAGTGAGGTGGATGGACCTAGAGTCTGTCATACAGAGTGAAGTAAGTCAGAAAGAGAAAAACAAATACTGTATGCTAACACATATATATGGAATCTAAAAAAAAAAAAAAAATGCTTCTGAAGGACCTAGGGGCAGGACAGGAATAAAGGCGCACACGTAGAGAATGGACTTGCGGACACGGGAAGGGGAAAGGTAAGCTGGGACGAAGTGAGAGAGTGACATGGACATATATACACTACCAAATGTAAAATAGATCGCTAGTGGGAAGCAGCTACATAGCACAGGAAGATCAGCTCAGTGCTTTGTGACCACCTAGAGGGTTGGGATAGGGAGGGTGGGAGCGAGATGCAAGAGGGAGGGAATATTGTGATATATGTATATGCATAGCTGATTCAGTTTGTTATAAACAGAAACTAACACACCATTGTAAAGCAATTATACTCAATAAAGATGTTAAAATAAATAAATAAATAAATAAAAATAAAAGATAAATGTCCATGAACTTTCTGCATGCTTCTCTATAATCATCTGCCCTCCTCGTATTTATTTCTAGCACCTTTATTATCAACTGTCTGTTAAACTAAGAATAATAATTTTAAATTAAATAACACAAATATCAAGAAGAGGATAGAACCAAAAAGATATAAATGTTCTAAGGAGAACTCATTTCTGGACTGCTGGGAGACTGCAGTAAAGTGGATGTAGATGACAACAACACTTTCATGCATAGACAAAGCTGTCACTTCAAACCTTGTATTCTTCAAGGTCAGTACTCAGTCAATACTTTTACATACCGAACATCAGGTTTTCCCTGTAGTTTTAGATATACTAGGGTTTAGCTTGCGACTCTGTAGGCAGAGAGAGTGTAGTTCTCCCGGCTACAACTGTCCCACACCCTGGCATTCAAGCTTCTAAGGAGACGTCTGGAGGCTCTGGTTGCTCAGGCCAATAGAGATCAATGCTTACATCTCCTGCCTCCAGTCCCACTTTAGACAGAGCATCTCCCCTTGCTTGCTTTACACACTGGACTTTGTCCACAGATGCCATTTAAAGCAAGAGTCCTGCTGCTAACAAAACAGAATGGAAATCACTGCCCAACCAAGTCTGACAGGGAACTGAGAAATATGAGGAGACCATAGAGAGTTTTTTCTATCTAACTGTACTTTCTCTTCACAATCATCTTCTCTCTGTAGACAAACATTGCATCCACTTCCCATTTGTGAGCATGTATCAAAACTGAGGCTTTGAGAAGTTAGGTAATCTGCTCTAGGTCATGGAGCCTTAAGTGGCAAAACTGGATGCATCACTACTCCCAAAGCCCATGCTTTAACCCCTATGCATCTTTTGCTCAGAGCCCTCTCTTGTCTGAGCCAAATTACATGTGTCAATCTACTTTTTTACTTATTTAATGATTAGAAATCTTAACATCTAATCAAACTTGACATGTCTACAAATGAATTAATCATCTTCCCCCAAAAGGTAAACATCCTTCCTCAACTCACTACTTCTATCAGTGGTATATCATTTTAACAATCACCCAACTCAAACTCAATAGACTCAAATGCTCAAAACAAATGCTATCATCTCTTACCTTGAAATAGATACATGTCCCTTTTTATATCACCACCACCACATTTATTTAGACCTTATCACTTCATGCCTAGTCTGTGTGGGATCCTCTTCATGTGTACCTGCATCTCCACACCAGATGCTCTCAACCGTGGAAAACTTGCTTGAACTTCAGATTCCTGGGCCCACCTCCAGAGGTGCTGATTTACTAACTCTGAAAAAGTACCCCGGGAAAACCCTTTGAGAAATACTGCTCTAGATTTTGCTCACAATGATCTAACTTATATGAGACTGCCAAAATTATTCATCATCACTCTAAACACAATTTGGGGGATCCATTTGTTGATGGGGGTGAAGATAAGGGCTGAGAAACTTTAAAATGACTCAAATTCATCTGGGAAAAGAAAAGATAAATTGGAACAGCTAGTTATTTTCTGAGTCAGGCATAGGACCAGATACTGCAGATAACCCCAGAACAAAATAAGCAATGACAAAGAGAATAAAACATAATTGGTACTGTATAAAAAAGCCTTTGTGTGTGAATTATTTACATTAATGGTGATGTAAAAATTATTCAATAAATGGAATTAGTAAAATGGCTGTTTGTAAAATAACTAACTAGATAATCCTCATATCACATTTCAAATTTCCCAAATTTTCTAAATTGAAATTAGAAGTAAAAAGAAGAAACCGCACAAAACCTAGGAGAAGTATAGGCAGCTTTTCCCTTGGATGATGAAAGCATTTTCTCCAAATAAAACTTATGAAATAAATCACAAAGGAAAAATCAAATTTAACGACATAGTATTTTAAAAATTTAAGATGTCAAAAAATCACAAGCAACCTTTAAGCCAAATGACAAACTGAAAGAATTTACCTTAAATATGGTATTGTTTATCTCTAAAGAGCTCCTGCTCCAGAGGCTGCAATGATGGGACTGGGTCTGTGCTTGTTAAGGAGTAGAAGTTTTCAAACATATTTTTTCAGTAGAATTTATCTTTCAAATAAAAATGTAGGTTTAACTCTAATTTAGCAAACATTTAGAGGAGGAGTTGCAGTGGTTGAAAAAGGACAGCAGGTTCTCACTGTCCCTACCTCTTATCTGCAATAGTCCATGATACAGCTCAGGAGCCCAACAGTTCTAAGAACACACTCACGAAAACCATGACTGTAGAGCATTCACAGAAGCACACAACTTCAAGCCACGCGGGTAGTTTACTTATGAACCCATGTCCTGCCAGCACCAGAGTTTAGCCCCCACACCTTGGTGCAACAGCAAGAGACACTTCTCTGGCCAGGATACGGACTCGATTATAACTTTGATGTATTCCATTTCAAACTGTTTGTAGAAAATGATCCCCATTTATAAGATACCTCCATGGAAATAAGACTGGGAGGAAGAAGAGCAAAATGTTAATGGAGAGCAAACAATTTTAATGAAAACAAAATAATTGTTTTCCATGAGATACTATCTCAAACATTTTGGGTCATCATGGGATAAATTTCAAACTTCTTAGCTGGGCATTTGTGCTACCTACTTCTGATGTCCCAACAACTATATCTTCAAACACTTCTCTAAGTGAGCACTGTCCCCAAAGAAGTCTGCTCCAGCCACATTAGTCCCCTCATTGTTTTCTAAAGACACATTGTGTGTTCCTGCTTCTCAACTTGGTTCATATTCTTCCCCTTATTTTCTCCCTGTTTAAATTCTATTCTTATTTCAACATCCTGTCCAAGCTTCCTTCTCCCATGAAGCACTTTCTGAACTCTTCAGGACACAGCAAATTCTTCCTCTTTGAAATTGTTGCGCTGACCTACTGTACCGATTATCTGGCAAATTGGCCTTGCAATGCCTCCAGTGTTATGTACCTTATACTGCCTCCTTAAGAGCAAAGAGTATATGCTACTTTCAATCTATTGTCCTTAACTTAGTTCTATGTTCATAATGTGGGTATAGAATGTGTTTGTTCAAAGACATACAGCAAAAAGGTCAGATCTTGATGTACGCTGATCTGGGTGGGGTTTAGTCCTATCTCTGTAATTCAGGTTTCTCATTTTCAAAATGGTGATAATAATACATACTTCCTAGGATTAAATGAAATGTGAAATACTATATGTAAATTGATGGTGCAGTCCCTGGCACAAAGAAGGAATTCAATAAATCATAACTATTGTTTATCATCAACATCATCATCATCAACCTGTCATTATAAGATCCTTCAGATCAGAGATGATGTATGGATGATCAGAGATGATGTATGGATCTATGATGTACCCTCACATCATTATTTTTTCCAATAAACGTTTATTATGGTGCTTGTTGCATTTCAGGCACTGGAGACACTGTGGTAACATGGTAAATTAAAACTAATTTACCTTTGCTGTAATTAAAATTAGTAATTAAAATTAGTTTTAATTTACAGCAAAGGTAAATTAGTTTTAATTTACCATGTTACCACAGTGTCTCCAGTGCCTGACATGCAACAAGCACCATAATAAACGTTTGTTGGAAAAAAAATAATGATGTGAGGGTACATCATAGATCCATATATCATCTCTGATCTGAAGGACCGAACCTCCATACTGTTCTCCATAGTGGCTGTATCAATTTACATTCCCACCAACAGTGCAAGAGTGTTCCCTTTTCTCCACACCCTCTCCAATAAATGCTGGAGAGGGTGTGGAGAAAAGGGAACCCTCTTGCACTGTTGGTGAGGGTGTGGAGAAAAGGGAACACTCTTGCACTGTTGGTGGGAATGTAAATTGATACAGCCACTATGGAGAACAGTATGGAGGTTCCTTAAAAAACTAAAAATAGAACTATCATACGACCCAGCAATCCCACTACTGGGCATATACCCTGAGAAAACCATAATTCAAAAAGAGTCATGTACCACAATGTTCATTGCAGCTCTATTTACAATAGCCAGGACATGGAGGCAACCTAAGTGTCCATCGACAGAAGAATGGGTAAAGAAGATGTGGCACATTTATACAATGGAATATTACTCAGCCATTAAAAGAAATGAAATTGAGTTATTTGTAGTGAGGTGGATGGAATTAGAGTCTGTCATACAGAGTGAAGTAAGTCAGAAAGAGAAAAACAAATACAGTATGCTAACACATATATATGGAATCTAAGGAAGAAAAAAAAAAGAGGTCATGAAGAACCTAGTGGTAAGATGGGAATAAAGACACAGACCTACTAGAGAATGGACTTGAGGATATGGGGAGGGGGAAGGGTAAGATGTGACAAAGTGAGAGAGTGGCATGGACATATATACACTACCAAACGTAAAATAGATAACTAGTGGGAAGCAACCACATAGCACAGGGAGATCAGCTCAGTGCTTTGTGACCACCTAGAGGGGTGGGATAGGGAGGGTGGGAGGGAGGGAGATGCAAGAGGGAAGAGATATGGGAACACATGTATATGTATAACTGATTCACTTTGTTATAAAACAGAAACTAACACACCATTGTAAAGCAATTATACACCAATAAAGATGTTAAAAAAAAAGACTAAATAAAAAAAGACTAAAACAACAACAACAAACAAAGGAACAAAAAAAGCCAGAACCAACAACAGAATGAATCAAAACATAATAAAATTAATAGTAATAAAAAAAACCCTAATTTACCATGATAAATTAGTTTCCATGGTAAACATGGTAAATTAGTTCTCGTCCTCCTTGTGCTTACAGTCTAGTGAGAGCTGTATCTCATCATAGGAACCATATCTTAAACGATCAGGACAAGAAAGCATCTATAATAACTTTTCAGTAATGTACATTATATTGTTTCATCAATTCATCTGTCTATATAGAAGTAAAAAATTCTTCCCCTCTTAACCTAACCACTAATCATCGTTGAATTTTTTACTTTGCATCTGATATGGTTCAATGTTGTTTTTGTTATGCCCTTGATGTGCATTACCTAAGGATGCAAATGCTGTGCTGGAGTAGCAAAGGGGAAGATAGTTGAAGCACCTGAATACTCCCCTTACGCACATACACACACACATTTTCTCTCTCTCTCTCTCCCGCACTCTCTCTCTCCCACACTCTCTCTCTCTCTTTCATTTCTGGCTTATGGACTGTGCAAAATATTGTAATAGTTCCTGGGAAATCAGATCACCTGGCCCAACCATGAAACTAGATGTCTTCCTTTCCTCTTGTATCCCAAAACACTACTCACTACCACTTTCTCCAAAGCAGCTTCCTTGCCTCGGTTTACAGCTGTTCTGAAGTATCTCCTCACCATCAGCCAATTTAAAATTTAATAATTTAATTTAAAATAATAATTTTTTTAAAGACTGGCATATGCACACATCATCTCTTAGTTAAACAAGTTCCTAGGACTCTGACCTATAAATTTAGGGTCTCAGTTTTCCACAGAACCTGTTAAAAATGCTTCTTCTGTAAATGACTCAGCTGGTGGCTTAATATTTTCCCACAGAAAAAGAAATGTTGCAGATGGACTAGTATGTGACCTTCTGCATATCCATGAAGAGTGAAATGAGTATCACTAGGAAAGAAATAGCAGTTACAACATAGGACTAGGATAAAGAAGGGGAAAGCTTCACTTTGTTCTTACATCTGAAAAAGAAACTTACTTTCAGCTATATTATTATTTATAAATTATATGATACGTTAAAATGAGCTTCCTCAGTGACATGTTTAGAGTGATAATAAATGGCTGTGGATTTGGCTTGGTCCTGTTTTGTTGTGTTTTTGTCTAGCTAATTCTGCTATGCAAGCACATTTTGAACTTTGTACAGTAATGTAAGGGAAGTAAGTGGCAGGAAACTTACTGGCAAAGCCAAAAGGATTTTTCTAGAAGAGAGAAAAGAAATACATTATATCTTCCATAAAGAGTGGAATAATGGGAAAAGAAAGAGACATTAAAAGAAGATTTTAAAGAAGCTTTGCTATGTGCTCTATGATTGAACTCTCCCCTCTATCAGAGTTCCCCACTGACAATTTCAGAGTTGTATTTGTATGTGTGTGGGAGAAGAAGGTTATAAGGTGAGTGCTGAGTGAGAGAGGACCTTGAGGATTATATTGCTGAAAACAGGAATCATGTCATTCTTCCATTTAATTTTTCAATACAATTTCTCTTTAGTGAAAAGAATAGCCAAGTCCTTAATCACAGAGTACCTTATGATGTTCAAAGTAATTCCTTAAACAGTCAATATTTACATAGCTCAGATAAGCCACATTAATTTAAGGACATATTATCAAGCAAACGGCTCAGTATTCATTGTGTTGTATTATTACTGTATTATTTTTCCCTACATAATGCATGTCCATTGTCAAAATTTCAAACATTAGAGAAGTGTATACAGTTAAAAGTCCCCCAAGAGGTGGGTAACCTATGTTAGAAATTTAATCTTTTTAGTCACTGCTACCTCCATACTTGCAACAGTGACTTTATAATTATCCCTTAATATGGCACAATTTTAACCTTTGTCATTTTACGTCCTCATGTGCCTAATTTATTTTCTGGAGTCAAAGTTACCCAGTAAAATTTATATTTGGAAAGTAACTATTAGTGGGATAGGGCTTCTAAATATTTTAAAATTATTTTACATTTATATTATTGTTTGGCACTTAATTCTTAAGTTTATTTTTCAGAAAAAGTTTAAAATCTCTGTTTGATATTGTAACTGAGCAGGACCTTATGGGGGCATCCCAGGACAGACCCCTCCCTCCATGTCCTCTGCCTGCCTCTTGTTTGTAGAAAAGCTGTTGTCTCCCAGGCCTCCTCTGAGTCACAAAAGCCTGGCTCAAGAATGAATGATTGAAAGGTTATGAACATGTAGTGACAAAAATAGCAGTTGGGCCTGGAGAACTGGTAAGAATTTAAACAATAAATCAGCCATATGGCAGCCACAGAATCTTTAGTTTCTCCTAGATTCACATTTCATGAGGTGTTTTACAGATACTAAAACCCCCACAGAGGCAGGAGATAGATGGGCCCCAGGTTAGACATTTACAACTGGCCTCCCATTTACATTTCATGAGGCAGAAAGAAGTGAGCTTCAGGCTGGGCACTTAACAACTAGCCTCCTGTTTGCATTTCCTGAGACAGGAGATAGGTGGGCTCCAAGTTAGGCATTTACAATCACTCTCCTGTTTGCTCACCGAAATGGAAGTAACAACAGAAACAGAGTAAATAGCCAAGCTTTGTCCCTTATGGATGCCTTAAGACAACAGTCATGGCGAGAACAGAGCGGCAAAACCTTGTTTGAAAAAAGGATCAAGGGATCTCTGCTTCCCCCTTCCTTGGGGCAAGGGAGACACTACACATGCGCAGAAAGGCTCCTTGCGGGTCAAAAGTCAGGGGACAGCTCCAGGCCATGGTTACTCTTGCTTCTCCCAGACACCTTCACGTTGGGATCCATCTTGGCTGAGAGGTGCGTGTGCCCCTAAGGGGAGGGTTCTGAGACATATTAGCCAGGGGGGGGACAAAACGAGATGATTGGCCAGAAGGAAGACAAAGACCCTGAAAACTGCCCCTTTAAAAAGAATTTAAACTTCTCAAAGGCGTGACTCTCCCTCTGAGTTCCCCCACGCGTCTTTCCGCGTGTACTTTGCTTTTGCAATAAACTTTTTACCTTTCTCTTTATCTTCTGCCTCCTCACCTGAATTCATTCTCGACAAGGCAGGCAAGAACTAGGTATCTAGGCCCTAGCTGCTGGCCCCTGTGGTCTAGTGGTTAGGACCCCCAGTCTGGGAACTAAAGTCTTGCTTCCAGATATTGCTCGCTACTGCTTGCTGCAAGCTGCCACTTACTGCTGCGAGCATCCGAAATCACCACCAAATGGAAGAAGTTAACTACTTGGTGACCATAAGCACATAGCAGATCTACTGGAGCCTGAAGATTGATAGTGTTAACCCCTGTTATACCACCCTGATACCTCACCATCAACCAATCAGAGATCACACACTCTGTGACTCCTCTCCCTCACCTTGCCTTTAAAAATGCTTCCCTGAAACCCACTGGGGAGTTTGGGTCTTTTGAGCATGAGCTGCCCCATTCTCCTTGCATGGCCCTTACAGCAAACATTTCTCTGCTCCAAACTCTGGTGCTTTGGTTTGTTTGGCCACAATGAATTGGGCTCAAGAACAGTATTCCCCTGAAAACACAATATTTCTGAAACTCCTTCTTAGACTATTTCTTCATTGCCTGTTTTGTGTTTTGTGAGAATGTAAAACTACTTCACTATCAATCCTAGCAAAATGAAATTAGAATGATCTGTCCTCGTATACTCCAAAACACTGAATGCAATATTGAAGTTTAAAAAACAGCATGGTTTTAGACTTTTTGTGTTACTGTTTCTTAGATGACATAAATAATTTAGACTTAACAGTATTCACATTTAAAAAATTTTAAGCCTCATATTCACTGGTAAAATTAATATAAAATTCTGACTTACAATTAATGAAAGAAAAGAAAAAAGGAGTATCGTAGAAGTCAGGAAGAGAAAAATTATGCTGCTATTCCTTTCATATTCAAAATGATTTTCTATTGAGGAAGATGTCTCCTCCCTCTGGAATAGCTCCTCAAATGTTTCCTTTGGCATTGTGTCTATGGTCATTTATCTAGGCTGCCAATGAATGAAGCCTCCTCTGTTCCCCATTTCCTGTCTTCAGTCTCTCTCTACATCCTGATCAATACAAAAGACTGTAGCCAAACAATAAAAACATTCAACAATGACTGAATTTAGATGATTCCTTATTGCTTTTTGCACACATTCAAATAACTTATACCGACAATAGGTCTTTAATGTTTTCCATTCCCATGTGACACTTTCAATTCAATCAAAGGAATGTTTAGGAGGGAGGGGCAAGATGGCGGAAGAGTAAGACGCGGAGATCACCTTCCTCCCCACAGATACATGAGAAATACATCTACACGTGGAACTGCTCCTACAGAACACCCACTGAACGCTGGCAGAAGACGTCAGACCTCCCAAAAGGCAAGAAAATCCCCACGTACTTGGGTAGGGCAAAAGAAAAAAGAAATAACAGAGACAAAAGAATAGGGACGGGACCTGCACCAGTGGGAGGGAGCTGTGAAGGAGGAAAGGTTTCCACACACTAGGAAGCCCCTTCGTGGGCAGAGACTGCGGGTAGCAGAGGGGGGAAGCTTCGGAGCCACGGAGGAGAGCGCAGCCACAGTGGTGCGGAGGGCAAAGCGGAGATTCCCGCACAGAGGAGCGGTACCGACCAGCACTCACCAGCCCGAGAGGCTTGTCTGCTCAGTCGCCGGGGCGGGCGGGGCCTGGGAGCTGGGGCTCCAGCTTCGGTGCTAGCCGGGAGGGAGTCCGGGAAAAAGACTGCAGCTGCCAAAGAGGCAAGAGAATTTTTCTTGCCTCTTTGTTTCGCGGCGCGCAAGGAGAGGGGATTCAGAGCGCCGCCTAAACGAGCTCCAGAGACGGGCGCGAGCCACGGCTATCAGCGCGGATCCCACAGCAACAGGGGCGCAGAGGGAAAAACGGAGAGATTCCCACACAGAGGCTCGGCGCCGAGCAGCACTCACCAGCCCGAGAGGCTTGTCTGCTCACCCGCCGGGGCGGGCGGGGGCTGGGAGCTGAGGCGCGGGCTTCGGTCGGATCCCAGGGAGAGGACTGGGGTTGGCTGCGTGAACACAGCCTGAAGGGTCTAGCGCACCACAGCTAGCCGGGAGGGTGCACGAGAAAAAGTCTGCAGCTGCCGAAGAGGCAGGAGACTTTTTCTTGCCTCTTTGTTTCGCGGCGTGCAAGGAGAGGGGATTCAGAGCGCCACTTAAACGAACTCGAGAGACGGGCGTGAGCCGCGGCTATCAGCGCGGACCCCAGAGACGGGCATGAGACGCTAAGGCTGCTGCTGCCGCCACCAAACAGCCTGTGGGCAAGCACAGGTCATTCTCCACACGGCCCCTCCCGGGAGCCTGTGCAGCCCGCCACGGCCAGGCTCCCGTAATCCGGGGACAACTTCCCCGGGAGAGCGCACGGCGCGCCTCAGGCTGCTGCAAAGTCACGCCGGCTTCTGCCGCCGCAGGCTCGCCCCGCCTCCTCCGTACCGCTCCCTCCCCCCGGCCTGACTGAGCCAGAGCCCCCGAATCAGCTGCTCCTTTAACCCCGTTCTGTCTGGGCGGGGAACAGACGCCCTCAGGGGACCTACATGCAGAGGCGGGTCCAAATCCAAAGCTGAACCCCGGGAGCTGTACGAACAAAGAAGAGAAAGGGAAATCTCTCCCAGCAGCCTCAGAAGCAGTGGATTAAAGCTCCACAAACAACTTGATGTGCCTGCATCTGTTGAATACCTGAATAGACAACGAATCATCCCAAATTTAGGAGATGGACTTTGGGAGCAGGATATATTAACTTTTCCCCTTTTCCTTTTTTTTGTGAGTGTAGATGTGTATGCTTCTGGGTGAGATTTTGTCTGTATAGCTTTGCTTTCACCGTTAGTCCTAGGGTTAGGTCCGTCCGTTTTTTTTTTTTTTTTTTTTTGGCTTAAAAATTTTTTTTTTCCCTAATAAATGTTTTCTTAATAATTTTTTCCTTATTTTCTATTTTTAAAAAAATTTTTAATAAGTTTTTTCATAATTTTTATTTTAAAAAATTAAAAAATTTTTTTTTCTTAATAAATTTTTTCTAAATAATTTTTTTCTTATTTTTAGTATAAAAAATTAATAAATCTATTTTTAAAAATTAAAAAAATTTTTTTTTCTTAATAAATTTACTCTTAATAATTTTTTTTCTTATTTTTTATTATAATTGCTTTATTTTATTTTATTTTATCCTCTTTTTTCTTTCTTTCCATTTTTTCTCCCTTTTATTCTGAGCCGTGTGGATGAAAGGCTCTTGGTGCTCCAGCCAGGCATCAGGGCTGTGCCTCTGAGGTGGGAGAGCCAACTTCAGGCCACTGGTCCACAAGAGACCTCCCAGCTCCACGTAATACCAAACGGCGAAAATCTCTCACAGATCTCCATCTCAACATCAAGACCCAGCTTCACTCAACGACCAGCAAGCTACAGTGCTGGACACCCTATGCCAAACAACTAGCAAGAGAGGAACACAGCCCCATCCATTAACAGAGAGGCTGCCTAAAATCATAATAAGGCCACAGACACCCCAAAACACACCACCAGATGTGGACGAACCCACCAGAAAGACAACATCCAGCCTCATCCACCAGAACACAGGCACTAGTTCCCTCCACCAGGAAACCTACACAACCCACTGAACCAACCTTAGCCACTGGGGACAGATACCAAAAACAACGGGAACTACGAACCTGCAGCCTGTGAAAAGGAGACCCCAAACACAGTAAGATAAGCAAAATGAGAAGACAGAAAAACACACAGCAGATGAAGGAGCAGGGTCAAAACACACCAGACCTAACAAATGAAGAGGAAATAGGTAGTCTACCTGAAAAAGAATTCAGAATAATGATAGTAAGGATGACCCAAAATCTTGGAAATAGAATAGACAAAATGCAAGAAACATTTAACAGGGACATAGAAGAACTAAAGAGGAACCAAGCAACGATGAAAAGCACAAGAAATGAAATTAAAAATACTCTAGATGGGATCAATAGCAGAATAACTGAGGCAGAAGAACGGATAAGTGACCTGGAAGATAAAATGGTGGAAATAACTACTGCAGACCAGAATAAAGAAAAAAGAATGAAAAGAACTGAGGACAGTCTCAGAGACCTCTGGGACAACATTAAACGCACCAACATTCGAATTATAGGGGTCCCAGAAGAAGAAGAGAAAAAGAAAGGGACTGAGAAAATATTTGAAGAGATTATACTTGAAAACTTCCCTAATATGGGAAAGGAAATAGTTAATCAAGTCCTGGAAGCACAGAGAGTCACATACAGGATAAATCCAAGGAGAAACACACCAAGACACATATTAATCAAACTATCAAAAATTAAATATAAAGAAAACATATTAAAAGCAGCAAGGGAAAAACAACAGATAACACACAAGGGCATCCCCATAAGGTTAACAGCTGATCTTTCAGCAGAAACGCTGCAAGCCAGAAGGGAGTGGCAGGATATACTTAAAGTGATGAAGGAGAAAAACCTACAACCAAGATTACTCTACCCAGCAAGGATCTCATTCAGATTTGATGGAGAAATTAAAACCTTTACAGACAAGCAAAAGCTGAGAGAGTTCAGCACCACCAAACCAGCTTTACAACACATGCTAAAGGAACTTCTCTAGGCAAGAAACACAAGAGAAGGAAAACACCTACAATAACAAACCCAAAACATTTAAGAAAATGGGAATAGGAACATACATATCGATAATTACCTTAAATGTAAATGGATTAAATGCTCCCACCAAAAGACACAGACTGGCTGAATGGATACAAAAACAAGACCCATATATATGCTGTCTACAAGAGACCCACTTCAGACCTAGAGACACATACAGACTGAAAGTGAGGGGATGGAAAAAGATATTCCATGCAAATGGAAATCAAAAGAAAGCTGGAGTAGCAATTCTCATATCAGACAAAATAGACTTTAAAATAAAGACAATTACAAGAGACAAAGACGGACACTATATAATGATCAAGGGATCGATCCAAGAGGAAGGTATAACAATTGTAAATATTTATGCACCCAACATAGGAGCACCTCAATACATAAGGCAAATACTAACAGCCACAAAAGGGGAAATCGACAGTAACACAATCATAGTAGGGGACTTTAACACCCCACTTTCACCAATGGACAGATCATCCAAAATGAAAATAAATAAGGAAACACAAGCTTTAAATGATACATTAAACAAGATGGACTTAATTGATATTTATAGGACATTCCACCCCAAAACAACAGAATACACATTTTTCTCAAGTGCTCATGGAACATTCTCCAGGATAGATCATATCTTGGGTCACAAATCAAGCCTTGGTAAATTTAAAAAAATTGAAATCGTATCAAGTATCTTTTCCGACCACAACGCTATGAGACTAGATATCAATTACAGGAAAAGATCTGTAAAAAATACAAACACATGGAGGCTACACAATACACTACTTAATAACGAAGTGATCACTGAAGAAATCAAAGGGGAAATCAAAAAATACCTAGAAACAAATGACAATGGAGACACGACGATCCAAAACCTATGGGATGCAGCAAAAGCAGTTCTAAGAGGGAAGTTTATAGCAATACAAGCCTACACCAAGAAACAGGAAACATCTCGAATAAACAACCTAACCTTGCACCTAAAGCAATTAGAGAAAGAAGAACAAAAAAACCCCAAAGCTAGCAGAAGGAAAGAAATCATAAAGATCAGATCAGAAATAAATGAAAAAGAAATGAAGGAAACAATAGCAAAAATCAATGAAACTAAAAGCTGGTTCTTTGAGAAGATAAACAAAATTGATAAACCATTAGCCAGACTCATCAAGAGAAAAAAGGAGAAGACTCAAATTAATAGAATTAGAAATGAAAAAGGAGAAGTAACCACTGACACTGCAGAAATACAAACGATCATAAGAGATTACTACAAGCAACTCTATGCTAATAAAATGGACAACCTGGAAGAAATGGACAGATTCTTAGAAATGCACAACCTGCCGAGACTGAACCAGGAAGAAATAGAAAATATGAACAGACCAATCACAAGCACTGAAATTGAAACTGTGATTAAAAATCTTCCAACACACAAAAGCCCAGGACCAGATGGCTTCACAGGCGAATTCTATCAAACATTTAGAGAAGAGCTAACACCTATCCTTCTCAAACTCTTCCAAAATATTGCAGAGGGAGGAACACTCCCCAACTCATTCTACGAGGCCACCATCACCCTGATACCAAAACCAGGGAAAGATGTCACAAAGAAAGAAAACTACAGGCCAATATCACTGATGAACATAGATGCAAAAATCCTCAACAAAATACTAGCAAACAGAATCCAACAGCACATTAAAAGGATCATACACCATGATCAAGTGGGGTTTATTCCAGGAATGCAAGGATTCTTCAATATACGCAAATCAATCAACGTGATACATCATATTAACAAATTGAAGGAGAAAAACCATATGATCATCTCAATAGATGCTGAGAAAGCTTTCGACAAAATTCAACACCCATTTATGATAAAAGTCCTGCAGAAAGTAGGCATAGAGGGAACTTTCCTCAACATAATAAAGGCCGTATATGACAAACCCACAGCCAACATTGTCCTCAATGGTGAAAAACTGAAACCATTTCCACTAAGATCAGGAACAAGACAAGGTTGCCCACTCTCACCACTATTATTCAACATAGTTTTGGAAGTGTTAGCCACAGCAATCAGAGACGAAAAAGAAATAAAAGGAATCCAAATCGGAAAAGAAGAAGTAAAGCTGTCACTGTTTGCAGATGACATGATACTATACATAGAGAATCCAAAAGATGCTACCAGAAAACTACTAGAGCTAATCAATGAATTTGGTAAAGTAGCAGGATACAAAATTAATGCACAGAAATCTCTTGCATTCCTGTATACTAATGATGAAAAATCTGAAAGTGAAATTAAGAAAACACTCCCGTTTACCATTGCAACAAAAAGAATAAAATACCTAGGAATAAACCTACCTAAGGAGACAAAAGACCTGTATGCAGAAAATTAGAGGACACTGATGAAAGAAATTAAAGATGATACAAATAGATGGAGAGATATACCATGTTCTTGGATTGGAAGAATAAACATTGTGAAAATGACTCTGCTACCCAAAGCAATCTACAGATTCAATGCAATCCCTATCAAACTACCACTGGCATTTTTCACAGAACTAGAACAAAAAATTTCACAATTTGTATGGAAACACAAAAGACCCCGAATAGCCAAAGCAATCTTGAGAACGAAAAATGGAGCTGGAGGAATCAGGCTCCCTGACTTCAGACTATATTACAAAGCTACAGTAATCAAGACAGTTTGGTACTGGCACAAAAACAGAAATATAGATCAATGGAACAGGATAGAAAGCCCAGAGATAAGCCCACACACATATGGTCACCTTATCTTTGATAAAGGAGGCAAGCATATACAGTGGAGAAAAGACAGCCTCTTCAATAAGTGGTGCTGGGAAAATTGGACAGGTACATGTAAAAGTATGAAATTAGAACACTCCCTAACACCATACACAAAAATAAACTCAAAATGGATTAAAGACCTAAGTGTAAGGCCAGACACTATCAAACTCTTAGAGGAAAACATAGGCAGAACACTGTATGACATAAGTCACAGCAAGATCCTTTTTGACCCAGGTCCTAGAGAAATGGAAATAAAAACACAAATAAACAGATGGGACCTAATGAAACTTAAAAGCTTTTGCACAGCAAAGGAAACCATAAACAAGACCAAAAGACAACCCTCAGAATGGGAGAAAATATTTGCAAATGAAGCAACGGACAAAGGATTAATCTCCAAGATTTACAAGCAGCTCATGCAGCTCAATAACAAAAAAACAAACAACCCAATCCAAAAATGGGCAGAAGACCTAAATAGACATTTCTCCAAAGAAGAGATACAGATTGCCAACAGACACATGAAAGAATGCTCAACATCATTAATCATTAGAGAAATGCAAATCAAAACTACAATGAGGTATCATCTCACACCGGTCAGAATGGCCATCATCAAAAAATCTAGAAACAATAAATGCTGGAGAGGGTGTGGAGAAAAGGGAACACTCTTGCACTGTTGGTGGGAATGTAAATTGATACAGCCACTATGGAGAACAGTATGGAGGTTCCTTAAAAAACTAAAAATAGAACTACCATATGACCCAGCAATCCCACTACTGGGCATATACCCTGAGAAAACCATAATTCAGAAAGAGTCATGTACCAAAATATTCATTGCAGCTCTGTTTACAATAGCCAGGACATGGAAGCAACCTAGGTGTCCATCATCGGATGAATGGATAAAGAAGATGTGGCACATATATACAATGGAATATTACTCAGCCATAAAAAGTAATGAAATGGAGGTGTTTGTAATGAGGTGGATGGAGTTAGAGTCTGCCATACAGAGTGAAGTAAGTCAGAAAGAGAAAAACAAATACAGTATGCTAACGCATATATATGGAATCTAAGGGAAAAAAAAAAAAAAAAAAAAAAGAGGTCATGAAGAACCTAGTGGCAAGATGGGAATAAAGACACAGACCTACTAGAGAATGGACTTGAGGATATGGGGAGGGGGAGGGGTGAGAGGTGACAGGGTGAGAGAGTGTCATGGACATATATACACTACCAAATGTAAAATAGATAACTAGTGGGAAGCAGCCGCATAGCACAGGGAGATCAGCTCGGTGCTTTGTGACCACCTAGAGGGGTGGGATAGGGAGGGTGGGAGGGAGGGAGATGCAAGAGTGAAGAGATATGGCAACATATGTATATGTGTAACTGATTCACTTTGTTGTAAAGCAGAAGCTAGCACACCATTGTAAAGCAATTATACTTCAATAAAGATGTTTAAAAAAAAAAAAAAAAAAAGGAATGTTTAGCTCTATTTTTCCTTCTCTCTATTTTCTTCACTATGACTTTTTCATGTTGTCCTTTATATACAGACTAATTTACTCTTTTATACATTTTAAGTCAGTCTTCCTATTCAAAACTCAAAATTGCACAAAAATATTCTTGTATATCTTCAGGAAGTCTGTCCTGAATAACTTAGCTAAGGTAAACAGGAGAATAAACTAAATAATCCCTAAACTCAACCCATACAAGACGTGCCTCACTCAGGGATACACTACCAAAATATTTTATTCATTATTTATTCACTCACTCATTTATAAAATATTTATTGACTTTACTAAATCCCAAAAACTAGGGGAAAATTTTATGACTAAAACCACAGGGTTGGATTTGGATCCTAACTCTGCCAGTCACTAAATATGTGACTGACTCTGGCTAGTTATTGAACCATCTATGCCTCCATTTCCTCACCTGTAAAATGAACATAATAATAGTAGCTCCCAAGGGTTGTTGAGAGGATTAAATAAAATAATCTGTGTAAAATGCTTTAGTGATGAGCCCATGTCAGCTATTTTTAATGATCTATAGATAACATTGCAATTGTCAGCATAAACTGGACATAATGTTACCAAATCCAAGCTCAGTCTGCTTGCTGCATGACAGGCCAATAATCAGGAGATGAGGTATTGAGGCAAGGAATAACAACTTTATTTGGAAAGCCGGGTGTTTGAGAAGATGGCAGACTAGCGTCCCAGAATACCGTCTTATCTGGATCTGGATGCCAGTTTCTTTTATAGAACAGAGAGGGGGAGGATGTGAGGAAGTAAAGTAAAAAGGCCATAAGTCTTGCAAAACATTGCCTGGTTTGGCCAGGAGGGGATGTGTTACTTTCTTCTCTCTTACAGCCATTCACAGGTGGGCAGGGTCAGAATGTTTCCCTGTGAGCTGAACAAAGGCACTTTAGTTTAACATTTAGGCAGAGGGGCAGGGTTCCCTGAGGGAGGCCATTATGTATGCCAATAGCTATAGACAACATCATTTTAGTGATTATAGTAACAAAAAGCAACAGAGAGCAAAGGTTAAAGTAAAAGAAATAGATCCAACATGGAGTCAGATTTTGTTCTTCCCTGTTACAATGATACTGTTTTAATTTTTATGCTCAGGATTAATTTTGGCTTTCAGAGTAAAGGAAACCAAATGGGCCCCATCTGTTTCTTTTATTGAGTTTTAGGATCAATTAAGCCAATGAGAAATAAGCCCATACTTCTGATATAAGAGAAGCATATCATTCTAAGAAGGAGGCCACATTGTGACAGAATAAACCCCATGCCTAGGGACTGAGGTCAGGATGAGATAAGGGAGATCTATAATACTTGAGAAGATGTGCCACAGTAGTCAAAATGCTCTCCTGTTTGCAGAGCTTGCTTTCACCAGTAATGTGTTAAGATCCATCTCAACCCCTCAGGCATATAGTGGAAATTCAAAGGACTTACTAGTATTTAAAAGCTGTCATTACTATGGCTACCATTGCCCCTCACAGTGTCCCAGCAGAAAATGCTCATCTGTTGAAATGCCCTACATTGGGACCAGGGGAAGAAGAAAGGTGAGATCAAAGAATTGAACTTTCCTCTTTTATGTTTTATCTACAAGACCCTTGCCTAGAAATAGTGTGATAAGTTAGAAAGGATTTTTGATAACCTCTTTTCCCCTATGTTTTCTAGGGCTAATTCAGAGCATCCATTTGTATTAGCATGAATTGCTTTTTAAAAGTCAATTTTTCATATAATTAAAATACCTATTGTAAAAAGAAAGCTATAACAATGGTTCAAACAAATACTCTAAAAGGAAGGAAATATGAACAAAGTATGGACTTTAGTTAACAATAATATATCATCATTGGTTCGTTAGTTGTGACTGCCATACTAACATAAGATGTTAACAAAAGGGGAAACTGGATGTAGGGCATAAGGGAATTCTCTGTATAATCTTCACAACTTTTCTGTAAATCTAATAGTATTCTAAAACTAAAAGTTTGTTTAAAAATGACAAAAAATATGTTGGTGCAGCTCTATTCTCAAATTTTGTTCTTTTTTGTTTAATTATTGGCTAAAGAGAATTCTGTTGCTGTCAAAATGGAGAATCAAAGTTTTATCTTCTTTTTTAAAAGTTAATTGTTATTATAGTCAATTGAATGTTGGGAATGGAAGCAAGCCAACCACCTACAACCCCAGTCAGTTCAAAGAAAAATAAACTTAAAGGAAATAATTAAATAGAAGTTGTGGACTAAAAAAACTATTCACAACCTAGAAGTTGAGAGTTATATTTTATTTGATGGGAATTTTTAGGACTTCAAGCCAAGGAGGCAGCATCTCAAGTAACCCTGAGAGAACTGCTCTGAGGTGGTGAGGGGGGAAGCCAGGTTATACAGAAGTTTTGCAACAAAGGGCAGGTAGTCTGAACGTCAAAAGATTATTGTTAATTAAAGGAAAACCAGGTATCTCAAGTTAAGGAATTTAGAGCTTTTCTATGTATGGGATGATGCAAGAGTCTGGGTTCACTGAAATCATTCCTTTGATATGCACCTCAGCTATCTGGGACCAGTATCCTATATTTTCACATCCTGAGTTTCATCTGGGCTCACCTTAGGGAGTGGCTGCAGTCTGATGGCTGCTAGATGGCAGGTATTCTTTCCTTCCTGAGTTCCCTCAAGGCTCACTAGCTCACATTGGAGGGCTGCAAGCGCTGATGACTGTGACATCCTTTGTTTACTGATAGAGCAGGAAATGTTCCATTTCTCAAAGCAAAAGATTATATATACTAGTTCTACACTGGATTCCACCCCTATTCCCAGTAAGAAAGAAAAACAATATGAATGTCTTCATTAGGTAATGTTTCTAACAAATTTTGGCACATAAACATAGTAGAATATTATTTCCTTTTGAAATAAAAGGATTGTAGGAATATTGAGAATTCTTAATTATGTAGTGGTTGGTGGAAATAGCAAATATAAGAGAGTTTACAGTCAATAATTGCAAAAATGTAAAAAAAATAAAGACGTACACATTGTAGGCATCTTGGAAGAGTAAGATGTTGTTTATATGTTCATTGAAATATCAATATTGTCTTTAATAAAAAATGATATTATTATGCAGCCATTAATATTTTTGTGTTAAAACTCTCTTAGTGCATTTTTTAAGTTAAAAAAGAAACAAATAATCATGTCATTCTTTTTTTTTTTTTTTTTTTTTGGCCGCTTTGGTTCTTCGTTGCTGTGTGCAGCTTTCTCTAGTTGCGGCGAGTGGGGGCTACTCTTCGTTGTGGTGAGCGGGCTTCTCTTGTTGCGGAGCACGGGCTCTAGGCGAGCGGGCTTCTGTAGTTGTGGCTCATGGGCTCTAGAGAGCAGGTTCAGTAGTTGTGGTGCACGGGCTTAGTTGCTCCTTAGCATGTGAGATCTTCCTGGACCAGAGCTCGAACCCTTGTCCCCTGCATTGGCAGGTGGATTTTTAACCACTGTGCCACCAGGGAAGCCCCATAAGAATGTCATTCTTTTCCATACCTTCTGTGAATGAAAATGTTGCCTGCTATATTAGTAAACAAGGGATGTGGCAGCCATCAAGCCATTGCAACCACCTCCAACAGTGCACCCTGAGGGATCTCAGGATGGGAACGGACAGGATACTGGCTCTAGATAGTTAAGGTGCATATCAAAGGAATGATTTCAATGAGCCCAGACTCTTGCATCTTTCCACACACAGAAAACCACTAAATTCATTAACCTGAAATGTCTGGTTTTCTTTAATTAATGGTAATCTTTTGATGTTCTGACTCCCTGGTTTTTGTTGCAAAACTCCTATATATCCTGGCTCCTCCATTACCTCTTCAGAGCAGTCTTTCAGAGCTATCTGAGAGGCTGCCTCCCGGGCCTGAAGTCCTCAGAAAGTCCACTGAATAAACGTAATTCTCAACTTTTAGGTTATGCATTTTTTTAGTCAACACTTCCAAATCCAAGTGTGTTGACCTAACAGCCCCTATTCCTGGAGTAGCAAGAGTTCACCCTGTCTTCCCCTTTTCAAAGTTCCTGTTGGTCTAGTGCAGGCGACTTGGAAGTGGGGTTTAGGGAAAACAGGGAGAGAGTTGTTTGTGCCTCTATATGCATCTACTGTGTAATTTAGTTCCAGAATTACTTTTGCTTTTTACTCCATTTACTTTGCTCTTAGTTTTGGAATCACTGTCCTCCACTAAACTAAGTGACCTCTAGTGGAGGGGGAGGCCATACTGTCCTTTACCATTTTGATCTATGCAGGTCAAAATTTAGTCATTGGCATTCTTGTGTAGAAATATACCTTCTAAAAATTTTGGTCTATAGCTGAACTTCATGCAAGTCCTTCCATTTCTGCACAGTTGTAAACTTATAATCTTACAATTAATCTACTTTCATTAAACACACACTCATACACACACACACACACAGAAAATTTCATGTTCTAAATTCAAAAAAGTAAGTGACTTTGTCTTGCAATTGAAAATCAGGCTTTCAAAGCTATCATTTATACTAAGTTATTTTAAAATCCATTTATAAATGAAGCCAAGCAGAACCCTGACCCCACCTAAGTACAAAGGACGCTTCATGTCTCCTGCCTCTTATTTATAGGAAAGCTGAAGTCTCCCAGGTCTCCCTGAGTCACAAAAGAACAGACTCAGGCAGCTAATGATTAGGACAGTAGAGTCACAGACAGTGTCTGATGCACATTCCTGAGTTGTTTTACAGATACTGTTACTGCCACCAAAGGGAAAAAGTTAACTGCATGATGACCAGACTGCAGCATGACATAAATTGCTCCATCTTGAGCAATACTGAATCTATGGTTAGCACACTACTGCTCATAATAATCTATATCTTTGTGGGCATCAAAATAATGGTAGCTTGTTCTGCCCGTATATGTAAACAGACAATTACAACTGTCAACAAAGAGATGCTACAAGTCGTCAGCTTCCACTCTAAGAATACAGTGCCTTATGTCAGCATGAAGTAGTTACAGAAGACCAACCTTAACCCATAATCCCATAGAAATGGAATAATGTTTTGACAAGTGGTGATTTATAAGCAGCTTTTGGCAGGAAAGAGCTCTTGGCAGAAAGAGCTCTCTACAGGGGACCCCCTTTTGTCACTAACCTTAAATCAGGCACGCCCATGCTCTACTCATCTCTAGCCCTAGCATGCTTTTCAAATCTTTTGTTGGTTCTTTCCATAGATCAAAGTAGCAGAAATGAAGAATAAGTAATTAACAGATGATCAAATTTTTAGTGCAGGTTCGTGCGCCCAATGCACAGTGAGACCAAACAAACCAAAACGTCAGAGTTTGAAGCAGAGAAAGGTTTATTGCAGGGCCCTGCAAGAAGACAGGTGGCTCATGCCCTAAAAAATGTTAAGCTCCTCAAAGGGTTTCATCAAAGCATTTTTAGAAGCCAGGTGAGGGACAGGGGTCGCAGGGTATGTGATCAGCTTGTGCACAAGTCTCTGATTGGCTGATGGTGAGGGAACAGGGTGGTGTCACAGGAGTTAATATTATCAGTCCTTAGGCTCCAGGAGACCTGGGGCTATGTGTTCATGGTCATCAAGTAGCTAACATCTTCCATTTGGTGGGGGGTTTTCACATCTGTAAAGCAACTCAGGAAATGAGCATCAAATACTGTTATCTAGGTACTTCAGAGAGGAGCTAAAGTAGAGGATATGGGGGAAAGACCTGTCCTGGGAAGGCCTCACAGGGTCCTACTCAGTTACAAGTTTTCTTCCCTAGCTTCCCCCTCAGTAATCTTGTGAACAAACTGTGTGAACAAGATAGCATCTAAAGAAAAATCACAAGAAGTCAACAAGCCTACAAAAAAGCCTACACACAATGGGTGAGATGGTGATGACTCTGATCGCCATCTCAATGATTAACTGGGATTACTTCTCTTTTTCCCTTTAAAAACTTTCATGGCCAAGCAGAATCATCTGAATTGTAAGGTCCAGAGTTACATTATTCTAATAAGGTTACATGCACTATTCTAAAAAATATTTCCTCACTACTGAATATATGGTATTTCAACTGATGATGGTAATACTAATTCATAATTTATATTGTGTCAGGGTCTGTGGTGTATGCTGCCTGACACATTATAGGTGCTTAACATAAGGTTATTAAGAAAGAAATGAATCAACTAATGTGATTCACATATTATTCCCAAGTTCATAAATTATCTATGAATGAGTCCATAATAATTTTCAAACCATCCAACTATTGTTAACAATATTCCATAGTTCCATCCCATGATAAGACGGCACTTTTGAGTAATGGTCAAGCATGGGGTTTCCATGCTTAAGAGGGGGTCTGCCAGGGTTCTGCCCAGGTATGAATCCCAGTTCTGTCACTCAGTTTATGTGACTCTGTTCAAGGTATGTAAAACCCACACCATTGAGTTGTGAAGAACAAATGAGGGAATGTTTGTAAAAGCCTCAAAAGTCACTGCCAAATGGTAAGCTTTCAGTAAACATTGGCATGGTGGTATGGACTGAATGTTTGTGTCCCCCGAAAATTCATATGTTGAAACCATAAACCAACAAATTCATAGGTTGTAATACATAACCATGATGGTATTATGAGGTGGGGCCTTTGGGAGGTAATTAAGTCACCTTAATTAGTATGAGTATTCTTATTAGAATGAGATTAGTACCCTTATAAAAGATACTTCACACAGCTCTCTAGATCCTCTTCTGCCACATGAGAACATACATAGCAAGTGAGCCCTCACCAGACACTGAATCAGCTGGCACCTTGATCTTGGACTCCCCAGCCTTCAGAACTGTGAAAAATAAATTTCTGTTGTTTATAAGCCACCCAATCTATTGTATTCTTTTATAGCAGCCTGAACTAACTAAGACACTTAGGGTGGTGGTGGTAGGATATCAACTTTCTGATTATTCAACTAACAAAGAGGAGGGAAAACACCCTTTTAGAGGTTAGACTCTGGATAATGTAGCTTGAGTGAATGAGGATGTATCCAAGCCAAAGGACTACTATTATTCTTTGACCTCCCTCTGTCTTGTTCTCACTTTAGTCACTCTTTGGTTTCATGAATTCCTTGAGAGAAATCACATTATACCTGCTGTTCCCTGATTTCACTTCCATCCCAGTCCAACCTATGTTGCCTTCTTCATTGGTCCAACACATGGTCACCAGTCAACTTGAACTCTGGTCTTTCTGCTCCACTCTCCTGGAAAACCTTCATCCGTGCTCTGTAAAACCATATGCTTTTTCTTCCCTTATTGCAAGAGTGCAGAGTGCTGTTTGAAAAAACCATATAATTGTGCAGCTATGTCTCAGTGTTTTTGTTTTCTCTCACTGTTGCCAAAATCTGGCTCCCTATGCTCCGATGCCGAATAAAAATACAGAGACAGAGATTTGGAAGATAAGAAATAGAGAGTCTTTTTATTTTCTTTGCCAGGCAAAGGGAAGACACAGTAGGCTAGTGCCTCAAGAACTGTGCCCCCCCTTCCTGGGGAATTAAAGGGATTCTTATACGGGAGTTCACAGTCCGAAGTGAGTGATAAGGATCAAAATGGTGAAGGTCTTGCATTCTTCTTCTTGCATTATTTTGAAACAGTCACCGCTGGAGTCAGGCCAGCTGGTAATTGGGTCTGGCAGCCCAGTAATTGGGTCCATTAGTCTCTGGGTTATCAGTCTGCAACCTCCTTTCTGAAATGCAAACAGCTACAAGGGGTGATTTGCTACAGGAGATTATAGGGAGAGTAAAGAGTAAATACCATGTGCAGGATGTAAACTACCTAAATTACACAGGATTAGGGGTGACATGTTAGCTTTGTGAAGGACAAATCTAACTACAGACACTACCAATTAGTAACAGTTAAAATAAAACTAAGATTGATTAACTCAGGCCAGTTTATGTTTCTTCTCTAACCTGTTTACTGTTCCCTTTATTTTCCTGGTTATAAGGAGAGGAAAAAACCTCATTTCTATTTTTGTTGCAACATCACCTCACCTGGGCCCTCATGGCCTCTTCACAATTCTTTAGTGTCTCAGTCAGCTCTTTCTCCAACTCTTTATAGCAGCTTTTCCAACCACCTACTCAACCTACTACTGTTTTCAAAGTCCCTTTTATTTTTTACCACCCTCATTTTCAACAGATAACTTTACTTTCAGTCACACACACACACACACACACACACACACAATGGGATCACCAAATTGAAGCTCTTAGTTGGAGCAGATGTACAGGTTTTGTCATTTGAGAGAATGCTTACACACAAAAACAGTTTTTCCTTGGACTGAGGTTATCTAGGTTGGGATGGTGGTGGTGGGTGGTATCTGTTTCAGAATTATGAGGCAAGGATCTCCAGTTTGCTCCCTACTCTATCTCTGGTGTTACCTGAGGACCCACCATAAGAAGGACTCCTGTATCTAAAGGAGTCAGTCTAGCTTGCACCAGATATAAAGATTAAAGGGGGGTGGGGATTAGCTCTGTAAGGAAAAAGAAACAGTCTACTACTCATTTTAGGATGCTCTTTTAGGTCATATACATCTGTTCCAATTTCCTGGTACCTCATCTCTGTGCCAATAAGAAGGCACCCATCTCTTGCCAATATTTTAATTTTCTTTCTTCCAACACATTGGTTCAGCTAAAATCAAAAGCTCTCCCATCTGTGAGCTGTCTATAGCTTTAAGACTCACCAGGGCCAAGCAGCTGCAGAAGACTTTTTTTGACAGTTCACAATATTGACTGGACTTAGCAGCAACTTACTTTAGAAGCTGGGCATCTATTTCCAATTAAAAGTGGAAGAGTGTGGGGACCACTAGCAGTCTGCCATGGCCATGTAGTCAATGCTACACTTGATGAGTAAACAATTAATTGGCATACAAGATAACACTCTTCTCTCCCACCCAATACTGATCTAATTGAGAAACACAAGAAAGGAATAAGAGAGTAAAATATCATCTTAATTACATATAGAGGCCAGGTTAGAGGATATGGCTTTATGTCTGTTAGCCACAGGAGTTTCATAATGCTGAATCTCTGAATGAGTCAGACGTAACCAAGTTCAAGACACTAAAAAAAGTCAAGTCCTCCTGTGTGGTGGGGAAGAGCTTGCCTTTGGAGGAGCAGGAGAACATATGCTCTCTGGAGGCAGATTGTTCCCAAAGGGAAGGATGGCTAGAGTTCAGCCAACGATCCTAATGCTCAGTTATTCTAATCAAATTTATTAAATATATCATTACTTCCACCTCTCCTAAGGTGGTGTGGGTGAAGGAGTGGAGACAGCCTGGCATGCATTCCCTCCTAAGAGTAAGAATAAGGGAATCACACATGTGTCTGCAATCAAACCAAAGCAGATATTTCTAAAATCCCCAATTCTCCACCATCCCTTGCCCTTCAGTCTAATGCTAATCCCTTCACCAATCCTCAAAGCTCTGCTCGTACTAATTTCTGCAGTGTTAATTTTGCACTCTTGCTTTAAGATTTTTTTTTTCTCCACTGACTTCTCCTCCACAAATAAATATATTTATCTTTCCCATTTTAAAGAAAAACTTCCTTTGGCCCTGAACTCTCTTCTAGCAACAGTATAATCTCTGCTTTGACCTTCATAAACACACACCTCTTGAAAGAACAATCTGAATTCACTTATTAATTCTCTGTTCTTTCCTCAAGCCACTGAAATCCGACATCTGCTGCCACCATTAACTGAAACCGTTCTTAACTAATTTCCAAATTCAATGGATTTTAGTCAGTCCTTATGTCACGTGAACACTCACAGTGAATAATAGTCTTCACCACTCTATATTTTTGAAAGTCTTTCCTCCCGAGGTTTCCATGAGAACCATTTGTTTCTTTTTACTTCCTTAAAAAGTGTCTTCATCTCCTCTACTCTATAAATATTGGTATTCCCCTAGAATTCATCCTTGATCCTTTCTTTCCCAATTGTACATAATCTCCTTGGATACACATCTAAACCTAAATCACCAATATACTAAATCACCAGCACACAATGATTCCCAAATCTAACCTAGGTTTTTCTCTTAATCATCATATCCAAATATCCAACTATCTACTTGATGTCTTCCCATGGATGCCTCTGAAATTCAGCATGTCCAAAACTAAATTCATCAACTTCCACCTCAAACCTGGATATTAACATCTCCCATTCACCCTGGTCAAGAACCTGAAATTATCTCCCATTTTCCCCATGTCTTCAAACCTCTCATTCAATTCTATATAAAAATTATACTCGGAGGATTAACCAAGATGGAAGGACGTGCTCTCACTCCCTCTTGCGAGAGCACCAGAATCACAACTGGCTGCTGGACAATCATCGACAGGAAGACACTGGACTTCACCAAGGAAAATACCCCACATCAAAGGACAGAGGAGAAGCCACAGTGAGACGGTAGGAGGGGCGCAATCAGAGTAAAATCAAATCCCATAACTGCTGGGTGGGTGACTCCCAGACTGGCGAGCACTTATACCACAGAAGTCCACCCACTGGAGCGAACGTTCTGAGCCCCACGTCAGGCTTCCCAACCTGGGGGTCCGGCAATGGGAGGAGGAATTCATAGAGAATCAGACTTTGAAACCTAGTGGGAATTGATTGCAGGACTTCGACAGGACTGGGGGAAACAGAGACCCCACTCTTGGAGGGCGCACACAAAATAGTGTGTGCATCGGGACCCAGGGGAAGGAGCAGTAACCCTGGGGGAGACTGAACCAAACATACCTGCTGGTGTTGGGAGGTATCCTGCAGAGTTGGGGGCTGGCTCTGTTTCACCGTGGGGACAAGGACACTGGCAGCGGAGGTTCTGGGAAGTACTCCTTCGCGTGAGCCTTCCAGAGTCTGCCATTAGCCCCACCAAAGAGCCCGGGTAGGCTCCAGTGTTGGGTTGCCTCAGGCAAAACAACCAACAGGGAGGGAACACAGCCCACCCATCAACAGTCAAGTGGATTAAAGTTTTACGGAACTCTGACCGCCACAGCAACAGTCAGATCTACCCACCTCCAGAGCCTCCCATCAAGCCTCTTAGATAGCCTCAACCACCAGAGGGCAGACAGCAGAAGCAAGAAAAACTACAGTCCTGCAGCCTGTGGAACAGAAACCACATTTACAGAAAGATAGACAAGATGAAAAGGCAGAGAGCTATATACCAGATGAAGGAACAAGAAAAAACCCCAGAAAAACAACTAAATGAAGTGGAGATAGGCAACCTTCCAGAAAAAGAATTCAGAATAATGATAGTGAAGATGATCCAGGACCTTGGAATAAGAATGGAGGCTGGGCTTCCCTGGTGGCGCAGTGGTTGAGAATCCATCTGCCAATGCAGGGGACACGGGTTCGAGTCCTGGTCTGGGAAGATCCCACATGCCGCGGAGCAGCTACGCCCGTGAGCCACAATTACTGAGCCTGCGCGTCTGGAGCCTGTGCTCCGCAACAAGAGAGGCCACAATAATGAGAGGCCTGTGCACCGCGATGAAGAATGGCCCCCGCTTGCCACAACTAGAGAAAGCCCTTGCACAGAAACGAAGACCCAACACAGCCATGAATAAATGGATAAATAAATAAATAAATAAAAATTAAAAAAAAAAAAAAAAAGAATGGAGGCAAAGATTGAGAAGATGCAAGAAATGATTAACAAAGACCTAGAAGAATTAAAGAACAAACAAACAGAGATGACCAATACAATAACTGAAATGAAAACTACACTAGAAGGAATCAATAGTAGAATAACTGAGGCAGAAGAACGGATAAGTGACCTGGAAGACAGAATGGTGGAATTCACTGCTGCGGAACAGACTAAAGAAAAAAGAATGAAAAGAAATGAAGACAGCCTAAGAGACCTCTGGGACAACATGAAACACAACAACATTCGCATTATAGGGGTCCCAGAAGGAGAAGAGAGAGAGAAAGGACCAGAGAAAATATTTGAAGAGATTATAGTCGAAAACTTCCCTAACATGGGAAAGGAAATAGCCACCCAAGTCCAGGAAGCGCAGAGAGTCCCATACAGGATAAACCCAAGGAGAAGCATGCTGAGACACATAGTAATCAAAGTGGCAAAAATTAAAGACAAAGAAAAATTATTGAAAGCAGCAAGGGAAAAATGACAAATAACATACAAGGGAACTCCCATAAGGTTAACAGCTGAATTCTCAGCAGAAACTCTACAAGCCAGAAGGGAGTGGCATGATATACTTAAAGTGATGAAAGGGAAGAACCTACAACCAAGATTACTCTACCCAGCAAGGATCTCATTTAGATTTGATGGAGAAATCAAAAGCTTTACAGACAAGCAAAAGCTAAGAGAATTCAGCACCACCAAACCAGCTCTACAACAAATGTTAAAGGAACTTCTCTAAGTGGGAAACACAAGAGAAGAAAAGGACCTACAAAAACAAACCCAAAACAATTAAGAAAATGGTCATAGGAACATACATATCGATAATTACCTTAAACGTGAATGGATTAAATGCTCCAGCCAAAAGACACAGGCTTGCTGAATGGATACAAAAACAAGACCCATATATATGCTGTCTACAAGAGACCCACTTCAGACCTAGGGACACATACAGACTGAAAGTGAGGGGATGGAAAAAGATATTCCATGCAAATGGAAATCAAAAGAAAGCTGGAGTAGCTATACTCATATCAGATAAAATAGACTTTAAAATAAAGAATGTTACAAGAGACAAGGAAGGACACTACATAATGATCAAGGGATCAATCCAAGAAGAAGATATAACAATTATAAATATATATGCACCCAACATAGGAGCACCTCAATACATAAGGCAACTGCTAACAGCTATAAAAGAGGAAATCGACAGTAACACAATGATAGTGGGGGACTTTAACATCTCACTTACACCAATGGACAGATCATCCAAAATGAAAATAAATAAGGAAACAGAAGCTTTAAATGACACAATAGACCAGATAGATTTAATTGATATTTATAGGACATTCCATCCAAAAACAGCAGATTACACGTTCTTCTCAAGTGCACACAGAACATTCTCCAGGATAGATCACATCTTGGGTCACAAATCAAGCCTCAATAAATTTAAGAAAATTGAAATCATATCAAGCATCTTTTCTGACCACAACGCTATGCGATTAGAAATGAATTACAGGGGAAAAAACGTAAAAAACACAAACACATGGAGGCTAAACAATACGTTACTAAATAACCAAGAGATCACTGAAGAAATCAAAGAGGAAATCAAAAAATACCTAGAGACAAATGACAATGAGAACACGATGATCCAAAACCTATGGGATGCAGCAAAAGCAGTTCTAAGAGGGAAGTTTATAGCTATACAAGCCTACCTAAAGAAACAAGAAAAATCTCAAGTAAACAATCTAACCTTACACCTAAAGAAACTAGAGAAAGAAGAACAAACAAAACCCAAAGTTAGCAGAAGGAAAGAAATCATAAAGATCAGAGCAGAAATAAATGAAATAGAAACAAAGAAAACAATAGCAAAGATCAATAAAACTAAAAGCTGGTTCTTTGAGAAGATAAACAAAATTGATAAACCATTAGCCAGACTCATCAAGAAAAAGAGGGAGAGGACTCAAATCAATAAAATCAGAAATGAAAAAGGAGAAGTTACAACAGACACCACAGAAATACAAAGCATCCTAAGAGGCTACAACAAGCAACTTTATGCCAATAAAATGGACAACCTGGAAGAAATGGACAAATTCTTAGAAAGGTATAACCTTCCAAGACTGAACCAGGAAGAAGCAGAAAATATGAACAGACCAATCACAAGTAATGAAATTGAAACTGTGATTAAAAATCTTCCAACAAACAAAAGTCCAGGACCAGATGGCTTCACAGGTGAATTCTATGAAACGTTTAGAGAAGAGCTAACACCTATCCTTCTCAAACTCTTCCCAAAAATTTCAGAGGAAGGAACACTCCCAAACTCATTCTATGAGGCCACCATCACCCTGATACCAAAACCAGACAAAGACACTACAAAAAAAGAAAATTACAGACCAATATCACTGATGAATATAGATGCAAAAATCCTCAACAAAATACTAGCAAACAGAATCCAACAACACATTAAAAGGATCATACACCACGATCAAGTGGAATTTATCCCAGGGATGCATGGATTCTTCAATATATGCAAATCAATCAATGTGATACACCATATTAACAAACTGAAGAATAAAAACCATATGATCATCTCAATAGATGCAGAAAAAGCTTTTGACAAAATTCAACACCCATTTATGATAAAAACTCTCCAGAAAGTGGGCATAGAGGGAACCTACCTCAACATAATAAAGGCCATATATGACAAACCCACAGCAAACATCATTCTCAACGGTGAAAAACTGAAAGCATTTCCTCTAAGATCAGGAATGAGACAAGGATGTCCACTCTCACCACTATTATTCAACATCGTTCTGGAAGTCCTAGCCACAGCAATCAGAGAAGAAAAAGAAATAAAAGGAATACAAATTGGAAAAGAAGAAGTAAAGCTGTCACTGTTTGCAGATGACATGATACTATACATAGAGAATCCTAAAGATGCTACCAGAAAACTACTAGAGCTAATTAATGAATATGGTAAAGTTGCAGGATACAAAATTAATGCACAGAAATCTCTTGCATTCCTATACACTAATGATGAAAAATCTGAAAGAGAAATTATGGAAACACTCCCATTTACCATTGCAACAAAAAGAATAAAATCCCTAGGAATAAACCTACCTAGGGAGACAAAAGACCTGTATGCAGAAAACTATAAGACACTGATGAAAGAAATTAAAGATGATACCAACAGATGGAGAGATATACCATGTTCTTGGATTGGAAGAATCAACATTGTGAAAATGACTATACTACCCAAAGCAATCTACAGATTCAATGCAATCCCTATCAAATTACCAATGGCATTTTTTACGGAGCTAGAACAAATCATCTTATAATTTGTATGGAGACACAAAAGACCCCAAATAGCCAAAGCAGTCTTGAGGGAAAAAAACGGAGCTGGAGGAATCAGGCTCCCTGACTTCAGACTATACTACAAAGCTACAGTAATCAAGACAATATGGTACTGGCACAAAAACAGAAACATAGATCAATGGAACAAGATAGAAAACCCAGAGATAAACCCACGCACCTATGGTCAACTAATCTGTGACAAAGGAGGCAAAGATATACAATGGAGAAAAGACAGTCTCTTCAATAAGTTGTGCTGGGAAAACTGGACAGCTACATGTAAAAGAATGAAATTAGAATACTCCCTAACACCATACACAAAAATAAACTCAAAATGGACTAGAGACCTAAATGTAAGACTGGACACTATAAAACTCTTAGAGGAAAACATAGGAAGAACACTCTTTGACATAAATCACAGCAAGATCTTTTTTGATCCACCTCCTAGAGTAATGGAAATAAAAACAAAAATAAACAAATGGGACCTAATGAAACTTCAAAGCTTTTGCACAGCAAAGGAAACCATAAAGAACATGAAAAGACAACCCTCAGAATGGGAGAAAATATTTGCAAATGAATCAACGGACAAAGGATTAATCTCCAAAATATATAAACAGCTCATTCAGCTCAATATTAAAGAAACAAACACCCCAATCCAAAAATGGGCAGAAGACCTAAATAGACATTTCTCCAAAGAAGACATACAGACGGCCACGAAGCACATGAAAAGATGCTCAACATCACTAATTATTAGAGAAATGCAAATCAAAACTACAAATAGGTATCACCTCACACCAGTTAGAATGGGCATCATCAGAAAATCTACAAACAACAAATGCTGGAGAGGGTGTGGAGAAAAGGGAACCCTCTTGCACTGTTGGTGGGAATGTAAATTGATACAGCCACTATGGAGAACAATATGGAGGTTCCTTAAAAAACTAAAAATAGAATTACCATATGACCCAGCAATCCCACTACTGGGCATATACCCAGAGAAAACCATAATTCAAAAAAACACATGCACCCCAATGTTCATTGCAGCACTGTTTACAATAGCCAGGTCATGGAAGCAACCTAAATGCCCATCAACAGACGAATGGATAAAGAAGTTGTGGTACATATATACAATGGAATATTACTCAGCCATAAAAAGGAATGAAATTGAGTCATTTGTTGAGACGTGGATGGATCTAGAGACTGTCATACAGAGTGAAGTAAGTCAGAAAGAGAAAAACAAATATCGTATATTAACGCATGTATGTGGAACCTAGAAAAATGGTACAGATGAGCCGGTTTGCAGGGCAGAAGTTGAGACACAGATGTAGAGAACAGACATATGGACACCAAGGGGGGAAAACTGCGGTGGGGTGGGGATGGTGGTGTGCTGAATTGGGCGATTGGGATTGACATGTATACACTGATGTATATAAAATTGATGACTAATAAGAACCTGCAGTATAAACAAACAAACAAACAAAACAACTAATACTAAACTTTCATTGGGTTATTTGTATGGAAATATGTTAATATAAATGTTTCAGACATTACATGAAATTTCTAAAAATCTTATATGTTCTGGTATAATGTTATAAGTCATAATCCTAGTTATTACTTTAAAATGTATATCTCAGAAATAACTAATTTTCTTGTCAACTGCATTATTATGAACTTTCATTAAATCTTTAACCGTGGTCATTTTTAAGTCTTTTGTCATTTACAGACAGTTCTGGGTGTACTCTGATGCTTTTGTAAATATGTTCCTATAAAAAGGTTTCATCTTCAGGAAATTCATGGAAAAGACTCTGACAAGTACAGGTTTCTGGTACCTGACTGTAACTGCTGAACTGAATGAATAAGCATTTTCAGAACTCTAATGAAAAACTGATGAGCTCATAAAAGTGCTAACAAAAGATCAAGATGAAAAAAAAAATTAATTACATGGGACTGAGTGAACTGATGAGGATGAGTATAATTTTTGTGACTTTCTGTTTGAATTTAAAAAAAGAAAAATCCCACAAGGACTCAGAGGCAAAGAATATATAAATCAATTTTCACTGCAAAGTAAAGGAGCTGTTACAGTGGAGGATTACTGGACTGAATGTCAATATTATGACATAGTATGAGTGTGTTTCATATTTGGTAATTGCAATCATTGTTGCTTTTGTTGTGGTCATCCATGTACAATGCTTGGTGTCAGTCTATTTATCTCTTGTAAAAATAAAATACAGTGTGTGTGTGTGTGTGTGTGTGTGTGAAAAAAAAAAGATGTGTTAGTTGTTGGGGGATAAAGAGGAGGGAGATTCATTCATTCAAAACACAGCTGAAAAGTCCCTTCCTCCATGAAGCCCTTCAGATTGCTCTCGAGGTGCAGAGTCTTGTTTGGCTACACAAGGAACTCAAGCTTGGATCTGACCTCTGTATCCCTCAGGCTCATTACCTGTTGATGGGGCAATCAAGGCCTTGTTAACCATCGCAACAGGTGAGCCCAGCCTCTCCCCTCTTGTCACTCCAGGGTGTCCACTAGACGGAGCTTCACTCTTCCCCAAACGTCCCTGATCCCCTTGCCTCTAATTCTCTTTCTCTCTTTCGTGTCCTACCTTGTATCTACTCATACAAGACTTGGTTTAAATGTCTGTGCAAAGCCTTCTAACCCCTCCCCGTGCTTGCCTTCCCCCAAACCCCTCCAGAGGACCTAGTTGCTTCCTTCCTGATGTCCCAAGGGAGGGATTGTGCCTGTATTTTACAGAGCACTTGCTGTACTGCAGGGCAGGGAGTCTGTCTACTCGCCCGATATGCACACGGGATGCTCAAGGCTCCTTTCAGCCTCCACGCCTCAGCTTTAACAAACCCTCGCAGTGAGCCTTCCCCGCTGGTCCACCTCATGAAGCGTCTCCATTATTATTCGCTTCGTGGGAAATCAGGATCTGAATTGAAATAAAAATGTATTGTTGAAAAAAAAAAATTATACTCAAGTCAATCCCTTCTTCACCTCTGCCATCATTATCTTAGCAGTCCAGACTTCATACATGTTCACCTGCTTTGGACTCTAGTCTTTCTACTCTGGCAGGAATAAGGATCTTTCTTACCACTCAATTATTATTTAAATCCTAAATATTATAAATATAAATACATATAAATATAAATAAAAAATCACAAGATAACTGCTCTTTCCAATGCCTTTTGTCTCTGATACTTCAGCTGCATTTTGTAGCAAAATCCTAACCTTTTGAGAATTTGCCTTCTCTGCTCCTATGTTGCTGAGGTCTCCTGGAGAAAAATCATGCAATATAGATTGACTTTCTTACAAATTCATGACCTCATTTCAGCAATCGTCTCTGTTCTCTCCTCACCTTTTACCCACAATATCCACTTGGAATCTTTAATACTTTCCTCAGGATCCTGACATAATCACCTTGCACCTCATCCTTGGCAGGTAATACAGCCTCCCTCAGAGGAAGGGAGATGATGTTGGCCCAAACTGAGATTTTTCTTTTGGAGTAATTAATACTAATGTATACTTAATGAGATTAATTAGGCAGCAAGACCCTGTCTAAATCTTTACTAGATAGTGAAATATCATCAGGACAGAGAATACTTTATCTTCACAATAAAGTCTAAGCTCCTTCACATGACATAGAAGGTCCTTCAAAATTTTGCACCTGCATCTGTCTCTGGCTTTCCCTGGGTATTCCCCAACTGTAAACTACCAAACTGTATCCTCTGCAAGAAACTACTTGGAGTAGCCTTGGCACAGACTCTTTGCTCAGTCAAATTTAGATAATGAAATGACACCTTTGAAGAACCCAGACTTTTACCTAACTTTAGATCAAAGTGATCATCATGATCAATCACATAAATAAAAGTACAAAAATGGTGTTCAGTGTTACATATGGTTCCCTTCGGCAACACTGCTCCATCTCCGAGAGAACCACATACATACTCAACACCACAGACACAAAGCTGGTGGCAATTTCAAAGGAGTTACTATTTAACTATATTCTAACTATAACTATACTCTAAAGCAAGATAGTAAATGCTAAATTCATTGCTTCCCAGTTTTATTCTGCATTTACTCTGAGATGTCAGGTATGAAACAGTCTGGTCACATTTTAGTTCTGGGAAAAGAAAAAAGTTTTACACTAACTTGAAATAAAATCTGACTAAAACAGTATTAATTTTATTATATGGGAAGATATAAAAATAATTTTAAGTATCATTGCCATAGAATGCATATTTTATTATAAGTGCAACTAACACCAGTTTAAAAAAATGGATCTGATTGCCATTTTAGGATCTGACATATAAAAACCTGAGAAAGAGTTTTTGGACCATTTTCCTAGCATGTTTTTGCCACAAAAAAAATAGCATTTCCAGTATTATAGTATATATTAAACTACATTAGCATCCTTTAATTACTTGTCTGTCTCCTCTAATTTGCTGCATATTCCTTGAAGGCAAAGAGTCATCCCTATACCTCCAGATACCGAAGAGCCTGAGCTCCATTAATGAATAATAAATGAAAAGCTCATGGAACTTCCAGGGTCAAGGTTAAGAGTACTTAATCATGTAATTAGTAATTCAGAAAGCATGGGAAATTGTGTCACATGCTGGATATTACAGCTCAAGTGACTAACAAGATATGACAAGAGCATTTTACTCAAATCTCAGTTATTCACCCTCTGCTCCTTTTCTTCTGTGTAAAATTCACTATTTTTGCTTTGTACCTTCCTTTTTTCCTGTCTTTTGCTTATCATTTCTCCTCCACACAGCTGTTCCTATTATGGAAATAAATTCTGCTTAAATTTTTATTGAATAAAGTTGAGTTTTCCTAGACTAAATATTAACAACATGTCTACATTAACAACTTTTTCTCAGAAGAAAAATCTTTCTGTATTGCTTTGACTTCTGAGGGCTTTATTAATTTGACAGTGTTAATTAAAACATACTTAACATGAAATACAGTAAGTAAATTTTTTTAAGAAAGCACATAGTTTATAAATATGATTTGACCACCATCTTCTGCTCTCTCCATTTTCCAACTTAAAGAAATAGAAAAATTTTTGTGAGGCAGCAATTGGCTTTACAATTGACTTTTCAAGTTCTATTATCATTTTTGATTAAACATAAGGTATAATCTTCTGGAAATTCAATGATTCAAGAAATTAATAGCCATTTTGGGTATCTATGTTTAGATTAAATACTGAAAAGTGTTGTTGATAAAGATATAAGGTACCTTAAATAAGTGGAACTGTGAGGATTATCTAAAATAGAAATACCATTTTGAGCCAAGAGTTATTTGTAGCCACATGTAAATACAAAAATGGGTTTTATCTATCATTAAAAATTTAGTTATACATAAATATATATATAGATTTTTATGCAGTAAAAATTATATTATACTGTCAGAATTATACGGATCTGTACACCAATTTATAATGTTAAGAATTGAGGTATATGTTTTAGAGTTGAGTTTCAGAGCTCTTCTAAAATTTATTTCAGCTATAGTAGATAGAACACTTCTTATTCCTTTATCTTTCTAATGAAATATAAGAATTGTTGAAGCATAAGAGTAAAACTATCTTGAACATGGATGTCTGCAGTAACTCCAATAGGTAGCATACACATTAGTCTTCTAATGGACTAAAAACATGGAAGTGATCAAATGAGCAAAGTGACTTTACACTTAATGATCCGTATCTACAAAAGAAATTACTAAATGTTCCATTCATTCAACAAATGCAATTGAACACCTAATGTATGCTATCCCAAGTGATGGGCACTAGGAATCCAACAGTGGGCAAATTAGACACAGTCTCCTTTACTCCTGTAGTTTACAGCTTAGGTGAAATGCAGATTTTATGAAGAAACTGCAAGCGAGTGTATGAAAGGAGGATGTCCATGGGAATAGAGCACATAAAACCTAACCTGAGGAGTTAGCAATTTTTAAAAACATGTATGAGATTTAATTTTCTTAAAATCACCAATTATTCAAATAATAACACTTCTAGAGCTAATGTTGGCTAAACAGTCTATGCTTTGGGGAAGGTGAAGAAGCTATTCCCCAAAATACCTTCCCCAGTGGTGTTCTGAAAAAAGGTTATAGTCAGGGGCACAATTAAATGCCCCTGACGGTCATTCAACCGTAAAAAAATCTATTGAGTGCCTGCTAAGTGCTAGAGAATAAGAAGACAAACATGTCTCGGCCCTTGAGAAGATTACAGTCTAGGAAAAAGATGGCTGTTAAAGAATAACGAAATGTGATAAATGTCTCAAGAGGAGGAACTAAGGGAAATATAATGAAGAAGTAAAGCCAGTCAGCCATTGGCTGAAGGTTTCCAAGAGATTTGTAGGTAAGTAAACAGCTTTGACTTTGGCATCTTTAGGGTTCTGTGAGGATCTCAATTTTGTTTCTCTTTGTCTCATACATAGTGTGTTCTTTCATGTGATTTTTGTATTAAAATGTTCCCCAACACACACACCCTCCAGTGTTCAGTGGCCTAGGACGTCGTAACTCAGGTAAGATCAGTTCTAAAGTTCTAAGCATAAAGTAGAAAAACTCTTTTACCTTTGTTTCTACTTTTCTTAAAATTGTCTTTTCTCCCTTCTTATTATTGAAGTAGAAAGTCTGAAAGCAAAAATTCAGGTATAGGCCTAGGAAAGAGGAGTCAAACAGGTCTCTGTGCTTTCTTTTCATTTAGGCTTTTAGGTCAACAGCACAAAAGGAGTCCTTGTAGAACTCCGTGACTCAGCCTTGCTCATTAGGGCTCTGGGTTAAAGACAGAGACTTATTGTAAAGAATGCGTGTGTGTGCTTAGACTTTTCCGCTGGTCCCCAAGGAGTAAGAAGATAGTTGATTTTTCAGGGAATTGAGGGTCCCTCCAAAGCCTCTTTGTATCAAAGATCTAACAGAAAACAAGAAGACAACAATATGTTGCTTTCTTCAGGAAATGTACTCAAATACTTGAAATAATTTTGTTGCTCCTTCGGTGTAGAACTGCATTCCACGTTCATACTCTTTTTGCCCTTCTAAGGAGGAGAGTAATATCATAGGATATTGATTAAGCTGCTTTTTTCAAGAGTCAAAGTTTTCCAAGGAACTACAGGTCACCACAGGGCTCTCTCCTCTTTTGCAGGACAGGGCAAAGTGGTGTGGGGGAGCACTTTGAAGCTGTCCTCTCCCCCTTCTTCCTCTCCCTAAGTTTGGAGCACAGTAAGTTAACTTCAGCAATACCTAGGAGAGCTACAGTGTTCACTTGTTTGGCATTCTTTCCATTTCCACTAGTGCCCACTGGAGTATTAGGACTGCCTTTGTAGCATTAAAAGTGAGAGAGCAATCCTTGGAGCCTGCTTTAGCCTGAGGCTATTTAGGCCTAACAAGCTCAAGAAATAGAAGTCTTTCATGTGTTCAGCCCAATTTACTAGAGCTTTGTACCCTGGCTCTAAGCCAAATTCCCAACTAATAAATTTTTTTACTATTGTTGTTTGGTTATTTTTGCCCTTAAAATTTGTTTATGAGAATATACCTCTCAGAGAGGGAAGGAGTTAATTGGATGAGCTAAGTTCAGAGGTACCCCTGATACTCTGACAAAACGCCATTAAATAGTACCCCAACCTCAATCAAATTTCTAAATAATGTAAGCATGAAAATTTGATTTCAAAGTAAAAGTGCTCGGGACTTCCCCGGCGGTCCAGTGGTTAAGAATTCGCCTTCCAATATATGGGGTGCGGGTTCAATCCCTGGTCGGGGAGCTAAGATCTCACATGCCTCACAGCCAAAAAAAAAAAAAAGCTCTCTTTGTTTGCAGAATTTTACTGATATTGGTTTCAGTAAAGGCCTGGATGGCAAAGTATACAGAGCAATAAAATATTTACAAACCAGCCCACAAAGTTCAACAAAATCTTGATAATGAACCTAAGACTGCCCACACTGAATAAATGATACCCATGCTACTACCCACAACTGTCTACTATGAGTCACGTTGCAGCCATGTGGTTGATATTGTGCAATGAATAAAACTACAAATTGCTGTAATGTACCATGCTAGAGTTTCCAAAAACAAATGCTAAAGATTGCCCATTGCACATATATTTAGAAATAGATGTCTGTTTCCAGCAAGAGCATCCTGTAAATTCTGACTTTTTTATACTGAGTCTCCAAGATCTCAACCTCTATGTTTTCATTTGCTACTCTTAGCAATCTTGTGAGGTGAGTAGGAAGCCATGGCTATTCCTTTAGTTAAGCTGCCATGCTCAGCTTGCTGCTCTTCTTATTCATCAAGGGGTTTGCATGTATACTCTGGAAATGCATATTAAATTTTATAGTAATTTGAAAATGAAGCAAAAAATATTAGTTTTATAATATAGACTACAAAAACTAAAGCCAGAACCACGTGGATACTGAGGCCAAGATTCTCAATGAGGATCAGGGAGTGGGGTGGAGAAGTGTTGTGTTTATTCAAAAAGGGCATGGATTTTAGATAGCTGATAAAAATTGTTCTACTTCTTTTCCGTAGGTGATTCCATCCACTGCCATGGCTTTACTAACCATTAATGTATCAATGCCTTCTAAAGTATGCATCTCCAGGCTGGATTTCTCTCCCATCTTCAGACTGGTATTTTTATTTCTTTGATGAACTACTCTTTGGGGAAAAAACTACCAGCTTGATTCATATTTTCTTCAGGCATGCATGGGGCTGGTCTGGAAGGCTGAGGTTCTTTGGCAGCATCTGAAGATAAGTAAGCTAAAGAAGGCAGTTATACCAGCAGTAAAGCAGAGGGCTTATATCAAGTCTGATATGCTAAAACTACTTTAGTTTATTCTTTATAACACATTTCCTCTATTTGTGACAAGTATTATGAATTGTTTTTAATTCCAAGTTATTTTGTTCTTTAGCAACCCCCAAAAGTCAGTTAGGTAAATCATGAGGCTAAAAATAGAAGACTTCAAATAAGCACAATTTACTAGCTGATTGATCCGTGACAGACAATAGCCCTCCCACAGATGATATATCTATATAGACATTACCAAAACATGACATGAGGCTATCTGGTATTACCCTAACATGTAAATATTAAAAAAAAAATTTTTTTTCAAAACAGGTTTGCAAAAGCAAACAGGGTAACTGATAGTTTACAACTGAAATAATGACCATCCCCTCCATCCCCTCATTTTTAGGAAATTGGTGTTTCCAAATTAATTAGCAAAAAACTGAATGTGGAAACAGGAACTCCTGCTTGAAATAATTAAGACAAGAAATGATATAGACCTTTCTATGAGGCTTTAACAATCATTAAAAAACCTTATTTTAGCCAGAAATGTATGAATGTATAACTCCTGTTGGCTTCAATAGAAAACACCTTTGTGTAAACAGCTGAAATATTTAGTCAGGGAGGTACATTTTTCCAAGATTATTTCTGAGAATATATGTATTTGCACAATGAAGTTTTTCTTTAGTATTTGTCCATGCTTGCACTTATTCTCATTTAACTATATATCATATAATGGCAAACATTATTTCACCAGGTGGAACATTTTTCAATTTGAGAATATGAGTGTTTTTATAAGTGAATGTTTTAAGTCTTAAAAACAAAAACTCTATTCTTTGTCTCAGTTGAATTTTTCTTTTTTTGTGTTTTGAGGTTGAAACTTAACATTTGAAAAGCAATATTACTAGTTTCATATTTCTCTACTTGTATATGCTATTTGAAAACATCCATATGAAAACTTGGCTGAAAAAATGTGAAAAAGATTCACTCCAAGAGCAAAATGGCATCTACCCCAATAAAAATCTTAGAGTGAATAAACAGCAACACCAAAACAAAACTGAGTTTGTTGTTTCCCATTACCTGAATAGTGTTTAAAATAAAAAAGTGTTCCTGGCTGCTTTAATTTCATAGAACTATGGGTTTCATGTTACCTTTCCAAAGAGGTTAACAATTTATCAAACATTATATTACCAAATACCAATATTACTAAGATAAGCTATATACAAAATTTAGTGGCAAAAAAGACAATTAATAGAAATGCCATGCATCTACAAATGTATACAAATACATTCCAATCTCTACCTAATAAATTAGTAACCACCATATGGTTTTCTAAGATCATAGTAAATACCTAGGCACATATATAAAAATCTAATTTCAATACCATTTTTTAAACTCATGCTAAAATTGAGTATGTCAGTGATACCATTTGACTTTTTTCCACTGGTATTATAGCTTCTGAACATCCTTGTAAATATTTATTACTTAAAATGAATTTGGATTGAGTAAAATGTTTAGAAGGTTGGTTTCTTTTTGCCTTCTTGCCTTAGGATTGGTAAGAAGAATGAGAGCTCTTCAGTGCTACTTTTACCATATAAGCACATCTAGGTAGAGATTCCTTAGAAGGGATTCCTTAGAAAAGATACTCTAGTCTCTCCATCTGATCCTGGGGAAGTCAACTGTGGGCTCAGTGTCTTCACTTGAGGATGAGCATTAGCAACCTCACTGCAATCTCCTTAAGCCTATTTACATTTGTAGAATAAAGTTGATACCTTAAATTGCAAATAAACAAACATAAACAAACATCAAAACCAATTAAATTTTTATTATAGAAAGTTAGAAAGGATAAAAAGCACTAAGAAGATTTTTAAAATTCACTCATAAATCCAACACCCAAAGGAGAGCATTTTGGTGTATTTTGTTCTAGTACTTTTATGCATACTTAATTTTCAGTATTTATTTCTTACACAGTAAGTCCTCATTTTGTGTGTCAACGTAAGACCTTTTATGCCCAACATAAAAGAGAATACTGTACAAGTTCTGCATTGGATGAAAAAATAGAAGTGAGTCAAAATTTAAAAATAAACAGACTAACATACTGGGGGAGTGGTGAGGGGATAGAATTAGATTTTCACATTACCTGTGTCATGTGGAAGACAGTAGGTTTAACTAAGGAAGATGCCCCTTACAATAAAAAAACCTAGTAGTGATCTTAGGTTCCAAAATAAAATTTAGAGGTAACTTAGACATAGATTCCATATTGTTTAGTAGCTTACCTGTAATACCAAGAAGGAAATCATTCTTTAGGGCACTCTGTAGCCTGTTGCACTAACATGAAATGAATATGGGGGACAATCTTGGATTGCTCATACCAAAGTCTAAATGCAGCCCGAGAAATAATGCTCAATGCATTCTTTCTATGTGATCACAGGACCAATTGTTGTTTTAACCTGAGGAATGGCTCCAGTAAATATGTAATTTTGAAATAAATATTTTTATTTATGGGGTGCCTAATATTAAAAAGTGAATTTTATAAACCAGGATGTGAAGAGGAATTATTAACAATAATTGACTTCACTTAAGAAAAATTTTCTTTGTTAAATAGATTTTTAAACCTTATTTTAAATTGGTGCTGCTATGAACATAAGCGTGCGTAAATCTTCTTGAATTATAGTTTTGTCTGGGTATATGCCCAGGAGCGGGATTGATGGATCATATGGTAATTCTATTTTTAGTTTTCTGAGGAAACTCCACGCTGTCTTCCATAGTGGCTGCACCAACTTACATTCCCACCAAAAGTGTATGAGAGTTCCCTTTTCTCCACACCTTCTCCAGCATTTGTTATTTGTAGACTTTTTAATGATGGCCATTCTGACTGGTGTGAGGTGGTACCTCATTGTAGTTTTGATTTGCATTTCTCTAATAATTAATGATGCTGAGCATCTTTTCATGTTCCAAATGGTTATCTGTATGTGTTCTTTGAAGAAATGTCTATTAAGGTCCTCTGCCCAATTTTTTATTAGGTTCTTTGTTTTTTGTTGTTGTTGAGCAGTATGAGCTGTCTGCATATTTTGGAGATTAAGCCCTTGTCTGTTGCATCATTTACAAATATTTTCTCCCATTCCATAGGTTGTCTTTTCATTTTTTTTATGGTTTCCTTTGCTGTGCAAAAGCTTGTAAGTTTGATTAGGTCCCACTTGTTTGTTTTTGTTTATATTTCTATTTCCTTGGGAGACTGACCTAAGAAAACATTGGTATGATTTATGTCAGAGAATGTTTTGCCTATGTTCTCTTCTAGGAGTTTTATGGTGTCATGTCTTAAGTTTAAGTCTTTAAGTCATTTTGAGCTTATTTTTGTGCATACTGTGAGGGTGTGTTCTACTTCATTGATTTACATGCAGCTGTCCAACTTTCCCAGCATCACTTGCTGAAGAGACTTATCTTTTTTCCATTTTATATTCTTGCCTCCTTTGTTGAGGATTAGTTGACCATAGGTGTGTGGGTTTATTTCTGGGCTCTATTCTGTTCCATTGATCTGTACGTCTGTTTTTGTACCAATACCACACTGTTTTGATTACTGTAGCTTTGTAGTATTGTCTGAAGTCTGGGAGAGTTATGGCTCCTGCTTTGTTTTCTTCCTCAGGATTGCTTTGGCAATTCTGGGTCTTTTATGGTTCCATATACATTTTTGGATTATTTGTTCTACTTCTGTGAAAAAATGTCTTGAGTATTTAGATAGGGATCACATTAAATCTGTAGATTGCTTTGGGTAGTATTGTCATTTTAACAATATTAATTCTTCCAGTCCAAGAGCATGGGATATCTTTCCATTTCTTTGAATCCTCTTTAATTTCCTTTATTAATATTTTATAGTTTTCAGCATATAAGTCTTTCCCCTCCTTGGTCAGGTTTATTCCTAGATATTTTGGGTGGGGGTGTTATTTTAAAAGGTATTATTTTTTACATTCCCTTTCTCATATTTCATTGTTAGTGTAAAGAAATGCATCCAATTTTTTAATGTTAATCTTGTATCCTGCTACTTTGCTGGTTTCATTTATTAGACCTAGTAGTTTTTGTGTGGAGTCCTTAGGGTTTTCTACATATAGTATTGTGGCATCTGCATATAGTGACAGTTTCACCTCTTCCTTTCCAATTTGGATACATTTTATTTCTTTTTCTTGTCTGATTGCTGTGGCTAGGACATCCAATACTATGTTGAATAGAAGTGGTGAGAGTGGACATCCTTGTCTTGTTCCAGACTTTAGCAGGAATGTTTTTAGCTTTTCACCATTGAGTATTATATTAGCTGTGGGTTTGTCATAAATGGCTTTTATTATGTTGAGATATGTTTTCTCTATTCCCACTTTGGTAAGAGTTTTCATCATGAAGCCATGTTGAATTCTGTCTAATGCTTTTTCTGCATCTATTGAGATGATCATGTGATTTTTTTAAATTTTGTTAATGTGGTATATTACATTGATTTGCGAATGTTGAACCATCCTTGTGAACTGAGGATGAATCCCACTTGGTTGTGGTGTATGATCCTTTTTATGTATTGTTGGATTTGGTTTGCTAATATTTTGGTGAGAACTTTTGCATCTATATTCATCAAAGATATTGGCCTATAATTTTCTTTTTTGGTGGTGTCTTTTTCTGGTTTTGGTGTCAGGGTGATGGTAGCTTCATAGAATGTCTTTGGGAGTGTTCCTGCCTTTTCAACCTTTCAGAAGAGTTTGAGAAAAATTGGTATAAGTTCTTCTTTGTATGTTTGGTAGAATTCCCCTGTGAAGCCATCTGGTCCTGGACTTTTGTTTGTAGGGAGTTTTTTTTTTTATTACAGATGCTATTTCACTTCTAGTGATCAGTCTGTTCAAATCATCTATTTCTTCTTGATTCAGTTTTGGTGGACTGTATCTTTCTAGAAAGTTGTCCATTTCTTCTAGGTTGTCAAATGTGTTGGCATATAATTGTTCATAGTATTCTTTTAGGGTTTTTTTGGTATTTCTGTTGTATCAGTTGAGATTTCTCCTTCTTCATTTCTTATTTTGTTTATTTGGGTTCTCTCTCTTTTCTTCTCGGTGATCCTGGCCTGAGGTTTGTCAGTTTAGTTTACCCTTTCAAAGAACCAGCTCTTGGTTTTATTGATTTTTTTCTATTGTTTTTTAATCTCTATTTTATTTATTTCTTCCCTGATCTTTATCATTTCCTTCCTTCTGCTGGCTTTAAGTTTTGTTTCTTCTTCTTTTTCTAATTCTTTTTGGTGGCAGGTTAGTTTGTTGACTTGAGATTTTTCTTGTTTTTTGATGAAGGCCTGTATTGCTTTGAACTTCCCTATAAAAACTTCTTTTGCTGTATCCATAGATTTTGTATGGTTGTGTTTTCATTATCATTTTTCTCAAGGTATTTTTGTAATTTCCTTTTTGATTTCCTCTTTGACCCACTGGTTTTTTAGTAGCATGTTGTTAAGTCTCTATGTAGTCGTTTTCTTCTCATTTCATTTCCTGTGGTTGATTTCTAGTTTCATGCCATTGTGGTCAGAGGAGATGCTTGAAATAATTTCTATACTCTTAAATTTGTTGAGGTTAATTTTGTGCCCAAGTATGTGGTCAATCCTAGAGAATGTTCCATGTGTGCTTGAAAAGAATGTGTATGCTGGGTTTTTTTTTTTTTTTTTTGGATGTAATGTCATGAAAATATCAATTAAGTCTAACTGTTCTATTGTATTATTTAGGATCTCTGTTGCCTTATTGATTCACTGTCTGGAAGATCTGTCATTGATGTGAGTGGGGTGTTAAAGACTCCTACTATTATTGTATTCCCATTGATTTCTCCCTTTATGTCTGTTAGTATTTGATTTTATGTATTTGGGTACTCTGATATTAGGCACATATAAGTTGATGAGTGTAATATCCTCTTCTTGTATTGATCCTTTTATCATTATATAGTGTTCTTCTTTATCTTTCTTTATAGTCTTTACTTTAAAGTCTATTTTGTCTGATATGAGTATTGCAACTCCCACTTTCTTGTCATTTCTGTTTGCCTGAAATATCTTTTTTCATCCCCTCACTTTCTATCTATGTGTGTTGTTTGCCCTAAGGTGGGTCTCTTGCAGGCAGCATATTGTAGGCTCTTGATTTTTTATCCAGTCTGCCACTCTATGTCTTTTGATTGGAGCATTCAGTCCCTTGACATTTAACGTAATTATTGATACATATGTATTTATTGCCATTTTAAACCTTGTTTTCCAGTTGAGCCTGTGTTTCTTCTTTGTTCCTTTCTTTTTCTTATTGTATTTCTTTTTGTGGTTTGATGATTTCCTTTTATTTTATGCTTGTGTTCTCTTCTTTCTCGATTTTGTGAAGCTATTGTATGTTTTTGATTTGTGGTTGCCCTGTTTTTCAAGTATGTTAGCCCCTTCGTATATCTGCTTGCTTTAGACTGATAGTCAAATAGGTTCAAATACATTCTAAAACAAAATAATAATAATAAAAAGAATCTGTATTTTCTTACTCTCCTTCCCCATATTTTATGATTTTTGAAAAATTATCTCTTTCTCTTTGATGTTTGGTGGTTTTTTAATATATTAAGTAATTAATTTGGCTGCATCAGGTCTTGGTTGCGGTGTGCGGGATCCTTTGTTGCGGCTCTTGGGCTATTCATTGTAGAGTGCAGGCTTTTCTCTAGTTGCAGCATATGGCCTCTCTAGTTGTGGTGTGCAGGATCAGTAGTTGTGGCATGTGGGCTCTCTAGTTGTGGCACACAGGCTCTACAACATGCGGGGTTAGTTGCCCTATGGCATGTGGGATCTTAGTTCCACAACCAGGGATCAAACCCATGTCCCCTGCATTGCAAGGTGGATTCTTAACCACTGGACCACCAGGGAAGTCCCAGATTTTATGATTCTCATGTCCCTTTTTACATATTCACGTTTATCCTTTTGCTGTTCCTTGTATTTATCATTGCTTTCAAAAATAGTTTTGGAGGGCTCGCTAGAGTTCAGGGAGGCCACCACAAGATTCCAGTGTGGTGGCGGGCCTCACCTCCCACTGGTGGGACAAGGATGGAGTGGTTAGAAGGGAGTAGACAGGCACCAGGTCAGCTGCGGTCCGTGTGGAGGCTGAGACAGCCGATGGCACGACCAGAGGCAGTCATCACTCTTCAGCTTTTATGACTTGGAGATTTTGGCTATGCTTGTCTAGATTCTTCAGTAGTTCTGGAGGCACACAGTGTGGGTGACAGGGTCTTGGTGCTCTGGCCAGGTGTCAGGCCTGTGCCTCTGAGGTGGGAGGGCTGAGTTCAGGGCATGGTCCTCCAGAGACTTCCCAGCACCATGTAATATCAAACAGCAAAAGCTTTCCCAGAGATCTCTATCTCAATGCAAAGATCCACCTCCACTCAATGACCAGGAACCTACAGTGCTGGACAACCTATGACAAACAACTACCAAGACAGGAACATAAGCCCGTCCATTAGCAGAGAGGCTGCCTAAAATCATAATAAGGTCACAGACACCCCAAAACACACCACTGGACGTGGCCCTGTCCACCAGAAAGACAAGATCCAGCCTCATCCACCAGAAGACAGGCACTAGTCCCCGCCACCAGGAAGCCTACAAAACCCACTGAACCAAACTTAGCCAAAGTGGGTAAACACCAAAAACAACAAGAACTACGAACCTGCAGCCTGCGAAAAGGAGACCACAAACACACTAAGTTTAGCAAGATGAGAAGACAGAGAACCACACAGCAGATGAAGGAGCAAGGCAAAAACCCACAAGACCAAACAAATGAAGAGGAAGTAGGCAGTCTACCTGAAAAAGAATTCAGAGTAATGATAGTAAAGATGATCCAAAATCTTGGAAATAGAATGGAGAAAATACAAGGAACGTTTAACAAGGACCTAGAACAACTAAGAGCAAACAAACAATGATGTACAACACAAGAAATGAAATTTAAAAATCTCTAGAAGGGATCAATAGCAGAATAACTGAGGCATAAGAAAGGATCAGTGACCAGGAAGATAAAATAGTGGAAATAACTACTGCAGAGCAGAATAAAGAAAAAAGAATGAAAAGCATTGAGGACAGTCTCAGAGACCTCTGGGACAATATTAAACACACCAACATTCGAGTTATAGGGGTCCCAGAAGAAGAAGAGAAAAAGAAAGGGACTGAGAAAATATTTGAAGAGATTATAGTTGAAAACTTCCCTAATATGGGAAAGGAAACAGTCAATCAAGTCCAGGAAGAGCAGAGAGTCCCATACAGGATAAATCCAAGGAGAAACACGCCAAAACACATATTAATCAAACTATCAAAAATTAAATACTAAGAAACAATATTAAAAGCAGCAAGGGAAAAGCAACAAATAATATACAAGGGAATCCCCAAAAGGCTAACAGCTGATTTTTCAGCAGAAACTCTGAAAGCCAGAAGGGAGTGGCAGGACATATTTAAAGAGATGAAAGGGAAAAACCTACAACCAAGATTACTCTACCCAGCAAGGAACTCATTCAGATTTGACAGAGAAGTTAAAACCTTTACAGACAAGCAAAAGCTAAGAGAACTCAGCACCACCAAACCAGCTTTACAACAAATTCTAAAGGAACTTCTCTAGGCAGACAACAAAAGAAAAAGGAAAAGACGTACAAAAACAAACCAAAAACAATTAAGAAAATGGTAATAGGAACATACATATCGATAACTACCTTAAATGTAAATGGATTAAATGCTCCAACAAAAAGACATAGACTCACTGAATGGATACAGAAGCAAGACCCATATATATGCTGTCTACAAGAGACCAGCTTCAGACCTAGGGACACACACACACTGAAAGCGAGGGGATGGAAAAAGATATTCAATGCAAACGGAAATCAAAAGAAAGCTGGAGTAGCAATTCTCATATTAGACAAAATAGACTTTAAAAGAAAGACTATTACAAGAGACAAAGAAGGACACTACATAATGATCAAGGGATCAATCCAAGAAGAATATATAACAATTGTAAATATTTATGCACCCAATATAGGAGCAACTCAATACATGAGGCAATTGCTAACAGCCATAAAAGGGAAAATGGACAGTAACAGAATCATAGTAGGGGACTTTAACACTTCACTTTCACCAATGGAGAGATCATCCATAATGAAAATTAATAAGGAAACACAGGCTTAAAATAATACATTAAACAAGATGGACTTAATTGATATGTATACGACATTCCATCCAAAAACAACAGAACACACTTTCTTCCCAAGTGCTCATGGAACATTCTCCAGGATAGATCATATCTTGGGTCACAAGTCAAGCCTTGATAAATTTAAGAAAACTGAAGTCCTATCAAGTATCTATTCTGATCACAACGCGATGAGACTAGATAACAATTACAGGAAAAAATCAGTAAAAAATACAAATATATGGAGGCTAAACAATACACTACTTAATAACCAAGAGATCACTGGAGAAATCAAAGAGGAAATCAGAAATACCCAGAAAAAATGACAATGAAAACAGGATGACACAAAACCTATTGGATGCAGCAAAAGCAGTTCTAAGAGGGAAGTTTATAGCAATACAATCCTACCTCAAGAAACAAGAAAGATCTCAAATAAACAACCTAACCTTACACCTAAAGCAATTAGAGAAAGAAGAATAAAAAAAACCCAAAGTTAGCAGAAGGAAAGAAATCATATAGATCAGATCAGAAATAAATGAAAAAGAAATGAAGGAAACAATAGCAAAGATCAATAAAACTAAAAGCTGGCTCTTTGAGACGACAAACAAAATTGATAAACCATTAGCCCGACACATCAAGAAAAATAGGGAGAAGACTCAAATCAATAGAAATAGAAATGAAAAAGGAGAAGTAACAACTGATACTGCAGAAATACAAAGGATCATGAGAGATCAGTACAAGCAACTATATGCCAATAAAATGGACAACCTGGAAGAAATGGACAAATTCTTAGAAAAGCACAACCTTCCAAGACTGAAGCAGGAGGAAATAGAAAATATAACCCGACCAATCACAACCACTGAAGTTGAGACTGTGATGAAAAATCTTCCAACAAACAAAAGCCCAGGACCAGATGGCTTCACAGGCGAATTCTAGCAAACATTTAGAGAAGAACTAACACCTATCCTTCTCAAACTCTTCCAAAATATAGCAGAGGGAGGAACACTCACAAACTCATTCTACAAGGCCACCATCACCCTGATACCAAAATCAGACAAAGGTGTCACAAAGAAAGAAAACTACAGGCCAATATCACTGATGAACATAGATGCAAAAATCCTCAACAAAATACTAGCAAACAGAATCCAACAACACATTAAAATGTTCACACACCATGATCAAGTGTACTGCCTATGTTTTCCTCTATGAAATGCAAGGATTCATCAATATACGCAAATCAATCAATGTGATACACCATATTAACAAACTGAAGAATAAAAACCACATGATCATCTCAATAGATGCAGACAAAGCTTTCGACAAAATTCAACATCCATTTATGATAAAAACCCTCCAGAAAGTAGGCATAGAGGGAACTTACCTCCACATAATAAAGGCCATATATGACAAACCCACAGCCAACATCGTCCTGAATGGTGAAAAACTGAAACCATTTCCACTAAGATCAGGAACAAGACAAAGTTGTCCACTCTCACCACTATTATTCCACATAGTTTTGGAAGTTTTAGCCACAGCAATCAGAGAAGAAAAAGAAATAAAAGGAATCCAAATTGGAAGAGAAGAAGTAAAGCTGTCACTGTTTGCAGATGACATGATACTATACATAGAGTATCCTAAAGATGCTACCAGAAAACTACTAGAGCTATTCAATGAACTTGGTAAAGTAGGAGGATACAAAATTAATGCACAAAAATCTCTTGTATTCCTATACACTAATGATGAAAAATCTGAAAGTGAAATTCAGAAAACACTCCTATTTACCATTGCAACAAAAAGAATAAAATACCTAGGAATAAACCTACCTAAGGAAACAAAAGACCTGTATGCAGAAAACTATAAGACACTGATGAAAGAAATTAAAAATGATACCAACAGATGGAGAGATATACCATGTTCTTGGATTGGAAGAATCAACATTGTGAAAATGACTATACTACCCAAAGCAATCTACAGATTTAATTCAATCCTTATCAAACTACCACTGGCATTTTTCACAGAACTAGAAAAAAAATTTTCACAATTTGTATGGAAACATAAAAGACCCTGAATAGTGAAAGCAATCTTGAGAAAGAAATACAGAGCTGGAGGAATCAGGCTCCCTGACTTCAGACTATACTACAAAGCTACAGTAATCAAGACAGTATGGCACTGGCACCAAAACAGAAATATAGATCAATGGAACAGTATAGAAAGCCCCAAGATAAACACACGCACATTGGTCACCTTATTTTTGATAAAGGAGGCAAGAATATACAATGGAGAAAAGACAGCCTCTTCAATAATTGGTGCTATGTGAACTGGACAGCTACATGTAAAAGAATGAACTTAGAACACTCCCTAACACCATACACAAAAATAAACTCAAAATGGATTAAAGACCTAAGTGTAAGGCCAGACACTATAAAATTCTTAGAGGAAAACATAGGCAGTACACTCTATGACATAAATCACAGCAAGATCCTTTTTGACCCAGCTCCTAGAGAAACGGAAATAAAAACAAAAATAAACAAAAGGGACATAATTAAACTTAAAAGCTTTTGCACAGCAAAGGAAACCATAAACAAGATGAAAAGACAACCCTCAGAATGGGAGAAAATATTTGCAAATGAAGCAACTGTCAAAAGATTAATCTCCAAAATATACAAGCAGCTCATGCAGCTCAATATCAAAAAACACAAACAACCCAATCCAAAAATGGGCAGAAGACCTAAATCAACACATCCTCGAAGAAGATATACAGATTGCCAACAAACACATGAAAGAATGCTCAACATCATTAATCATTAGAGAAATGCAAGTCAAAACTACAATGAGATATCATCTCACACCAGTCAGAATGGCCATCATCAAAAATCTACAGACAATAAATGCTGGAGAGGGTGTGGAGAAAAGGGAACACTCTTGCACTGTTGGTGGGAATGTAAATTGATACAGCCACTATGGAGAATAGTATGGAGGTTCCTTAAAAACTAAAAATAGAACTACCATATGACCCAGCAATCCAGCTACTGGGCATATACCCTGAGAAAACCATAGTTCAAAAGGAGTCATGTATTGAAATGTTCATTGCAGCTCTATTTACAATAGCCAGGACATGGAAGCAACCTAAGTGTCCATCGACAGATGAATGGATAAAGAAGATGTGGCACATATATACAATGGAATATTACTCAGCCATATAAAGAAATGAAATTAAGTTATTTGTAGTGAGATAGCTGGACCTAGAGTCTGTCATACAGAGTGAAGTAAGTCAGAAAGAGAAAAACAAATACCATATGCTAACACATATATATGGAATCACAAAAAAAATGTTCTGAAGAACCTAGGGGCTGGACAGGAATAAAGACGCAGCCATTGAGAATCGACTTGAGGACATGGGGAGGGGGAAAGGTAAGCTGGGACTAAGTGAGAGTGTGGCATGGACTTATATATACTATATACTACCAAATATAAAATAGATAGCTAATGGGAAGCAACCACATAGCACAGGGAGATCAGCTCCGTGTTTTTTGACCACCTAGAGGGGTGGGATAGGGAGGGTGGGAGGGAGACGCAAGAGGGAGGGGATATGGGGATATATGTATATGTATAGCTGATTCACTTTGTTATAAAGCAGAATCTAACATGCCATTGTAAAGCAATTATACTCCAATAAAGGTGTTAAAAAAAAAAAAGAATAAGGTGATCATGTAAGAAAAAAATAGGTTTTTTTTGTTTTTGTTTTTGGATCTGTATACTGACTAATTTAAGTGATTTACTTTGTGATTTCCTCCTTCCTATATATTCTTGCTTCTTTTCTATTTAGAGATGACCTTTCATTATTTCTTGTAGGGTAGGTTTAGTAGTGCTGTATTCTTTTAGTTTTTGCTTGTCTGAGAAATTCTTTATTTCTCCTCCTATTCTAAATGATAATCTTGCCAGTAGAGTATTATAGGTTGCAGATTTTTCTCTTTCAAGACTTTGAATATATTTTGCCACTCCCTTCTGGCCTGCAGTTTTTCTGTAGAGAAATCAGCTGATAGCAATATGGGGGTTCCTTGTAGTTAACTCTTTGTTTTTCTCTTGCTGCTGTAGAATCCTCTCTTTAACTTTTCCATTTTTATTATAAGATGTCTTGGTGTAGGTCTGTTTTGGTTCATCTTGTCTGGGAGACTCTGTGCTTCCTACATCTGGATATCTGTTTCCTTCTTTAGATTTGGGAAGTTTTCAGCCATAATTTCTTCAAATACATTTTCAATCCCTTTTTCTCTTTCTTCTCCTTCTGGAATCCCTATTATGTGCAGATTGGCCTGCTATATTTTATCCCATATGTCTCTTATATTGTTGTCTTTTTTTTTTTTTTTTTTCATTTGGCTTTCTGTCTGCTGTTCCGATTGTGTGGTTTCCATTATTCTATCTTCCAGGTCACTTATTTTTAATTCTGCATTATTCATTTTGCTCTTCATTACCTTGAGCTCAGGTTTCATCTCAACAAATGACTTTTCTAATTTTTCTTGGCTCCTTATAGTTTCTAGTTACTTTTTACAGTAACCTGCATTTCTGTAAATAGCCTTTCTTTATTCCTTCAGTATTTTCATTACCTCCTTTTTGAACTTGCTGTCTCTTAGACTGAAGAGTTCTGTTTCCTTGTTATTTCCTTCAGGGGAATTCTCTTGGTCTTTTAACTGAGATGGGTTCCTCTCCCTCTTCATTTTGTTTATATTTCTTTTTGTGAGCTTAGAAGAAACAAATATCTACTGTAGTCTTAGAGGGCTATTTATATGTGGGAGCATCCCTGCATAGCTTGTGTGGCTTTTAATTTTTTTTTTTTTTTTTTTTTTTTTTTTGGTGTGAGGGCTGTTTTTGGTTTGGATGCTTGCTGTCCCTTTCCTCAGTGTGTGCTGGCTGTTATCCCCTTGATAGGGGGTGTGCAGGTGCATAGCACTTGCCCATGCTCCCAGGTAGGTGGGAAGCAGCAGTTGGCTCCCATTGCAGGTCTCTCAGCAGAGGCGGCTGGCTGCACATATTCCTGGGGAGGTGGGGGCAGTGGTTGGCCCCGGGTCATGGGACCCTTGGCAGCAGTGGTGAGTCATGCATGCCCCCAGGGAGATGGGGGCAATGGTTGGCCCTGGGTCACTGGTTCCTTGGTGGAGGTGGCTGGCTGCATGTACTCCTGGGGAGGCAGGGGCAGAGGTTGGCACCAGGTCATGGGACCCTTGGTGCTGGTGGGCAGTGCACGCTCCCAAGAAGGTGGGAGCAGTGACTTTCACCCACTCACAGGACCCTTGGCAGCAGCAGTGGTCTGCACCCACCTCTGGAGTCCAAGATGGCAGTTGTGGCTCGCATCTGCCCCCGTAGCTCGTGTAGGTGGTGCCCTGACACCTGAGAGTGTGCAGAGAAAGAAGCTCCTATGGCAGGCCCGCCCCTCGCCTTGCACACACCCCCAACAATGGTGCCTTGCCTCTGGTGGGCTCAGGCTTCTTCCCGGACTCCTTCGGTTGTGGCACACCATACCTTAGCCCCCTCAGGCTGTCTTTGTGCAGCCAACCCCAGTCCTCTCCCAAGGGTCTGACCTCTGAAGCCTGAGCCTCAGCACTCAGCCCCTGACAGCCCCAGTGGATGAGCATCTCAGGCTGGGTAGTGCTGACTGGCACTGATCGTCTGTGCAGGTCTCTCTCTCTGCTTTGCCCTCCACAAACCTGTTGCTATACTCTCCTCTGAGGCTCCAAATCTCCCCCTTTGTCCTGGCTGATCTCCCCACCAGTGATGGGACTGCCCCACGTGTGGAAACCTTTCCTCTTTAACAGCTCCCTCCCAGGGGTACAGGTCTCATCCAGATTCCTTTCTCTCCTCTCTCTTTTTTTTTCTACCCAGTTACATGGAGATTTTCTTGACCTTTTGGAGGTCTGAGGTCTTCTGCTAGTATTCAGTAGATGTTCTGTGAGAGTCGTTCCACATGTAGATATATTTTTGACGTATCTGTGGGGAGAAGTGAGCTCCATGTCCTACTCCTCCACCATCTTGATCCACTTGCAAGTCCTTTTCTTCTACATGTTATAATATTGTTCCATTTCAATCAGTCATTAAGTGGTAATATTTCCTAAGAATAAAGCTTTTAAATTCTTTTCTTTCTAACATAATTCTCAAGTCATTAATTATTAACATTTAAGTAAATCAGTTGCTATTTTATTTTAAGGAATTATTTTATAAAGTGAATTGCTTTAGGAATACAAGGAACTTTTTAAATAACAGTTTTTATCAGATTTCCCAGATAGAATTATCACTATGTACAAGTTGTATATCTGATTTTCTTAGATGGTCAAACTTGTTTGTTCAGCAACTCGGTGGGTGGTTTTCTCTTAACCAAGTAGCCTATAATTTTGACATGAAGTTTCTTTCCTTTTAGTTTCTTTTTAAAACGAATCAGTGTTGTTGATGTACATATATCCTCTCCAAGGAGACTATGAACCTCTTGAAGGTTGGGATTGTGTCTCATTTTTATACACCCTGTACCTTTCAGAGGCTGACACATTTCCGGAAATCAGAAAATGTCTTATGAGCCAATTTTATATTAGTGCTCTATGCTCCTTTCAGTATTTCATAAGGAAACAAGAAATGATTCCTTTTATTTCTCCTGTTCAAATTCTTCATCTTTGTTATCAAATTTTATTAGGTAGCTGTATTAGTTTCCTAGTGCTATCATAAAAAATTACTACAAACCGGGTGGCTTAAAAACAATAGAAATTTATTGTCTCAGTTTTGAAGACCAGAAACCTGAACTTGAGATGTAGGCTGGGCCACGCTCTCTCTGAAAGCTCTAGGGGAGAATCCTTCCTTGCCTCTTCCAGCTTTTGGTGGCTCTAGGAATTCCTTGGCTTGCAGATGCACCACTTAAATCTCTGTCTCTGTCTTCACACGGCCTCCCTCTCCTTTCTCTCTGTATTTTCCTCTTCTGTCTCTTATAAGTGCATTTGTCACTTCCTTTAGGGTTCATCCAGTCAATCCAGAATGATCTCATTTTGAGATTCTTAATTACATCTTCAAAGACCCTTTTTTCCAAATAAGCTGACATTTACAAGATCTAGGTAGATTTATATTTGGGGGACCTCTATTCAACCAACTATAGTACCTAATTGTACAGATTTCTTCCTATTGAATATTTTAACAAATATTATATAGAATAGGCATAAATATTTGTACTAGTTGGTATATATGTTGACATTAAAAAAAGACCCATGAGTGGTGGGGGTGTGGGATGAATTGGGAGATTGGGATTGACATATATACATTAATATGTATAAAATAGATAACTAATAAGAACCTGCTGTATAGCACAGGGAACTCTACTTCACTTTGTTGTACAGTAGAAACTAACAAGATTGTAAAACAACTATACCCCAATTTAAAAAAATGATAAAAATATAAAATAAATAAAAATAAAAAGAGACCAAAAAATCACAGTGGCCTAAATACGTAGAAGTTTATTTCTCTCTCATCTTATAGTCTGGCCAGGCTAGGTTAGTAGAAAGGCTCTGCTCCATTAAGTCATTAAGGGTCCCTGGCACCACTGGTCTCTGCCACATCAGCAACTCAGCCCAAGAAGGGGAAAGAAAGTGGAGACCAAGTAATTTCCATTTAAGCAAGTGAGGTTGGAGTTGCACACATCACTTTTACTTTGCCATTCCATTGGTGAGAACTTATTCACATGGCTACCCCTAGTTGCAAGTGAGACTGGGCAATAGTTTTTCTAGCTGGGTGGCCATGTTTCCAGCTGTAAATTTACTACTATGGAAAATGGAAAAATGGTGTGGAGGATAACTAACAGCATGTGACAACTTTTAAAAACTTTAATTCCCCTAATTATATATATATTTAAATTAAATAGATCATTGGTGGAATCAACACAACTTATGCATCTAAATACAGATTTTGTCATCTTCATTCATAGCCTGGAAAATAAATATTAACTTTCCTGATTTTCTAAAATTCCTAATTGTGTGACATTAATTATCTTAAAGGAAGAAATAATTTTTCTACAGTTCAGAAGTCATTGTTAGACACTGTTATGGTTAACCATTGTTATTTTCTTATAACTCTTTAAAATTCTATTATAAAATATCTGGTTTCCATGAGGAAGTGTTTATCTTGACTTCTTGCCCTCTACCCCTTTACTCCTCCACATGGTGGTGGAATGAATTACCTGGGAGGAGAGTAAGAACTTAGGTTAATGTGTCTGCCCTCCAGATTCAAACTTTCCCTCTACTGGGTTGTCCAAAGGACTAGACTGGCAACAGGTTGTTATACTTGGCTCTCACTCTAAGATACATTCTTCATCAACACTATCAGTAATAGAGTTAAAGTTTTGAACTTCATTTTCCTGACTCATGTCTCTCTCAATTAGTTCAGAATTTACATGGTGAGAAGAAGGAGTAATTTATTAACCCCCTCTAATTCCAATAGTAACTAAATGCATTATGAAGCTTTTGTTTCCCACAGGAATTATGAGCATAAGAGAGGGAATCAGAAAAGTCCCTGGAAGGCTGCAGCCAAAGACTATGTTTAATGTTTAAAAACAGAGTAGTATTTTCTGTCTAAGGGAGGGATCTGTTTCTAGTTTAGACCCAATCTGAAAGTTACTCTTCTAGTCAAAAGGAGCAAAGTATACCACATACCTTACCCCCACTCTACTCCATTCTCTCCTTCCAACCTACCCCCTCCCTATCACTACCAAGGGGCAGAACACAGAGGCTGCAGCCCAATGCAAGAAGCACAGAGGGTTAATGGGCTGCAAAAACAAAGAGAAGTTAATGGCTTGTAAGTATTTAGCAATGAGGATTGAAGAAAGCAACCTCCTTAGAAACGCTATTGGCAGAGATTATACTGATGGAAAAATTTTTTAATTGCAAAAAGATAAAAAATGGTTTATACAAGCAGCTGACCATTTCAACAGCCCTGCAAGAGAAAAGAACAGCATGAACAGAAGAGTGTCAGCAGAACCTTAAGAACAACAACATTCAGAGAAAAAGAAAGCAGATCAGTGACAGTTCCTTAGTTACACTTGGCTAAGGGATCAGTTGCTAGAAGGAGAAACTAGAAGTTAAAATCAAAACTTCACTGCACGTTACAATGGGTTTAATAGAATTAGGATCAAGTTAGTCATATATACTTCTCTTTCCATTTTGTGGTTTCAGCCTGTCTCAATTTATCCTTCATGTTGCATCTATAAATTCCTATGTATTGAGGGAACCTCCTACAGTTAACAGTATACTAAGGTCTTTCCAGACCACAACTGATACTTGTAGCCAAGATTCTGATACTCAGAGTAGGCACACTGGATAAACAGCACCCCTAGATAGATGCTTCCTTAGGAAGGCTTGATCTTACCTGAGTGGGCTTCATGTCATACATTTTTAAGGTGTGACTGCTGAATGACCATGGCCAAGCCATCTCACTTTCTTTAGATGTAAAGGTCTAGCCTGTGACACTGGCAAGAAAATGATCTGAAACTCTGAATGAATTGTTGGACCCCATTTTTAAGATTTTGGTAGGATAAGATTCTTTGAATACCTAAGTATTATAATGTTTCATTTACATTATGGAACATAATTTTAACATTCTGAGATTCCTTCCCTTTCCTTCATTCCCCATATTCAATCATTCCAAGCAATCTTGATCACACCTCAAGCCATTCTATTTCATCTTTCCAAAAATATGTTGAGGCCCATTTACTCTGTCTCTTAGACATGTGAAATAATCTACTAATCCCTCCCTGATTCTCCTCATAACTTCCAATAAACTTTCTAAATTCAAATTTGACTCCTTTCTCAGCTATAAAAATTCCAGATATTCTCAATTGACTATAGAATAAAATCCAAACTCTAGAAAAGTGGTTCTTAAGGTGTGTCCCAAGACCAGCCTCATCAACATCACTAAGGAATTTGTAAAAAATGCAAATTCTTGACCTCCCTCACCCCAAACCTTCAGAATCAAAATCTCTGGGAGACCCAGTAAACTGTGCTTTTAAAAGTACTCCAGGGGAACTGATGCACGCACAAGTTTGAAAGCTACTACTAGAGAATGGTGATATCTGCCTCGCTTCCTCCAGACTCACAAGTGTGCTCTGTGCATCTGTCCTCAAAGCTCACCACTTCCCAAGCATATCGTACTTTTTCACACTTCTGTGCTTTGGTACTGCCTGTATCCAAAATGCTATTCCACTCCTCCACTGTGTGGTCAACTCTTACAAGGCACATTAAATCCTTTTGGAATGAGCAGGATATAAATTAGTGTATACTCATCCTTTAACACAAAGCTCAAATAATCACCTTTGCTGCAAAACTTTCACTCCCAGACTTAGTCATTCCTTCCTCTGTGCTGTCATTGTGTGTAACATGCTGTGTGACAGTTGTTTATGGCTGTAGCACTGGAAGATGAATCCTTGAGGCCCACTCTCACCCTCAAGGTGCCCTTTAAAATACTGGGATTATAGATTTTCCCAAGTAAATTATCGAGTAAGATCTTACTGGGTGGTTTAGCAGGCAAGCCTGTCTACGTCTCCTGTGTTTGTTTGTTTTTTTTGACTCCTTTCTTTCAACTGAAGATGAATCCTCTTCTTTCTGGGGAGATTCCCCTCTTCATCCTCTTCAACTGAGAGCACAGATTTGAGAGGGGATGACACGAAGAGATGAGGTAAAAAGTATCAGCCAGATGGGTTATTTTATGCCTGGAGATCAGCAGAGTATGCCTTTTCTCCCTAACTCATACCTAATAAATGAAACAAATACTCTCTATAAATAAAAATAATAAATAAAAATAGACTATAAATTTTTTTTCAAAATCCAAATTCAATTTTTTTAAATGTTCTCTAATCATATATTGTCTTTCAATTTTGACTTATGAGAAGAGTTGAAAGCCATAAGTACTTAATAAATGTTGGAGAAGATATACTTCTGTGCATGTGTGGCTAAAAAATAAAGAATTCATTTTGTGGAATTAATCAATATCAGTCTCAATATCAGTATCTAATCATATTTTCTATACTGAGAAACAAGGCTCATTAGCAGTAGGATATTCTAAATTTTCCTTTCTCTTACTTTCTAACAAAAATTTAAAGGTGATATTTTACACTCATTTTTCTCCCTGATATCCTATATGGTATTAATTAGTGTAGAGGCTAGACTGAGCAGTACTTTGTGTGTATATCAACTTACACAGTAACAGAATTATAACAACTGCAAGGTTTGGCATTTTCATCCAGTATCATGAATAAACAACAGTTTTCTAATTGAACCCTGAGTTACTATTTTCCACAGAATTGAAACTACTTGAAATGGGAAACACAAATCTTTCTGACTATTCTGAACTGGAAGTTTTATCTGTAGAGTCAGCCTATTGCTTTTCATTTTCTTACTGTGAGTAGTAATTACTAAACAATTACTTAGCTGATATGAGTGCATTCTTCTCTTCTTTCCACTAATCCCTACCTGCCATCTCTGATAAGATCCACTTCTTTTGGGTCAAATATATAGTGAAGAGCAATGAAAGAGGAGAGGGGAGCTGGAGATACTCCTCAGGAAGATGTGTACTTGGTAAAGAATGGACAGGCATGTAAGCGTAAGGATGGCAGATCGAGTCTGGATGAGATTGTTGCATTTCCCACCATAACTGTAATGCTGGACAGAAGGCATTGTAGAAGATTGATTATATTCACAATTTAGCTCAGGGAATTAAGGAAGCCTTTAATTGGAAGTATTCTAGTTAAATACAACCCAGGAACAGAAGTAATAGCACTCTTTGGAAATGACTACCCCATCAGTAATTATCTTCCTTGTCTCTGCCATCCCAAACCTCTTGGCATCACTCTGATGCACCTATCACACATGCTTTGTAGTGGAGTTATTTTTTCTCTTCTCCACAATTAGACTCCCCAAAGGTAGGAAATGCCTTTAATTCATCTTTACGTTCTCAATGGAGTCTATCAAAGTATGTATCTTCAATATGCTCTTGTTGAACAAATAAGTTAAATACATGTCATTCAGAAAGAACTAGTTGCTAACATTGAAATAGCAACTTCATATAGGGTCCAGATATACTCATTTAAATTATATATCTTAAGCAGGTCTGAAAAGAGGAGGCATTTGTCTTTTATACAGTGCTCCAAAAGGGTGTTCAAAGTATCCATCTTGCTAGCTAGAGAGCCTATTGAAGAACAGCACTGTTCTCCTGTTACTACCATTTGATGCAGCACTTACACTTCCATTTCCTTTGGCTGCAGTTGTCATTGAAAGATGCCTGACGTGTGTTTATTTGACACAGAGTTTGTCATGAAGAATTCAAAGGCTTCTGGAACCCTATTATAAAATAAGCCAGATTCCAATTTTGATCCCAGAGGCCCAAAATCTCCCCCAAAACATACCAATCAAAGACATAAATAGAAGCAAGAGAAAGGCAAAGACATCACAGGCCACCCAAGTCAGAAGAAAAAGAGATGTCTAATTGTGTATGAGAAACAATTTGCATGAATAACAACAAATCACAGCAAACCAATTTTAACTGTTAGCTTCAATATTCACATATCAAACTGTATTTATCACTACTTAAATTTAAGTGAGGGTAACATTGTACAGTACATGGAAATCCATAATTGTAAAATAGCTAATTTAGAGTTTGCAGGGTAATTTACCATTGAATTAGTTTTTAATAGCATCTTCCCATTTTGCATTTAAATATGATTATTTAACAATGTTTGACTGAATTCCCTCTTCTACCCCATTCCCTGTTCTCACAGATACTAACAAAGTAAGGTATCTAAATGACAAGCACAGTGGAAAGTCTACAACAAGGAGGCTGGAAAAATGTACCCATTGTATGACTGACACCTGAAGAGCTGAGAAGACAAATCAGTCCTTATTTGTGATCAGGGAAATTCATGGAAATCATGCCCTAGACTACCAAAGGAGAAAGAAAAACTATCAGCACCTCCCCAAATACATTCAAATAAACCCTCAAATGACAGACTCCATTACAATTAGAAATAAGCACTGGCAACTCTGCATTCATTTCTATATCTCTTCTTTGAACTTCAAGCATTGTCTCCTCTGTATCTAATCCTTTCCCCAGATCTTAATCCCATTCCTTCTAATCTCCTTCAGAACCTGGCTTCATCACTTACTTTCTCCCTTCTGTCCTTAACTGTTTTCTCACTCCAGCCTTCTTTATCTCAGTTTATAAACACACTGGAACATCTCACTTATAATATCCCCATCTTCCTCATCCTGCATTACCTTCTAGCTGTCATCCTATCTTTCCTTCCTTTCTGTTCAGGATGATCAAAAGAGCTATTTAAACTCACTCTTTTTTTTTTTTTCTCTAATTTTCTATTGTAAAATACTTATAAAATTTACCATTTTAATCATTTTAAAAAATTTTATTAAAGTATAGTTGATTTACAATGTGTTACTTTCAGGTGTATAGCAAAGTGATTCAGTTTATATATATATGTATATATATACACATATATATATTTTCAGATTCTTTTCCATTATAGGTTATTACAAGATATTGAATATAGTTCCCAGTGCTGTACAGTATGTCCTTGTTGTTTATCTATTTTATATATATCAATAGTAGTGTGTATATGGTAATCCCAAACTTCTAATTTATTCCTCCCCCCCTTTCTACTTTGGTAACCGTAAGTTTGTTTTCAATGTCTCTGAGTCTATTTCTGTTGTGTAAATAAGTTCATTTGTATCTTTTTTTTACATTTCACATATAAGTGATATCATATACTTGTCTTTCTCTAACTTCACTAGATATTATAATCTCTAGGTCCATCCATGTTGCTGCAGATGGCATTATTTCATTCTTTTTTATGGCTAATATTCCATTGTATATATATATATATACACACACACACACATACACACACATACCACATCTTCTTTATCCATTCATCTGTTGATGGACATTTAGGTTGCTTCCATGGCTTGGCTATTGTAAATAGTGCTTCTATGAACATTGGGGTGCATGTATCTTTTTGAATTAGAGTTTTCATCTTTTCTGGATATATGTCCAGGAGTGAATTTCCTTTTTATTGAAAGTACTTTACCTAAGGCCCTAGTGGCTACTTTTGAAATAGATACCTAAGGGACACTTATTGGTCCTTCTCTCACCTTGAATCCTTTGCTACATTGGGCACTGCTGACTCTTCCTTCTTTCTTAACATTCTCTTTTCCTTAGATTTCTAGTATAACAGTTTCTCCTGATCTCCTCAAATTCCCTGAACTCACTTTGAATTTGAAACCTGATTCCATCACTTTCCCTGTGTAGCCTTCGGTAAGTTATATGAACTCAGGTGTTGTGTTGAACTCATCAGTCTCTGACCTGTCCACCTATGTCAGTCAGGGTCCCAGCAGGCAACAGCAGCCATAGTAAAGAGTCTAATCAAGGGAGTTTTACAAGGGATGGTGAAGCATCAGAAAACCATTACCAGAGCCAGGAAAGAGCTGGAAACTTAAAGGCCACTCAACAGGAACTTTGGACATGGAAGAATTCAGTTACTACCAAAAACACAGTGAAGCTGGGTTGGGAAGAGATAAATACCCTGACCACCTCTCACTCTACTATCTTCCATTCTTCTTCTGGTGACTCTCATTGGTCAAACTTAATTGGAAACCCAGAGCACAATGAAGATTAGGTGATGCAAACTCTAGAAGTCAACCTCCTGAGATGCACAGCAAGGCAGGGAAGAATAGAGAATGAACCTGGATAGAGGACTAGCAAAAAATAGCCAGTAGATGAGCACACTACCTCCCATCTCCTTCATTCACTTACGAAGTATTTTGTGTGTCAGGGACTATTCTCAGGAATACAGGGGATCACAAGACAGAAAAGATGCCCATTTTCATGGTGTTTTCATTCTCCTTGGGGAAGACAGATAGTAAAGCAATAATCATACAAGACAATTTCAAATGATAGGTGCAATGAAGGAAAGGAGTATATGACTCTAATATAGATGAGGCGATGGCAGAAGAGCTTAAAGTGGATAATAAGAAGAAAGGAATAATAAGAAAGCTTTCTAAGAGGTAGGGGGAAAGTATTCAAACAAGAGAGATCATCAAAGGCAGAGTGCAAATGTCCTGAGGCTGAAACCAGTTTGACTTTTCCAAGGGAGAGACAGGAGGCCAGTGTGGCTGGGGGAAGGGTGGCAGGAGATGAGGTAGGAATGGTAGGTAAAGGTCAGATCATAAAGGGCTTGTAGGCTAGGCAAGGAGTTGGGTGTTTTTGCTAAAGCAACAGAAAGGTTTTAGGCAGAGGGTGGGAGGTTGGAGCGTTTGTAGGTTAAGACACATCTAATTAACATTTGTAAAATATAACTCTCACAATTCTTTGAAAAATAAATTGTAGTGGGACAAAAATGGAAATGTCCCATTATAGTCTGACCAGAGCTCCCATGTCCAGGAGTGGTATTTTGCAAAGTGGTGGCACTCTTTGGATCAGGATGGGCACCTGATATAAGAGTGGCCCAACCACAGGCTGGTTGGCAGCCCATGATGTGGCTTAGAGCTATGGGCTCTTGCAACTGAATTGTGCTCCTCTGAAATGTGTATTATAGGATAAGAAGAGGGTTAATTAGCTGTCAGTAGTGTGAGAACTGATCAAAGAGGTAGAGAAAAACAGAGATACAACGGGAAAGAAAAGAACAGCTTCTCTTTAGAGGTGTCTTGATTCCTAATAGCTACTAATATATCCATATAAATACTCCTGCTTCCAACCCTTTTAATTAAGGTGGCTTCTTGGTCTCTCTTTCTTGCATGCAAATAGTCTAATGAGCACACTGGTGTATCCAAGTTTTCGTTCTTCTCATTCACTCAGTAAGAAGTGACAAAAATTTGCTCTGAAAACAAACAAACAAACAAAAACACCCTCAAATCTCAGTTGCTTTAAACAACCAAAGTTGACTTCTCATTCACTTTAAATATCCATCATGAAGTGGATGGGACACTATTCTGCATCATCCTTCCAAGACCAAGATTAATAGAGCATATTCTCTGGAACATTGTTGATTGCCATGGCAAAGAGAAAAAGAGTTCTGGAAGGTCTTTCATCAGCAATTAAACGCTGTGCTCATAATTCATGGGCAGAATGTGTCACTTAGCTCATCCCAACCACAAGGAGGCCGGGAAATGCAATCTTACCATGTACCTGAAAGACAACAGGAAATATTTGACACACCCACCACTATTCACTCATCCATTACCATGGCTTTAACTGCTGTCTATATACCAATGTCAAAATTTCTAGGAGAGATGCCCCATTTTCCCTCTTTATCCATATTTTCAACCACCTACTGACATGCCACAACTGGATTGTATCATAGACATTTCCAGTCTCATGTACCAAGACTGAACCCTTCATCTTTCTCACAAACTTTCTATTTTTTCTCTTGGTCAGTGGCTCCAATATCTATCCACTACCTCAAATAGAAAACCCAGGTGTTATCTTTGACTCTTTCTCTCTCTCTTCTAACACCCAATCAGTCGCCAAGCCCATAGCTTCTAATTTATCCCAATTCTACTAACTCCATGACCATTACCTTACTTTAGTCCCTCATGTATTCTTGCCCAAACAATTCTGTTAGCCTCCTGTCTGGTTTTCCTGCCTTCATATCCTCCCTTGTAAACTGTAATTTATTCATTCAACAAACATTTAAAAAGTGCTTACTGATTCTTAGATTAAATAAGTAATGGGCCCACCTTGAAGAAATTCAGTGTAAAGAGGGAAACACTGATGTAAACAAAAAATTTCAACACAGTGGACAAATGATAATAACTATGTAAAAAGAGGGGTGGGAACGGAAAGGAGACACCAAACTGGGTGTGATGGTGATGGGAAGGTAGTGTTGGAAGCTTCTAGGGAGAAAGTAAAACTTTAGCTAAATAAGTGAGTTGCTCCTCCATGTGAACCACAGGAGTTAAAAAAGGAGGTGAAGGAAGCAGCTTGTGCCTGACACCTTTGAGAGACTCAGCCAAACCAACATGGATTGAGAGAAATGGCATGAAAGAGAAAGCAGGCATCTAATCAGTAAAGACTCAAAGTGTCCTGGTGGCTACTTGGCTGGTAAGTAGGTGGAAGATCATCCACTGAGGTTAGAAAAGAAAGAGCAAGTCTATGGGGAACAATACTTTTTAATTATGGATACCTTCCCATATTGATTTCAGGCACAGTGCCAAGCATCTTTATTATTTTATTTAATCCTCACAACAGTTTTATGAGTTAAAATTGTACTATTATCTTCATTTTGCAATTTAAAAACAAATACTGAGATTCAGGGATTAATGACCAGTTACATAGTTACCAAATCTGTTCTGCACCAGAGCCCAAGCTGGTATCTTTCTACCATGCTATGCTGAGTTTGAGGTGCCTACAGGAATTCCATCTGGATGTGTCCACAGGCTGGAGTGCAAGGTAGGGATAGGAAAAGAGACACAGACTTGGGACTTATCAGCATATGGGGACACAGTGGGATCAAAGCTATGGGCTCAGATGAGAGGGTTCAGCGAGCTCTAAATAGGGAGAAGGAAAAAAGAGGACCTGGGGAACACTAACCTTAGAGGGCAAAAAGAAGAAAGGAAACCAGCAAAAAAAGTTTGAGAAGGAGCCATCTGATACTGCGAATCCTAAAAATATCCTTCCGTGAATCTTTTTGAGAAGTCCCTAGTCCAGGTGTCTGGCGCTCAGTAAAGGACTTCTGGGGTTAGAAGCGGCATTCTGTCAAGGTTGGGCCTTTGTACCTAATTCCTTCAGTTCCTTAAGGACCAAATGACGACCTGAAACCTACACGGAGACTTCACTACCTGGGTAGGTAAAAATTAGCAAATCCTCCTTAAAGTAGATCAAGAACTTTTTCCTCTAGTGTCACCAAAGGAGCTGTGGATGTGAACGATCAGAGGTTACTGCAGAAGCAACCAACAGGTATTGGGCAAGGATCCAAGCAGCTGGCGGACTGCGACTGGGTCCGAGGAAAGGAGAGCTTGCCCTGACAGGCAGGCACGCGCACGCCTAATAGAAAGGCCGGGAGCGCCCGGCGCTCCCCGCGCTCACCGCGCGTCACCCGACTCTACACCTCATTGCAGTCCCCTCCTTCTCCGGTGCCCGCGTACTCTCTGCTCTTTCTGCCCTCCCAACCGCTCCCCTCAGCATCCCAGCCCTCCCTACGCTGTCACTACCCGTCTGTTCTTTACCCGCTCAGCCAGCGGGGCTGTGCCTCACGGGGGCGGGGCCAAAATGTAGCTCGCGCCAGGCCCCGCCCCGCGCGCCTAAGGCCCCGCCGCCTCTGGCCGAAACGGGGAGGGTACTGCTTGTGTGAGGTCCGGAGTGTTCTCACTCTCAGCGGCATCATCCCACTGTCTCCGAGTCCTTGCCTTTTTCTGAGGACCTCTACTGCCACCTGAGCGAACGCGGGGAGTCAAGGCCAGGCGTGCGGGGCGCCATGAACGGCCGCCGCCTGATGGGCGCGGCGGCGGCGGCGGCGGAGGGACTGGTTGGCTGAGGGCCTGTTTGGGGCCGAGGCATGTGGAGCCCCGGCGGGAGCTTGCTTCAGACGCTGCCCCGACTTCTGCAGCACGACACCCTTCCGGGCCGCGCAGAACTGCCGACCCGCTGGGCCCTGTCGCGGGCGGCGGGCGGGCACGACTCAGCGGACCGCCTTCCCCGCGGGGGCGGGGCGAGCGCGGCGGAGGCGGCGGCGGCGGCGGCGGCGGCCTCCGGAGCCTTGCTCGGAGCCTATCTGGGGCACCACGGTCAGCCTGCGGCCTCTGAGCTGCCGGCGCCGGGCGCGGCCTTGGCGGGCAGCCCCGGGAGCGGCAGCGGCGGCAGCGTGGTGGTCGGCGTGGCCGAGGTGAGAAACTGGCGCTGCTGCTGCCTCGGCAGCACCTGTTGGTGCCGGAGCCTGGTGCTGGTCTGCGTGCTGGCCGCAGTGTGCTGCGCTTCCCTGGCCCTGGTCCGCCGCTACCTGCAGCACCTCCTGCTCTGGGTGGAGAGCCTTGACTCGCTGCTGGGGGTCCTGCTCTTCGTGGTGGGCTTCATCGTGGTCTCGTTCCCCTGCGGCTGGGGGTACATCGTGCTCAACGTGGCCGCCGGCTACCTGTACGGCTTCGTGCTGGGCATGGGACTGATGGTGGTGGGCGTCCTCATCGGCACCTTCATCGCCCATGTGGTCTGCAAGCGGCTGCTCACCGCCTGGGTGACCGCCAGGATCCAAAGCAGCGAGAAGCTGAGCGCCGTTATTCGCGTCGTGGAGGGAGGAAGTGGCCTGAAAGTGGTGGCACTGGCCAGACTGACCCCCATACCTTTTGGGCTTCAGAATGCAGTGTTCTCGGTAAGTGGTGTCCCACTGGTCCATCTCTCTCCAAGTCTGTTTTTGAGCGATCTTGTGACAGCCCTAGGAGGACGCTCCAACAGATAAATGCCAGCAGAGAAGTGACATTAACAACAGGAATTAAAATTACTTTCCGTCGTACCCTGAGAAATCTCAAACAAATAAAGCAAATCTAAGTCCGGCCCTCAATAGGAGATTTGGTAGAGAAAGAACTACTCCTATTTTGGCATATGAGTTTGATTAAAAATGAAGAGCCCTAGAGAGGGTGAGAGGGAGGCTCAAGAGGGAGGGAATATGGGGATATACGTATACACATAGCTGATTCACTTTGTTGTACAGCAGAAACTAACACAACATTGTAAAGCAATTATACTCCAATAAAGATATAAAAAGAAATGAAGAGCCCTTTTAACTATGAGGGGAGATGAGTGGAAATATCCATTTTAAACATTTGTCATCTGATTTCTGTAGCAGCTTTGGCAACAGTCAGGGAGTAAAGGCTTCACATGCCTAGCTTTCTCTCTAACCTGCGTAAATGCAGTGTTTTGACTCAAGTTTTTAACAACGTGGGGCTAAAGGAAGTGTTTGGGTAAACAGTGTAGAGGGTAGTTACAGACTCCATATTTTGGAGTTACCTAAAATTTTTAATAGGCTTTTTTTTTTTCCATCAAGTAATTTGCTTTAATACAGTGTAATGGGGGGAAGCCTCCTTTTTATCTTTTTTTGGAGGAACTTCATTTTGAAATCACTAAGTAGTAGGATAAAACAAAATAGGACAGATAACCTTTTTCCCAGTGAGAATATATTTGTCTTTTTACACACCTTCTATGCTCTTTTTGCCGTGTATTCATATGTTCTGCTTATTCAGTTTAGATTTTTCTAGTTAATGTACATCACATTGTAACTGACTGAGGAATAGAAACACTGCGAAGTGAGGAAACCATCCCATTGGAAGAAAGGAATCCAGTATTTACAAACTTAGTGTCTTTGGAACAAATTATTAACACTATCTGCCCTTGCTTTCCACTTTTCTAAGGTGAAGGGGTTGAACTAGTTACTGAGTTCCTCAAATTCAATGATTCTAAAGTTCAAAGAGTTCATATAGAGATTCCCAGGAACTCAACCCTTCAGCTAGACCTAAAGAAAACTCTGTGTGAAGAAAGAGATTTAGCACTCAAATCCATAGGAATCAATGTATTTTATGTTATTCTGACACATTGTTTTGTCTCAAAAATAAATTGTTAGTCTCTAGAAACTTTCTCATTTTGTTTTATGTTAAGAATAGTTCTAACCAACCTACCTCTCTGTGATGAAGTTAAGATTTTATCTTCTTCTTTTCTTTTTAAATGCCTTTTGCAAATCCCATGTTGATTCTAACCAACAGCAGTAATGACTGCAGATTGAAGCTTGTGGAGGCATGGAAATAGATAAGGAGTTTTCTGTACAGATAAAGTTTGGTGTTTACAGGCAGTTTGGTATGTTCTCTTCCTTAAAATGTTACCTTTTCACAACCTCCTATAAACATGAACTTTGACCCAACCTTGGATAATAATAGATCAAGTATCCTAAGACTTTGAAAGAGAGTGGGAACTAAGGAACCTGAATAGTTTCATTCCTTTAGTTTGCTTCCTCTCTAGTATAGTTTATTTCCTTGTGCGTTTTCTTGTCCACCTACCATGTGCCTACTATCCTAGGCTCTTTCCCACATATTATTTCTAATCTAAACTAACCCTGCAGAAGGTGATTGTACATATTTTATAGACTATTGTCTAATAGTCTAGAACACAGGGGTGGTGCTCTGGAAATCTACTGTCCCCATAGAATCTGTTGACCTTGGTCAAGTTACTTATCCTCTCTGTGGTTCATTTTCTTATTTGCAAAATGGGGAAAGTAACGGTACCTACTTAATAGGATTATTGAGACAATTACATAAAATAAATACATGCTACTGACCCTGGATTAATAAACACTCACATGTTGGCTTTTGTCGTCATTACTATTGTTATTACCCAGGGTCACCTAGGTAGAGTCAAACTTTGCACTATGGTTTGAAGATAGGGTTTCAACCCATGACTCTGTTTCTTCATTGTATATTTAGTACCTAGTATAGTCCCGGGTATATAATGTGGACTCTATATATTTATTAATTAAAAATAAGATAGGTTTTTTTAAAAGTAATTTCTTAAACATATTAAACATGTGATTAAGAAGTTATACTTTGTACTTGGAAATAATTTAAGGTAATTATGTAATTGAAACCAAACTTGACAAGGGGCAATTCTCAGTTGGCCTTGTGGGGTCAAGAGAAAAGAAGGAAAAAAAGAAAACTGGCCTCTTGAAATAGGTATTATTGGTACAGTTTTACTGAGGAAGAAATGGAGGCTCAAGCATCCAGGAACTTGTTCAGGATCACCCACCTACCAAGTGGTGAGCTGAGTTATAAACCCCAGATCAGCTGAAAAAGTGCATGGTACTGTGTGAAATTCTCACTCTTGGCCATAAGCAGGGGGGTTGTGGAGCCATTGGATATAGTCTATTATATCTATTATATTATATATTATATAATTATAATATATATATATATATAATTATATTATATATATTATATCTGTTATATTAACTGTCTGCTTAGTAGCTCTTTCAACCAAAACTGTTTACTGAATTCACCCAGGGTATGTGAGTGAAAAGAAAGCTTAGTTTAGGCTGATTTTTGTTTTAGCCTGACTTTCCCTTCTGCCTTCTAGAACTTCATTCTGCCTCTACCCTCTCTGCCCTCCTACCCCTCAGGCTACCCACAGCTGCCCCCTTTCCAGGCATCTTTCTTTTGTTTTCTTCTTCCCTACCTATCTTTTAAATTATCCCTTTTCCCTGCTATTTCAGTTAAAACTCATCTTCAGTGTCCACGATTGATTGATCTTTAATCAGTGCCCATGATTAAAGAAATTTATCTGGGCCTACTTCAAAGAGGAAGTGAAGTATAGTGGTCATGAGGGGCACAGGCTTTGGAAATAGACAGTCGTTGATTAGTCTGTTCTGAGTTATGAGGCTTAAATAAGCTAATGCAGTGAAGGCATTGAGTATTTGCCTGGCACATACTCAATTCTCAAAAATTATTAGCAATTATTATTCTTAGTGGTGGAGGTGTAGTGGTTTTTATATTTTAGAGGCAGGAGCTGATTGTAAAATGTGAATGTATGGAAGAAGGAAAGGCGCTCTCCCTTGCCTCCTATCTATTCTTAACTTTATTTCTTTCCTTCTCCCATGTGTGCTAAAAAGGGATAAGCAAACTGACACTCCACTTTTGAAAAGCTTGAAATGGAAAATAAGTACATAACACTTCATTGTATCAATTCTTAGATTATAAGAAATATAATTTCCCAAGGACATATTTAAATTTTTTCCACTTTTAAAAATGCACTCATTGTTTCTGTTGGGAAATAGTTAACCTCTCCCCCCCGACCAGTGTTTTTGATGTAATCTTGTATCTGTAGGTATTATTGTACATTAAGACAGATTTCTAGACGTGTAGTCGGTGTTTCTAGGTACTGTTCTTATCTGGGCACATATCTAGGATGACTATTTCTTACTGCTTCAGTCAGGATAGGCTAAATTATGCTACAGTAACAACCCCCAAACCTCAGTGCATTAAAAAGCAAAGGTTTGTAAAAAATGCAGCTTGAATTATTGTTTATAATGAGAGGGAGATAAATTTAATTTATATTTTGAATTCAGCTTTTATGATTTGGGGGACTATAATATATGCTTCCAGCATTTATAATACAATTAAAACTTTTTTTTTTATTAAATAGACTCTATATTGCATATGATGCCATATTTTTCTCATGACTTCTCATAAATATATGTTCTTTAAGTATTAAAAAAAAAAAAAGAAAAAAGCAAAGGTTTATTTACTTACTTGACACAGATCCGGGTTCAACTTGGTTTGGGGAAGGGGTGGGGAGTCTCTGCTTTATGTCGTTTTTACTTTGGGATCCAGGATGACAGAGTCACCATCTTTCACTTGCTTTATGTGGCATGGTGAATTGCACACTGGTTTTTAAAGCTTTCACCTGGAAGTAATCTCACTTTTTACTGGCCTGAACAAGTTACATGGCCACAGCTAACTTCAAAGGGGTAGTGTGTGTGCCAGGAAGGAGAGAGAACTGGAGTGTTTGGTAGCAGTCTTCATGACTCTGGCACTTGACTTATGGATTCTGCCTCCCAGGCCCTTCAGTTCAGTCCACTGCCACTACCCTGGTTCAGGCATCTCAGCCTCCCATCTGGTCTCCTTGCTTCTTAAACAAGGATTTCTAATTTTTTCTCTCTCTAGAAAGATCTTTCTAGAATGCATATCCGATCTTGGTACTCCCTGCAGGGAAACTCTCAAGTGGGTTTTCTTTTCCCCTCAGGATAAATTCCCAACCCTCATCTTACCTCTATAGCCTCTCTCTGATCATTCCACAATTACTAAGTGCCCTTTGATGTGTTAACTTATTTCATCCTCATTCTAAGAGGTAGACATGATTATTTCTGATTCAGACATAGCAAATCTTGTCTGTAGCCTCAGAATTTCAGGATTTCCTTTTTGTTGATAAAGTTGAAAACTGTAAACATTCATAAGAATAACATCCCATTCTGTATTGAGTAAGCATTAAAGCATTCTTGTAAGGTCTCCTATAAGATGCCCCCTTGGAGACATCTGAACTTCTACAGTTTAAAGTTACCACCAGTGAAATGTCAACTTTAATCCAAATATATTACACGATAATTGGTTGTTATGGGTAACAGTATTCATATTGGTGCTTGCAACTTCCAAAGGAGTTTGATTTTGTTGTTGCTGTTGTTCCATAGGAGATCCTAAAAATCATTCTCTGTTTTCACTTCAGTCATAGAAAAACTTCTCAAACAATTCCACATGGGAAATTTTCTGTCCATCATGGTTAAATCTTTGAAACCTCAAATAAAAACATAAAAAATAGCATGGAAGATCCTCTTATTCATATGTTGTATACCACTTTACAGTATGCAGAGCAAATTTCCATACATGATATTCCTTAATCATCACAACAGTCCTCTGAGGAGTTATTAGTGACTTATAGGCAGTTATATAGAGGACAAAATATCACACACTTGAAATTAGATTTAGTTCTAACATTTGCTCTGACATCTTGAGCTACTCTTTTGAGCCATACTTTCTGTTGTAAAATGTGTTTACTAATACCTACTACAAAGCTGTGATAAAATATATAGCTTGCTCGTTACTATTTCTTTCTGTCTATCCTCTGCGTTCCAAAAAAAGGACATTGATACTCAAAGTTTTTTTTGTTGTTGTTGTTGTAATTTAACCATTATTTATATTGTACTTACTAACTGACAGGCACTGTTCTTCTAGCATGTACACATTACTTATTTAAGACTCATATAAACCCTAATCCTCATCTTAAGCAAAGGTAGTTGAGGCAGAGTGATGAAATAACTATTCCAGGAACATACAGTTAGTAAATTGTAGAGTCATGAACTTACCTAAGATTCTATTGTTGATCTGAGAAGAGCTCGGTTGCTCAGAGATCTCCTTATTCCATTGATAGTTGCAGAGCACTTGCCCTAGGACCTCCCATGTGTCAGGCACTGGGCAAGGTTCTACACAGTTGAATTAGACATCATCCCAGGAAAATGATTTGAAAAAATATCAGAAGAATAATGTTTTGTGCATGTGAGAATTACATGAAATTGGAATTTTAACATCCGTAAATAGTGTTATTAGAATACAGCCATGCTCATTCATGTATGTACAATTTGTGGCTCTTTTTAAGCTAAAACAGCAGGGTAAGTAGTTGCGACAAAGACCCTATGGCCTGCAAAACCTAAGATATTTCCTACCTGGCACTTTGCAGAAAAAGTTTGCCTGAGAGCTACAGCAGTCACAGCCACCAGGCCTGAGCCCCTGCAACTGTAGGAAGAGGCCCTTAAGCTCTCATATATATCTTTTTACCTTTGTATTTAGCAAAACCCTTTTTATAAAAAAGACCATATGTGGATAAAATGCAAAAAAAAAAAAGAAAAGAAAAGAAATGAGTAAATTTAAAAGTGCAAGGCCTGACCCATCATCCTGGCTCACTTCTCAGGGGAACCACTTTAAAGAATTTTATGTTACCTAACTGTTAGTTACTTTGGCTATTTTTATTAGCCCACAATAGGTTACAAGCAGCAACAGAAAGGTCCTTTGTTTGTTTTGGGAGGGGCAGGGAGCTGTGAAACTGGTGTACTGACTAAAATAATGATAGCAAAATAAGATTAAAGACAAAGTTGAAGCAAATGTAACTGTAATGTATTTTCCTAGAGTTTGCCTTGAGTAATCAAGAAAAATATACATTACTTCTAGTAATTTGGTTCACAATCAAACTGAAATTTATTTTAATTAAATAAAAGTATTTTATTGGCTAGTGACTGAAAGACCAGAAAAATGGTAAAATCTTAGCCTCATGGACTATTTGGGGACCTTAGGTTCTGTCTCAGCTCCTGTGTGACTTTGGTGAAGTCATTTAATGATCTGGCCTCCAGTTTTTGTTATTTGTAAAATGAGAGAGGTTAGACAGGGTCTCAGAGTTTGCTCTTAAAAAGACAAATGTTCTGAGTAACTAACATTACTTTTTATTTAACAGTTTGGTGATAGTATGTTTTATAAAAATGTTTTCTCATCTTAAATTCTTATTCTGTGTTATAGACATAATCATTCATTCATACACAGTTGATGGGTCGTGATACTTGTCACTGTACCCATATATCTAATGATTATTTCTTCTTACTATTAAAGTATACTGATTCATTGCCAGTGGTACAGTTCAGATGGAATAGAAGGACAGAGGCACAGTCTGTGTTTTGAAGGAGCTTGGAGCCGTCAAGTCTTGAAGGTTGAGACATGATGACCAAGTTGAAAAATGTCATGCCACCTTAGCCCACATCCTTAGACCTCACAGTACCACTGAGTATAGCTGGCTATTACTTCCTCAAAACTGTGTTCTCCTGTTTGTGCCTCTTAGTTATCTCACCAGCTTCTGTGGTTTTCATGTGTCATATATGGGGTTAGAATTCACAAATCTATATCTCTAGCCAATTGTATCATAGTAACAAATACAGTATGTCTTATTACCCCTTCCTAGATAAAAAAAATTTCTTTAGAGGCAGAGAGTCTTATTAAAACTTATTTTAACAGTATTTGCTTTTTCTGTCTATGAAATAAGTATTCATTGTAAAAACTTTGAAAAGTATAGTAAGTACAAAGAAGAAAAATCAGTAACATTTCAGTGTTTATTTTTCTAGTCTTTGCATTTGTTAATGCATGTGTTTTCATTATATAACATTGTGGGTGAATGTTATAAATGATTTTTGTGACTTTTTACTGAATGTAATGAACATTTTGGTCATTAAGTATACTACAAAATGACTTAAAATGACCACACAGTCAGCTGTAGTTTTCTATCTTTGTATCTTTATCCCTGCTTAGACCTGGGCCTTATGTGTAGAAGGCATTTGATAAATTTTTGTTGAATGAGTAGAAGTAATAAACCTATAGTTTGTCATAACTCTATAAAGAAGGTCTTTTTAACTTATATTCCAGAAATTATATGCAGTAAGATATATATATATATATATTTCCCCCCCTGGAGAGGAGGTTCAATGTGTATATTAATCAGATTCTCAAATGGATCAGTGACCCCTAAAATATTTAGGAACTGTTACAAGCAGTTCCTAATTTAGGGATAGTGAACTAATGAAAAAATCTGTATATATGAAGATGGTTTCTGTATTGTAGACAGATTTATTGTCCTATCTCTGTCAGTAGAAGGCTCTACACTGATGCCCTCTCCACCTGTTAGAGTGGGGTCTCTCAGAGCCCTTGCCTTGTTGGTTTTTTTTTGTTTTTTTGTTTTTTTGTTTTTTTTCCGGTAGCAAGACTTTTCTCAGTACATTCAGGGTTGCTGCCTGCACAGAGGGTCTTAACCTTGATATCAGGTTGGCCTCAGAGGTTACTGGAAATGCTTTTAGTGTTCATTCAGTATTCACTCAACACGTAACTGATAGGTACTACTCTGTGCCCACTGCTGTTCTAGATGCTAGAGATACAATAACAATGAATAAAGCCATCCCAGATCCTTCAGGGTGCTTGCAGTCTAGTGGAGAAAGCATTCTGGATATATCAAGGCTAATATTTTGCTGATAATGAATTAATTTCCATTTAATACATTATTTCTCTGAGGGGAAGGGGGAAAGCATGTTTAGTTTCTGAACAGCCAATTACAAGTGGACTTTGCATCCTAGCCTGTTTATAAACTGGCAACTGTTATAAGTCTCCACATTTATAAACAAAACAATTTTAATGTTGATACAGTCTACATCCAATCAACATATATTTAGTATCTGATATATAGTAGGCATCATACTAAAGACTAGAGACACAATGAGGAACAAGACAGATGGGTCCCTTCCTTTACAAACTTATAGTCTGAGGAAGGGGTAAAGGGCAAACAGATGGTGAAACCTTCCATTACTCTCTAGTGTGAAGGGACTTGGTGAGTAATAGTGTTCTGTCAGAGAACTTGAAAGCAGTTCTTAAGGCAGACTTGGGAGCTTGGAATAGGTGTCCTAGAGAAATTGATGACTGAGTAGTGAAAGACAGTTTGGGACTTTGCCCAAATAAAAGGAGTGGGAGGAAGGGTATAAGTGTTCTTGCCAGAAGGAACAATGTACAAAGGCCCAAAAAGAAAAGAGCAAGGAATGTTCTAAGAACAAGAGAATTTTGATGTGTCTGGAACATAGTGTGATGTGAAGCATGAGACATTCAGAGGCCAGGTCATGAAGCAGTTTGCATGTTGAAGAACCTGACCTTCATTCTGATGGCAGTAGGAAGGAGTTTAAGCAGGATTGGATTTGCATTTTTAAAAGATTTCTGCAAAATTTAGCATAGGTTGTGAGTGGAGGGTAGGTCTAGAGTATCAAGACTAGAGAGGGGGAGACTGAATAGGAATAGGGACAGACAATGGGTAGATTTCTAACATATGTAAAAGGTAGAATCCATAAGAAAGGGTAGATGATTGGATGTGAGAATGAGGGAAGAATGAGTGGTGTGACTGACTTCTGAAGTGTCTAGCTAGGGCAACTGAGATTGGGAACACTGAAAGAGGTATTTTGGGGAGGGAAGGGAATGGGCAGTTAATGTTTTTCCTTTAACCAGTTTTTAAAATTTCATATTTCTGGAAGTGAAAACTAGTTGCCATTTGTTGACTATTTCTCCCTCTCTGTTTCTGAAATATTGATAGTAAGTATCAATATTTAGGATATATATTATAAAATATATAATTTATCAATAATATTTAGATGAAGAGATCAAATGTAGTCATTTTAACTTCTTTTGACCATTCCTTAAAAATTATTATAGGGATTCATGATTTTTTTCTGTATAATATTACTAAATATATATTTTAATTGGAATTTACTTTAATAGTAACTTTGTCAATAAGCAGCATTGCTTTTATATAAACTAAGAAACACACCTCTACAGGAAGGTGTAATTTGCCAAAACTAATAGAGATTCACAAAGCTATGGATAAAATTTGAGTTCTTCCATATACAGATCACCTTTATATTCTTCATTCGATCTGTGTCAAGATATTCTTTGTAAAAATGATAAAGTTTCTTAGTGTGTCAAATTAAAGCCCATAAAGCCGTTGTGTAAACAGCCGTAAATAGAGAAAGCAGAGGAGCTGGAGGCAGGGTTGCCAGGGGAGCTGTGCTTTGTGCCATGCCTGAGAGGACAGCAGGCCTCAGGTTCAGTGAGCATCTGAGTGATCCATCTAAAGACAGAGGTTCTCTTATTGTCAGCTTCAAAAATATGTGTTCAGAGAAGAATCAGCTCTTGCTCTTCAGAATTAAGGGTTTCTTTCTCTTTTTTTTTCTTCAGATGGGCACGTCTTTGTTTTCAGGATCTATCTGGTATATGGTAAAGTAATATTCTACAGTAACCCCTACTGACCCAGACAAGTGAGTTACATCTCCAAGTAAATCACAGTACCTCTGAGAATAAGAATGTGTATACTTTCATGGTGCTTCTAGAGTTTTAAAAGCATGGGAAGATGGCAATCAGGTAGCATTCACCATCCCTGGAACTCTCACTGGAGTATTTCTGATCACAGAAACTAACCAGCAGGATAACACTGACATCCTAGGCTGAGATTTCTAGGAGTCTTTGGAATAGGTAAACAGTCCTGAGCCAAGATCCCAGGGTATTGTAGTCAGGAATTCCAGTGGGAATATTCTAGGCTCACATTTAATGTCTTTTTGGAAAGTAGGACAAGGAGACATGTTTTTTTAAAAGTCGGTGGGTAAAGGCTTACCAGGGAAAGAAGGTTGGATGGGTCTCTTTGTGGGAACAGGTATTCTAAATTAGCTTTGTTTGTCAAAGACTGGAACTAGATGCAGATTCTGAATAGGATCATGGCTTATAGGAAATGCCATATTAGAATAATTTAGAACCTGTTTATCTTTAATACACTTAGTAATAGTTGAAAACCTGTATGTGTGTGTATTATTGTTTTGTTCTATTGGTTAAATTATTTGACACGCCAGCAAAACAGTTTACAACGATTACCTGAAATTAGTTTCTTTGCTTTATTTAGCTATGCAGCTTTTCAGAAAAGAACTGTATGTAAATAATAACACTTGCTTTTTCTGTAGGATGAGGTTCGGTCGTGAAAGGTTTGATAAACTTTGATTTATGCTTTGGACAAAGGTCTTTAGTTAAAGAGTTAAGTGGCAGGGTTGTTTCAGATTTAAGATATCTGTTCTTAAAATAGCCATTTGGATATTATTGATGTCATCCATGAATGTCAATTATGTGTTCTCTTTGGAGAAACTTCATTGCATTTAAAGATTATGAACTGAAGCTTTGCATTCTGATATTTTGGAACTTAAATATTTATTTTAAAAATAACTTCCATAACATATAATGTTATTATTAACTGCAGTGTAATAATTTTTATGATTCATTTTTGTCATATTTACTTATTTTATACATTTGACATGTTTAATTCTAAAGAAAGTTTTCCATTCCTGTAAGTGCTCCAGACTGATAGAGGAACCTTCCTAATACTTAGCCCCATTCATGTCATTCTTTGATTAGACTCCCCAGAGCTTTTCTACTGAGTACAAACTCATTCCCCTTTCACCCAAGGCCCGTAACAAGTATCACCCCAAATACTTGCCCTGTCTTTATTTTACAGGATTCCCTTGCCCTATAAATAATCCAAACTGTACTGCTAACTTTACTAATACATCCTGTATGTTCCCTACCACATTGTCCTTATTCATTTTCTTCTTGGAACACCTTAACTTCCTCATCCCACCTATCTTTGCCCACCAAACCCATATTAGCTTGTGGAGTTCATTTCAAGTTCCTCTTATTCCACAATGTTGCCCTTTGGCCCCCCACTCCTACAGAGATTTTAATCCCTGTTTACTCTTTAATACTTTCTGTGTAGTTCTTCTCAAGGCTCCCTTTCTGCCTGTTTCTGAAGTAGTTGTGTGTGTACTTGTCAGTGTGTAAATTCTTCAAGGTAAAAGTTGTGTCGTACTGCCTCTCTTGCAGGCACCTACCAGAGCATCTTGCATGGAGCAGTCTTTGAGTCAGTAATTGTTCAGGTGAATCTTTAACAACCAGTCACTGCAGTATTTTTTCTAAACCAGCAGTGCTGTATCTCCAATTAATCATCTATGAGTAGAGACAAATGTATCTTTATTGCAAACATGATTTACATAATTATTAGGTTAGATTGTAGTTATAGAGTAACCTGTAGCTGATTAAAATACCAGATCTTAAAATTAATAAAAATGAAATTTAGTAAAATAGCCTCTAGCTTTCTTACATAACAGTAATACCCAGATAAGGATGTGGAAAAGTTATTCTCAAAATTAATGGCAGTAGCAACAACAACTATAACATAAAATGCTTAGAAATAAACTAATAGGAAATAACTGATATATGTGAATAAAACCACCAAACTTTAGTAAGAAATGTGGAGGATTTTAAAGTAATTATGAAAACATTTCTTGATAAGAGTACTGAATATTCTGGAGATTGCATCTCTGTCCAGATTAATTTATAAATTTACCTTAATCCTAGTATAATATTTACTAATTTTTTTGAGTGACAGAGTGATCCTAAAATGTATCTGTAAAAATGAATAGGTAAGAAGGTTATGCAAATTTTAAAAAGAAGAGTAATAATAGGGGTTTGAAGGATGGGAAATTCCTTATGAGATATTAAACTGATAGTCTTTACAATAATTTGGTTTCAACACAAGGTTTAAGATATCAGTGGACAGTATTAGAGCCCCAAATAGACCCCTTTATATACAGTAACTTCATTTATAATAAAGTAAACATCATAAGTTGCTGGAGAAGTTATTGATTATTCAATAAATGATGCTAGGAAAATTGGCTACTGGGGAAAGGGAGGAATAAGGAATAAGGAATCCTCACCTTTAATTCAAATAAATTACAGAAGGAATAAGTGGTAAATATTAAAAACAAAAATATAATAAGAAAAGAAATATAGGCAGAAATTAACAAAGGGATCTGAAAAGACGTTCTAAAGCTAAAAGCAATGGAAAATCAGAGGAAACAATTAATAATATATGTATAAATTTAGAAACATTTGTATGTCAAAACATAAAATTAAAGGGACACTTTAAAGGAAAATATTTACCACATATAATGGACAAAAAGTTGCCCTTACTATAAAAAGAGTAAATATCATGAATAAATAAGAAAACACTTAACATTTCAATAAAAATGAGCAAATGTGAACAAATAAAGCCATAAAGAAGTGCAAATAGAAAAATGTATATTTAAAACTAATGTAAATATAAATTAAAATAGTACAGATTAAACAATGATCAAACTATTTTTACCCCTCTCAAACTAAGAAAGATTGAAATTTAAAACTTAAAGTTGGTAAGAATATGATGAAATGGACACACATATACGTTACTTACTGATAAGTATGTAAAACAGTGTGAACCTTTTGGGAAAACAGTTTTTACTGTTTGATCCAGTAATTCCATTCCAAATGATCTTTCCTAAAATAATGGAGTTGCATATTAGTCATTTCTTGCTGTGTAACAATCACTCCAAAACTGAATGGCTTAATAAACATTTATTATCTCACAGTTTCTGTGGGTCGGGAATTCCTGTACAGCATAGCTAGGTGCCTCTAATTCAGGTTCTCTCTCAGTACTACAATCAAGATGTTGACCAGAGGTGCAACCATCTTATGGCTCCACTGGGGGAGAATCTGCTTCCAGGCTTACTCTGGTGGCTGTTGGCAGGTCTCAGGTATTTGCTAGCTGTTGGCTGAAGACATCAATTCCTTGGTACAGCAAGGACCTCTCCATAGAGCTGCTTACAACATGGTAACTTACCTTCTTGAGGGAGAGATGGAAGTCCTGTTTTTTTTGTAACCTAATCTTGGAACTAACATCTCATCGCTTATGCTGTGCAGTCTGTTTGCTAGAAGAAAGCACTAGGTCCAGCCCACACTCTAGGGGAGAGGATCACACAAGGGCATGAATACTACGAGATGGATTTATTGGGAATATTTTAGATACTGTTCTCCCACAGAGATTAATATACAAAGGTTTTCATATAGATTTAAAAAATTTATAATAGCAAAAAAAAAATACATAATCACATATACACAAAGAAACAATTAAGGAAACAGTTTTAAATGTTCTATAGCAAAAGAATGGTTAAATTGTGCTACATCCACACAGTGTTATTGGGCTGGCCAAAAAGTTCCTTTGGTTTTTAAGTAACAATAAAATATACATTTTTCATTTTCACTGAGAACTTTGTTGAACAACGTATTCACTGTTTTGTTCCACTACCTTCTGCCATTTTCAGGCAACTTCATAATTCCATCTTTCCAAAACTTTTTTTGAGCAAAGAACTCTTCCAGGTGCCTTTTACATTCTTCCAGGGAATTGAACTTTTTTCCATTAAGAGAATTTTTTAAAGACCTAAATAAATGGAAATCCGAAGGTACAGTGTCTGGTGAATATGGTGGATGAATCAGAACTTCCCAGCCAAGCTGTAACAGTTTTTGCCTGGTCATCAAAGAAACATGCAGTCTTGCGTTATCCTGATGGAAGATTATGCGTTTTCTGTTGACCAATTCCGGACGCTTTTCATTGAGTGCTGCTTTCAGTTGGTCTACTTGGGAGCAGTACTCGTTGGAATTAATCGTTTGGTTTTCCAGAAGGAGATCATAATAGAGGACTCCCTTCCAATCCCACCATATGCACAACATGACCTTCTTTGGATGAAGACCAACCTTTGGTGTGGTTGGTGTGGTTTCGCTTGCTTCACAATCACTTCCATTCCATATTATTGTACAGTATCCACTTTTCATTGCCCATCACAATTTGTTTTAAAAGCAGAATGTTTTTGTTACGTTTAAGTAGAGAATTGCATGAGAAAATACCGTCAAGAAGGTTTTTTTTCCGCTTAACTTACAAGGAACCCAAACATCAATGTGATTAACATAACCAAACTGGTGCAAATGATTTTCAACGCTTGTTTTGGATATTTTGAGTATGTCGGCTATCTCCCATGTGGTTTAACATTGATTGTTCTCAATTAATGTCTCGATTTGATCACTATCAACTTACCTGGTCTACCTGGCCGTGGAGCATCGTCCAGCAAGAAATCTCCAGCACGAAACTTTACAAACCACTGTTCAGTCACAGCACCTTCTCCATACACTGCATAAATCTTTTTTTGCGTTTCAGTTGCGTTTTTACCTTTCCTGAAATAATAAAGCATAATATGCCAAAAATGTTGCTTTTTTTCTTCCATCTTTAATATTAAAATGGCTACACAAAAATTCAGTTTTGATAAGCTTTTTTTTAAATGCACACTGATATGACAGCTGTCACAATACAATCTAACAAAATTGTTTCGAATGAAGTTAAAGACACCTAAGTGCTACTAGAGCCATCTTATGGAAAAAAAAGAATGAACCTTTTCGCCAACCCAATAGTGTAATTGTATAATAATAATAATTTCTACCTTTTTGAGCATCAGTCATGTGCTAGGCATTTGTTAAGATATTTACAAATATTTCTGATCCTAACAACAACCATGTAAGGTAGTGGTTATTATCCTCATTTTACAAATGAAAAAACTGATATTCAAAGACTCAGCCCTGAAATGTCATTCTAGAGTTACCTGGCTTCAAAGCCCAGTGACCACATTGCCATTTAAGTGTGCTTATGAAGAATATTTAATGACATGAGGAAGACTTAAAAAACTGTTTTTACAGAGTGATCTGTGTGTGTGCACATTTTATTTACATGTAAGGAAAAAATAGTCACAAATGTTAGCTTTCAATGGCAGAATAATAGAATATTAAAATTTTTCTTTAAACTTTTATTTCATTATAAATCTTTTACATTCTGTATGTATTCCCTTTATAATCATTTTTAAAAACCAGAATGCTTTGAAAAGTAGTTCAGCTTCCTCTACTCCAAGGGAAAACTGCTAGCAAGACTTGTACACACAGTTTTATGTGAAGTTGAAATTTTATGTGGTAATGAATCATTCCATTTAATCTGCTCTTCTAGATTACTGATCTCTCCTTACCCAACTATCTGATGGCATCTTCGGTTGGACTGCTTCCTACCCAGCTCCTGAATTCTTATTTGGGTACCACCCTGAGGACCATGGAAGATGTCATTGCAGAACAAAGTGTTAGTGGATATTTTGTTTTTTGTTTACAGGTGAGTTTAAGACCAAGGCTTGTCTTTTTTTGTTTGTTTCCTTTTTGTATGACATTACTGATTTAAATCCAAGAAATTTCACTGAAAATAATTTAAGAAGATTTTTTCCTTTTTACACCTTTTCTTGTTTTTTCAATACTACTTCATATTTTGACAACATTTACATTTTTAATTGTGTGGATATATGGAAATATATAGAACTGAATTGACACTTATTGAAAATTCTCTTAAACACAAAAAAAAGGAATGACAAAAATAGGGTTCTTTTTGCAGTGATTATTTTCAAAATCATGACTAAATCAAATATTCTATTTTGAGTTTGTATGAAGTGTTAATACTACATTTCTAAAGATAATTTTAATGAGATTTGGTGGGGTTGGGTTTTTATCTTAGTTACTTTACCTTCAAATTTTGAAGGTATTGAACTCTTCTATTGGTATTTTTTAGATTATTATACTGGCAATGTAAATTTCTTTCTAGTACAATTTGATGTGAACAAAAATTTTTTTAGAAAGTATTGCTTTATAAAAAGTATAGAAGTATTCCATTACAAGTTCAAATAATATTTGTATAATAGATTATTACTACCATGCAGATTATAGCATAGTTTGGGGTACATACAATTCAATATAAGAGGTTAATAAAAGAGGAAAATCCTGCTATGTAGGCAGACTTATTCAGTGCCTTATATTACATGCAGGAAGAGTTAAAAATTCATTTGCTTGTGATACATTTCATTCCTGAGATTTACCAAAATATAAAATCACCATGATTTTTGATGATTTAGTAAGATGATGATGATGATGGTCGCTAACATTTATTGAATGCTTTATATGCCATATATTTAAGCTCATTTAATGCCTACCAAAACCTTAGTAGGCATATAATTTTATTATCTATTATCTCAAGCCAATTGTACATTCAGTGATGTCACACTGGTAGCTTGAAATTGGTCATGACGGGGGTATCTACAGTTATGGAAAATGACAAGTGCTCTTAGTCAAGCTTCCCACCTCTGATCCCTAAGAGCTAGTTTACTAGCACACCATTGGATAATAATTTGTCTAATGTCAGAGCTGCAAGGGGTAGTATCAGGATTTGAACAAAGGCAGTTGGTTCTAGAGACCATGCTCATAACCAGTGGTCTACTGAGCAGATAATACTAGTGAGATAGCTGACTTAACTTACTGGTCCCTTGACTTGTAAGTTTTAATTTATACTGTTATTGAATATATGGTGTCACATTGCAAGTTTACTGTTAGTGGTATTATTCTCAATTTATTGAGGTACTATATTGTATTAAAAATACTACGATAAATGAAGCCAGAGTTAATTTTCTTCGTGCTTATGCAGTACAAGTTTAGTAAACAAAGTAAGCCCAGGAATATTTACATTAAACTATAAATAAAGCTTGTCAGTGAAAGGGCTTGCTTTAACAAAAATTTTGTAATATTTTTGATATTCAGGAAGTCAGTTTTTATTTTCCTTTACTATTTTTTCTTCAGAGCTACATTTTTTTAAGATAACCTGCTATATATAGGTTTAGAGTTTTTGTTACAGTTGGTTTATTTTTATTAATGTAGCATGCCAATCACATACTAAACTTTCTATGTGTTACGTAGTATCTATGTTAATAATTTATGTTTATAATCATCCCAAGGTACTCTAAGATTCTGATGTACACTACATTCTCAGATTGATTTTTTTAGTATATTTAAGCATATTTTATGTTTTTCAAGTTTCCTGAAAACAATTTGAAACACCTTTTTTTTCTTTCTTGACATTGTAATTAGAATTCCTCATTATTAGTAGTTTTCAGAAGATATTCACTATTTGATACTTTATATTTCTATGCATCTTAGTAAATTACTCAACTATAATCAATGGAATTGTAATAGAACAAACTAGTTCATGCATTTGTCAATGGTGCTTCTTAAAATATAGGATGTTCTTTTTTCTAAGCGATTTCTTACCCCTTTGCTTGAATTGGCAAATTATTTAAGCTTAGGATACAAAACAGGGAGAAAAAGGTAAATGTTTCTTAGCCCAGACATTTACAAAAAACAACCACCACAACAACAAAAAAGTGAAGGCATGTTTATGCCTTGATTGGATATATTGATGATATTACTTGTAATTTGTTTCAGGGAGGATTTAATTTAGCTTACAAAAGATATACAGGAGAATAAAAACGGAGGAGAAAGAAGTCATCTTGAAGGAGAAAATTAGCATAGGATAAAAGGATGAAGCATAGGTTAAAGTTAGCAGAGTAAATAACATGAGGTTCCTCATATTCGCTAGAAATGAGCCACAAATTTGCCTCTCACTGTAGCCACCTAAATAGAGTCCACAGTGTCTGTAAAATCAAAGAAATACCAAACGGATGTTCAGAGGAAGGCACAACTATTTACTGTACTGAAATCCAACTTAGATTCCGTGGTTTGTCAATTCAGTTAATCTTTTCCATATATTTTTGTGTGTGCTCATCAGCCAAAACCCCAATCCTGGATAAATGCAAGTTTTGATCTGCTTTGCACCTGCTCTTTTGGGGAAGTCATACAACCAAGCAAATTGGTGATATTTAATTCATGGTTGCAAACCTTCAGCTGGTTTCTCAACACTGCCCTATATTCTGTTTCCTTTGTCTTCCCTTTCCCCTATTTTCCTCAATGACTATTTCAAACTTATCCTCACCCTCCTCACAGTTTTTTCCTCCTCTCCTGGCTTCCTTCTTCATTCTCAACAGATTAACTCTCTTGCTTAACAGAAAAATCAAAAGCCTTCAAATGGGAAACCCCTCAATTTCCAACTAAGAAATGTACTAACCCTCTTATGTTCTGCTCATACTCTCGGCCTGCTTTTCAGTTAATGGTGGAAGAAATCACTTTCTGTATGCCTTCCTCTTTAAAGCTTGTCTTTCTACTTGTGTTTGATTCTTTCATTTTAATAGGGAATCTTTTAAAAAAGTTTTTTGTTTTTTTGTTTTGTTTACTTCACTGGGCTGTTGGGAAGAGTCAGTACACATTGCCAGGCCCTGGGGTCCAGAAAGGCATCTGGGGGAAAATTCCATGTAAAGATGTAGCCCATTCACCCTTGTTGGGAACCCGAAAGACTTTTTCAGTGGTTCTAAACTTATTTTCTGTGGCCTCGCCAAATTCTTCCCTCAAGCTTTCATCACTAACCTTCTCTAAATCAGATACACTTTCCAGTTCTCATCTTAGCAACCTAAGATTCTATTGATGATGCCTTTTAAAAACACCTTCTTCTCTTAGCGTCTTTGATACCACTCTCCTGATCTTTTTCGCTGTTTGCCTGGCTCATTTATCAGCACCTCCTTCTCTTTTCATCCCTAACTTGGTCTTCCACAAGATTCTAGCCAGAGCTTTTTGAAAACTTTTCTTCTTGGTAAATCCAGTTACTGTGGTGGCTGCTATTATGTTTATTGCAAGGACTCCCTAATACACATCTTCAGCTCAGCCTTCTTTCCATACCTTTAGACCCATTCACTGAATTGCTTTGGATATCTAATAGGCACCTCAAATTCAGCACGTCCTAAGCAGAACTTAGCATCTCATCCACACCCTCCCCCAATTAGTTAACACTTTTTTCATCTCTTTACATTGTATCACCATCCACATAGTATCAAACTTAGGGTGTTCAATAAGTATATCTTGTGTTTTTAAGAGAGCTCACATGTTAGAGAACAAAGACAAGATTTAAAGGCCTACGTTTAAAATAACTAATTTGAAGGGAACCCTTTTACAGTGTTGGTGGGAATGTAAATTGGTAGAAACACTATGAAGAACAGTATGGAGGTTTCTTAAAAAACTTAAAATAGAACTACCATATGCTCTAGCAATCCCACTCCTGGGCATATATCCGGAGAAAACCGTAATCCAAAAGGATACATGCACCCCAATGTTCATTGCAGTACTATTTACAATAGCCAAGACATGGAAGCAACCCAAATGTCCATCAACAGAGGAATGGATAAAAAAGATGTGGTACATATATACAATGAAATACTACTTAGCCATAAAAAAGAATGAAATAATGCCATTTGCAGCAACATGGATGGACCTAGAGATTATCATACTAAGTGAGGTAAGTCAGACAGAGAAAGACAAATATCATATGATATTACTCATATGTGGAATCTGATTTTTAAAAAAGATACAAATGAACTGATTTACAAAACAGAAACAGACTTACAGACATCAAAAACAAATTTATGGTTACAAAAGGGAAAATGGCGAGGGAGGGATAAATCTGGAGCTTGGGGTGAACATACATACACTACTATATATAAGATAGATAACCAACAAGGACCTACTGTATAGCACAGGAAACTCTACTCAATATTCTGTGGTAGCCTATATGAGAAAAGACTCTAAAAAAGAATGAATATATGTGTGGGTGTAACTGAATCACTTTGCTATACATCTAAAACTAACACAACATTGTAAATCAACTATACTCCAATAAAATTAAAATATTAAAAAAGAAAATGTTTTAAATAAGGATGAATAAAATAAATATCTTTGTTTCCTATAACATAAAAAATAAAATAAAGTAAAATAACTAATTTGCTTAGAATTGTATTAAGTAATGGGTATTCGCTTAATGTACAGATTCCCTTGTGCAAGTTCCAGGTTCCCCCATCTACTCAACCTACCTTACTCCCAGTATCCTGCCCTTCCCCCTACCTCCCTCAACACTTGTATCTAGAATATTTCTCCCATAAAATTATAGGTAGGCTTAATTGAAACAGTGTTATATTTAAGGATCACTATGCTTAGAGCAGCCTTTGAAAGCTTGCTGGGACATTAAACAATATCTACTGAGAATATTTGCTCCGAACTCTAAAGAACTGCTTTAAAATGAACTTTGGAATAAATACCATTTAAAAGATGTAGACTGCTTAGACATTCATTGTGCTGAATTATATGTAGAATGTTTAAGCACAGAGGGACCACAACTTTTGGACAGTGGGAGAAGCCCATGTGGTTTAAAGGGACTTACCTGAAATCACAGCACTAGTGAGTGGCTAAACCAAGACTAGAACCTGATTTTCAGTTTAATGCTTTTTCTAGTTATCCCTTTGACTGGCATTTTTCCCCTCACCATGTTCCTTTGTTTTTGTTTTGAAAAGTATAGACAGTTTCGTGTTTACAATCTCTAATTTCTTTTGAAGCTTATTGGCATTTCATTCTTTTTTAATTGTTTAAATTTACTTATTTTTGGCTGCATTGGGTCTTCATTGCTGTGCGCGGGCTTTCTCTAGTTGTGGCAAACGGGCTACTCTTCGTTGTGGTGTGTGGGCTTCTCATATGGTGGCTTCTCTTGTTGTGGAGCACAGGCTCTAGGCGCGCGGGCTTCAGTAGTTGTGGCACGTGGGCTCAGTAGCTGTGGCTCGCAGGCTCTAGAGCACAGGCTCAGTAGTTGTGGCACACAGGCTTAGTTGCGCCGTGGCAAGTGGGATCTTCCTGGACCAGGGCTTGAACCTGTGTCCCCTGCATTGGCAGGTGGATTCTTAACCACTGCGCCACCAGGGAAGTCCAGCATTTCATTTTTTAAAAGTGTTTCTTAATATTTTTAATTTTGGCTGCACCAGGTAAGTCATTTGCAAATGGTAGTGCTTCTCTCTAAGTGGGCTTAAAAATACCTATGGACATTTATAGTTCTGCACAGAAATAATACTACATTATTACATTAATAAAGTTTAGCCAGCTTTACCTCTATTGTAGAAATTTTTTTTATTCCTTGAAGGAAACTTTTTGGTACAAAGAGAGAAGCTTGACTTGTATCAAACAAACATCATTTAATATGGACTAAAAGGGATGTATAGTTGCCTTGTGTTAACCGGATACCATATAATGGTTACCCTGTAGATTTTGGCCCTCCACACCCAGCAGCCAAAGGAAGAATAAATGACAACTGTGTGTAAACTATTTAAAAATTTTACCTAACTATATTTGACAAGCATCCTGTTTGTAACATTTCTAAGACAAATATTTATTGGATATATTTCTCCCCTTTTTCCATGTAAAATATTGTTAACTGTAATATTTTATTTTTATTCACAGATTATTATAAGTATAGGCCTCATGTTTTATGTAGTTCATCGAGCTCAAGTGGAATTGAATGCAGCTATTGTAGCTTGTGAAATGGAACTGAAAACCTCTCTGGTTAAAGGCAATCAACCAAATATCAGTGGCTCTTCATTCTACAACAAGAGGACCCTAACATTTTCTGGAGGTGGAATCAATATTGTATGATTCTAATGAAATGTATGATTGTTAGAGCCTAACAATCCAAGGTCTAGCAAGCCCCTCACTAGTGGGCAGATGCAAGTTCTAATTGTATTACAGCACAAAAAAACAAAACAGAAACTGACTAGTTTTTAAATTGCACATTTTTTAAAAAGCAAGAATCATTTTCTGGATAGGTAAGTGTAAATGTAGATGCAATTTTGGTTGCAACTCTTTATCATTTATTATACCCATAATGGCCTATAGGTCTGCACTTTAGTTTTTCTTCATTGTTTTCTTTATGGGTACTTATGAACAGAGAAGTAATCCAAATATTTTTTTGCTTAGTGTCTTTATTTATAAAGTCTATGAACAGTTGTAAGCATCTTTCCTACTTATAAAGATGAGTAAAAGTATGCAATTTTAAATGTATAATATTATTGGACATTCTTTGCTTTGGTAGTCTTTCCAGAAAGGATAAACGGTGTTTTTTTTTTTTTCTAATTGTTTTAGGTGGGACCACTTTGCTTTCCTTTTCCTTGCTAGTTAGAAAATAGACATGAACTTTTGTTTGAATGTATTTTTGTAAGGATCATATTGTTGCAGGGCCATTTATACTGATACACACAAGCTTAAATCCTACATTGTGGGACTGAAGTGCTCTTAAGATACCTTTTTTAGTTTCACTGTGTAATATGCAAAGCAAAAGGGAAATTTATTTAAATTGGTGGTGGCTCAAATTAGAACTTGAGTTCTAATTTCATTACATTGGTTTTACCCTCCTTAGGTCTTCCATCAAAGGGCTGTCCTATTGCAGTCTTACTAAAACATTTTATTAAAATAAACTTCTTTTTCTTTTTATATTCATAATTAGACTTTGAAATAAAGATGTTATTCCTTTAAAGTGGTGGGCTTACCATCATTGAAGATGTCACTCAGGTGACCTTGTTTGATCAAAACGCCTTTCTAAAAAAACTAAGCTTTAAAATCATGTTTATAATTCCATTGAAGTACATATATATTTTTCCCATAGTCTTCATCTTTAAAACTATAAGTAATGTTAACTTAATGCCCAGATTTGTATTATTTGCCGTACCATAGAGTAGGCTTATTTTGTTTGGTTTTTGGTACTTATTTTTCTCTGATAAGACTCAGGAATTCTGAAATGTGAAATTAAGTCTCGCAATTCTTTCTCCTGTAGAATGAATTGAGTGTATTTATTAATAGCACTTATGTGTATAGAATATAATGATTTGGCAGTATGATTCGTATGACATATTATTCATTTATCACCTTATATTTTTAAAATAGCTTAATTGTGAACTTAATGATTCTTTTTTTTACAATAGCTTATAGCTTATTATTTACAATAGCTTATTATAGATATGAATGCAAATTTTCTGATAGGTATCTCTTTTTTAGCTATGAAGATGGCACCTTATCAGAGACCTCCCATTTGCCTTTTCATTAGGGTAAAATCTTTGCCCTGATTTACTAAAGTGCAAAATAATTATTTGTAAGCAGATTATTTTAGTTTTATGCTAAAGATGCATTTGGCCACTTTAATGTGTAAATTTTTTGCCCTGTTGCAGGTATAATTGTTTTCCTGTCCTTCATAATGCCTAAATTTGCTCACCTTTGAGTAACAGTGAAGTTCATATGTCCATACCAAGAAGAACTCAGGGCAAATGATCTTATAGGCACCTGGGTCTATAGCATTCAACTGACCTACAAATCCTTCCTTCTTTTATTGGTAGAAAAAAATATATAGTAATGGAATATTATTATTCTTTTTTGAATCCTAATTACTTGTTTGGTTATCTTTAAAAATTATTTAGTTTAATTATCCCAATAAACAATATGTTTGATTTATTCTTTTCTGTCTAACTTGACAGTATTTCTCTTGTGCTTCTTGTTTGTGTTTAGTTTTTGGTAAAGAAATCAATAATTTAAGATTACTACTTTCATACACTTGTATTACACTTCATGTATTTTGAAGTGCATTTATTTAATTAGCATTTTGTAACTTGAATAATTTTGCCAAATGAATACCTTTTGGTAGTTTGTCATGAGTTCTTCCAACTGTTGCATTTTGCTTAGTACTTAAATATGTAAAGGTAAAAGAGAAGTAATTTTTCTGTATTCTGCCAACATAATTTTATATAATAAAATCATCCATTTTTACTTAAAATAGTATGGATTTACTATTTCTAAAATACTAATCTAAAGCTGCAGTTTTCCTTTTGTTCATCATCTCTAGCCTCCACATAAACTACTATCCCTTATAGTCATGCTATTTGATAGCTGTTTTTTTATATGAGCTGTCTATAAATTGTACAAAGCATTACCATGCCTTATTCACTCCATCTTTAACCCTGTATCCCAGATTTCTGGCAGCAACAAATTTCTACAGGATCCTTTTATGTTGCCCAAATATTGCATCCAGTCGTAGAGTATATATTTATAAGAGAAAATATTTTGGATTTCTCAAATCATTTAAGTGCAGTATAAAGTTACTTTATGCATATTTTTAAAAGCACACAATATACCTTATCTCAAATCTGATGAAAGATATGTTCTATTTTTAATTCGTTGGGCCTTTTTCTTAGTTTTCCACATTTTCTGGTTTATTACTAATGATTTTGTTTACTCTTTGCCAAGTTCTGTCATGTAAATTATTTTTAAACAGCAGCACCTCTTTTTAAAAACACTTACATAATAATTTACTAAATGTTTTCATGTCCATTTTCATTTGATCATCTGATTTATGAAATAACTTGAAATCTGTACTTTGGTTTGTGAAAATAATAGAACCAAATCTCTGTCATTAGAATGTGTATTTTGAGTTTATGTTCAGACGTGACTTTGTGGGTTTGTTCAGAACCAACCATACTCTCCTTTTATGCACTTTGTAACCAACTGTAAACCTTTTAAGAAGACTTTCCCCTGATAGGATCAAGCCTATGACTATAAAACATTTCCCTCCCTGAGAAGCTATTAAGTTCAGTATCTACTCTTATTTACCATTGCTGTAACTGAGCTAGGTGGTGGAGCTACAAGCATATACCAGTATGTGTTTGTTAATGTGCAATGCTGATTGGAACTACTCTTAGGAAAGGTGCTATGGCTTACATACGTCAATATTTGTGGGACTTTCTTTAGAATGCTGAAAGTTGCTAGGTATGTGCCAGGCTGATGCAGATAAATCCTGAAATGCATGGTAAATCCATGCTGTTCAAAACCAGTCAGCATTTGCAGAGAATAAGAGAGGTTTAATGAGGACCTCAGGAGCAATGATACTGACCTAGGTTGATGACTTCAATGATGGAATTTTGTTTCAGACACAGGCCACTCAGTGTACCAGAATGGTGGTCTGAATAACACTATCTGGTTTTTAAATTGGACATTGCTAATTTCTGTTATAATAAACTGTTTAGGATATAATTTTTTTTAAAGGTTATGTCTTTAACCTGAAAAGCTTAAAAGAAGGGAGTGGAATCACTTGTTCCACAGGATAAGCTAAGGAGTTCCAATAACCTCACATATGTTGAATGAAAACTGTTAAATAATTCAACAACTAAATAATAACTTGGTACTTCTGAATTGCAAAGTGATTGCTGCAAACTGTTTTCTAAGGTAGCTGAAGATTTAAAATAGATAATTCTAAAGGTAAATCAGTAAAATCTCTTGATAATTGGTATCCTAGGTCACTTATGTGCCTGAGAAAATAAAAGGTTATGCCAGGGGAGGGAGCAATTCAGGAGCAAATGAGGACATGCTCCTAAAAATGGGAATGCTGGTAATTGACCTTAGATGGGGGTGGTTATGGTTATAGCAGAGGCCCTGTGGAGAAATGGTTCTGATGTCTTACATTGACACTCGATCTTCAGTGTTTTTTTTTCTAATATCCCCAAATCATGAAATGCTACCTGCCAGTCAAACAATTGTTAGTCATTTATCTCAGGCTGCAGTAATGTTTATGATGCCTTTCATAATGTTACAGGACTTTGGTAAATCTAATTTCCTGTTGACCTCTACCCTGTTTCTATGACTGTTTCCTTGAGGGCCCATTCCAGCTGCCATAAAACTTTTGTCTTAATACTTAGAAAGACACTTGTCCTTGTTTATATGTAGCAGATCCCATCCTGTTGCATGTATACTTTTCCTAGACATTTTAGGTCAAAATTGCTTGCTAGAACATAAAACAGGCCAAAGATGGGACACCACATGTTGCAGACTGCCTTCAGCTGGGGTGGTGCAGTGGAGCACTCACTGGATAAATGTGTTAGCAGTGTGTTCATTACCCAAGATTGTACAGTACTTTCTGCCATGCTCATCCTCCTTGGCTGAGGGTGCCTGTCAGCACTCAAGAGTGTGGGGAAAACATATTTTAATAGTATACAGTATTATGAGTTAAATATTGAACATTTTTAGGGAAAGCATTATATGTGTGATAGTGTTAAAACAGGATATATGTATGTGGTAAATTTATATTTAATCATTCTGTCATGTTTCCACAAAGTTGATTATCTGAATTAACTAATTACTAACTGATACTACTGTCTTAACAGTGACTAATATTCTGTGGGATAACCTGTTGGTTGAAAGCCTTAAAAATCAAAAAATATGCACGAAGCTGAATAGAAAAGAGTGAGTAGCATATATATTGAACCAAAAAAAAGAGTAATTTGAAAATTATAAAATTCTTGAAGTAGGTATACAATTAGAGTGGTATGTTTTAATGTAAGTATATTTATCTGAGGATGCATAAAACTCATAACCATCATAAGAGTGAATTCTTTGATTCTGTCTTTGTTAGTTATAAAGCCATTTTCAGTAGAAATGTTTTGATGCATGACCTGTTTCATGCTCATTTCTTACAATCCTGCACTCAAGTTGACCACAGCTGGGAGGACAGGGAACTGAGTAGTTTTCCACTAAGGTTTTTTAGTTACTTATTCTGATTTTAAGTTAACTAACTGGTTTTATGTTATCATATTTCTACTTTAAACATATAATAGGACAGCTTTGCTTGGAATCAGCATTCTAAGTAGGTTTCACAGCAGTGCATTAAATTATTAAATGGACTTGGAACAGATTCTGGTAACATTGAACCTGAGAGTGTCTTTGCTTCCCTCTACTTGGCTGCTAGGATCAACTCTATTATGAGTTTGTGGGGGTCTTGGTATAGAAAACCAGAGCAGGGGTTTCTCCTGCATGGGCTGGCAAATGCTGGTAAGAAAGACTGGAAAGCTGCAGATCTTGGGGAGACTTCAGCTTTGAAATCTGTGGGTTTCCGAATGGAAGTTTGATATCGGTCTCACAAAAATATGTCAGTTCTCCCTGACCTCTAAAAGGCTGAGAAGGAGCTGAATGACCTTAATGTTCTTCGCTGCTCAAAGAGGAGAGAATTCAGGAATACCATATACAGAGAAGCTTCCTGCAAACTTCCTCGAAGGAATTTGCAGCGAGCCTACTTCACATTCCACCTCTGGCATTTCTGATGCCCCATATTAATTGCAGCATTGTTCTTAGTGCCAAACAACTGGAGACAAAGTGAACACAGTTCATAGGGGAATGGCTAAATAAATAATTTTCCATCCATACCATGGGAAATTGACTAGCCACGTCCTTAGAAAGGAAGAACCAGATTTATGCCAGTAAATTAGAGGGATTTCCAGGAAGTATTGTTTTGTGAAATAAATGAGATGCAGAAAACTAAGTAAAAATGCCACATTTTTGAGAAAAAGTCCTATCTCACTTTCCTGTGCATGAGTACGTATGTGTATGTGACTTTCTATACATGAATTTGTGTGCATGTGAATAGGTGCATCTCTCCATATCGGATTAAATGAGTAGAGAGAAAAATGTGAAAAGAAACCTACTAGCTTAAGATGGGTTATTTTGATGGTGGTGGAGAGCTGGTGTGGGGGACTAATAGAGAAGAAATGAAGAGGAGAGAGAATGAAGGTAATAAAGCCAAAAGGAAAGTGGGAAAAATTGCACTAATTTTTTTTAAATAGGTAAAATGAACCTATATTCCTTTCTTTGGCATGGTAGAAGTCATCCTCTTATTAAACCATCCCAATTGATAGCTATTCTGTTCAAGTACTCGAGGTCATATAGTACAATATTGAAGTTGGCTCTCTTAAGGCCAACTGCCAGTGGTCAAATCCCAATACCACTGCTTCTTGGCTACATGACCTTGAAACATTAAGAAGTTACTTAACTTCTCTCTGTGCTTCAGTTTCCTCACCTGGATGATAGCCTACCTCGTGGGGTAATTGTGAGAATTAAAGAGATTAAAATGGGTTAAGTGCTGAGAGTAATACCTGGTAAGTAGTAAGTATATAATAAGCGTTAGGTATTATTACCCAAAACCAACCTTTTAGGAGTTGAGAAGCACTTTGACTATTTGAGTGTATATTTGGCAGACTACATTGAGTTGATCATTTATGGACCAGAATAGGGGAGAGTATTAAAATTTTTACCTGGCTCCTGTGTTTACAGAGCACACAGTGAAGTTGGAGAGACAACATATACACAAAATAACTACTATATAATATGTACAGGGTAAAATATCAGTGAAAAATTATAGCACAAATTGTGTAATTAGTGAAAGGAGTACTTAGATCATTGAATTTAGGTAGAGGTTGGGGAAGTTTTCTAAAGATTTATTTAGCTTATTGTATTTTTGCAGATAGGGGCTGTAAAGTACATGGTTCTCAAAGGGATCTGTGACTAAAAAAGACTAAGACACATTGTTATGTGTCTTAGTCTTTTTAGGTAAAAGGTGAAAGTTGTGCAGATAGGAATTTTATTCCTTTCCTTATTGTGTACATCATTTGAATTGGTGCATCAGTGTATTTATGTCTCTCCTCTTCCTTTACACCTCATAGACTCTATTCATGTCTGTGAGGCTAGCCACTTTCTAAATGCTAATAAGAAAACAAATTTCACCAAAGAAACCTGTAATTTATCCTACTTTATACTATTTGAGGGTTGGTTTTGTTTGTTTGTTTGGTTTTTGGAAAATGAAGGAGTTTTCAGTCTAGTAAGTTTTCCCCAATGGACTGCTTTCTCTACCAGCAGCTCTTTTAATTTTTTAAGCCAACATAATATAACTTAGACTTATTTGAATTGATATCTTATGAACCTAAGTTATTTCCTTCATAAACAGTTGACTTTAAGTTTATTGCCTTATTGTGGTTTGTGATGCCAATATTACCCTTTTATCAAGATTTGAATTTTCTGAATTTTCATTGTCAGTCATTTTTTCAGAAAATACTGAAAAAAAATTAGCTAGATATCAGACATTCTGCTAGGCTTTGGAGTTAGAGAGATAGGAATAATACTAGAGGAACTCTCATTTAGTGGGAAAGGTAGAAGAGTAAAGGAACAATTGCAATAAAATGTGATCAGATCCATGATAAATGTCTATACCGTAGAGGCAGAAGGTTAAATTAGAATCAGGAGTTGCAGCAAGGACAGAGGGAACTAAAGGGTGGGGGGTGGGGTGGGGGGGGTGGGGGGAGGGGGAGGGAAATGAACCAGGGTAGGGAAGTATTCCACAGTTAGTGATAACTGAATTGAGTTTGAAAGGATAAGTGCAGATTGTCCAAGGGAAGAGAAAGAAGAGCATTCTAAAGACAAAAGCACAAGAGCATGGCAAATAATTAAATACAGCTAGAATAGAATATAGAGAGCAAGTGGGGAATATTGAATTAAGGCTGGAGAATTACATATATGATGTGTGTGTATGTGTGTGTGTTATATACCCACATATATATCATATGAATAGATTTATGTAGAATATTAAAAAGTAAGAAGTTAGGATTTTATGTTCATGGATGAGGGGATATCAAAGTGGCAATTGAGTCTGCATTTTATATGACACTAAGAATATTGGAGGAATTGAAGAGTCAAGACTACTACTCACTCTGAAGACTGACCAGGGGAGAAATGATGAAGGCCACAAATAAGACATAACAATAAAAAGTTAAAAAATTAAAAATGAGAAAGTGTTACATTTGAGAGGTATAGAAAATAAATTTGGTGAGTATAGGATGAGGGTGCCAAAAAGAGGGGAGAAGCTGTGATGGCTCCTCAGGTTCTGTGAATGGTGACATATTTATGAGCAGTTTGCAGGTGGGGGAGATGATGTTGAGTTTGAAATGTCTATGAGGCATGGAGATCAAGAGACACTGCTTAAGTGGATATGTGGGTCCAGAGATATGGGCTGGGAATAGAGGTTTGGAAATTATCAACACACATAGATGGTATTTGAGGCTTTTGATGTGGATTTGGTACCAAGTGAATACGATGGTGACTAGGAGACTGATAAAGAGCAGCCAGAGAGAATAGCAACCAGGAGGGAGTGTCAGAGGCAATGGAAAGAAAAAGTTTTGAGAAATAGGAGGCTGTTAAATACTACAGAGAGGCCAAATAAGTTAAAAACTTGAAAGTGTTCATTGGGTTTGACAATTAGGCAGTCATTGGTAGCTTGGTGGCAGTAATTACAAGCAAGTAGGGGGTGTGCAAGCCACGTGCAAGTGTGTTAAAGTGTAAATGAAGACTGTAAATGTAGACCATTCTCAATAAACTTGGCAGTGGGAGCATGGAAAATTACAATTGACGTTGAAATTAATTAGAAAAGGACCTGCTTTTCAAAAAGATTTGCATTTCTTTACCTACTCTAAAATTTGCATTGCTTGTATAGTTTCTACATTAATTATGTCATTTAAAGTTTTTAAAAGGCTATGAATTAAAGAGGAGAAAGCAGTAGCTGGGGAGTGGGGAAAAAGGAGGTAGGACTGTGGTTCTCTCACATTGAGTCACCTGGACACCTTTCAAAAAATATCCGTGCTTTGCCCTTACCTATTTTCATAATCTCTGCGGGTAGGGCCTAGGCATTGGCTTTTTTTTAAGAGCTCCAGGTACCTTGATACCCACTGAAGGTTGAAAACCACTGAGAAAAGATTTTTCTCTTAAGATGGGAGTGACTGAAGACTGTTTAAATACTGAGGAAAATGAACAATCTATAATTTATATAGCTTATTGATTATATGTTATAATTTATTGATATGAGATACCATTAGCTTATATAAGAAGATACTGATATTAGAGAATTAAATAGATCATTGACCTGGGGGTTAAGAGACATATGCACTTTATTTCTGACTGTCACCAATTTGCTGTATAATTTTGTGCAAGTCAAAAAATATCCACACATGTATACAGTGTGGAGGCTATGATTCTGTACCTAAGGACCATTTCCATCTCAATTTCATTTTATTTTTCATCTACTTCTTGAGCAGAATCATGGCTCTCTAGAGTAAGTATCTAATTTGTATCTGCAGTTAAATATAGTTCCAATTCTAATTAATCTTAGGATATTTCCTTAACTTTCCTTTTCTTCCATCTCTGAAATAAAAATTTCAAAATGTTTACAGGATGAAGCACATCCTAAGAGAACTGCACAGCTTAGAGGAAACTCATACTGCATTTACTGCGTTCTCTTCTACTCTCAACATTCATACTCCAGGGAAATTTATTTTTAAATTAGTTTGTTCAATTTTGGAAAAATGTGTTTTAAAGCTGAAAGGAATGAAGATGCATCTAGTTCTGCATTCTCATGTTGAAAGAGGAGGACACAGGATCAGAGAAAGTTAGCAATGGAGCATCTTATTCCCCCATTCTGTGCCTTCTATACTAGTCCACTCTTTGGCAGATGGGAAGCCTACATAAGCAGTGACACAAAAGCATCCAGCCTGTGTTGCCTTGGTGATATGGGAAGCTTCAGAAGCACCACAAAGCCCAGGGACCATCACCCTGATTAAGTGAAAGTTTTATTACATATCCACTTAAACTTGATATAATTTGATTAAGGCTGAATTTTAAACTCACTTTGAAAATATCAAGCCCTAGAAAATTGCATTTATAATAATAACAAATAGTTATCAAAATAGTTTGAGGCAAATGGAAAAATATGTATTCCAATCTCTTAGTTTTAAATATTTGTCATTGAGATCAAGAAAAATGAATTTTAGGGCACTTAGGTTAGACAGTGTCACTCAGAAAAAAGTTTGTTATGTGTAAAAATAGATATAATTCCCATGAAGCAAAAGAAGCAAAATCTTTTTTCAAAATACATAGAAATTTATAAAAAGTAATTGAAAGGAAAAGGAAAAGTATTCCTAGGTAGCAGTTGCAAGTGTTATCATATCTCCTGGATGTAGAAGTAGGGAATCAGTTCAGTTATAAGATCATTTCGGCTCCAGCATTAGTCTCAAGCTTAAGAAATGATAGTGAAAGTTCTAAGTATGCATATGGTTATAAAATGCTTTCAAGGTTAAATATGTGCACTAAACACTCAGGAGTAAATATTATCAACTGAGCTTATTATCAGACTTAGCTTATGGACTTTTTGTACTTATTGATTTGATAGACAAAATTAGAACTAAAATAGGATTTATTCAAACTGATTGAAAGAAACAATTTTAGTTGTAATACTACAGAAAAGTTGAAATTTTATAGAAACTACTTTGACAAATCATTTAACCTAAAGTTCTGAATTATTTAAATGAGTTAACTCTGCAGAGAGGAAAGTGAACAGTAGTTGGCTTCTGATTCAATTTTTGTACTGTATCCCCCCCAAAAAAGTTAAAAGCAAAGCACATATCCCATAACAGACATTTAAGAAATGTGAATTCCTTCCCTCACTGCTCCCCATTTTTTCAGTGACAGACTTAATTACCATTTCTGCAGGGGACACTGTATAGAGGCTCCATGGGCAAAAGGGAGGCCCTAATAGTCTCACTGAGATATAAGAGACCAAATAATTTAAAATTATGTCTCTGTTGGGTATCAGAGCTACTCTTGGCTCATCAGTTAAGAATTAGCCTATTTAGATGCAGCTTTTACTACCATTTAGTATCACATAAGTACACTAAATTTCTTGCCTTGTTACTCTTGACAAATGAGCTGAAAACTCTTCGTGTTGATTTAACTCGAAGTCAAAGTCAAAGTTGATAAAACATTTTAAAATTTTATAATCAAATTAGAAACACCTCTCTCATTTTGACTTACTCTTTCATATCATCATTCAAAATAAATAGCATGTTGTACTATTTTTCTTGCAGGGATTATAATATATTTAAACTTTTAGCTGTTCTGTTAGCTGGGAATGAGTGAGCGGGACTGTACTATTCTTGTAACATGAAAGAGGCAGTTCATCCCATTGTTAAATCACACATTGAATTCTCTCAAATTATCCTGTCAAGTTAGTCTTCTTACAATAATTATTCCAAAGCATTGTTCTTGATTTTTATTTTAATAAACTGATGCACGGATCATCTGCAATAATAAAAGTGTGAAAATGTCCAGGAAAGTTTTTTAAAAAAGGTAACAAAAGAGGACTTTCTGTGCAAAAATGTCATATGTAAAGTCATTGAAATCAGAAGAAATACTTAGATTAATGGAACAGAAGAGAAAGTGTAGAATCAGACCCATGTATACATAAGAATATATTATGTAAAGAAGGTGATATCAATAAATAGCATTGTGAAAACAAGCTATCTTTTGAAAAAATTAAGGTGAATTTAAGATTCAAAGTGGAAAAAAAATGAAATACAAGGTGCTACCCTCAGAATTAATGAACAAGGATAAATTTTAAATTTCTAAAAATAATTCAAGCCTTAATTCCACCTCCCTAAAATGTTTAATTTTTTCAACTATTGTCCTATACATATTGTTTAATGCAGAAATGTATGTTCATTATGTTTTACATTACATTTTATTTAATGTTGTATGATTTGTCTTAGGTCTATTTAGTATTTTTAGTTATTTTAATGACATCTTATCTTTTTAACAGGTATATATAATTCACAACTAATAATTTAGTGTAAAGATTTTTGGATTTTTTCTCTATAAATATGTGTCTAAATATGTTTGTATGCATTTATCTCACTGACAAAAATGGATACATACTATATATACTATCGCAATCCTTAATTTTTTTTCTCTACACAATATATTTTAGAAACGACATAACCTTTAGACTCAAACTGTCTCATTTTGAAGTTCAAAACAAAAAGACCTCTTGTGGTTTTATTTGGAAACCAAATTGTAAAGAAATCATTCTTTTCTAAATTGATTTCTAGGCTGCATTTAAGATTTTTTCTACTTTGTTATCTATTTTAAAGAATATACTATTTCAAATTATTTTTATTTTTCTCTGAGATTCTACTTATTTTGATTGATTAATTTTTACCACTTGCACGTTTTGTTATTTTACTTTATAATTTAAAAATTATACTTCTCCCTTTTCCTTTTTCCATTATGGTGTTACTTGTACGATGTGCACTCTATTTACATTAATATTTTAATAACGTTTGAAAGTATCCTACTTTTAACACTTTATAAATGAGTTAAAGCAATTCACAGTCATGATACTGCAATTATCAATTTATAACTATCTAATCAAGCATCCTATATTTTTGTTTCTTTTTAAGGAGAGAAAAATAATTTTATGCTCTTTGGTGATGTTTTCTGTTCCCTCATTCTTCATCATTAGTTAAATGGGAAAGTCTTTTTGTTGTTAGTTTTAACTAATGTTTCAGTATTCGTAATAAGTAGTAATATCACATCCCTTACCCTTCTAGAGTATTCATAATTACTCTTGTTCTGTCAGTAATTACATCAATTTCTAGTTATAGTAAAGTTGTTTTACTCGTCTCTAAACTACATAATACTTATTCTAAATACTGAACTGCCTCTGTTGGTGCCGCTTTACCCCTGTCCACAGGTTCGCTTGAGTTTTCTAGAGATCTTTACAGGAAACATATACTTGGGTAATAAATATTGCAGGTCTAAAAATGTTTTTAGGTACTTTTATACACAGATGATAGCTAGAGTAAACAGACTAATCTTTGACTACATACTTTTAGTTTTTAATTCAACTTTTTATTTTGAGATAATTGTAAATTCAATTCACATGCAGTTGTAAGAAATAAGAGAGAGGTCTTGTGTACTCTTTACCAATTTCCCCCAACGGTAACATCTGGCAAAACTAAAGCTCAATATCACAACCAGGATTTTGACACTGATATAGTCAAGAAACTAAACATTTCCATCACAAGAAAGGAAATTTCTTTCCTTTTATAGCCACAGCATGTTGTCCTTTTATAGCCACACTCATTTCCCTCCTCCCACCTCCTCCTTTATCCCTGGTAACCAATAATCTGTTCTTCATTTCTATAATTTTGTCATTTCAAGAATGTTATGAAAATGGAATCATACAGGATGTAAACTTTGGGGACTGGCTTTTTTCACCAGTATAATTCTCTGGAGATACATCCAGGATGTTGGATGTATCAATCATTTCTTCTATGTTATTTTTTCTAAAAGTTTTATAGCTTTATAGTTAAAGTCAGTGATTCATCCTTGACATTGAAAATTTTCCCAGGACATGTTTGATCTTGGTTTCTGTTTGTTGGTTTTCTTCTTTACTTCCTCCCCAACTCAAATCATATTTCTTAATATATTGAAAGGCATCTTCAGTTTACAGTTGTACCCCTTATTAGTGATTCTGGGGTTTTTTTTGTGTGTGAATTCTTTACTTAGCACTTCTATTCCTCAAATATTTGTGTCTGTATCTTTTCTTTTCACTGGTGCATATCCTGCTCTTAAAACAGCACCTGCCACGTGGTAGGTGCTATATAATTAACTGTTAAAGGATTAAATAAATGAATATCTTTAATGTTTCTCAGCTTATCTGTCATTTTCTTTCTCTGTTATTTTCCCCTCGTATTTTGTATTTCTTCCTTAAGTTTATATACTACTTCACAAAATTCAATTTTGGTTTTTGTTTGTTTGTTTGTTTCTCTAAAAGGTACAGATTCTTTTTTTTTAAACATCTTTATTGGAGTATAATTGCTTTACAATGGTGTGTTCATTTCTGCTTTATAACAAAGTGAATCGGCTATACATATACATATATCCCCATATCTCCTCCCTCTTGCGTCTCCCTCCCACCCTCCCTAGCGCACCCCTCTAGGTGGTCACGAAGCACTGAGCTGATCTCCCTGTGCTATGCAGCTGCTTCCCACTAGCTATCTATTTTACATCGGTAGTATATATAAGTCCATGCCACTCTTTCACTTCTTGATTGGACTATTTATTCCAATGATGATAATAACTTGTTTCAAAGGCCTGGTGTTTATAAAATATTTTGAGATGGAGTGCAACAGTGTCCCAGAGGAAAGCCTGGGGTTGCTCAAGGAAGGAGCACAAAGTCTAGTGGTGACCTAATGAGGTCATGAGATTGGTTTTATACATGAGGAATAAATAAACACACTGTGTATAATGGAAGTCATGTTTCTCACTGTGATAGGAAGGAGCTACAAATATGGAAAGCAGGAATGTCAGAATGAACTTTTTGACATTGGATTAGAATTTCAGTCTTGATTTTCTAAACAGAGATAGAGATATATAAACATATATTTATATATAAGTATGTGTGTGTACACATATGTTCTATATGCATATAGATTTTTTTTTCTATCTCTGTTCACTGAGATGGTCTGGGAGCAATGGCACTCCAATAATAATGAGAACACCTAGTACCCAGATCTTGGTTTCAAAATGCCATTCTCTGCTAGAAGGAACCAGTGCTCCTTGGACAAATGGTTAATCCTAGCTGGGACAAATGGCTAATCCTAGCTTTTTTTTTTTTTTCACCAGGCAAGGGCAGCTGTGTTCTTCCTTCTCAGACACTTTCTCACCCAGCCTGACCATGACCCGGCCTCATTCCCACCCCACTTTGTCCCTCCTTTGGTCTCGCTCTTGTTGTGAACAGAGCAGGACAATGTGGTCCTGGAGCTGGTTTTTTGTGGTGAAGAGAAGGAAGTGATCGAAGAATGATAGGACATCTCAAAACAAGCAAATAAACAAAACAAAAAAACCAGGAGCCAGCCTGAAAGGACTCCTGCTGGCCAAATCTGAAACAATTTGATCACCAGCGTAAATAAAGATAAAAACAAGTCATAGCTCATTAGTGAAATAGGAGTATATGAGTCAATACTGAAAAAAATTAGTAAAGAATTGGGAAAAGAGAAAGCTCTACTTTATAGCAGAATGCCAACTAATAAATCTAGAAGATATTGTGGAAATAAAAAATCACCATTCAGCAACTACCATACTTGTGGTGGAGAAATCTGGCTGGTACCAACTTTAACCAAGTGCATATCACCAGAAATGGTATCATCAAAATTGTATACCACCTATACGGTGGCCATGGAAGTGCCCTGCTGAGAGAACATACCTTGGAGAGAATAGCTGCTGACACTTCCAGCCACTATCCCTATGAATGCTGAGGTCCACTTCTCCTAGTCTACTCCCAGCCAATCACTGAGCATGGTGGGGATACTTAAGCCTGTCCATTCCTGCCTGATGTGGGATTCCTCTAACAGGAAACATTTTCTTGGGGACACCCCATCAGTCTATCTTGAGGTTTTCTCAGAACTGCACTAGAGTGTGAGTTCTTACCTCCTTCTCACCTTTCTCAGGTGTTTGTCCCAAATATTGGTCTAAAGACCCTCTCTCTGCCAATTCCTGCTTCTTCCCCTTTATTCTTCACAGGCATTTCTCCCAATAAGTCTCTTTCGTGTTTAATTCAACTTAGCATCTTTTTCTTGGAAGACAATCTGATATGAGGCAATGAGGGGAAAAAAAGCATCACTTCTGTGATATTTATGCCAAAAATGCATAATCTGAATCTCTTTATGAGGAAACACGAGACAAACCCACACTGAGGCATCTTGTACAAAATAATTGACCTGTAATCCCCAAAAGTATTAAGAGTATGAAAATAAAAGACTGAAAAACTGTTCCAGGTTAAAAAAGTCTAAAGAGACAATACAACTAAAATGTAACATGTGATCCTGGATTGAATCTCTTAGTCACAAAGTCATTATCAAGATAACCGGAAAACTTGAATGAGTTCTTTGTATTAGATGGTAAAAACGTCTTGATGGCAGCAGAGGAAATACTCACTGAAGAATTTAGGGACTATGAATGCATCATCATATCTGAAACTGAGTTCAGGAAGACCTTTGTCTTTGCCCTATACCTGAAAATTTCCTGTAAATTTGGAATTCTCATTTTTCAAAAAGTAAATCTGGTGGTATGTGGAGTATGGATTAGAAGAGGCCAAGAAGTAAAGTCTCCAGACTTTCACAGGTGCCCAGATGAGAAAGAGTGGGCCAGCAGATTTGGCAAGCAAAAATAGATTCAAGGTAGATTTAAGTGATAGAATTAATGACTCATTAATAAATTGGATATGGGAGGCGTTAAAAAAAGGGTTTTTTTTTTGTTGTTGGTGGTGTGTTTTTTTTTTGGCTGCACCAGGCAGCTTGTGAGATCTTAGTTCCCCAACCAGGGACTGAACCCAGTCCCACAGCAGTGAAAGCATCGAGTCCTAACCACTGGACCACCAGGGAATTCCAAAAGAGGTTATTAAAAATAAATTTTTGTTTCTGGCTTTAGCAACTGAGTGGAGGCTAGCCATTCAGTGTAGCAAGGAAGATGGAGGGGTTAACAGGTTTGGGAAGAAATTCATGAGTTCTGTTTTAGACATGTTATAATTAAGAATCCTAGTATTAGTAGGCAATTGGTTATATGGGTCTAGAACTTAGAGTAGAAGTTTGGGGCAGAGATGTAAATTTAGGAGTTATTAGCATATAAAAGCCATTGAGATGAATGAGATCACCTGCAGAGAAAGAGTAGACATTGAAGAAAGAAAGTCCATAAATTAAACCTGGATGATCTCCAACATTTACATATCAGTTAAAGGAGGAAAGCCGTTAAGTAGACCAATTCTGATGGAACCTATTTAAATAATTGCTCATCTGTCCCATACTTCTAAAATGCAAAGTAGATAGGATCTGCATATTTATCCAAGAGGAAGGCATGCCAGAGTGCTAGGTTTGTCAGCTCCTCTCTCTCTATGGTAATTTTCCCTCAGGCTACGTGGACTGACCATTCCTTCCTTCCAGCATTATCCTCCATTGCAATAGTAGCTGAAAACAGATGAGCTCTAAATCTGGTTTTAAATTTGCACATGCAATAATAGGCTCATTCCTTATAAGAACTTGGGAATTATTGTTTCTCCTGGGGCTCATTGAGAAGCTTCCTAGCGTTAACAATCATAACTATTTGCCTTATTACATATATAAGGGAGAGAAAACTACTCTCACTTTCAATTCACTATCAGTATAATCATCAAAGGGGATTGTAAATGAGAGTTTTCTTAAGAAATATAATTAGCTTGAGACTACTTAAGTACTCTTTCACAAAATTTTAACTCTGTCTCTGAAAGATACAAAACATATGTGGATTGATTTTATATATTTTACATGTTTGCTATTACACGAGTTCAATAAAAATAGCTGGCATTTTTATTTTTAAAGATAGGTCGTTGGCTTTTTGGGTACCCCAGTAACTGGTGAATGGGAAAGAAAAACAAAACTAAGTAGCCATTAAAACAGTTCTTCCGGGCTTCCCTGGTGGCGCAGTGGTTGAGAGTCTGCCTGCTAATGCAGGGGACACGGGTTCGAGCCCTGGTCTGGGAAGATCCCACATGCCGTGGAGCGACTAGGCCCGTGAGCCACAACTACTGAGCCTGCGCGTCTGGAGCCTGTGCTCTGCAACAAGAGAGGCTGCGATAGTGAGAGGCCCGCGCACTGCAATGAAGAGTGGCCCCCGCTTGCCACAACTAGAGAAAGCCCTCGCACAGAAACGAAGACCCAACACAGCCAAAAATAAATAAATAATAAAAATAAGTAAATTAAAAAAAAAAACAGTTCTTCCTAGGAGCAGGATAAAATGGATGATCCTGATGACATTTTGGCAGGGGGATTTCTAGGAAGATGTCACAGATATTCATAGTGATTCCAAGGAAGATATCTGGTCCAGTGTCCATAGGATATGTACTTTGTACACCCTTACAAAATTGTATTAAGAGAGATCTTTAGAAAGCTGATGTTGAAAGACTTGAAGAATCTTACTTGATCTGTCAATTTAATAGAAAGAGTTCTATCACAACTCTGCCATTCACCTGTGAAAGACTTCACTAAATGGAGTTTGGCCCTGACATTTCCCTAAGTTCGTGTTTTCTGTCCTTCTCATGTTTATGAACAAGCATAGCTAGAGTTCTTGGCTCTAACCCTCCAAAATTTTAATAGTAAAATCAGTAGTAGTAGCATATTGAGTTACTTGAATGGTATTTGCCATTGCACAGAGTAAAAGAAGGGGCCAGCTGGAGAAAGTCTCTCTTCCTTAGCCTGTACACAACTGCTTTTCTTCTCTTTCTTAGAATAGACCAGGGACCCTGATTAGGGCTGAGCTGAAGCAGAAATACAGAAACCAGATGTTTCATGGAGTCTTAGTCATAGGTACTAATGTATATTTAATTATTTTACTTCAACACCCTCATTCTCTCAGAGGCACTTGTCTTATTCCCTGTTTTGTTCATCACTGTATTGCCAACACCTAGAATAGTGCTTGGTATCAAGTAGATACATTACAAACATTTGTTGACTTACTGAATACTAAAATTAATATGACCTTGTGTAGATGGAATATGATTTGCTTACTTCACTGTATTTAATAAATATTCAAAAATGTTGACTCTAGGGAATTCCTTGGTGGTCCAGTGGTTAGGACTCTGCACTTTTACTGCTGAGGGCCCGGGTTCAATCCCTGATCAGGGAACTAAGATCCCGCAAGCCGCGTGATGTGGCCCAAAAAAATGTTGACTGTAAATAATTTTTCACTTTTCATATGTGATATAAATGCTAGGGAATATAATTTAATACTCATAATTATACTATACCAGAGGCTCTTTCCTTTTCTGCATTATTGAAAACAAGAACATTTAATTTTTTTGTGAATTTAATAGAAACTTTCTGAATACTTTCATAAATTCACTGAGGGATATTGTAGAGCTCAGTGTAATAAGTACAGTCATTAAGGTTTAGAAATTAGTTTCTTTCTTTACTTTCAGTAATTCAATGTTTATTTTCTTAAATCTTTTATCAATACCTTAGAAATTTTCATATTCCATAAAAATGGGGTAATTTATTGATTAATTGATTAATTAACCCTTTGATATTTGTATAGGAAGTATTTTTCCCAATTTATTTTCATTTTATTTTTCTTAGAGTTTTATAGATATCTATAACAGACTTAGATATAAGTTGTTATATGTAAGCCTCATGGTAACCACAAAGTAAAAACCTACAGAAAGTACACAAAAGGTAAAGACACAGGAATATAAGCATACCACTACAGAAAGTCATCAAATCACAAAGGAAGAGAACAAGAGAGGAAGAAAGGAACAGAGAGGAACTACAAAAACAGCAAGAAAACAATTAACAAAATGGCAATAAGCACATACCTATCAATAATTACTTTAAATATAAATGGACTAAATTCTCCAATCAAAAGACATAGGGTGGCTGAGTAGATTAAAAAAACAAGACCTATCTACATGCTGCCTACAAGAGACACACTTTAGCTGTAAGGATATACACAAACTGAAAGTGAAGGGGTGGAAAAAGATATTCATTGCAAATGGAAACCAAAAGAAAACTGGAGTATTTATACTTATATCAGACAAAATAGACTTTAGAACAAAGACTAAGAGACAAAAATAATAATAGACAAAAAGGGGTATGGTAAAGGGGCTAATCCAACCAAAGGATATAACATTTAAAATATTTATGCACCCAACATAGGAGCATCTCAATATATAAATATTAACACACCCAAAGGGAGAAATAGACAGCAATACAATAATAGTAGGAGACTTTGATACCCCACTATGCCAATTGATAGATCATTGAGACAAAAAAAATCAATAAGGAAACATCTGCCTTAAATGACATGTTAGACAAGTTGGGCTTAACAGATATTTACAAAAGGTACCATCCAAAAGCAATGGATACAACTTCTTCTCAAGTGTACACAGAACATTTTCTAGGCTATATTGTGTGTTAGACCACAAAACAAGTCTTAATAAATGTAAGGGGAATGAAATCGTGTCAAGCATTGTTTCTAACCAATGGTAGAAATGAGAAATTAATTACACAAAGAAAACTGGAGAATAAATATGCTATGGAATAACAAATAGGTCAAAGAAGAAGTCAAAAGAGAAATCAAAAAATACTTTGAGACAAATGAAAGTGGAAGTGTAACATAAAAATTTATGGGATGCAATAAAAGCAGATTGAAGAGGGATGTTCATACAGATAAACACCTACCTCAAGAAACAAGAAAAATCTCAAATAAACAACCTAACTTTACAGCTTAAGGAAGTAGAAAAAGAAGAACAAACAAAGCCCAAAGTTAGAAGGAAGGAAATAACAGAGATTAGAGCAGAAATAAATGAAAGAGACTAAAAAGACAATAGTAAAGACCAGTAAAACTGGTTCTTGGAAAAAAGTTAACAAAATTGACAAACATTTAGCTAGAATCAATGAAAAAAAAGATTCAAATAAATAAAAATGAAAAAGGAGATATTATAAGTGATACCACAGAAGTACAGAGGATCGTGAGACCAATATGAACAATTATATGCCAAAAAACTGGACAACCTAGAAAAAAACGGATAAATCTCTAGAGCCATACAACCTACCAAAACCAAATTATGACAAAATAGAAAATCTAAACAAACCAATAACTAACAAGGAGATTGAATCGGTAATCAAAAACTTTCCAACAAACAAAAATCAAGAACTGTATGGCTTCCTGGTGAAATTTCACCAAATATTCAAAGAAGAATTAATACCAATTCTCCTCAAACTCTTCCAAAAAATAGAATAGTGGGGAACTCTTCCAAACACATTTTACAAGGCCAGTATAACCTGATACCAAAACCAGACGAGTTTGCCATACACACACACACACAAAGAGAAAATTGCAAGCTATTCCTAATGAATATAGATGCAAAAATTCTCAACAAAATATCAGCAAATCAAATTTAACAATACATTAAATGGATCATATACCATGATCAAATGGGATTATTCCCCAGATGCAAGAATGGTTCAACATCTGCAAATCAATCAGTGTGATACACCACATTAGTAAAGTGAAGGATAAAAATGATATGATCATCTCAATAGATGCAGAAAAATAATTTGACAAAATTCAACACCCATGTATGATAAAAACTCTCAACAAAGCATGTATAGAGGAAACATACCTCAATATAATAAAAGCTGAAAGCTTTTCCTCTAAGATTAGGAACAAGACAAGATGTCCACTCTCACCACTTTTATTTAACATAGCATTGAAAGTCCTAGCCAGGGGAATTAGGCAAGAAAAAGAAATAAAAGGAATTCAAATTGGAAAGGAAGAAGAAACTTGCAGATGACATGATATTATATACAGAAAACCCTAAAGACTCCATCAAAACACTATTAGAACTAATAAAGAAATTCAATTAACTTGCAGGATACAAAATCAATATGCAAAAATATGCTGTGTATGCTTATTAGTGTATGAGCTATCATAAAGAGAAATTAATAATCCCATTTACAATTGCATCAAAAAGAACAAAATACCTAGGAGTAAAGTTAATCAAGGAAGTGAAAGATCTGTATATTAAAAACTAAAAGACGTTAATGAAAGAAATTGAAGAAGACACAAATAAATACAAAGATATTCCATGTTCATAGGCTAGAGAAATTAATTTTGTTAAAATATCCATACTATCCAAAACAATATACAGATTCAGTGTAATTCTTAT